>NC_140944.1:43799778-44399778 GCF_014529385.1 Adiantum capillus-veneris
CAAATTTGAGTGCAAGTCATAATGATAGTGACAACAATGGTTCTGAGTAGTGTTTAGATGAGGAGTTTGGTATGCTCTCTTTGAAGACACCAAGTGCAAAAATAATTAAAGAAAGGAATAAGGCACTTGGAAGTGATCCTGGACTGCACAGATATGAAAGAGTAAGATATCATGAGTAAAGATTGACTTATGATAGTTATGTGGCTCGTTATTGTGCATGTATGACAAAAATTATTGAAGAGATAGAACCCTCTTATTTTGAGGGTGAGATGTTAAAGATACAAAATGGCCGTTTTTAGGTTTAATGGCCATGTGGCCGACCGCCCATCACTAACTGCTACTAACCCTAAGTGTACAGCTATATACTTGTGTGAGCCACTAACACTATGTACAGTGTGTATTGTGCCTAAGTGCATAAGATAGAGAAGAAAGAAAGAGGGCACACAGTGTGTCGGCTCCCCCCCTCCAACTTGTGTGTGGGGCTATGGTGGTGTGTGTGAGTGTGTGTGCATATTTCTCTTCCTCTTTCACTGTGCTCCCAGCTCCTCTCCTTCATCTAGTATCAAAGTTGTTTCATTCCTAAAATCGCTTCAACGCACGCGCACTTTCAAGAGTGTAAACAAGGTTCTGACTTCGGCATCAGCAAATTCAGCGTTCCGAGAGCGTTTCCAATAGGTTTCGTGCAATTTTACCCCCCTTTCGGAGCCATTCGTGCCATCAAAAACCTCATTCGATCTACAGTTTAGGAGCTGCATTTTGCAGCTCTCTTTTGGTAGTTTGTGTTGCAGAGCTTCCATAGCCATTACAGGTACCATTATTGCAGTCTCTTCCATCTACGAGAGCCCAGGGCTTATTGGGGAGTGTGTAGCCTCTTTTGGAGTGGCCTCATACACACACATAGAGTGGGAGTTTGACGGCATTGTCTTCTTCGATTACAGGTACAGATACATGTATAGGTACAGGTATAGGTACAGGTATATAGAGCGGTTTGGTTAGCTTCCTATGTGCTTCTCGACTACGGCATCAACATTGACTCATAGGCTAGATATTTCAGTGCTTGTGATATTCCGGTTCTAGTGGGAGCAGTTTTTTATGCGTACATGTATATGTTGACAGTTTTTACAATGTTTGAGCTCTTTTGAGAGCAGTTTGACTCCCCGCATGGATATTTCTTTGCATGCACTTGCTTTTGGTGCCTGTTTAAGTGTGACAGACTTGTACGTCTTTGTGAATACTTACATTGTACACTTTTGTGGAGCCATCTTTTGGCTAGTACGGTAGTCCCGACCAATTTTCTGAGACTTGGTCCGGATGATAGCCATATCTGAGATTTGGCTATACGTTTTGTTGTATAACCTACGTTGTTAAGGGTTGATAGCATGAGATTTTCATCGAGCTAGGGTATTCTCAAATGTGGAGATACTTTTGATGATAGAGGTAGCTGGAGCATCCCTTTCGAGGCCTCGCCATAGGACATGTATAGAGTGGTATAGGTTCTTTTGACACCGAGTTGGCGGTCTATGGTCAGTTTGACGATTTATGCGCCTCAATTGGTCTCTATACAGTGTGCTTTTGAGAGGCATATCCCTCTTTTATGCTTTGTGAGTGACATACTTGATCATTTTGTCTCGTATTTTGGTTGATATAGTCCCAAATACAAAGGAGACTCTATCGAAAATTTTCCAGAATCTTTTGGTAGTTTTGTCACCATGTCTACTAGCAAAGATTGTGACATTTATGACATGAAGAAGTTTGATGGCACTAATTTTCAGCTTTGGAAGAACTAAATGCATGATGTGATTGTCCAAATGAAGCAAAAGTTGCATATTGCCTATGCAGCTAGAACTGAAGATATGTACATGACTCAGTTTCAGTGGGAGGAGCTTGATGAGCTATGCAAGTCTACGATTAGACTACACCTTGGTGAGTCGGTGTACTTTTCAGTGTTAGAATGTGAGATTGCTCGTGCTTTATGGCAGAAATTATGCGACTCTTACGAAAAGGATACGGCTAACAATAAGATTTTCATGATGCGAAAACTTTTCAACCTTCGTATGAAGGAGTGAGGACAACCATATCAATGATTTTGATTCTCTTTTTGTCCAGATTCGTGCACATCGCATGACCATTGATGATGAGATGAAAGCAATCTTTTTACTTTGTTCGTTGCCACCCTCTTGGGATATCTTTTGCACAGTTGTTAGTAGCTCTGCTCCTAATGGTACGCTAAAATACGATGATGTTATTAGTGCACTTTTGTCAGAGGAGATGCGTTGGAAGAAGGATTGTTATGCTTGGGAGCGTGACAAAGAGAAGGGCAAAGATAAAAGCCACGATCATGATGATAAAGAGGAGAAACCAAAGCGTTCGGTTAAGATTAAAGAATTGAACATAGTTCAAGATGACAGTGATGCGCAAGACATTAATATATTGATTGAAAATAATGATGTCTTTTATGATGCACATGAAACATTATCTTTGCAGAGTTCTATGCCAGCTGAACTCCTTGTTAGTGGTGAAGTATCCCATACATGGATTCTTAATTCTTTGTTGCACGTCACACCTCATAGGCATTGGTTTACTACATACGAGAAAACCATTGGCTCTGTTACACTTGGTGACAGTTACTTTTGTGACATTGTTGGCGTAGGTGATATTGCCATTGTTATGGAAAATGGGGTGCAGTTTATCATCCATAATGTGCGTCATGTTCCAGCCTTGACATGCAATCTGATTTCGGTTGGACGTCTTGATGACTTGGGTTACAAAGTCACTTTTCATCAGTAGTCTTGGCATGTTGTGAAGGGTCATCTTATTATAGCCCATGGTTCTAAAGTTGGTTCACTTTATCCTCTTTATGTATCTGATAAAAACAATGTTCTTTCTATAACCGAGCTGCCAATTGTTGCTTTGTGGCATAGCCGGTTAGGACATATGTCAAAAAAGGGAATGGAGTCACTCTCTCATTTGGGCTACTTACTGTCTGCCATTTTTTTAATTTTCCTTTTGTGAGCAGTGTCAATATGGAAAGCAAACACGGACCCATCGTACACGTTTTGACAAAGAAAGAAAACCCTTAGAGCTTG
Source organism: Adiantum capillus-veneris (assembly GCF_014529385.1). Classification (NCBI taxonomy): domain Eukaryota; kingdom Viridiplantae; phylum Streptophyta; class Polypodiopsida; order Polypodiales; family Pteridaceae; genus Adiantum; species Adiantum capillus-veneris. The sequence continues at coordinate 43,802,865 of NC_140944.1, forward strand.
TGCACAATGATTTATGTGGGCCTATGCCTTCTAAATCCCATGGTGATGCGTCCTATTATGTTACATTCATTGACGATGCAACACGACATGTTTGGGTTTACACCATGAAGTTTAAAGATGAGACCTTTTCTTGCTTCAAGAAGTTCTTATCTAGTGTTGAAACTCAGTTTGAACATAAGTTGAAAGGGTCGTGGAGAATCATCCATTCAGGGATTTGTAGACAGTGATTATGCAGGTTGTGTTGACAGTCGTAAATCAACAACAGGTTGGATTTACACATTTGCTGGTCTTGCTATTTTTTGGAGATCCGTTCTTCAAGACTGTACATCCATTTCTACCACAAAGGCAGAGTATGTTGCATTGAGTGAGGCATGCAAAGAAGCTATTTGGCTTGCTTGCCTAATGAAAGATCTTGGATTGGAGCAGTGTATACTAGTTCTTCATTATGACAATCAAATTGCTATTGCCTTGACTAATAATCCAGTGTTTCATTCTAGAACGAAACACATTGATGTGCGTTATCACTTCAGTCGTGAATGCCTGGCAAACAAGAGCCTTGATTTAGTGAAGATTCCTACATCAGAGAACACAATGGATGCACTCACTAAAAGTCTCTCCAGCCATCAATTTCAACATTGTCGTGAGTTGATGGGCATTAGGTGAAGAGTGGCTCTCTCCCATTCTTGTGGTCTCCCACATTGGCCATCAAGTGGGAGAATGTTAGGTTTATTGGCTATGTGGTCGATCGCCCATCACTAACTGCTACTAACCCTAAGTGTACAGCTATACATTTATGTGAGCTACTAACACTAAGTAGAGTGTGTATTGTGTTTAAATGCATAAGATAGAGAAGAAAGAAAGGGGGCACATAGTGTGTGTCGGCTCTCCCCATCCAACCTGTGTGTGTGTGTGGCTATGGTGGTGTGTGTGTGTGTGTGTGAATGTGTGTGTGTATTCCACTTCCTCTTCCGATGTGCTCCCAGCTCCTCTCCTTCAACAGCAAGCTATGGATGAGAAGATGACTGCCTTGATGCACATGGACCATGGAAGTTAGCACCATTACTAGAGGGAAAGAAAGCAATTGGATGTAAGTGGGTTTAGATAAAGCACAATTCTGATGGCAATGTGAGTAGGTACAAAGAAAGGCTTGTGGCCAAGGGTTACATATGGGATTGATTATGAAGAGACGTTCAGCCTTGTAGCCAAGATGGCTACCATTGTTGTTTCTATTGGAGTGGCTTGAAACAAATAGTTGTAAAGAATACTTGCTTAAATGGAGACTTAAAGAAAGTTGTGTATATGATGCAACCACAAGGTTATGCGAATATGAGTCGAACTTAAAGAAATATACCTTCATAAGGCCAGAATAGTCTAAACTCACGAATTATAAGAGGGGATAAAACGCTCATTCACTTAAAAATGTTTTTAGAAAAGACATGCACAAAATAATTTGAAACAACTTACTTGGCTAAAACTTGAAACAAGTATTCAACTTTAGACTCGATAAGACATCTCAAAGACTTAATCGTAGAAATTAGACTCCATACAATAACTTCTAAAAGAACAAATATAATTCCTAATGTAAGCTAAGTATTAAAAATGAATACTACTACAAACCTAGAAAGAAGAGACTGAAAATAACCAAAGAAGTACAAATATCCAAATTTGACAGTATGTGACCTCAACTTCGCTGCTTGTCCAAATAGGAAGAATAAGATTACCACCTTTATCATGCATAGCGGACAACAACTATGACATCCCTACTCACGTTGTCAACGTCTAGAGCTTGGTATGGAAGGATTGTGAAATTCCTCATCTCTTGTGCAAAAGAATGATGCAAGAATTGTGATTATTTGCATCTATGTGGATGACTTCATTGTTGGTGGTGATGATGTGGCTGAAGTAGAGGTTGTACATGCTCTACTTAAGCAAGAATTTGAGATGAAAGATATGTGAGATTTGCATTACGCTTTTATTCGCACACAAAAAGGTGTATGGTTGTCACAAAGACATTATGCCTTGAACATATTGACAAAGTATGGTATGGCTGATTGTTCGCTTATTGCAATACCGTAATGATGTAGGTGAAGTGCTTGAGAATGCTACATGTATAGAAAGATTGTGGGTAGCTTGATCTACTTGAGTATCTTACGTTACATAGTTGGATTGGTGAGTCAATATATGCAATCCCCCAAACCTGGATGCAGTGAGGCACATATTGTGTTATGTGAGTGCTACTTTGAATCATGCACTCTTTTATATGGCTATTGTTGAGTTACATCTATAGTTACACAGATGCAAATTGAGCTGGTTGCACATATAATCGCACGTCTACCAACAAATTTATATTTTCACTTTGGAGTGCTACTATCACATGGAGAAACAAGAAGCAACGTACAATTGCTCTATTGAGTACAGAGGCAAGGTACATGGGTGTTGTAGTGGCAACATGTGAGATAACATGGTTGCGATTGCTACTTTAGGACTTCAGAGTACAAATACAGAGCTCGGTTGCCACCTAATTTGACAACCTTAGCAACATACAATCGGCTCAAAATCTAGTGTTTCATGCAAGAACGAAGCACATTGAGGTGCATTACCACTTCATCATCATCATTAGAAGAAGAGAATTTTAACGTCATAGGAAACTACACCACTTCATCAGAGAGAGGGTCTTGGCAAGCCTTGAGTACGTGACGATGGATGAGCAGGTTGCATATATCTTCACAAAGGCCCTTGGAGCAAAGAAATTACCATAGTTTAGAGCGACACTTGGCATACCGGAGATGACGATCAACTTGAGAGGGTGTGTTGAGATGTCAAGCTCAACATGTGCTTTTCCTAGATGACTATCACAGACATCCAACATCACTGGTACGCCTTGGTGGATACATATATCTTCGACAGTGATACTATAGTTGGACTGTACCGACTTGGTCTACCTACGAGAGTGATAGCACACTTATCCATCCAACTCACTCACTAGCGGTTTACACTATACCATTGTGCTAGTTTCCCTTCATGTTGTAATTTCTCTTTTATCCATTGCAGACTTCTTATCTTGAGTTAGTGAAGAAACGAAAGAAGGTTTTGCCTCCATGTGTGGATGTGTGTGTACTTGCAAGAGCTCAAGCTCTCTCCTTCTCTATCTCTTAACAAGATTGACTTCTTACCAAGCTAGTTCTTTCAATGTGCTCATGTATCACCCATACAAAGCAATCGAAGGACCATGTAAGTCCCTTGAAGAGTTCATTGTTGTGTTATCTATAGGAAGCGACAATCCTTCTTAGCTAGTTGAAACTCTCCATCCCCATTGCCACTCCACCTTGAGCCTCCCAACTTAGTCACCTCGTCACTATTGTATATTACTTCCCTTGTCATCCCCTTCCCATGAAACACTCTCCTTCTGGGTTCCAACTACAAAGCCAATCCTCCCCAAGCCCAAAGGGCAGCCCTACATATGCCCATCCTAGATACACCTCTAGCCCCAAAGCCTTCCAAGCCAGCTATAGGAGTAAAGTAGCCAACTCCTTGTAACCCCTGATGTGGATGGTGCCCTCCTAGAGGCTGTGGAAGATCTACATCAATGATGAGCACATGAAAAGGGCAGTCGTGCTAAGCCCATCACTGAAGATATCCTCAAATACATATTATAACAAGTTTCACTTTATGATCTACTTTGCCTCAATCACTAACTCTAGAGTAAGACATTGGCTATCATTCGATCTTTCTACCATGGGCCAAGTCTTTGTGGCAACCATCTTCCATAACTCTTCATAGTCATACATGATTACATGTTACTTCGTCCCTCTCACTGATTATGGACGGCCTAGCCTCACAGTCTCTATTTTTGGAAAACAAATTTACTGGAGTGACCATGGATGGAGGCTCTAGCATAAATCTCATGCCCAAATTCACAATGCGGGCCCGACCCTGCTCCTTTTACCATCACACTTGGGGTTGTTGAGCAAGTTCCCTTGCAGTTCAAAGGGTTCTCTTTTCACCTAGATTTTATGATAGTGTGCCTTCCTTAAGCAGATGGTGGTTTCCCTCTCCTGATGGGTGGACCTTGGGCAAGTCACACCAAGGCTCTACATGATTAGGGAAATGATGCGTTGACGATCTTCACTCCAAGCTGCCCTATTAAGTTTGAAGGTGGTGTAAACCCAAACATCAATCAAAGTGCCCTTCCAATTCAATCCACATTAAAAAACCCTCCAGAACACTCTAATGATGAAGAGCTATTGGAATGGATAGCAACAACTGAAGCACTTCCTTGTTATGCAATCACTATTATCCAGCACAACCACTTGAGAAGCATGTCTTCAAACTTTGCTTCGCAATGGTGTGTTTTCCTTAAATCCACAAGAGGGCTTGTCCTGGTGTCCTTGGATTGCCTTGTCAAAGCAGAGTGTCTTGCTTGTAAGTGGACAGGATGAGAGAACAGGAGGGGAGGACAGGACAAGGATGAGTCCAACAAGCCACAAATGATAAGTTCACCATAAGCAGTCCTGCACAAGGTCACAACCCCACAATATTGACAAGCCCATCCTCTGCCATACTTCAACTAGGCGGGAAACAAGTCTTTTACACGACTGAAAGAAACAAGCTGCATCTTTAGTGTCCCAAACCAAATAACATCATCCGCTCATGAAGTCCTATGCAGAAGGGCAGTCTGCACGCCATTTCAGTCACTCAAATAATCTAGAGTCCCCATTATGCAATGCATCTGCAATCTCACACCAAAAAAGCTGACCCAAGAAAACTAGCATCAATCCATACATACATAGCAAAACCAATAAAAGCATCATCTATCTGCATGGAGAACCACATGCCCCAATCTCTCACAAAGTCCCACAATCCTGCATGTAGAAAGTCCTCTCAGACACATAGATATACATCCACCTCACTACAAGATCGGCCAGTGAGTGGCTTCCTGTTTAATAGAAGCTTGACAACTCCATGTTCTGTACAAAAAGGTCAAGGCAAAGACCTCTTTGGCAGGCTAATTTAATGAAAATTAACAAATTCTTTAAAAAAGAAGGGTGAGCGAGGGGGAGTTGGGGGTATTTTGCTTCACCATTTATTTCCGTTGGTTGAAAAGAATGTGTCCGGATCATTAATGCATATAGATGAAGTGTGTAGATGGAATTTCCACTTGACTAAAATTTTGGTTTACATTCAAAAGTAACCATTGTGTTTCTCAATGAATGCACAGGGGTTCTTCTTGATTTTGAAAAGCTTTTGGAAGCTCCAAAGACTTATGCAGACTTAGGGTTATGGAGACTCAACATAGTCAGAAAGCTTGTCATTGATCTCAGTCTCATTAGTGTTCACTACAAATAGGATCTCTTCGACTCTTACCCTGTTGCGCCTGATCTCTTCGTCCTGAAAGGTTTGATTTATCGCCTTATGCATTCTCTCCTCATTGGACAAAGTATGATCCTCCTGGTTTACATATAAGCACACATTTGCGGTCGAGTTATCCATTTTCTTGGCAAAGAGAAGCAGCACATATGATAATAACTCCTCAGGAGAAATAAATGATGAAAAACTAGGGGTGGATGCAATTTTATATGTTTGAATAGAATTCCTTTAACCTTTCTTGATTGAACAGATTAGGGAAAGCCAAGGGTTGTGTGCATGTAAGAAAATTCAGAGCAAGTGTTCAAGGAATGTACCGATATGTCGATCTTTAGTGTATGAGAATCGTGAGAGGCTTGGATACAGTTGTTCATGAGATCTTTGTCATGAATCAACTGTGGGGAAAACAAAACAAGACAAGATGAATTGAAAACTGAGGAGAGCACATATTTGAATGCACTTCATACCATTCTTGCTTCTTCATTCTCGAGATCATCATACGAGTCACTCATCGCAAACTGCTCCATTACTGAAACAGCTTGTGCCGCAACAGACTCAGAGAACTTGTTCTCCAGCATTCTCATGGTTGCAAAAGTGTTTCTAGGTTAAGATATTCAACATATTTTGACAAGGCGTTCCCGTCTTTTGTAATGAGCATTCCAATGAGAGCTCAAAAAAGTCTTACCAAACTCATTCACGTGTATATGTTGTCAACATTTTGTGCACACACATATAGACTTCCCCATAGATGCACAGCTTCAGCTTTTTTTTTTAATATACATAGATAAATAAATATCTTCCAGATGACAGATGTATAACAATATAAACAACATCCAGAAAATTACTTCACCTCTAGTAATGACCAGTTATTAGATAGAAATGTATAATTTAGCTTCAGCCGTGTTTTGCGAATTAATAGTTTAAGGGTACAAGCCTAAGATTCTAATTTGTGTGTGTGTGTGTGTGTGTGTGTGAGAGAGAGAGAGAGAGAGAGAGAGAGAGAGAGAGAGAGAGAGAGAGAGAGAGAGAGAGATGAAACAAAATGCTATATCAATGTCTTCAAAAGATCAAATTGACCTATGAGACCAAAAGGTTACATCCATGTGTGAACATAAAAATAAAAACAAATGAGGGTACCTAGAGTGAGTAAGTATGTAGGCCTACCCTACATCATCATCATCAACATCATCACATAATACATCATCTCAAAGCATATGGGGAAGGGTACAATCACACGAGGGCTACTGAGGTGTACGATGAAGAAAGTATACAATGGTGATCATCCCATGAACTCTCTCATGAGTCTCTGCAGTATGGCCTCAAATGTCCTCTATGGTCAACTCTCGGGGGGGGGGGGGGGGGGGGGGGTAGCCTCCCATGCAGACCTCGTCTATAATGTGAAGATCCTCATATCCACGGGCGTCATGACCAGGCAAGCCAGATGGCTCGATCAAGAAGGATGGTCGAGCATAACGATCTTGTGGGAGTTCCCATAAGTTGTGTTGAATACCATCGATCTCGTAAGAGCCTAAAGGAGGGGCAACAGCTCTGCTCGGATGATTGCAGGGGGAGCCGAGGTCTTAGCCTTGATTATCCTCGAGATCATGGAGATAAGTGGCCACCCATCTGTACGTCCATGCTGATGACTACGATGATCTATTGAGGGTCCGCATATTTGCACTCCATATAGCATTGCTGAGGCAACGAGAGTATCAAAAATCCATAGCTTGGTGCGAGGCTCTTGGACACATCCTCTCCAAACCTCCCAAACCTGCGTATGCTCTGGTCAGTCTAGTCTTTGCCACTCTCCTTATGGAGAAAATCAGGCTACTAAAAACGACTCCAAGGTAAGTGTACATATCTATATACTCCACTAGGTCTTATCCATAAGTAAAACTGGGTGCTGATCGCCTGACCCATTGCACTGTAGTATTGAATATCATAACCTTGGTCTTCCCAAGTTAAACAGACATACCGATATGTTGTGCAAATCTATCAAGATGGCGCTGCATCCCCTCAGGTGAATCTGAAATAAGCGCAATACCATCCGCATATAACCATAGGGGTATCCATGTCCCTGCCATGTTACAGGAGGGCACCACGAGAACAGACTAAAGCTGACTTTTTAGCAGTTTAAAATAACTGAATAGAGAGAGAGAGAGAGAGAGAGAGAGAGAGAGAGAGAGAGAGATCTACACGGCAGACATGGAGTGGTGGAGTTCTACTTCCAAAGCATTGGCCCCAAAACCCTCGCGCCTCTTTCGATATTTCTTTTATATTACTACACAAAAGGTACAACTGCCAAGGGGCTCTTCCTCTACTTCCGCACATGCGAGAATGCCAAAGTGAGCCCCCAAGGCTCATAATCGAATTCTCTTGGCCCGAAAGCATCAACTATGAGAAGTTCTTCCTGAAAAACATCAACTGTGAAAAGAAGATTCCCATAGGGCTACTTTCGTAAATGGCACTGACAATCTCTACGGTGCTATGTCAGCATCCATGAATCGCAGCTCTCCGTATAGGTTGCCACGTCAACAGTATTTATAGTTTGCTCTTTTACGGTGAAGGTTGTCCAATGTTGGGTCTTTAAGCACCCTAACCTCCTAGGGGTCATGCCATGTCACCAACTTGTGACATACCCCCCTCTTGAAAGAAGAGTAATAGTCAGCGATTAGACTTGCAAAATTCAATCCGATTCTTTCACAATCACCGCATCTATGCATACATGTCAATGCCATCATTTCCAGACAACACGTTCTCTAACATGCATCACAGCATACAGTTCCACAATAAGTTTTTTATCCAGTCATCTCATCCGCAACGGAGCTCTTGATATTTCCACGTTATGCATGAAGGAAACTGATGTAGTAAGGGCCTCAACTACAAGAGGGGGAGCAGCTAGCTCAGCTCGAATAATCTCATGAGGCACTGAGGCCTTAGCCCGAACCATCCGAGAGATCATAGAGACTAGAGGCCTCTCCATACATCTCCATCCATCAGTGCTACCAAATCTGCCCTGTGGTCCACTGAGGGTCCCCAAATCTGAACCCCATAGAGCATAGCTAAAGCCACTAGAGTGTCAAAAAGCCACAACTTTTTTCGAGGTTCTTGAAACTAAACCTGTGAACACATCTTCTCCAAACCTCCCAAGGCTGCATAAGCTCTCATCAATCTAGTCTCTGCTGCTCTCCTCAATGAAAACGCTAGTCCACTGAAGACTACCCCAAGATAGATGTATGCATATGTATACTCCACCGTGTCCAAGCCATATGTAAAAGTAGGTGCTGACCTCCTGACCCAATGTGGTGTTAAACACCATGACCTTGGTTTTCCCAGGTTAACAGACAATCCTCTATCGTGGGCAAATGTGTACAAAGCATTTAAATGACGTTGTATCCCCTTTGGGGAGTCGGAAATCAACACAGTCGGAGAGAGAGAGAGAGAGAGAGAAATGAAATGTTATATTAACGTCTTCAAAAGGCCAAAGTGACCTATGAGACCAGAAAGTTACAATGTGGTGGATCTGATACAAAGTCAGAGTAACAAGATGACAAAATGACAGAATGACAAAATAAAATACTATGGAATCCTAAACTGCTAGGTGTGGACTAAGCAGCTAAACAACTAGCTGGGATGGGTAAATCACAGGAGATCCAGCATCGGTCGTTGGCGGATCTCATCAATCTCCTCCATGGTCAGTAGTCTGACCGAGCATCGTGCATGTCGAGCCAAAGTGATCCGAATCCTCTGATGCAGCCTTCGTCGATGCTGTGTAGTCCTCCGCAGTCGTGGGCGTCTGGATCTCCCTAGCTCAGTCGCTCGGTCGATTAGTACGCCTCTGGTGTAAAGAGACGCGCTCTGCTGTGGTAGTAACTCCTCCGGGTGTCTAGTGGCAGCTCTAAAGAAGTCTGTGATCTGTCTCTGAGACTGGCTAGCCTCTCCTCTCATCAGGCTCTCTCTATGTCTGCGCAACTCGAGCAAAAACAAACCCAGGCATCTCTGATCCTCGTACCGCATGACTCTAGCGAATGGTCCAAAGCCCTCTCTGAACAAGCAATGGAAGCCGCCTCGTATCTCGTAGTAGACGGGGCAATGGCATGTGTAGTGCAACTCTGTCTTAGGCGCGATGTCACACAGGGGGCATGTCCTAGCCTCTGCTGGTATTCCGTTGTATCTCCCGGTCTCGATCCGTAGCTGGTGTGAAGATGTGCGAATCTGGCCAATAGCACATCGTATTCCATGAGACAAGTGGGTGTCCATGTAGCTGGGCCTCGTCACAAAACCATCCTCCGTAAGCTGGAGGAGATGCTCTTGTAGAAAGCCATCTTCGTGCCTAGCTCTTGTGCTGGTTGTATCCATGTCCTCTTGGTGTCTAGCTGAGTCAAATTTTGGCGAATGAGCCTGGTTACCTAGGATTGTGTAAGAGTCAGAGAGGGCGCATCCAGTGAGTACTGGAAGGGAGGCAATCTGTCTATGCTGAACCCATGCATCTGAAACCATGATGTCATCTCCCCGTACCAGCATGTTGTATCTCCCTGCATGGCTAACTGTCGAGAGGACTCAAGTGCAAGGCGTGCATATCTGTCTTTGGGAAGTTCCCATATGCGGTGCATGAAGGAGACAGATCTGGTGAGCGCCTCAACCACCAGTGGGGGGGCAGCTAGCTCTGCTCGTACAATAGCACATGGTACTGAAGCCTTGGCTCTAATGAGCCGCGAGATCATAGAGACCAGAGGCTTCTCCATGTCCCCCCATCCATCACTGCGGCCCGTCCTCCCATAATGATCCAGTGAAGGTCCCCAAATCTCAGCTCCATAAAGCAATGCAGAAGCCACCAAAGTGTCAAAGAGCCAGAGCTTCGTCCAAGGCTCCTGAAACTGAACCTGTGAACACATCCTTTCCAATCTACCCAATGCTGCATGGGCTCTGGTCAAAAATCTAGTCTCTGCTGCCCTCCTTAATGAAAATGCTGGCCCACTAAAACCACTCCAAGGTAAGTGTAAGCATCTGTATACTCCACCTTCTCCTGGCCGTATGTGAAGGCAGGTGCTAATCTCCTAATCCACTGTGGGGTGGTATTAAATACCATGACCTTGGTTTTACCAAGGTTTACGGACAAACCACTTTCTTGGGCAAACCTATGCAAAGCATCCAAGTGACGTTGCATCCCCTCCGGAGAGTCGGAGATCAACACAATATCATCAGCATATAACAATAGTGGAATCCATGTCCCTGCCAGCTGTGCACCTCTATCACCATCTCTCTCAATGTAGTCAGAAGCCTCATCTATATACATACCAAATAGAGTAGGAGAGAGCGGGCAGCCCTGCTTCACCCCAATAGTGGAGTAAACCGGTGTGGATAGACCCTCTGGGGTGCCTACATGCCCCACTACTGACCTGTATAATGCCATGACCCCCCAAATGAGCTCTTTGGGTACTCCCATTTGCTGTAATCTGCGCATCAATCTAGCTCTGGGCACTGTGTCAAATGCTTTGCGGAAATCCACAAAGCTACAATAGATCCTTCTCCCATGCGCTCTGCCCTCCTCAATGATGGCTATGAGTGTCAAGATATGGTCCAGAGTAGAAAAACCCCTCCTGAAACCTGCCTGCCCGGCTACGCGTATCCCCTCCCTCTCTGCCCATCTACTCCTGCTGCTCAAGAATAGATGCGTACAACCGTGCCAATGTGTGTCCAATCATGATAGTGCGATAGTTCCCAAGCTCCATGGGGTCTCCCGACTTGAAGATGGGTACAATAGTAGATAGGCTCCAAGTATCATGCAAGCCCTCACACATGGCACGGTTAAACATAACCGCTAGAAGCTCTGCTAGTAAATCTCTGGCATGCGTGAAATGCTCAGCCACTAGGCCATCATGATCATATGCTCTCCCAGTCCTCATCCTGCCAATGGCCTTCCTCACCATCTCAGCGGTAAAAAAAGCACATGTGTGTGGGCATGGATCGGGGGGGTCGGGAAGGGGGGGCTGCTCAGGAACTGTGTACAAAGATGATGCATGTTGGCCCCAAGCCTCTGTAGAAGTGATGGCAGGGGGGGGGGGGGGAGTGCTCATGAAAGAGCCTCCATGCCTCACGTGAGTCTTGACTCAAGAATAGTTGGTATAGATCCTGCTCTAGGCGAGCCAAAAAAGCCCTCTTCTTCCGCCGCACTAGGCGTCGGAAGTCAATTTGTGACTGCCTGTGAGTGATGTCCCCCAAAAGCACCTCCTTCTGAAGTCTAGCTCTAGTGTCCCGACATTCCTCATCATACCAGCTGTTTTGGAGCATGCTTCCCGAACGGCTTCTCTGCTCAGGCTGGGTATGTGGGTATGCCTCTGCTGCTGCATCATGTAGTGTCTATGTCAGTATAGTAGTAAGCTCCTCCAGAGGTCGCCCTGGATCCTTTGTGCACAGGCGTCTGTAGATCCCATCTATGTGTACAAAGTCCGTCTCCCGTGTAAAGGTGTAGCGAGTAGGGGCTGCTGCCCGTCGCCTGTGTGCTACACTAAACTGAAAAGAAATGGTCAGCGACATAAGAGCATGATCCACTGCCACACCAACAAGTCTGGGTCCAACCATAAGGTCCCGGATACTAGAGATGAGGCTCGGCTGTGCCATGATATAATCCACTGTGCTGGCTCCATGTATGTGTGGAAAGCACGTAAAACCCCCAGCAGCGGGAAATCTCTGTAGGCCATTCAAGATGACCAATCCATGTGCAGTCCCCATGTCTATCAAGTGTCGTCCATACTCAGTGTGTTCTCCATCCTGTGATAGTCTGGATAGGCCCGTCTCTGCAACATCCAACTCTCTCAGCATCTCCTCTCAAGTATCATAAAATACTGTCTGATGATGGGCAATCCTAGCATTGAAATCCCCTAGAATGATGATGTCACCATCTCTAGAGAACTCCCATATGTCATCATCCAGAATAGAGAAGGGGGACTGTCCTCTGGGTGGTGCATACACTGACGTACTCGGGGAAAAGTAGCAAACAGCAATGTAAAGATATTTGCCTGTCTCCGCTCTCAATCTCACCCACATGTACCTAGCTTGCTCATCCCTGCGGGCTATATGTATCAATGGCTGCAACTCCTCCCTGAATAACACTGCCACTCCTCCTGAGCCCCGCCCTCTGTGCTCTGATCGTGTCTCCTGTCTTCAGGCTGTCTCCCATCTATATCCACTAATATGAGGCATAGATTGCCCCGGTGCTTGATGTGTCTCAGAGTAGAAGACGATGTCTCTTCCCGTAAAACTATCCTCAAAGGCACCCACATCAAGGCGCATAGATCCATTGCAATTCCACGTGGCAACTTTGAGTGTGGTCCCATAGGTCTCGCACCGTCATGTGGAGCGCCGCTCTATAATCACCACTCAGCCATCTCTATAGAAGGCCGTCTTTCCCTTCTCCCTTGCCGCTTGAATCTCTGGCATTACCTCTCTCATATGCGCCAGCTGTGTGAGAGTGAGGTCATCTCCAAGGAATATGCCCGTTTTCTGTAGTGTAGGGCGCTTCTTCAAGAAGTCCTTCTTTGCCTCCATGGATGGAAAACGGATGACTAAAGCTCTCCCCTTTGAAGTCTCCCCATTGCCTTGTGTCTTCTTCCCTACCCTCCACGCCTTTGTATGAGTAGCCTCACTACCCATCATGCGGAGAAGTTCTTCAACTTCCCCTTCCACATCATCTCGGTCTTTTAGACCGGTTACTCTTATATGCAATGCTCTAGTTTTCCTTCGCTGCTCTTGTTGATGATTGTAGGAGTGGGGACGGATGTGGTTTCTTTCCCTTTCCCATTCTTAGCGACTTCTATCCATTTCTCGGCCTCATCCGCCTTCTTCTGTGTCTTCGTGATCACATCCATCCACAAAGATGTCTTTACCACCTTCTGTTTCTCCTCTGTGATCATCCGTACCTGCTCCTTGATGACCTTGATCTCGTCTATCACCGAGGGCTGAAATTCCCCTTCTTCCAGTCCACTGCTTACTCTATCCGCAAGTTCTCGCTTGAGGGTTGTGACCTCTTCTCTAAGTGTCTGTGAATCCGCCTTAAATTCTTGTAGCTCTGCGTGCAAGTCCTCTTTCTCCTTCTTCCATTGCGCGCTTTCATTAAGAAACATTTGAAGAAGGTTGGCCTTCTCTTTCCACCATCCCTCCGTCTCTGCTTTCCATTCTTTCATCTCCCTTTCCATTTGTGTTATCCGCTTGTTTGTAAGCGCAAAGGTTGCCTTCGTATGGGGCTTACATATCGGCGAAATGATCATGGCCTCCACTTGCGAAGCGCTCATGGCCTCCATTGGCGATGCGGATATAGCTCGATGCTCTGGCTCGGCTGAGTCCATGCAGGCAGGGCACACTAGAAACCTATCCAAAAACAAGGATAGGCGAGCGAGGGTGTATCCTTCTCAGCTCCCCCGATGCGGGTGTATACATCAATTCAGCCCACTACGGGCGTAAGCAACCGAGGCAACTCAAATGAAGACCTTGCACTCGATGTCCTGCGCAGTGGCAGAAAAATGCACGTGCCCCCCCCCCCCCACCCAATAGAGTCAACTCATGGCTCAGACAGGCCCCTGTTGGGCGCTGGCTCAATCCACGCACAGCCCCCTCTGTGGGAGAAGCTCGCCTGCTGCAGCCTCTGCGTGTCCTGCACCTGCGCCCTCTTCAGCCTGCGCACTGAACCTGCTGCAGTCTCTCTGCGCCTTGTACTTGCTGCGTCACCTCTTGCTGCCCTGCGTGCGTCACCTCTTGATGCCTTGCATCTGTTGCGTCATCTGCAGAGAGAGAGAATCTCCCTGCGCGCTGCCTCTTGATGCCCGAAACCCTAACACAGGCAAAAATGAATTGCCCTGCGTGCTACCTCTTGCTGCCCTGCACCTTGCACCTGCTACGAGACAAAACCTTAAGCGAGAGAGATAAAGAAAATTCAACTCACCTGTTGCGTCACCTGCAGAGAGAGAGAGAGAGAGAGAGGGCCTGCTCGCTGTCCTGCTGAGTATGGCGTGAGCCCTCTGCCTGCCTACCTGCGCGTTTCTGCACCTGCGCAAGCCTTCTGCCTGCACGTGCTCAACCTCGCGCTAGAGAGAGAGGACAGAACAGACAGCAGGTTACGCGAGCAACAGCAACCTTACGCGCAAGAAGAGAGAGAGAGAGAGAGAGAGAGAGAGAGAGAGAGAGAGAGAGAGAGAGAGAGAGAAAGAAAGAAAGAAAGCTTTATTAACGTCTTCGAAAGGCCGAACTCGACCTATGAGACAATATCATATACATGTGTTGATGCTCTAGGCATCGGAAAATAAAAAGAAGGGTACAAACTGAAATGAGCCTATACTATGCAAAAGGGTGTGGTAGGGTGGTGCATGTGGTGTACAATGTTTAGTGTGGGTCCTCGTGTCGAGGTGTGCTCACGCATCATCAGGCTCAACTAGGGGCTACAAGGTGATACCACCATGAGATGATAGGGAGGGTATCTAAAAACAAGCAACATATGTAGGGTAGAGAATGTGGTACATCGGTGGTGGCCTGCTCAGGTATCTCTGGAATGCTGGATCCCCTGGAGAGAGAGAGAGAGAGAGAGAGAGAGAGAGAGAGAGAGAGAGAGAGAAATGATATACGTCTTCAAAAGGCCAAAATGACCTATGAGACCAATCTATTACAAACTGGTGAATCTGATACCATGTCTGAGTACAAAAGAAGAGATACTAAATTGAATCTAGAAGTGCTACTAGTTGGAACTATGTGGGATATGTGTGATGGTTGATACAATGGGTACCCAAATACAAGAAAAAGATACAATGGGTGATGAATCCATCCTCATTTGTACTCTGGATGTCGAGATAGTATGGCTCTAATCCTCTGTTGTAGTCTCCGTCGATGCTATGAAGTCGTGAGCGTCTCGATCTCCCTAGCTCCAGTGCTCGGTCAATGAGAGTACCACAGATGTGAGTATGAGTTGAGCTTTGCAGTGGTGGCTGCTCCTCTATCTGTCCGGTGTCTACTGTGAAGAAATGAGTAATCTGTCTTTGGGATTGTCTCTGTCAATCTCCTCAGTAAACTATCTCTATGTCTGTGTAACTCAAGTAGATACAATCCAAGACGTCTCTGCTCCTGATAGCTCATGACTCTCGAGAAGGGTCCGAAGTCTTCTCAGAATAGATAGTAGAAGCGACCACGTGTCTCAAATACACTGTGCACTGACATATATAATGCATCTCCGTCTCTAGCTCTGTATGGCATACGCGGCATATCCTATTAGTTTCTGGTATCCCTCTGAATCTACCAGTCTCAATCTCAAGCTTGTGTGAAGATGTCCGTATCTGACCAATGGCACACCGTAACCCATGAGATAGGTGTGTATCCATATAGCTGGGTCGAATCACAAACCCATCCCCTTTGAGTTGGAGAAGAAGCTCTCTATAAAAAGCCATCTTCGTGCCCAACTCCTATGTCGGCCCTATCCATGTCCTCCTCGTGTCCAACTGTGCATCAAGGGAGTATTGGAAGGGAGGCAATCTTTCCATGTTGAAGCCATGTATCTGGACATCTGTGCATACCAGCATGATGTGTCCACCTGTAAAGCTAATTGTATAGAGGAATCAAGGGCCAATCTGTCATATCTGTCTTTGGTAGTATCCCATAAGCTGTACATAAACGAGACTGATATGGTAAGCGTCTCTATCTCCAGGGGGGGGGGGGGGGGGTGCTAACTCTGCTCTAGTGATCTCGTGTGGTACGGAGGCCTTGGCTTTAAGCAGCCGAGAGATCATAGATACCAAGGACCTCTCCATACTTCTCCACCCATCCTAACCCATAGAAGGTCCCCAAACTTGAACCCCATAGAGCATAGCTAAAGCTACCAAGGTATCAAAGAGCCAGAGCTTTGTTTGGGGTTCCTGGAACTGAACATGCAAATACATCCTCTCCAATCCTCCCAAGGGCGCATACGCTCTGGTTAGTCTAGTCTCTCCTGCTCTCTTCAAAGAAAACTTTGGCCCAATGAAGACTACCCCAAGATAAGTGTATGCACATGTGTACTCCACAGTCTCCTAACCATAAGTGAATGTAGGTGTTGATCTCCTGATCCACAGCGATGTGGTGTTAAACACCATAACCTTGGGTTTACCAAGGTTACAGACAATCCACTATCCTGCGCAAAGCTATGTAATGCATCCAAATGTTGTTGCATACCCTTCGGTGAGTCAGAGATCAACACAATATCATCAACATATAACAACAATGGAATCCATGTCCCTGCCAGCTACGAATCTCTGCCACCCTCTCTGTCAATGTAGTAAGAAACCTCTATACATACCAAATAGAGTAGGTGTAGCGCGGATAATGTGTCGTGCTCTCTACAACGTGGGTGCCCCTCAATGCAATGTGCGTGACAATCTCACTCAAACAAATGGAAACTCTCTCAAACAGAATGAAACACAGAAACAATGGATAACAACAGAGACACAACAGTGGACCAGAACATGTGGACTCGACTAGCTCAAAGAACCATGTACAGACTGGCGTGGCAGCACACTCAACTCCAGCCCAGGACTCACAGGTACAAATGGGGTGTCGAGGCTCAGATGTGCAGGGATGGTGAAGCAGTGCTCTGTGTAAGACTCTCTCTAGACGACTACGTACAAGATAATGATAATGACTCAACGGCTACTACTCATATATACAATCATGAAGAGCCACCAACGGCTCATAAATGTCAGCCAGCTAAGTGTGACCTGGCCACATGTCCACTAGGCCACCATCCGTATCCCTGCCACGTGTCACTGCCCAGAGTGTCCGTCCAGTGTGAACAGACCAGACCAACTGTACTAACTGTAACTGTGTCCTGTAGCAGTGACACTGTAGCCTGCTACAGGTTGCTCGCCACAAGACTGGTCACCGTCTCGGTGAGCCAAACACTGAATGAAACTACAAAAGTAACTATATGTACAATGAAAGGTGGGGCAAGAGCACAGTCCTGTCACCTAAGGGAAAGTGTCGTCGCCACTGCTGCCCCAAAAGTATCCGGATCGGGAGGCGCCATCAGATCGATTGTGTAACGATGCGGTTGCTGGATTGTGCTCTGCATAACCTGGCTTCCTGTGGTTTGAGCAGCCATCTGCTGCAATCCGGATGGAAGCACCTGCCCTGAAGTGAACTCCGGACACCTAGTAACACAACCATGGCGGTGTGCACCAGCAACACCGTCACAGCAAGAAACACTCTAGCTCTGCATGGGTGGCATCTGGACCTGAGACCCCTGCTGAGTAAAGTACTGGAACTGAGGCTGTGGGTAGTGTCCCATGAACTGCTAAGAGGGCTGAGAGGGACCAGCTGCGTAGTGTCCCATGAACTGCTGAGAGGGTTGAGAGGGACCTGTTGGTGCTACAAAGCCTGCTAGATTCTGGATCTGTATCCATGGCGCAGTCCATCCATATCCCACAGGAGCCTGGGTAGGCCTGTTACCATACATAAGCATTTCTTGAAATCCTTGCACCTGTGCTTTTAGGTCATCAATAATCCTTGACTTTATCTTCAATGCTTGCTGTAGTGCAAAAATCGTTGCATCTCGATCTGCGATGGCACTCTCTGCAACTTGCAGAGATCCCTCCATAGTTGCGTATGTGGCGGAGTGACGCTGGTGCGTTGCAGCTAGCTGCTCTACGCCTAGCTCGATGGTGGCAATAGCAGCTCTGGAGTCCTGAAGTAACTTCTCTGAAAGCTGAAACAGAGAAGTGGAGTCGGCCATACCTGAAGATTCCTCAGATGCATGTGATGCTGGAGGGCGCACATGTGGCACAGCCGGCGAGCTAGAAGTAGGTACAGCCGGTGTAGTAGGTGCCTCTAAGATTGTTGTTGTAGGTGCAGAGAGAGATATGTTGACCAGTGTATGAGTGAAGATGGGAGAGGAAGGAAGAGTATCCTGTATGGGTGAAGTGACCATCCTGTCCTGAGGAGCGGCAGTAGACACTAGCGCCGGCACAGCAGAACCAGGGGGGTAGAAGTAGACGTGTGACGCTGAAAATGTACCCTAGTCTGCTGGCTCTCAGAAACTGGCAAGGAGAGTAGAGACTTCACTGTATCCTTCACCACTTTCGCCTTGAGCTTCTTTTTCTTGGTGACTGTGGGGTCAACCTGCATGCTCACGGTTTTCCTTTTCCCTTTCGAGGTTCCCTGCTCCTCATCCACTTCATTTGGGTTGATAGGTATGTTTATGACCCATGCCAAGAGAGGTGCCGCAAAACATTTAAAACTTAACTGCACAGACTGCACTTGGGCCCGAAATCTTTTAGCCCTAGTCTGCAAAGAGCTGAAGAGAACCTGGTGGAATCCACAAGGGATAGTGTGGATTAAACAGTATAGCCCTTCGCAGTGTGAGAATGTAGTGAGAAGATCAGTTTTTTCCTTGTCTTCTTTGGCATCTCGAGCCAGAAAGTAATACCTGAAGATTGCGAGAAGCCGTCTGTCGCTCATAATCCGGGTGATCCGAACTCAATAGCTCTTGACATGCTTGAATTGTCGCATCCTTGGACAGCAAAGAGAAAGTGCGAGTAGTAGACTTCACAGCTGGAAAGTTGGTCATACCCATGGCATGGCCAAGCCTTGTAGATGTTAACTTGTAGCCCCGGACCTTTGGAAAGTCTTTCAACAGTTGATGTATCAACTCTGCTGGAACCGTATCAGGTAAATCTGCATCAGCCAATGCTGTGAGGCCCAGAGTCCGTAGCTGAGCAGTCGAAAGCACCTCACTGAGAGATGGTCGAGGTTGCTGCATATGAAAATTTAATGAGAATGCTGTGCGATTTTTCGAAGAAGCAAGCCTCTTGATTTCATGAGTGATGATTGGCTGCTTTTCTTTTTTCTGAGCCACTTTTGAATGTTCCTCCTGATCACTGGGAGCACCTGACTCATCTGAATCATCAGATGCTGCTGAGTCTACTTTGTAGCTCTCATCACTTGGGTCACTGGAGGTAAAGTCATCTATGCCATGGCTGCTGCTTGCAAATACTTCCTCTGCTTCGCTCTTTGATTCTGCAACCAAAGCTTTCCTCTTCTTCAACTCTACCTTTCTCTTGCTACTTTCTTCTGGCTGTTTCTCCTGTTGCTTGCTACCTCCTGCCATGGTGAGGTCGGGTGGATGACAAACAGTGAGCAGCTGGGTAGACCAAGTGATGAAAAGCACCACGATCAGGCAGACGCAGACCAAGGCGGAGTATAGAACCGATTTGGATTTGGCTAGGCAGCCTCTGGACAGAAGGGGACTTGGTGCGATTTATTGTGGGGCTGGGCGAGAGGATACGACTAAGAATTGGGTATAGGGGCGAATCAAGAGGAAATAGGCGAAGAAGTTAGGGCTAAGGCGAGTAAGTTAGGGTAGGGGCGAAATTAATAAGAAAGGGCGAATTTGAGGAATGGCGAATTTTCTTGCAGAGGAACTGGGTAGGGGCGAAATAAAATAGGGCAGGGGCGAGAGTGGGTGGGTAGAGGGTAGGGGCGAGGGGTAGAGGGTAGGGGCGAGAGGGGGTGTTGAGAGGGTAGGGGCGAGAGGTTAGAGGGTAGGGGCGAGAGGGGGTGCTGAGAGGGTAGGGGCGAGGGTTAGAGGGTAGGGGCGAGAGTGGGAGGGTAGAGGGTAGGGGCAAGGGGGGTGCTGAGAGGGTAGGGGCGAGGGTTAGAGGGTAGGGGCGAGAGTGGGAGGGTAGAGGGTAGGGGCGAAAGTGGAAGGGTAGAGGGTAGGGGCGAGGGGAATAGGGGCGAAAGTGGGAGGGTAGAGGGTAGGGGCGAGGGAAGTAAGTTAGGTAGGGGCGAGTTAGATGGGTATGCTAGGCAGGGTGGGCTGAGGCGAGTTTTACAAGGTAGGATTTTACTTAAAAATCAGCCCAATAGAAAGTGAACTTAGTGAAAGTGAATATTCCTACTCAGAACAGAGCTGATAATATTCCAAAATAACAGCCTTATCAAAGAAAAGAGTGGAGATGGGATTGTCTCTTTTGAAGAACTCCACAAGGAAGAGAGAGACTGATACAGAGAAGCAAAGATTTTGAGAGTGGAGATGAGACAGCTGGATAACCGTGGATTGGAAAGAGTGGAGATGTTCCCAAGATAAAATAAATCAAAAGACACTCTGAATCTGAGGCAAAATCAAGTGACTTGTTGAATGAAATGAGAGCAGATCCGAGATCCTTACTGGGAGTACAGTCGAGATGAGAAAAAGGGAATTAGAAGATCAGAGAGAGGATTGATTTTTGCTTACAACTTAGATGGGATGGAGAAGACTCCGTGATTGGGAAAACAGTAGAAAAACGGAAATCATGAAGAGGAACAATAATAAGGCTACTGATGAAGGGATAATACCACCATATTCAATGAAGTATACTATCACCAGGGCCAGTGATGATGGCAAGTCAGCTCTAGTGATGGTAAATCTTGAGTCTGGATCCATTTACCAGTGGTAGGGAGACACCTTCAAGAGTGACTAACTGGACTGCCCCCTGTGGTAAAATCTCTTCCATCACGAAGGGCCCTTGCTAAGCTGAAACCAGCTTCTTTGCTTTTTTCAAATATTTTGCCTGATAGAGTAGCACCAATGTGCCTTGCGTTATTTTCGGCTTTCTGAGGTGGCGATCATACCACGCTTTGCGACGAAGTTTCTCTGCTTGCAGAGCATGAGAAGCTAAAAGGCGGCTTTCATCCAATAAGGTAAGACGGGATATAGAACCAGCTTCCATGCCCCAACTTGCACGCAGACTGCCCACCCTAGGGGATCCGGAGTTGAACTCAAATGGAGCTATGGCTTCCAAGTTGAAAGCGAGTTGAAAAGGCGTGTGATTCGTTGTTGCTTTGAAAGATGTGCGGTATGCCCAAAGAGTGCCGTGCACAGCCTGAGCCCACGATGCTGGATGGAGATGACATGCTTTCCACAGGAGGGCGATTAGAACCTTGTTGGTGCTCTCGGCCTGCCCATTGGCTCTAGGGTAATAAGAGCACGACTTGCGATGAAAAATCTTGTAATTGGCCAGCAAAGTTGAGATCATGTCATTGACAAAATGACTGCCCCTATCACTAGTGATCTCTAAGGGACATCCAAATCTGCATAAAATATTTTCATATAAAAATTTGGCTACTGTATTGCTAGTGCAATCTACTGTCGCCACTACCTCTGCCCACTTTGTTGCATAGTCTGTAGCCACTAGCAGATATTTGCGATTACCTGGTTGAGCCGGGGGACATATTGGACCCACAAAGTCCAAGCCCCATCTCTCAAAAGGTAGCCACGCCATCGAGACCTGCAAAGGACGGTTGGATTGCTTACTTGGCTTCGGCCCACAGCGCTGGCACACATCACAAACCTTAGAATATGCTATTGCATCCTTAAAAACGTAGGGCCACCATAGACCACTCTGTAGAATCTTCTGGGCGGTGATGTGACCAGGGTAATGGCCACCAGTGGGACTATTGTAGGTATCCTCAAGAATATGCTCCACCTCATGAGGCGAGACACAACGCTTTAGAACATCATCTGGTCCCGATTTGTAGAGCTAGCCCCCAATCAAAGTGAAAGGCCTGGACTTCAACAGCAATCTCCTCTTCTGCAGTGGAGATGCCTTCTCTAGGTACAGCCCAGTAGATAGAAAATGTAAGACCTCCCCGTACCATTCCGGTGTTGTATCGATTTTAAAAAGACTGCTATCTAGAAAGTCATCCGCAATCCCGGTAGCTTCTTCACCTGTGTGAATGCGAGAGAGATGGTCAGCCATTACATGATGCTTACCAGGACGGAGTACCACTTCAAAATCAAACTCTTGGAATAGGAGGAGCCATCGCAATACTCAACCTGCGACCTGTCGCTTATTAAGCAGATAGCACAAGGCATGGTGATCAGTAATAATTGTGAAGTGGACCCCTAGCAAATAGTGACGAAATTTTTGTAGAGCATACACTATAGCCAAACCTTTCCTCTCTGTGGTGCTATAGTTGCGCTCTGCTTTGGTGAGCAGGCGACTTGCATAATGTACAGGGCGATCCAAGTTGAACTCTTTGCTAGGCTGAGTCAGCACAGCACCCACAACCAGCAGACTGGCATCTGTATGCACATGAAAAGGTAGGGCCCAATCCGGGGCAACTAGAATAGGCGCTTCAGTGAGGCGTTTTTTGAGGTATGCAAATGCTTCGGCCTCAGGTGTTGACCACTGGAAGGGAACAACAGCACTGGTGAGCCGGTCAATGGTTGAGCCACCTATGCATACATACGTATAAACCTGCGATGATAGCCGGTGTGGCCCACAAAGCTCTGAACACCTTTGTGATTTATAGGAGGAGGTAACTTAAAGATGGCCACTATCTTCTTTGGGTCAGGTGCTAAACCTTGAGCAGACACCACATGGCCCAACAGTGTGCCCTCTGTGACCAAAAAATGACACTTGTTCAGGTTGAGCTTCAAACGTGCCTCTCTGCACCTGAGGAAGACTACAGAGAGCTGAGCAAGATGCTCTTTTAGATTTTCTACTGGGGTCGAACATTGAGCACCCGAGAAGGTGGAAAAGTCGTCCATGAATATGCGAAGGTGATCAGTAAGCAGAGGACAAAAGATGAGATATACTATGCGATTGAAAGAAGGCGGTGCATTTTTAAGCCCAAAGACATTCTAGTGTAGATGAAAATACCCCAGGGAGTCACAAAAGCTGTTTTGATTTGGTCGTCAGGATGTATTCCTAACTGATTGTAGCCGCTGAACCCGTCCATAAAACTATACAGTACATGGCCAGTGACATCTTCGAGGAATCTCTCAGTGAAAGGTGTCGGAAATCCATCCGGGATTGTGACCTTATTTAGAGCCCGGTAGTCGACGCAAACTCGAATTTTGTTGGACTACTTCTTTGGGGCAATAACCATAGGGGACAACCATTATGAGTGCTCTACTGGTACAATAATACCAGCTTCTTGCATTTTTTCCAACTCGATTTTGACTGCTTCTGCATACTTGGGATTCAGTTTGTAAGCCCGTCCTCTGACCGGCTTAGCCCCCTCAACCAAAGAAATTGTGTGGACTCCCAGCTCTGCTGGGATTCCTTCCAAATCGTGGTAAGACCAGGCAAACACATGCTTGAAAGAGCGCACGAAAGAGATTACCAGGTCGAGTAGAGCGGGGTGATCCCATAACCATGTGGCTAACAAGATGGGCTAATGGTTGTCAGGGCCGCCTAGGTTGACCTCTCTGCCTGGGTCAGGCGGTGCAGTGGGCGAGGCTGCCTCAGGGAGAGAAGACCGTGCCGCCTCTGTTAGCTTCTCGACATTATGAGCTGGCATCTGATCAATGTTGAAATCAGCATACTCTTCCTGCAACCATCCTGATGGAAGCTCTGCAAATGGTAAATCCTCAGATACCTCAGAGTGCTCCGGCATGGGTGGAGAGTCAGATGGAGTAGAGGCTAAGGAAGGAGCTGGGGTGTTGGCCAACTCTTGCAAGGAAGACTTTTTCCCCCTTTTATGGTGGGTTATAGGCTCACCCAGGCCGACGGTTTCCATCAAGGGACCCTCTGAAAGATGGGCACCAGAGACCGGTCCACTTGGTTCTGGCTCACTTGGCTGACTGGGATTACTGGCTTCCGATGTAGCTGCAGGTGTAGGATCAGGGGGAGAAGGTGAATCTGTTGGCAAAGGTTAAAGAGAGACTACATAGCATGGCATCGAAGAGGTAGCTTCTAACCACTGCAGTAAGTCTTCATCGGACCCATTAGGAGAGACCGGCTGCTCCAAGTCAGGGTTGGACTCTACTGACAAAGAGCTATGCTGAACAACCGGATCCATACCTCCTTCGAGATGAATTTGTTGCATTGGAGAGCCAGGAGTATGTATCCACATGGCGTCATTTCCCCAGTCATGAAGTGCTTTCGTATGTCGCAACCATGGCCTACCAATCAGCAAGGGATAACCTCCCTCTACCTGGGGAAGATTAACTACCACAAAATCCAAGTTAAAAGTGAAATCTTGTACCTTCAGAGGCAGCTTGTCGACTATGCCCACTGGGTAGACTGTTCTCTGATCGGCCAATGTAACAGTGAAAGGAGCAGGTCGGGTAGGCTGTAGACCTAAGGCCATCATAGTGAATTCGGGCATCAAATTGATTCCAGATCCACCATCAACGATGACGCCAGATAGCTGATGCGCAAGAATAGATACAGTGAGACGAGGACTTTTATAATCGGTGAGGGGAGCAATTGGATAGGAAATCAAATAAGACTCTGAGGGCTGTACAGGGAGGTGCCCGCCACTAGGCCCAGCCCCCGGGTACAGAGACTGAATGACTGACAAGGTGTCACTTCTGAGTGTTGCGTCGAGCCTTAGCATGTCGTATAGTGACACCTGCTGAAAAGTATTTTTTAAGATGGCTTCTGTTGTGGGCTTGGCGCCTTCGAACTGGGCTCCCTTTGGGACCTTAATTTGTTCCAAGTCAGCCACTGCTTCCAAGAAGGCTCCATTAATGTCAGATAACAGGGAAGTTGGTTTGCTCTGAGCAATTTTGAAGGACTCGTCCTTTGGGTCAAATAGACCACCTTGAGGAAGTGGGGACTGGCGAGGTGGACCTGTGGGCAGACTGAGACCAAGAGCTGCTCTTTGTGCCCGAGTTAGGACACCAGCAGGCTCCTCCACTTGCAGTGGCTTAACCACATGAGTAGCAGGTGATGGTTGAGGCACGGTGTTCACAGTAATCAAGTTTATCTTCGAGAAGGTGAATTCTTGCTGGTTCTGAGTCGAGCTTGAAGACGTGGATGCCCTTTGCGTGGGACAATCTTTACTATAGTGATCCTTCGAATCAGGGCAATGACGACAAGGAGGGGACCCCTCAGGTAAAGGACACTTGCTCTGATAATGCCCATATTCTCCGCATCTGTAGCAGAGTATGGGCCGATTGGAAGGACGAAACGGGGGACGAGGTGGTTGCTGCATGGAGTTGGAGGTTGAAGTATAGAAGCTCTGAGGGGTTGAGGTGGCATTAGCGTTATAAAACTTTGAGTCGAGAAAGTACTTGACATACCTTGGACAACAGGGGTATTGAGCAAAGGTGGCATGTAGTTGGGATGGCATTAGCGTTATAAAACTTTGAGTCGGGAAAGTACTTGACATACCTTGGACAACAGGGGTATTGAGCAAAGGTGGCATGTAGTTGGGATGGCCATAGTGGGAAACCATGTTGAATGCCGGTGCTAACCCCTGTTGGAGAGTAGGACCAAGACTTTGCTATATTTTGTGCAATCCCTTTATATAGTAGCAATCCTTATCTTCATGCCCCGATTTTTCGCAGAAGTGGCAATAAGAGCGAAGGGGACAGTCCTGTGCAGGGTGTCCTGGAGAGCGGCATGAACTACACCATACCATAGCCTTAGTCTCCTGCTGAGACCTGAGCTCTTCTAACTCTCTGTTAAGTTGATCATAAGCCTCTTGATGTGGAGGCTTCACCTGTCTGAGAGAGAAGGATCTCTCTTCGTGAAGGGCCCGCTGTAACTTTAGGGCTTCCAGTTCCCTTCTTAAAGAAGTCAAGGGGTCTGATGGACTATCCACGAGTACAGGGGCAGTATCTAACTGAGGAGAGTCAGTGAACTGCCTTCTTGCTCCCTCTATTCTAGTAGTAGTAGCAACAAAGTCCTCCAGACTGGCTTCAGGACGGAGACTTTCTCTGAGCTTTTGTTGAGAAGTCTTAGGCAAAGCCTTCTCTACCCACTTCTTCACCATGAATTCCCCTGGTTACTGAGGCAGCTTGGCGACCAGGGACTTTGTTCTGGTCATGAGCTCTGCAAATGTCTCCTTGGGCTAGAGCAACAGGTTGGCCAACTCATCTAGAATCTTCTCTTGATAATCCCCTGGTCGGAAAGCTTCACAGAACTGCTGTCTTAACATGGTCCAAGTAGTAAAGTGGTTTTCAGCAAACTGACTGTATCATTTATCTGCAAGACCATCCAAGGTGGACGAGAAGAGCACCAGGTATGCGTCTTCTCTATTGAGGCCACAACCTCTGCAAAGAGAGACAAACCTCCGAGCATGGTCGTCTGCATCTTCTGCGGAGAGACCTTTAAAGGTAGGGAACTTGATGTTCACCTTTGCCAGAACACTTGTGAGCTCCTCCATGGCCTCTTGCTCCTGAGTCTTTTGCTCACTAGCTTGCTGTAACAAAATGGGGGAGAGCCTTACCGGAGAAGGTGACCTGGAGGATGTAGAACCGGTCGAAGGAATGGAGGTAGCCGTATGAGTAGGGATGGGTGATGGGGTTAATATGCTTCTACTGGGCACCAAGGGTTGATGCCGTCTGTGGTAGTACTTCAGAGGACTCAGTAGTGCACTTTGACGCTCCAAAGACCTCCTTGTATGTGTCATGCAGTAACCGCCAACCCCACCAAGCTTTGGGCAAGAAGACCTTCACTTGGGCAAGACAACCTTCACTTGGCTGAACATTGGTCTAGACTCCACTAGACCAGGGCGAGTGACTAGAACACCTGGCCTGGACCAAGACGAGGAAGGACTAGACCAGGGACGAGAAGGACTGGACCAGGACGAGGACTAGGTGGACCAAGGCAAGAGAGGACCAGACCAACAAGGCGAGAGACTAGACCAGCTAGATTAAGTTGTCAAGGGTGAAACTGGACCAGACCAACAGGCTGCACAGGCGAAGCAAAGAAATCAGCTACTCAACAGAGTGAGACTTCAGTTGAGGTCCCACCGTGATCGCCAAAATGAGAGCACCTGTAGCACGGATAATGTGTCGTGCTCTCTACAATGTGGGTGCCCCTCAGTGAAATGTGCGTGACAATCTCACTCAAACAAATGGAAACTCTCTCAAACAGAATGAAACACAGAAACAATGGATAACAACAGAGACACAACAGTGGACCAGAACATGTGGACTCGACTAGCTCAAAGAACCATGTACAGACTGGCGTGGCAGCACACTCAGCTCCAGCCCAGGACTCACAGGTACAAATGGGGTGTCGAGGCTCAGATAAGCAGGGATGGTGAAGCAGTGCTTTGTGTAAGACTCTGTCTAGACGACTACGTACAAGATAATGATAATGACTCAACGGCTACTACTCATATATACAATCATAAAGAGCCACCAACGGCTCATAAATGTCAGCCAGCTAAGTGTGACCTGGCCACATGTCCACTAGGCCACCATCCGTATCCCTGCCACGTGTCACTGCCCAGAGTGTCCGTCCAGTGTGAACAGACCAGACCAACTGTACTAACTGTAACTGTGTCCTGTAGCAGTGACACTATAGCCTGCTACAGTAGGAGACAATGAACAACCTTCTTTCACTCCAATAGTGGAGTGAACTAAATTAGATGTCCCCGCTGGAGTACGTACATGTCCCACCACTGGTCTGTATAGAGCCATGATCCCCCAAATCAACTCAATGGGCACTCCCATCTCTTGTAGTCTGCACATCAATCCGGCTCTCGGCACCATGTCAAATGCTTTGCGGAAATCCACAAAGCTACAATAAAACCGTCTCCCATGTGCCCTACCCTCCTCAATGATGGCTATGAGTGTCAGAATATGGTCAAGAGTGGAGAAGCCTCTCCAAAAACCGGCTTGTTCCGTTGCATGTACGCCCTCACTCTCTGCCCATCTGCTGCTCAAGGATAGATGCATACAACCGTGTCAATGTGTGTCCAATCATAATAGTACGGTAGTTTCTAGGCTCCGTAGGATCACCTGCCTTGAAGATAGGCACAATAGTAGACAATCTCCAAGTCTCAAGTAGACCCTCACACATGACACGATTGAATAGATCTGCAAGAACCTCTGCCAACATATCTTTAGCATGTATGAAGTGCTCTGCTACTAGACCATCATGATCATATGCCCTCCTGGTTTTCATCCTGTCAATGGTCATCTTTACCATCTCAGTGGTAAAGAAGGTATTCGTAGATGGGCATCGCTCAAGAGGATCTGGAAGGGGTGTCTGTGTAGGGACCGTATATAAGGATGTTGCATATTGACTCCACACATCAGAAGAAGTAATCATTGGGGGAGGGGAGTGCTTATGAAAGAAAGGCCATGCCTCTCCTGAGTCTCTACTCAAGACACTGGTATAAGTCTCGCTCCATCTGAGCTAGGAATGCTCGCTTCTCATGTCGCACAAGGCACGCGAAGGCTATCCGAGACTTTTTGTGATTGATGACCCTAGGAGAAGATCCCTCTGAAGCTGTACTCTCGTCTCTCTACACTCCTCTGACGCGGCATGGTCCCAAAACGACGTCTCTCTGATCAAGCCGCGTGTGTGTATGCCTCTGCTACTGCATCATGCAATGTCTCAGTAAGTGGTGATCTCCTCCACTGAGAGTCCTAGCCTGGCTGTTGTACATAGACGACAATAGATCTCCTCTGTATAAACAGAGTCAGTCTCTGGTGTAAATGTATAGTGGGTATGTGTCCTCCCTCCTCGCTGTACTGTACTGAAAGGAGATGGAAAGTGTCACGAGAGCATGATCCACTACTACACCCACTCGTCTGGGTCTTATTATGAAATCCTGAATGCAGGGGATGAAGCTCGACTATGCCATGACATAGTCCACTGTGCTGGCCCCATGCTTGTGTGGAAAGAATGTGAAACTGGCTGCTCTAGGAAAATGTTGTAGGCCATTAAGTATTGCCAGACCATGTGTAGTCGCCATCTGCGTGAGATGTCTCCCATACTCTATCTGCTCTTTGTCCTATGAATGTCTATCAAGCCCCAAATCTCCTACATCCAGGTCTCTAAGCATCTTTGATGTGTCATAGAAGACTGTCTGAGCATTGCCCATCCGGGCATTGAAGCCCCCTAGGAGAATGATGTCACCATCCTTGGAAAACACCCATATGTCATTGTCTAGGATAGAGAAAGGTGACTCGCCTCTAGGCCCAACATAGACTTATGTACTGGGGGGAAAGTAGCATGTGGCAATGTATAAAAATCGGCTTGTGTCGGCCCTCAACCTCACCCACATTTATCTAGCATGATCATCTCTTCGTACAATGTGTAGAAGTGGTTGAGCCCCTCTCTAAATAATACTCCTACTCCCCCCGATCCTCTGCTTCCATGCTCAGATCTTGTGTGAGTTTGGCAAGCTGTCTCCCATCTATATCCCGTCACATGTGGCATCATCTGTCCAGGGGCTTGATGAGTCTCTGAGAAGAATATAATGTCCCTGTCCCGAAAGCTATTCTCAAAGGCGCCCACATCTAGCCTATGAGATCCATTACAATTCCAGGCTGCCATCTTCAGTATGGTCCCATAGGTCTCCCACCGTCATGTAGAGTGTCGCTCTACAATCACCACCCGACCATCTCTGTAGAAGGCAATCTTTCCCTTCTCCCTTGCTGCTATAATCTCTGGCATCACCTCTCTCATGTGAGCCAGCTTCGAGAGGGTGAGATCATCACCAAGAAAAATACATGGCTTCTTGAGGGTTTGCCTCTTCTTTAAGAACTCCTTCTCCTCCAAGGAGGGGAAACGTAGTATGAGTGCTCTGTGATTTGAGGACTCTCTTGGGCCT
Organism: Adiantum capillus-veneris; assembly: GCF_014529385.1. Lineage (NCBI taxonomy): Eukaryota > Viridiplantae > Streptophyta > Polypodiopsida > Polypodiales > Pteridaceae > Adiantum > Adiantum capillus-veneris. The sequence goes on from NC_140944.1 coordinate 43,832,751, forward strand.
TCATTCCTCTTGCCCACCCTCCATGCCTTTGTGTGTAGAGGCTTCTCCATCCCCATCATGGACATGAGGCTTGTAACCTCTTTTTCAACATTGTTGACATCCTTGAGGCCGGTGATCCTCACATGTAAGGCACGTAGCCTCCTTCTTTGCTCTTCTTCAAGGGTCATATTAATCATGGTAGGTGTAATAGAAGACTCTTTACCTTTCCCTTTTTTTGGCGACCTTGATCCACTTCTCGGCCGCCTCGACTTTCTTTTGTGCCTTGGTGATGACCTCGACCCAAGATGACTTCTTTTCCTCCTCTTTGATGACCCGCACTTGTTCTTTGGTTGTGTTCAGCTCATTATCGAAGGCTGAAAATCCCCTTCTTCAAGTCGCCCACTTTTGGCTTCAAGAAGCTCACCTTGTAGATTTGAAATCTTCGATGACGACTTTCTTCTCGAGCGAAGCGATCCTCCTACGCATGCCATCTCTTTCTTTGGTCCATCTTGAAAAATGGTGCTCCTCTCCTTCCTCCACTCTTCCACTTCATTTCTCCATTCTCTCATTTCCTTCTCTATTGCTCACATCCTCTTCCATGTGCGCATATAAAGAGCTTTGTGGGCAGCCGGTGAGGGATGCGTCTTCTAACACGTGGAGGAAGCCATTGGCACTTCTCCGATGCTTCCCATGAGAGAAGAAGAAGAAGAAGAGAGTTTTAACGTCGTAGGAAACTATCCCAAGAGACCTTAAAGATCTATCCGACCAGGAGAGTTGAACTCAAGACCTGTTATTCAAGAGGGAAATGGCATAACCAATCTACCACACTTGGGTGATAGAAAGGTTATACCACTTTCCTCTTTTATTAGCGCACACACACCCACACACACACACACGAGAAGAAGAGAGTTTTAACGTCGTAGGAAACTATCCCAACAGACCTTAAAGATCTATCCGACGAGGAGAGTTGAACTCAAGACCTATTAGAGAGAGAGAGAGAGAGAGAGAGAGAGAGAGAGACTCTAAAACAACAATAAAACACAGGAGAACCCTAAAAAACAGCAAGAAATGCTTGTGAAACCCTACAAAACAGAGAAAATCAGCAATGAAACCTTAAAAAACAGCAAACAAACGGTTTCAAAACCCTAAAAAACAGTAACACACAGTAACGAAACCCCCGTAAAAAAACGATTTTGAAACCCTAAAAAACAGTAAAAAACTAGTTTCAAAACCCTAAAATACAGCAAAAAAGTGGTGGTGAAACCTTAAAAGCAGTGAGAGAGAGAGAGAGAGAGAAAGAGAAAGAGAGAGAGAAATGAAATGAAATGTTATATTAACGTCTTCAAAAGGCCAAAGTGACCTATGAGACCAGAAAGTTACAATGTGGTGGATCTGATACAAAGTCAGAGTCAGGGTAACAAGATGACAACAATGACAAAAATGAAATGACAAATGTCACAATAAAATACTAAGGAATCCTAAACTTCTAGGTGTGAACAGCAGCTAGCTCGGATAGCTAGATCACAAGAGATCCAGCATCGGTCGTTGGCGGATCTCATCAATCTCCTCCATGGTCAGTAGTCTGACCGGGCGTCATGCATGTCGAGCCAAAGTGATCTAGCAAAATGAGAGAGAGAGAGAGAGAGAGAGAGAGAGAGAGAGAGAGAGAGAGAGAGAGAGGTTCATCTTGGGGTTCTCAACCTTTGGGGATGTAGGCACGTGACTGGCAATGGGGTTTTAGCATTTGGCAGCGGGCTGCCCAAATCTATCCTCTGAGAGAGAGAGAGAGAGAGAGAGAGAGAGAGAGAGAGAGAGAGAGAGAAGATCCAATGGTAGACAAGGAGTGGTGGAGTTCCACTCCCAGAGCACTCACCCCAAAACTTGGCATGCCTTATAGTATTTCTTTTATATTACCTCGCAAAAGGTACAACTACTGAGGGATTCTTTTTCTACTTCGGCACATGTGAGAATGCAAGAGTGAGCCCCCAAGGCTGATATTTAGAGGCTCTTGCTCCAAAAGCATCAACTATGAAAACCTCTTCTTTAAAAGCATCAACTGTGAAAAACAGGCGCCCATAGGGCTACTTCCATAAATAGCACTGATAGTCCGTATGGTGCCACGTCAGCATCCGTGAATTGCAGGCGTTCGTACAAGTCGCCAAGTCATCAATTTTTAGGGTTTGTTCTTTTTAAGGTGAAGTTGTCTAATGCTGGGTCTTTAAGTGCCCTAACCCCCTAGGGGTCATGCCGCGTTACCAACTTTTGACATGCCAACTGTGCTCCTCTATCAACCTCCCTCTCTTATGTAGTCATAAGCCTCATCCACATACATGCCAATAAGAGTGGAGGATAGTGAGCAACCTGTTTCAACCCAACGGTGGAATGAATAATCTCTGACATCCCATGGGGCATACGCACTTTTCCTCTTACTATCTTGTACAAGGCCATGATTCCCCCATATGAGCTCTATTTGGCACTTCCAACTCCTACAGTCTGCACATCAATCTGCAGCTAAGGATTGCTTTGTGGAAATCCACAAAAGCTACAATAAATCCTCCTCCCATGAAATTTGCTCTCCCCAGTAATAGCTTGTAGTGTGAGAATGTGACCTAGGGTAGAGAAACCCCTCCTAAAACTAACCTGGACTGGCGCTTGATGCCCTCTCTCTCTACCCACCTGCTCAGCTCATACTCATTGATGGATGTATATAATCTAGCTAGTGTGTGTGTGTCCAATCATGATAGTGTGGTAATTTCCAAGCAAACTAGGGTCTTCAGATTTGAAAATAGGTACAATAGTTGACATGCTCCAAGTATCAGGGAAACCCTCACACATACCTCTATTAAACATCAGTGCAAGAAAATCAGCCGAACGATCCTTCACATGTATAAAATGCTCAGCTACCAAGCCATCATGATCATGCTCTCCCAGTCTTCATCCTATCAATAGCATTCTTTACCATCTCTACAGTAAGGCAAGCGCAAGTGTGTGGGCATGCCTCTGGTGAGTCTGCCAATGATGGCTGGTCCAAGGCCATGTAGAGAGAAGTAGCATACTCACCCCATATGTTTGTAAATGTAATAGTTGGTGCTAGGGAGTGCTCATGAAACAATCTCCTAGCCTCACCTAAGTCTTGGCTCAAGAATCTCTTTCCAGCTGAGAGAGAGAGAGAGAGAGAGAGAGAGAGAGAGTACATATTTCCTGAGGCAAAATGTCAGTGATCTATACACACACGTGGCTTCAGCATGGAAAACTTGCCTTCCATTCCTTGATGCACCGTCATTGTCTCTTACACGGGTGGAGATTACTACACTCATTGGCCAGTACCTGACCCAGTTGGACACGAGGAAGACATGGATAGAGCTGACATAGGAGTTGGGCACGAAGATGGCTTTCTATAGAGAGCTTCTTCTCCAACTCACAGGGGATGGGTTTGTGACCTAGCTATATGGTACACATCTATCTCATGGGTTACGCTGTGCCATTGGTCAGATACGGGCATCTTCACACCAGCTTGAGATTGAGATTGGTAGATTCAGAGGGATACCAGCAGCTAGCAGGATATGTTGCCTATGCCATACAGAGCTAGAGATGGAGATGTATTATATATGTCAATGCACAGTGTGTTACGAGATACGGGGTCGCTTCCACTCTCTATTCAGAAAAGGTTTCGGACCCTTCTCAAGAGTCATGAGCTATTAGGACCAGAGATGTCTTGGACTGTATCTACTTGAGTTACAAAGACACAAAGATAGTTTACTAAGGAGATCTTGACAGAGACAATCCCAGAGATAGATTAGTAATTTCTTCACATCAAACACTAGATAGATAGAGGAGGCAACCACTACTACAATGCTCAGCTCATACACCCGTTGTACTCTCATTGACAGAGCATTGGAGCTAGGGAGATCAAGACGCCCAGGCCTGAGGAGAGGAGCTTCACAGCATCGACACAGACTACAACAGAGGATTCGAGGCACACTATCTCGACCTCCACAGTACATGTGAGGATGGATCATCACCCATTATATCAACCCCTTGTATTGGACACCCATTCCCATTGTATGAATGATCACACATACCTCACATAGTGCCAGCTAGTAGCACTTCTAGATTTATTTTAGTATCTCTTTTTTAATACCCAGACATGGTATCAGATTCACCAATTTGTAACGCATTGGTGTCATAGGTGAATTTGGCCTTTTGAAGACGTTAATATATCATTTCATTTCTCTCTCTCTCTCTCTCTCTCTCTCTCTCTCTCTCTCTCTCTCTCTCTCTCTCTCTCTCTCTCTCTCTCTGCTACTTGCCTACCAACTTCATTACCTTTTCTAATGGGATTGTTTTAGGATCTAGGATGTTTCCTTTTATGCTTTACCTGAAATGATTGTTTCACATCTGATACAGTTGTAACTTTTGGTCTCATAGGTCACTTTAGCTATTCAAAGACGTTAATAGAGAGGATGTCAATGAACGACATGCTCATGTAAATTGTATTTATGCATTTTCGCCAACAGATATCTCTCGCGGGGAAGAGTGGTATAAGGAAGAAGATGTGAATCTAAGTGCACAAGTAGAAGTTTTAAACTTTGAAACCCGAGATGTGAGTAAATACAAGGATAGAACCTTGATCATAGGAACCAAGAATTGGTTTATTGGACCTTTACGCATTTACACACCTTCTTCATAGTAGCATGTAACCTTTATCAATTATAATTCGAAAAATTCAATTTTGCGTTGATTTGAATTTTTCTAAGGTCGTAATCTTTTAGTTGTAACCTATGTTTTGTCAATTTTTAACTAACTTGAGCGATGGGGCATCCCATAAGTTGTGTACGAAGGAGACCGATCTGGTAAGGCCTCTATCTCCATGGGGGGGGGGCTGCTAACTCCACTCTACTGATCTCGTGTGAGACAGAGACCTTCGCTCTAATCAGCCGAGAGACATAGATACCAAGGGCCTCTCCATACCTCTCCACCCATTATGACCCACAGATGGCGGTCCTCAAACCTGAATCCCATACATAGAGCATAGCTGAAACTACCAAGGTATCAAAGAGCCAGAGCTTTGTTTGGGGTTCCTAGAACTGAACCTACGGACACATCTTCTCCATTCCTCCCAGGGTTGCATACACTCTGGTCAGTCTAGTCTCTCCTGCTCTCTTCAAAAAAAATATTGGCCCAATGAAGACTACCCCAAGATAAGTGTATGCATCTGTGTAATCCACAGTTTCCTGACCATAAATGAATGCAGGTGTTGATCTCTTGATCCACTGTAGTGTGGTGTTAAACACCATAACCTTAGTTTTACCAAGGTTTACAGACAATCCACGATCCTCCGCAAAGCTATGTAATGCATCCATATGTTGTTGCATACCCTCCGGTGAGTCAAAGATAAAAAAAATATGATCAGCATACAACAACAATGGAATCCATGTCCCTCTGGAGTGCGTACATGTCCCACCATTGATCTGTACAGAGCCATGATCCCCGAAATCAACTCAATGGGCACTCCCATCTCTTGTAGTCTGCCCATCAATCTGGCTCTGTGCACCATGTCAAATGCAGATATCCACAAAGCTACAATAAATCCGTCTTCCATGTGCCCTACCCTCCTCAATGATGGCAGCATACAACAACAATGGAATCCGTGTCCCTCTAGAGTGCGTACATGTCCCACCATTGATCTGTACAGAGCCATGATCCCCGAAGTCAACTCAATGGGCACTCCCATCTCTTGTAGTCTGCCCATCAATCTGGCTCTGTGCACCATGTCAAATGCGGATATCCACAAAGCTACAATAAATCCGTCTTCCATGTGCCCTACCCTCCTCAATGATGGCTCTGAGTGTCAGAATATGGTCAAGAGTGAAGAAGCCTCTCCTGAGACTGCCTGTCCCGCTACACGTACTCCCTCACTCTCTACCCATCTCCTCAATTGTTGCTCAAGGATAGATGCATACAACCGTGCTAATGTGCGTCCAATGATAAGAGTATGTGGGTATGCCTCTGCTGCTGCATCATGCAATGTCTCAGTCGATAAGTGGTGATCTCCTCCACTAAGAGTCTTTGCCTGGCTGCTGTACATAGATGACTATAGATCTCCTTTGTATAAACAGAGGAAGTCTCTGGTGTAAATGTATAGCAGGTATGTGTCCTCCCTCTTGACACTCGGGCTGTACTATACTAAAAGGAGACGGATAGTGTCAAGAGAGCATGATCCACTGCTACGTCCACTGGTCTAGGTCCTACTATGAAATCTTCAATGCAAGGGATGAAGCTTGGCTGTGCTAGCCCCATACCTGTGTGGAAAGCATGTAAAACCGGCCGTTCTAGGAAAACGCTGTAGGCCATTAAGTATCCCTAGACTATGAGAGAGAGAGAGAGAGAGAGAGAGAGAGAGAGAGAGAGAGAGAGAGAATGAAATGAAATGAAATGTTTATATTAACGTCTTCAAAAGGCCAGAATGACCTATGAGACCAAACTGATACAAAAGTGGTGAATCTGTTACAATGTCTGGGTACCTTAGTACTAAAGTACTAAGTGTGAAAAAGAGAGAGAGAGAGAGAGAGTTGAACAAGACCATGAAAATCTGGCTTTTTTGAAAAAGACAAACAGCCCATGAGGAAATATGCTGGGAGGATATTGATTTTGAAAGTGCTGCCTGCAGTTCTCCACTAGAACAGCATAATTATCATCAAATTTTGACCACAAATCCTATCAATAGAAATTTGTCAATTTCAATTCAAATGTTGGGCTGATTGTTCCAAATATGACTGCATTGAAGAGAAAGAGAATCACCTGAATTTCACCAACAGATAGCATTTCAAGTTCCAAAAGTTTGTCCTTGAGTTTTTCGTTGGCTTCCAATAGCTGTCGGAGCCTGTCTTCTCCAATTGAAGAATCATTTTGTATCTCCAAAAACACCTGGCAATTGAAGCCTTCTGATCATTAATTTTCATGTTCTGGATCTTGACAACCAGTTTGACATGTTTAATCACATGCAGAATGATACAAACAAGCACAATAAAATCACGTGCCCCTCCAACAAAAGACTTTATCAGTATGGTTTGTGCTTCGTATTACATAACCACAGCGTTGTGAATGAAATTTCCCTTGGACTTGCTAAAGAGGGAACAATTATATATATAGCACAATGCAATCACCCCACAATCACATTACCATGGGCTCTTCCCATATAGCTTCAGTACACCATCTTACACCTTGGGAGGTTCCCCCAAGGAGAAGGGCCAAGCAAACCAGTTTCAATTGTGATGGCTATGGTGGGAAGACTAAAGTGACATTCATCACTTAAGAATAATGGACACTTAATCATTCACTTTCATAACCGCAAGAACATGAAGGTTGCTACCAACATCTTCTACTCCCTGGTCTTCTTCTGCTACATTATGTTAGAAATATAAGCCCAATGTTCCTCTAAGCTTGCCCAAATCACTCTGGTCATAGGATATGAACCTTAGGGCAAATCCATGACGTGAATACTCTATTTGGGCACATCTATAGGTCCAAGAGTAGCCTATAAGGTCATGAACGTGGCTCAAATCATGGAGAGGTGAACCTACTCACAGGGAGAGCAACATCACTGCTTATGTCATCCAAAGAATCTCCTTGCCTATATAATCACCCATTGTACTCAATTTTTTACACACTAGTAATCTAACTTTCTCTTTTGCGTATACCTTGCTTTTGGTATCTCTCTTTTCCTCTCTCTAAATCTCCATGATTATGTCTACTAATCATGAATGGTAGCTTAGTGAAGCCACCATAGCCTAACCCGAATCTAGGTTTCTACAACCCTAGATTTCTAACATGATATCAGAGCCTATGGTCCATAGTTTGGGTTTCACTAATCATTGCATTAGGTATTGCTTTCAAAGCTTAGGTTTAGGGTTTGCACTTTAGAATTAGGTACTCCAATCAATATACTCTATAATCCATCATTAACAACATCCACACACTCTACTTGATGACAATTGTGCGAGGAGTTTTGGTCAATTGGTGATCAACTGCTGCATTGTTTTGTTTATGAAGCTACTCTGTAGTTTGAACTAGGAGCACCTAAGCATTTAAGTGACCATTGGGTTTTCAAAGTATTAGAATGGATTAATATCTCATGTCATAAGAGTCATTAGATTTGAAGAGTTGTAAGGAAAGTACAACTTCAATGTGGAGCTAAAGACATTATGGATAGGTGGCATACAAGTAATTTGTAGATTCATCGACTCCTGACACATTCACAACCAGTTTCCTACACCGCTTCGTTAAACAAAGCTTTTTGTAAACTAAGCCAGAACATGTAAAACAAGCCACTGCTGCAACAGCAAGACCCCCCCCTAGTCACTAAGCTTGCTGCTGCTCACGCTCCCCCCGCCCACGCACCTGCATCCCCCCCTCCCCGTCACTCACTCACTCCCCCCTCCTCCCTCGCGCTGCACGCTGCCCTGCCTCCCTGCACGCTGCCCCAGCTCCATCCAGTCCCCGCCCTCCCCCCTCACATTGCTTGTGAACTGTCTTCAGCGCACCAGCATTTGCACCTACACCTCTGCCGTTCACCTTCGCCCTCTTTTCTCCAGCAGCAGACACAGAATGGCGGCCCCTGCTCCACCCCTCGCCGTCACTCACTCCTCCCCCCTCCTCCCTCACGCTGCACGCTGCCCTGCCTGCCTGCGCGCTGCCCCAGCTCCATCCAGCCCCCCCCCCCCCCCCCCCAATACACACACACACACACACACACACATTGCTTGTGAACTGTCTTCAACGCACCAGCATTCGCGCCTACACCTCTGCCGTTTGCCTTCGCCCTCTTTTCTACAGCAGCAGACACAGAATGGCGGCCCCTGCTCCACCTCAGAGGGATTCTACAGAAGCCCCCTTGCCCAACACCGCGGAGCCGACCCTTCGACTTGCTCTCTCGCCAAAAGAGCAAGCCAGCTTGATTATCGAGGTGGAACGCTTGCAAGCCACCTCGATCATCTGCAAGAGCATTGGTACTCGACCCAATCGAGGTGAGGTTTGAGATTTGCTTCAGGCCTGTCTCCTCTCCAATGTGGGCAAGATCACCAATATCCAGATCCTCGGGAGAGGGTACTACCAGGTAGAGTTCGAGTCTCCAAAGATGACGGCCAAGGTGATATCAATGAGCCAGCTCAAGCTTACTTCAGACGATGGCATCATGGTTTTGACCCTTCTACAGATATGCTTGAGGAGGATGCCGACTTGCCTATCTCGGTCTGCTTCCCTGGCCGGAGGAGAGAGTATCTCTCTTTACTTCCCAGGATTGGTTCCATGTTTGGGACGGTTCTGGAGTCACCGCGCACTGCAGCTTCAATTGTGGCCAAGGCCACAGGTTTGCCTACTCTGTGGGTTCTTGTTAGAGACACTCACTTCCGAAGGTGATACTGTTGCCTCATGTGAGTGGGGGTTGGATCAGACAGAGTGTGGAGTATTCCGGTCTCCCAAATTAGTGCTTCATTTGGAGATAGATGGGCCATCTAGCAAAGGCCTGTCCTCGCAGGAGATCTCGACCCATAGTGCATGAGCAGCCTCCCAAGGCTGAGCATTCCTAGCAGCCAGATACTCGGGATATGCAGGCTGGTACCTCGATAGAGGCCAGTGATCAGACAGCTAACGATTGGTAGCAGGCGCCTGGCCGCCTTCGACAGGGACGGGCTCGTCACACTACTCACCCTGGTGGCTGATCTCCTACAGCTCAACAGCACTGGGTTCCAACAAGGAACCGTATTGACCCCCTTCAGCAGGACCCCCCTAAGGAGGCTCCACCCACTTCAGCTCCGCCGCCTCCCCCTCCTCCTCCCTCAGGCTTTGCCTCCTTCACCCCCTCTCCCTCCTCCACCTTCACCCCCACCTCCCGCTCCTCCTCTCTCCCCGGTTGGACCCTGGGGAGCTGTCACAAAGTGATGACGTGGCTACCGAGAGTAGAAACCCTAATTTCTGGAAACCCTAACCCTAACTGCTGGCTAAAACCCTAAATCTGGCGGCATCTATGCCACGTGGCAGCAGTACAGATTTTCGGATTTTACGACGCAGAAATCCCAGCTTTTGGCGACGCAATTTGCACATGGAAGAGAGAGAGAGAGTCTATTGCTTTATTTTGTAAAAACTCAAGTGAGTTTGTGAGAGAAAAAAAAGAGAGTTTGCTTTTGGGAACTGAAGCTTTTGGGGCTCTGCTTTTGGGGCTCTGCTTTTGGGCATCCCTTGTAAACTTTAAATAAGCAGAGAGGGTTCTCACTCTCGAGAGCATCTGGACGCAGAGTCTGAGAGTGAAACCCTAACCGCTCTCTTGTACTTTGACATTGATTTAATACATAAAGAAATACCGAAAGGGGCGCCAGTCTTTGGGGCCAATATCTCTATGCATGGAACTCCGCCGGGCCAGTGCAAATCTATTGTGATCTGTGAATTGTTTTGAAGTGGTTATTGGTGCTGTCGTGATTGATTCTTGACTTGGAGTGTCCAAGTCCGTTACAATGGTATCAGAGCACGGCCGATTCTCGTCTAGGGGAAATCCGATCCCCAATTTTTTTTCCGCGGCACCTATGGCTTCACGCAAGGATTAGTCGACTCCCTCTGCATCTGGAGATGCGGGCATGGATCACAACGAAGATTGCGGCAGAAAGTATGGCCTGCCCCGGGCTTCTCAGGCAAAGCAAAGAGAGATGAAGCGTCGTCAATTGATCGGCGATGCAACAAAGATGATGCTCAGTTTTGCGAAGGATCCAAAATTAGCAAAATATATGAGCGAGACTTCTTTTCAAGAAGTGCATGCGTAGTGGCAGAAAACCACTACACCACCCCTGAAACCCGCTCTCAAGAAACCTTCTCATCACAAGCAATATTCAGAGAAGGAATTGGAAGAGGTGGTTGATGCATGGATTGCTCAACTTTTTGACGCGCAAAAGAAAGCCAAAAAGCACGGCAAAAAGCAGAAGAAAGGCACTGACTTCCCGGGTTATTTGGGTCGTCAGTCGACATTTGACAAAGCAAAAAAACAGAATAAGCGTGTTCAATTTGAAGGAGTACCTAGGTCTTCTTCTTCTTCTTCTTCTGACAGTTCTTCTAGCTCTTCCGATTCGAGCGAAGAAGACAGAAAAGGCAAAAAGAGAAGCAAGAAACAATGCTTCGAAAAGGGCAAGAAAAAGGCAAAGAAGCCTAAATCTCGCCCAGTGACTGACAGTTCCACCGAGGACTCGTCTACAGACAGTTCAAACTCTGATGACGGAAACTTTTATGCGAACAAAAAGAATCTTTATAAAGCCAACCAGTATGACTTTCTGGAAGATAAAAGCAAGAAAGTCCGAGAGTTTAAGGAAGGTGGACAGTCGATCAAATTTGACAATTTTTCAAGATACTCAGATGCTTCGAAGCCTTTGTCTTTTATACAACAATTTGACATCGCTTTCGCGGGAGGACGCTACTCAAAGCACTCCAAGATTCAGAGAGCTGCCTCTTACTCTAAGGGGAATGCTCGAACTTGGTGGTCCACGCTTCTTTTAAACAAGACTGCGCCAGTTAAATGGTTGAAATTTAAGAAGCTTTTTATTTCTTCTTGGTTGACGCAAGAGTATGAATGCGATATACGAGCTGCTTGGAGCCATCTTCAGATGACCAAGAAAGATACAATAAATGCTTACTGTGAGAGACTCTGAAGCTCTTTTCTACCCGCCTCTTCATTCAAGAAAATCTCCTTCAGATAACAGATTGAGCGGTTCACCTTGGGTCTACCTACAGAGATCCGAGATCACTGCTTGGAACAGAAGTCAGCTTCTATTCAGGAGTTAATGAGTCATGCGAAGCGGGGCTTTGCCATTCGCTCTGGCAGTCTGACCTACCCCCAGATGAGGCCATGACACAACGAGCCAAACAGATTTATGGAAATGAAAGTAGAAAGAGAAAGAGCAACCCAAAGAAGAAGGATGCACGACCCAAGCTTACTCCTCAAGAGCGAGCTCCGTTCATTAAGGAGGAGAAGTGATTTGGATGCGGGGAACATGGACATATCTCCGCGAAGTGCCCTAAAAAGACACAGAAAGAAAAAAATAATAAGGACGACGACAGGCCTGAGAGTTCGAGAGTAGTTGAGGAACGTGGACGAAAAGGCAAGATGAATACAAGACTGGTTCCAGATTGTGTGGGTACAAATCCCAACACCATGGACGAGAGTACAGACCTTAGCCGAGCTTGGGGCAAAGTGAAAGATCAAGAGACCCTGATCTTCTTTGATGAAGGAGCCAAGGCCAACTTCATTTCACTGGAATTGGCGGTGCAGCTCGAGATCACTCTCGATCGGATGGGACCACTTGCGGAGGCAGTTCTAGCAGCACCCGGCAGGGACGTAGCCATTACACCTATCATTGGCAAACTTCGGTTGCATTGTCAAGGGTATTTGGTGCATAAGGACTTTTTCATAATGCCTTTGGAGGGTTGTGATGTTCTCTTAGGGATTCCTTGGTACCACAAGAACAACGCCGTGGTCGATTATCGGGTGAGGAAAGCGACATTGACTGCAGACAGACGCTGGGAGACGTCTACAAGACATCTTTTCGGACGACTTTTGGGTTATTTGAGTTTTTGGTGATGCCTTTTGGCTTAACCAATGCTCCTGCGACATTTAACAGGATGATGGACAGGATTTTCCGAGAGTACAAGCTATTTGTTGGCACTTTCTTTGACAACATCATTGTTTTCTCCAAGAATGAGGCAGAACACAGAGATCATCTGCTTCAGGTCTTTCAGGCATTACGAGATCACAAGTTAGTGATTAATGCAAAGAAAAGTGAATTTTTCCTACCAGAGATACACTTTTTGGCACACATTGTCTCAGCAGCAGGAGTGCAAATGGATCCGTTCCAAGATAGAGACTATCCGTGATTGGCACGATTTGAAGAATGTCCATGAAGTTAGAAGCTTCTAGGGAGTGTGTTCGTACTACAAGCGGTTCATTCGAAAGTTTGCAGAGGTTGCTTCTCCTTTGCATATCTTGACACAGAAAGGAGTCCCTTTCTCGTGGGGATCCACAGAGGTGACTGCCTTTCAGACATTGAAAGAGAAATTGACTACGGGACAAGTTTTGACTTTGCCGGACTTGCAGAAGTCATTTGAAGTAAATTGTGATGCTTGTGGTCGTAGTCTGGGTGCGGTCTTAATGCAAGAAGGCCATGTCATTGCTTACGAGAGCCGATTGTTCTCAAGGCCAGAGATGACAGCATAGATTTATGAGAAAGAGCTTTTGGCGGTTATCCATGCTCTTACTCAGTGGCGGCATTACCTACTCCGAGCAGATTTTACTGTCTTTACAGACCTTCAGATTTTGCGCTACTTCTTGTCACAGAAGCAGCTTTCGGAAAAGTAGATGCGGTGGGCGAACATCTTGTCACAGTTTCACTTCCAGATTGTCCATGTGCAGGGACAGAAGAATGTGGTGGTAGATGCTTTGTCTCGGAAGCCGTTGGTTCTGGCTATTTGCGCGATACACCATAGGAGCTTCGAGGATATGGTTGACCAGTATGCCACAGATACAGATTTTGCAGACGTTTTCACACGGATACGGGATGGGGAGACAGTAGCGGGATATTCCATTCAAGATGGCTACTTGATGAGAAAACCATGTTGTGCGTTACACAGCCGTTGAGGGAAAAGGTTATGATGGGATGCCATTGTCCACCTTTTACGGGTCACCGCGGCATTGCTACCACCATGAAAGGGGTAAAGAGATACTTCTTTTGGCCGAGACTCAAAAAGGATGTGGAAGAGTTTGTACGCAGTTGCTTAGTATGCCGGAAGATCAAGTTTGACAGGCATAAGGCACAGGGATTGTTACAGCCTTTGCCCATACCCACCCGCCCCTGGGAAAGTATTGCAATGGATTTCATTTTTGATCTCCCGAGAACATAGAGTGGTCACGATGGTATCTGGACTATTATTGACAGATTTAGCAAACAGGGTCATTTTATCCCAGTGAAGAAAACGGTCAAGCCGGATCACTTAGCGAGACTATTTGTGGCCCAGATCTTTAGATTACATGGCATGCCTGAGACGATTGTCTCCGACAGAGACCCCAGATTTACGAGTTTGTTTTGGAAGGTAATTTGGGAGAACATTGGCAGGCGGTTGCAGTTCTCGTCATCGTTCCACCCGCAGAATGATGGCAATCTGAGATTGCAAATTCAGTGGTTCTAGATTTATTGAAGTCTTATATCTCAGATTAGAAGACTCAGTGGGAAAAGTAGGTGGAATTTGCCTACAATAACACGATACACTCTTCGACGGGGAAGGCGCCATTTGAGATTGTTGAAGGTGCTGCAAAGATTCCACCCTTCCTAAGCACGAAAGATAAGATTTTTGAAGTGGATGAATATATGCGAGACTTAGATACGGCTTTTGCCAAGGTTCACGAGGCGTTGCAGAAGTCTCAAGAACGACAGAAAAAGGCAGCAGATCGCCATCGTCGCGACTTGAAATTGAAGGAGGATGATTGGGTGCTCTTACGTTTTGAGAAGGCACGCCTGAGAAAGAAAAAGGGAAAGGAGAGGCTTTTTCCAAAGCTTAGTATGTGATACTACGGACCTTTCCAGATCTCTAAAAAGATCAATGATGTCTCCTTTCGATTGAAATTGCCAGATACTTGGAGGATTCACAATGCATTTCATGTGAGTCTCTTGAAACCTTTTAAGGGTGAGCAACCCAAAGTGGAAGAAAACGAGGAGATCCTTGTCCCTGGACATACGAAGAATAAAGGTAAAGTCCGAAGGCGGTTCTTGGTTAAGTTCAAGAACAATATTATGCATTGGATGCGAAGTAGATGGAGGAGGAGGACCTAGCAGATACTCCTCAGATTGTGAAACTTTACCTCGATGCTTTTGGTTTAGCATAGTCTACTCCAAATGGAACCCATAATTCAGCTTGGCCGGAGATCTGGTACAGTGGGATGCACAAGAGGGGAGTCACTCCGCTCCTTTGTCAACAAATGCCATGATTTAGATACTAGAGTCACTGATGTCTCTTTGAGCTTCAGGGATACTGAAAGCTAACAGTATTATGTTGTATGACTTTTATGAAATGGAATTCTGATTATGATACTGATTTGTTCTTGACTTCTTTTCAGTGCAAGAACTGATAGACGAAACGACTGCAACATTTTGGTCTGATTGATCTCGAATAGACATGGTTGCAATAGGGGTTAGTCAATCGGACATCGACGAGATCCTGACTGGATCTAGATGCGATTGCTAGCTACATTGCCGATAAATCATGGTCTAAGAGTCCGAATGAATGTTGGATGTCATGAGATGTCCTGTTATGTCTAGTGATGTCCTTTGATGTCGTGTGATGTAACTGTCGATTGGTACATGTGCTAGATGTGTGTTCCTAGTACGTAGGTACTAGCAGTCAATGTCTGCTAAGACGGTTTATGGCCTCTATCTGTTTTGCAAGCGTAATCGAGGGCGATTACAATGCTTTCAAGAGGACGGTATGTCACAAAGTGATGACATGGCTACCGAGAGCAAAAACCCTAATTTCTGCCAGAAACCCTAAAACCTGCAAACCCTAATTTCTACCAAAAACCCTAATTTTTGGAAACCCTAACCCTAACTGCTGGCTGAAACCCTAAATCTGGCGGCAGATATGCCACGTGGCAGCAGTACGGATTTCCGGATTTTACGGCGCAGAAATCCCAGCTTTTGGCGATGCAATTTGGGCATGGAAGAGAGAAGAGAGAGAGTCCATTGCTTTATTTTGTAAAAACTCAAGTGAGTTTGTGAGAGAAAAAAAAGAGAGTTTTTGGGAACCGAAGCTTTTGGGGCTCTGCTTTTGGGCATCCCTTGTAAACTTTAAATAAGCAGAGAGGGTTCTCACTCTCGAGAGCATCTGGACGCAGAGTCTGAGAGTGAAACCCTAACCGCTCTCTTGTACTTTGACATTGATTTAATACATAAAGAAATACCGAAAGGGGCGCCAGTCTTTGGGGCCAATATCTCTAGGTACGAAACTCCGCCGGGCCAGTGCAAATCTATTGTGATCTGTGAATTGTTTTGAAGTGGTTATTTGGTGCTGTTGTGATTGATTCTTGACTTGGACTGTCCAAGTCTGTTACAGGAGCACACGTTCAGTCATGCAGGGTTGCCCCCTTCCTCTTCCTATTCTATGCTGAGGCGATGAGCAGATTCTTGACTTCTCAACAGGTTGGCCTGCGTGGCCTTGTGTAACAGACTTGGACACTCCAAGTCAAGAATCAACTGCGACAGCACCAAATAACCACTTCAAAACAATTCACAGATCACAATAGATTTGCACTGGCCCGGCAGATTTCCGTGCCTAGAGATATTGGCCCCAAAGACTGGCGCCCCTTTCGGTATTTCTTTTTGTATTAATCAATCATCAAAGTACAAGAGAGCGGTTAGGGTTTCACTCTCAGACTCTGCATCCAGATCCTCTGAGAAGTGAGGCCCTCACCACTAATTTAAAGGTAACAAAGGATGCCCAAAAGCAGAGCCCCAAAAGCTTTTAAAATCAAAAGCATCAGTTCTCTCTCTCTCTTAGAGAGTCTTTTCTCTTTTTTTTATAAAAAAATAAGCAAAAGCAAAATTCGCGTCGCTCATCATTTTCCAAAAAATAATAATAATAATAATCCGCCTCCGCGATCTCCGAAAATTAGGGTTTTTGGCAAAATTTAGGGTTTGCAAGAATTTTAGAGTTTCTGGCAGAAATTAGGGTTTCTACTGTCCGCCACGTCATCACTTTGTGACATACCCCCCTCTTGAAAGCATTGTAATCGACCGCGATTACGCCTGCAAAACCGACAAAAGCCATAAACCGTCTTAGCAGACACTGACTGTTAGTACCTACGTACTAGGAACACACATCTAGCACATGTACAAAATCGACAGTCACATCACACGACATCACAGGACATCACACGACATCACAGGACATCACCAGACATCACAGGACATCACATGACATTCAACATTCATTCGGACTCTTAGACCATGATTTATCGGCAATGTAGCTAGCAATCACATCTAGGTCCAATCCGGACCTCATCGATGTCGGATTGACTAACCCCTATTGCAACCATGTCTATTCGAGATCAATCAGACCAAAATGCTGTAGTCATTTCGGCTATCAGTTCCTGCACTCACAAGAAGTCAAGAACAAATCAGTATCATAATCAGGAATTCCATTTCATAAAGTCATCCAGCAGAATACTGTCAGCTCTCAGTATCCCTGAAGCTCAAAGAGACATCAGTGACTTTAGTATCAAAATCGAGGCATCTATTGACAAGGGAACGGAGTAACTCCCCTCTTGTGCATCCCACTGCACCAGATCTTCGGCCAAGCTGAGTTCTGGGTTCCGTTTGGAGTAGACTATGCGAAACCAAAACATCGAGGTAAAGTTTCACAATCCGAGGAGTAGCTGCTAGGTCCTCCTCCTCCATCCACTTCGCATCAAATGCAGGAAAGTTCTTGAACTTAACCAAGAACCGCCTTCGGACTTTACCTTTCTTCGTATCATTATGTGCCAAAATCTGTTCAGGAACAAGGATCTCCTCGGTTTCTTCCACTTCGGGTTGCTCATCAGGCTCCCCATCATCAGGCACATCACCCTTAACAGGGTTCAAGAGACTCACATACAATGCATTATGAATCCTCCAAGTATCTGGCAGTTCCAATCGGAAGGAGACATCATTTATCTTGTCAGTAATCTGGAAAGGTCCGTAGTATCACATACTAAGCTTTGGAAAAAGCCTCTCCTTTCCCTTTTTCTTTCTTAGGCGTGCCTTCTCAAAAGTAAGAGCACCCAATCAACCTCCTTCAGTTTCCAGTCGCGACGATGGCGATCCGCTACCTTTTTCTGTCGTTCTTGAGACTTCTGTAAAGTCTCGCGAACCTTGGCAAAAGCCGTATCCAAATCTCGCGAATATTCATCCGCTTCAAATTTCTAATCTTTCGTGCTCAGGAAGGATGGAACCTTCACAGCAGTTTCAACAATCTCTCATGGCGTCTTCCCCGTCGAAGAGTGTATCGTGTTATTGTAGGCAAATTCCACCAAAGGTAAGTTCTTTTCCCATTGAGTCTTCTGATGCGAGATACAACACTTCAATAAATCTAAAATCACTGAATTGGCAATCTCAAATTGCCCGTCAGTCTGCAAGTGGAACGATGACGAGAACTGCAACTACGTGCCAATGTTCTCCCAAATTGCCTTCCAAAACCAACTCATAAATCTGGGGTCTATGTCGGAGAGAATCGTCTCAGACGTGCCATGTAATCGGAAAATCATCGTGATCATTCTGTATTCTCGGGAGATCAAAAAAAATGAAATCCATTTCAATATTTTCCCAGGGGCGGGTGGGTATGGGTAAAGGCTGTAACAATCCCTGTGCCTTATGCCTGTCAAACTTGACCTTCTGGCACACCAAGCAACTGCGCACAAACTCTTCCACATCCTTCTTCAGTCTCCGCCAAAAGAAATCTCTCTCTACCCCTTTCATGGTGGTAGCAATGCCGCGGTGACCCGTAAAAGGTGGACAGTGGCAATCAATCATAACCTTTTCCCTCAACGGCTGTGTAACGCACAACATAAGTCTTTTTCATCAAGTAGCCTTCCCGAAGGGAGTATCCAGCTACTGTCTCCCCATCCCGTATCCGTGTGAAAAAATCTGCAAAATATGTATCTGTGGCACACTGATCGACCATATCCTCAAAGCTCCTATGATGTATCGCGGAAATAGCCAGAACCAACGGTTTCCGAGACAAAGCATCTGCCACCACATTCTTCTAACCCTGCACATGAACAATCTGGAAGTGGAACTGTGACAAGATGTTCACCCACCGCATCTACTTTTCCGAAAGCTGCTTCTGTGACAAGAAGTAGCGCAAACTCTAATGGTCTGTAAAGACAGTAAAATCCGCTCCGAGTAGGTAATGCCGCCACTGAGTAAGAGCATGGATAACCGCCAAAAGCTCTTTCTCATAAATCTGTGCTGTCATCTCCGGCCTAGAGAACAAACGACTCTCGTAAGCTATGACATGGCCTTCTTGCATCAAGACCGCACCCAGACTACGACCACAAGCATCACAAAATACTTCAAATGACTTCTGCAAGTCCGGCAAAGTCAAATCTGGTCCTGTACTGAATTTCTCTTTCAATGTCTGAAAGGTAGTCACCTCTGTGGGTCCCCACGAAAAAGGTACTCCTTTCTGTGTCAAGGTATGCAAAGGGGAAGCAACCTCTGCAAACTTTCGTATGAACCGCCTGTAGTACGAACACAGTCCCAAGAAGCTTCTAACTTCATGGACATTCCTCAAATCGGGCCAATCACGGATAGTCTCTATCTTGGCCGGGTCCATTTGCACTCCTGCTGCTGACACAATGTGTCCCAAAAAGTGTATCCATGGTAGGAAAAATTCACTTTTCTTTGCATTAATCACTAGCGTGTGATCTCGTAATGCCTAAAAGACTTGAAGCAGATGATCTCTGTGTTCTGCCTCATTCTTGGAGAAAACAATGATGTCGTCAAAGAAAGTGCCAAAAAAAAAAAATAGCCTGTACTCTCGAAAAATCCTGTCCATCATCCGGTTAAATGTCGCAGGAGCATTGGTTAAGCCAAAAGGCATCACCAAAAACTCAAATAACCCAAAAGTCGTCCGAAAAGTTGTCTTGTAGACATCTCCTGGCGCTATCCTGATCTGATGATATCCACTCTTCAAGTCAATCCTACTAAAGCACGAGGATCCCTGTAACCTGTCGAGTATATCATCGATCCTAGGAATCGGAAATCTGTTCTTGAAGGTGATTTCGTTGAGAGTGCTATAATCGATGCACATTCTCCAAGATCCGTCTTTCTTCAAAACCAACAACACTGGAGAGCAATACGGTGAAGTACTAGGCTGGACAAGACCCTTTTCCAAGAGGTCTTTCACTAAGTTCATAATCTTTTCATTCTGTACCCGGCTCACACGATAAGGTGGCCGATTCGGTGGCGTGCTTCCAGATATCAGATCAATGGTATGATCTTCAAGCCCTCTCAGAAGCAATCGGCATGAGCGTGGAGAAAAAAAAAAATCTTGGCGTTCTTTTCTTCAGGTCAAAACATGTTCAACCTTTATCCATCGTTCAGTTCTCCCAAAAGAATGAGTAAGAAAACTGAAGTTCATCAAGTACAATCTCTAAGCCCTTCATTTATCAAAGTCGCTTTCTCGGCCCGGTAGTCAACCACGGCGTAGTTCTTGTGGTACCAAGGGATCCCGAGTAGAACGTCACTCACGTGCCCTGAACACCCCTGTCATTGCAAACGAAGTTTGCCAATGCTCGGTGTAATGGCAACATCCCATCCGGGTGCCAGTCGAACTACCTCCGCCTGTGGCGTCAGTCTGTCGGGCGTAGTTCCAAATAGAGCCGCCAATTCCAAGTGAAAAGAAGTTGGCCTTGGCTCCTTCAAAAGAGCTTCCTGATCCTTCGCTTTGCCCCGAAAGCGGCAAAGTTTGTACTTTCATTCATTAGATTCGGTGCAGGTCCCACGCCATGTGGTACCAATTCTGCTTTTCTATCTGCCTTTTCTGCCACATTCCTCAGCTGCTCTCGAACTCTCAGACCTGTCGTCGTCTTTATCATTCTGTTCTTTCTGTGCCTTATCAGGGCACTTTGCGGAAATATGTCCATGTTTCCCGCATCCAAAGCACTTCCCCTCTCTAATGAAGCGAGCTCTCTCCTCAGGAGTAAGCTTGGGTCGTGCATCCTTTTTTTTCTCTGGGTTGCTCTTTTTCATTCTACTTTCATTCCCAGAAGTCTGTTCGGCTCGTTGTGTCATGGCCTCATCTGTGGGGTAGGTCAGACTGCCAAAGTGAATGGCAAAGCCCCACTTCGCATGACTCATCAACTCCTGAATAGAAGCTGACTTCTGTTCCAAGCAGTGATCTCGGATCTCTGTAGGTAGACCCAAGGTAAACCGCTCAATCTGTTCTCTGAACGAGATCTTCTTGAATGAAGAACTCCAGAATCTTTCACAATAAGAATTCACTGTATCGCTCTTGGTCATCCGGAGATGGTTCCAAGCAGCTCGTATATCTCGCTCAAACTCTTGAGTCAACCAAGAAGAAATAACAAGCCTCTTGAATTTCAGCCATGTAACTGGCACAGTCTTGCTTAATAGAAGCGTGGACCACCAAGTACGAGCATTCCCCTTAAAGTAAGAGGCAGCTCTCCGAATCTTGGAGTGCTTTGAATAGCGTCCTCCCGCGAAAGCGATGTCAAACTACTGTATAAAAGACAAAGCCTTCGAAGCATCTGAGTATCCTGAAAAGTATCAAACTTGATCGAGTGGCCACCTTCCTTAAACTCTCGGACTTTCTTGCTTTTATCTTCGAGAAAGTCATACTGGTTGGCTTTGTAAAAATTCTTCTTGTTCGCATAAAACTTTCCGTCATCGGAACCTGAGCTGTCTGTAGACGAGTCCTTAGTACAACTGTGAGTCTCTGGGCGAGATTTAGCCTTCTTTGCCTTTCTCTTGCCCTTTCCAAAGCGTTGCTTCTTGCTTCGCTTTTTACCTTTTCTGTCTTCTTCGCTCGAATCCGAGGAGCTAGAAGAACTGTCAGAAGAAGAAGAAGAAGAACTAGGTAGGTCTTCAAACTTGACGCGCTTCTTCAATTTCTTTGCCTTGTCAAATGTCGACCGACGACCTAAATATCCCGGGAAGTTAGTGCCTTTCTTCTGCTTTTTGCCGTGCTTTTTGGCTTTCTTTTGCGTGTCAAAAAGCTGAGCAATCCGTGCATCAACCAGGTTCTCCAGTTCCTTCTCCGTATATTTCTTGGAGGCAGAAGGTTTCTTGAGAGCGGGTTTCGGGAGTGGTGTTGTGGTTCTCTGCCACTCCATCTGTACCTCTTCCAAAGAGGTTTGGTTCATATATTTTGCCATCTTCGGGTCCTTGGCAAAATTGAGCATCATCATTGTTGCATCGCTAATCAACTGGCGACGCTCTATCTCTCGCCGCTCCGCCTAAGTAGGCCAAGGCGGGCCATACTCTCTGCCTGAATCTTCGTTGTGATCCCAGCCCGCATCTCCAGATGCAGAGGGAGTCGACTAATCATTGCCTGAAGCCATAGGTGCCGCGGAAAAAAAATTCGGAGATCGGATTTCCCGTAGAAGAGAAATCGGCCGTGCTCTAATACCACTGTAACAGACTTGGACACTCCAAGTCAAGAATCAACCGCGACAGTACCAAATAACCACTTCAAAACAATTCACAGATCACAATAGATTTGCACTGGCCCGGCGGAGTTCCGTGCCTAGAGATATTGGCCCCAAAGACTGGCGCCCCTTTCGGTATTTCTTTTTGTATTAATCAATCATCAAAGTACAAGAGAGCGGTTAGGGTTTCACTCTCAGACTCTGCGTCCAGATCCTCTGAGAAGTGAGGCCCTCACCACTAATTTAAAGGTTACAAAGGATGCCCAAAAGCAAAACCCCAAAAGCTTTTAAAATCAAAAGCATCAGTTCTCTCTCTCTTAGAGAGTCTTTTCTCTTTTTTTTTAATAAAAAAAAAAGCAAAAGCAAAATTCGCGTCGCTCATCATTTTCCAAAAAAAAAAAATAATAATAATAATAATCCGCCTCCGCGATCTCCGGAAATTAGGGTTTTTGGCAAAATTTAGGGTTTGCAGGAATTTTAGGGTTTCTGCTGTCCGCCACGTCATCACTTTGTGACACCTTAAGCTCCCTATTAGGGCAAACGAGCCATAGTTAACAGGAACGGGAAACCGGAACGGGAACGCGGAACAAAATGCCATTCCTTGTTACGGATACTCACGTTTGAAACACGGAACGAGGATTCGGAACGGGAACTTGGAATGGAAACGGGGAACGGAGACCTGAAAACGGCCATTCCCTGTTACTATGAAACGAGCTTCTTGATGCTTAGTTTGCCGATGACTCAGCCTTGTACTTCGAGGACCAATAGGCCAATTTGCACAGGTGTCAACAAATTCTTGAGGTGTTCTATTGGGGGTCATCAATTGGAGGAAGACAGTTTCTTTCTGGGTTGACAGTGCTCCGCCACCTGAGTGATCGCCAGGTGAGCCTCATGTTTCTTGGGGTCCCATGGAAAGGGGTCTAGCATGCACTTTATGTGACTAGCTTCAGTTTTCAGGTTTGCCAGATGAGGTATAGAGCATCCAACTAACAGGGCATGAGAGGGGTGCAGAGCATGTGCCAGGACATCACAGAGGCCTTACCAGCTGAGTGAATGACTCCTCTAGAGACAACAGCTCTCAAATGGATGGGAGCTTTCACGCAACTAGAGGTCCTCATTGCAGTTTGCGCTTGCTCAGAGTCCATACACTCCATGTTCTTGAGATCCAGGGCGAGGGTCGACTACACAGAGTCTCAATAGAGGCTCCACAGGTTGCAAAGTGTTGTTTTCAGAGGATACGAGTAGTGGGCATCTGTGGGAGGACTTGTGTCATAGATCCTAACACTCTGGTTCATTTGGCGGGCCCACTACTTTCGCATCTTCGAGGCTCGTCCTGTCCCCCTGGCAGAGACTGTTCGGGATTTTGGGTTGGAGTTGAGTCACACTCACAGGGGCCAGTTTGAGAGACTCCAAGGCAGCTCCGACCGCATGCGGGAGCGCAGAGAGGCTTTCTTGCAACTCTGGCGCCCAGGGCCTTTTTTCACCATGGTCCAGGGAACACCTAGATGGCACTACCGTCCACCTGTGTGGATTTTTCCTCCTCCCATTTCTTGAATTAGCCCATTGTACATGTTCTGTTGTTTCATTGGGCGAGTCTCCCCTTGCTATTGTTGTAGCCCTCTGTAGCAGAGGTAGTTGTAGCCCTATGGGCTTCTTTATTAACTAATGGAAGGGTCTCTTTCTAAGGGGGGGGGGGGGGGGGGGGGGGGGGGGGGGGGGGGAACAAAGCTTTTTGTACCTGGCTCGCTGTAAGGCAGTGGTGTTTGCAATCAATGGTTCTGAGATTGAGGCGATAGAGGCTAGGGAAGCTTATAGCAAGAACAAAAGGTCGATCAAAGGCGAATATCATAGTTACAACGAACGGGAAACCGGAACGGGGAACGAGAACGGGAACGCGAAACAAAATGCCATTCCCTGTTACGGGTACTCACGTTTGAAACACGGAACGGGGATTCGGAACGGGAACTTGGAATGGGAACGGGGAACGGAGACCTGAAAACGGCCATTCCTTGTTACTATGGCGAATATCAGTTCAGCAGCACAACTTGAGCAGCCCTGGTTATAAGCTAATCAAAGTGCTAATCACGGTTTGCATGCATTGATCATCTTTATCAAAGGCAACGCTTGCACGATAATTGTTTCGGGTCGGACATCAGTTTAGTGCATCTTGTAGTGCCTTAAGAAGGGACACAAGCCAAGCCCTACCATAGTTGCCCAAAACGGCATTTCAACCATTTCAAAACGGCAAAACGTTTCGGGCCGTTCCGACAATTCAGAAATGCATTTCGGAGGCTTCAAAATGTTTCCACTAGATTGGGCCTAAATCAGCCACACTTTTTTCTCCATGTTGCACCTTCAGTTTATAGTGCAAGTCTACTGCAAGCCTCCCACACATTGCATACCCCTAGAGGGCCATCTCAAAGAATCACCCTTTGCTACACCACAGATGAGAGCTCTCAGTTTATGAATCATGATACTTTTGCTAGTGGATCTACTAGTGATGCAGACATCGAGGAGGATGATAAGTCGTAGATGTAGCTTAAAAGAAAAGTCATTTTGAGTCCGACATTCCATTAAAAAATTCCGAGAAAAAGATCCTTCCATTAGTTAATAAAACTGCCCATAGGGCTACAACCACCTCTACTAGAGAGGGCTACATCAACCATAAGGGGCGACTCTCCCAATGATGAGGGCTAGATCAAGAGATGGGAGGAGGGAAAAGCCACATAGGTGGACGGTAGTACCATCTGGGCTCACCCCGGACCATAGTGAAGAAAGGCCTAGGGCGCCAGAGTCGTAGGAACGCCTCTTTGCGCTCTCGCATGCGGTCGGAGCTGCCCTGAAGTCTCTTGAACTGTCCCCTGATACTATGGATCAACTCTAGCCAAAAGTCTCGAACAGTCTCCGCTGGTGGGACAAGACGAGCCTCGAAGATGCGGAAGCAACGGGCTTGCCAAATGAACCAAAGTGTCAGGCCACAAACGAGCTGCCAACACACCTCTCTCTCACAGCACCACTCTTGTGGGGTAAGCTCTGTAGCAGACTGGAGTGTAGGTCGACACCCCTGTATCACTATTGTCCTGCAGGTGAAAGATAGCTCAAACTATAGTGCAAGGCAGGGTGGACCAAGCAGCTGCCCCCAAAGTGTATTGTCGCGCTCTGGAAAGAGCTGGCATCAGCCGAAGGACCCGAAGCCAAACCTGTTGTGCCATAGGGCAATCCCACTGACAGTGACGCTGACTCTCCAAAGGATGGTCACAAGCTACACGTGCTGCCGAAAGGCCACTATGTACTAGCCAGCTTCCCATTGCCGTAGCTTTGTGTGCAACTAGCCACTGGAACAAAGTGACTCACCGCGACTGTCTGAAGTCCCACAACCTCGCCCAAAAGGCTGATGTAACAGACTTGGACACTCCAAGTCAAGAATCTACCGCGATAGCACCAAATAACCACTTAAAAACAGTTCACAATTCACAATTTATTCGACACTGGCCCTGTGGAGTCTCGTGCCTAGAGATATTGGCCCCAAAGACTGGCGCCCCTTTCGGTATTTTTTTTTGTATTAATCTGAGTTCAAAGTACAAGAGTGCGGGCAGGCGCTCACGCTCAGACTCTGCGTCCACATGCTCTGAGTTGTGAGAGGCCTGTTCACGTAGTTAAAGGTACAAGGGTTGCTAAAAGCAGAGCCCCAAAAGCTGAAATCAAAAGCTTCAAGTAAAAGCTTTGAAAATAAAACAAAAGTTATTTCTCTCTCTTTCTTTTAATAGATAAAGCAGAGAGGCTTTCTCTTTCTCTCTCTCTTGCTAAAATAAAGCAAAGAGGCTTTCTCTCTTGTCAACTTGCGTGGCTAAACGCAAGTCCAAGACAGCCCCAAAAACAGCCCACTCAAAAGCGATGCCAAAAATCTACCCAGCTTTCCGTGAATCGCGCTGGTGTCCATACAATAGGCCACGTGTCAGCCTGCCACAACAACAAATCAGGGTTAGGGTTAGGGTTAGGGTTTCAAAAAAATTAGGGTTTTTGATTTTAGGGTTAGTGTTTCAGTAGAGCGGGCAGCCACGTCATCACTTTGTGACATACCCCCCTCTTGAAAGCATTGTAATCACCTTCGATTAAGCCTGCCAAACAGACAGAGGCCATAAACCATCTTGGCGGGCACTGACTGTTAGTACCTACGCACTAGGAACACACATCTAGCACATGTATCAATCGACAGTCACATCACAAGACATCACAGGACACCACATGACATTCAATATTCATCCGGATCTTAGACCATGATTTATCGCCAATGTAGCTAGCAATCGCATCTAGATCCAGTCGCGATCTCATCGATGCCCGATTGACTAACCCCTATTGCAATCATGTCTATTCAAGATTAAGTAGACTAAAATGTTGCAGTCATTTCGTCTATCAGTTCCTACACTTAAAAACAGTCAAGAACAAATCAGTTTCATATTCCGGAATTCCATTTCATAAAGTCATACAGCAGAATATTGTCAGCTCTCAGTATCCCTGAAGCTCAAAGAGACATCAGTGACTCTAGTATACAACAAATCAAGGCATCTATTGACAAAGGAGCGGAGTAACTCCCCTCTTGTGCAAATCCACTGCACCAGATCTCCGGCCAAGCCGAATTCTGGGTTGCATTTGGAATAGTCTATGCTAAACCAAAAGCTTCGAGGTAAAGTTTCACAATTTGAGGAGTATCTGCTAGGTCCTCCACTTCGATGCAGGATAGTTCTTGAACTTAACCAAGAACCGCCTTCGGACTTTACCTTTATTCTTTGTATCCTTATGTGCCAAAATCTGTTCAAGAACAAGGATCTCATCGTTTTCTTTCACTTTGGGTTGCTCATCGGGCTCCCCATCATCAAGCACATCACCTTTAAAAGGTTTCAAAAGACTCACATGAAATGCATTGTGAATCCTCCAAGTGTCAGGCAGTTTCAATCGGAAGGAGACATCATTGATCTTTTCAGAGATCTGGAAAGGTCCGTAGTATCGCATACTAAGCTTTGAAAAAAGCCTCTCCTTTCTCTTTTTCTTTCTCAGGCGTGCCTTCTCAAAACGCAAGAGCACCAAATCATCCTCCTTCAATTTCAAATCGCGACGATGACGATCCGCTGCCTTCTTTTGTCATTCTTGAGATTTCTGCAAAGCCTCGCGGACCTTGGCAAAAGCCGTGTCTAAGTCATGCGTATACTCGTCCGCTTCAAAAATCTTATCTTTCGTGCTTAGGAAGGGTGGAACCTCGTAGCACCTTCAACAATCTCAAATGGCGCCTTCCCCATCGAAGAGTGTATCGTGTTATTGTAGGCAAATTCCACCAAAAGTAGATACTTTTCCCATTGAGTCTTCTGATCTGAGATATAAGACTTCAATAAATCTAAAACCATTGGATTGGCAATCTCACATTGCCTGTCAGTCTGCAGGTAAAACAAACTCATAAATCTGGGGTCCCTGTCAGAGACAATCGTCTCAGGCATGCCATGTAATCTGAAAATCTAGGCCACAAACAATCTCGCTAAGTGATCCGGCTTGACTGTTTTCTGGAATGAAATGAGCCTCCTTGCTAAATCTGTCAATAACAGTCCAGATACCATCGTGACCACTCTGTGTTCTCGGGTGATCAAAAATGAAATCCATTGCAATACTTTCCCAGGGATGGGTGGGTATGGGCAAAGGCTGTAACAATCCCTGTGCTTTATGCCTGTCAAACATGACTTTTTGGCATACCAAGCAACTGCGCACAAACTCTTCGACATCCTTCTTGAGTCTCAGCCAAAAGAAGTATCTCTCTACCCCTTTCATGGTGGTAGCTATGCCGCAGTGACCCGTAAAAGGTGGACAGTGGAATTCAGTCATAACCTTTTTCCTCAACAGCTGTGTAACGCACAACATGGTTTTCCTCATCAAGTAGCCATTCCAAATGGAATATCTTGCTATTGTCTCGCCATCCCGTATCCGTGTGAAAACGTCTGCAAAATCTGTATTTGTGGCATACTGGTCGACCATATCCTCGAAGCTCCTATGATGTATCGCGGAAATAGCCATAACCAATGGTTTTCGAGACAAAGCATCTGCCACCACATTCTTCTGTTCCTGAACATGGACAATCTGAAAGTGAAACTGTGACAAGATGTTCGCCTATCGCATCTGCATTTCCGATAGCTGCTTCTGTGACAAGAAGTAGCGCAAACTCTGATGGTCTGTAAAGATAGTAAAATCCGCTCCGAGTAGGTAATGCCGCCACTGAGTAAGAGCATGGATAACCGCCAAAAGCTCTTTCTCATAAATCTATGTTGTCATCTCCGGCCTTGAGAACAATCGGCTCTCGTAAGCAATGACATGGCCTTCTTGCATTAAGACCGCACCCAGACTACAACCACAAGCATTACAATATACTTCAAATGACTTCTGCAAGTCCGGCAAAGTCAAAACTTGTCCCGTAGTCAATTTCTCTTTCAATGTCTGAAAGGAAGTCACCTCTATGGACCCCAACGAGAAAGGGACTCCTTTCTGTGTCAAGATATGCAAAGGGAAAGCAACCTCTGCAAACTTTCGAATGAACCGCCTGTAGTACGAACACAATCCAAGAAGCTTCTAACTTCATGGACATTCTTCAAATCGTGCCAATCACGGATAGTCTCTATCTTGGAACGGATCCATTTGCACTCCTGCTGCTGAGACAATGTGTGCCAAAAAGTGTATCTCTGGTAGGAAAAATTCACTTTTCTTTGCATTAATCACTAACTTGTGATCTCGTAATGCCTGAAAGACCTGAAGCAGATGATCTCTATATTCTGCCTCATTCTTGGAGAAAACAATGATATCATCAAAGAAAGTGCCAACAAATAGCCTGTACTCTCGAAAAATCATGTCCATCATCCGGTTAAATGTCGCAGGAGCATTGGTTAAGCCAAAAGGCATCACCAAAAACTCAAATAACCCAAAAGTCGTTCGAAAGGCTGTCTGGTAGACATCACTTGGCGCGATTCTGATCTGATGATATCCACTCTTCAAATCTATCATGCTAAAACACCAGGATCCCTGTAAACTGTCGAGTATATCATCGATCCTAGGAATCGGAAATCTGTTCTTGATGGTGATTTTGTTGAGAGTTCTATAATCGATGCACATTCTCCAAGATCCGTCTTTCTTCAAAACCAACAACACTGGAGAGCAATACGGTGAAGTACTAGGCTGGACAAGACCCTTTTCCAAGAGGTCTTTCACTTGGTTCATAATCTCTTCGTTCTGTGCTCGGCTCACACGATAAGGTGGCCGGTTCGGTGGTGTGCTTCCGGGAATCAGATCAATGGTATGATCTTCAGGACGAGCAGGTGATAACTCGCCTGGCAGGCCCTCTGAGAAGCAAACGGCATGAGAGTGGAGAAAATCTTGGCGTTCTTTATCAAGTTCAGACATATTTGTCCTATCCTCATCGCTCAATTCTTTCATAAAGATCGAGTAAACAAAGAAACTGGATTTCATTAACTTTGAAATGGCCGAAGCCGATACAATAGGGATAGAGTCACCCTTAAGTTTACTGTCAAGTACAATTGTTCTGCCCTTCTCTATAGTCAATGTCGCTTTCCTCGCCCGATAGTCGACCGCGGCGTTGTTCTTGTGGTACCAGGGAATTCCCAAGAGGACATCACAACCTTCTAAAGGCATTTTGTAAAAATCCTCGTGCCCCAAATACCCCTGACAATGCAACCGAAGTTTGCTAATAACAGGTGTAATGGCTACGTCCCTGCCAGGTGCCGATAGAACAGCCTCCACAAGTGGTCCCATCCGATCAGGAGTGATCTCAAGCCGCGCCGCCAATTCCGGTGAAATGAAGTTAGCCTTGGCTCCTCCATCAAAGAAGATCAGGGCTTCTTGGTCTTTCACCTTACCCCAAGCTCGGCAAAGTTCTGTACTCTTGTCCATCGTGCTGAGATCCGTACCCACGCAATCCGGAACCAGTCATGTTTTCATCTTGCCTTTTCTTCCACGTTCCTTTGCTGCTCTCGAACTCTCAGGCCTTTAGTCGTCCTTGTCGTTTTGTTATGTCTGTGCCTTTTTAGGGCACTTCGCGGAGGTGTGTCCAGTTTCTCCGCATCCAAAGCACTTCTCGAAACGTTTCACCCCGAAACGGGGCGTTTCACCCCGAAACGTTTCACCCTTGAGAGGAGCCTCGGTGAAATGTATGATCGAAATGTCAATTTTGGGTATATATAGTATTATATATATACATAATAGGTGTGCACAATGCAATACACATTTGCACACATTTATGCCAAATCTAGATCCTTGAGAGAGGGAGATATCATCATATATAATAATGTGATCAATATCTATGACATTACCTCTACTTTCCAAAATATAGACCGATGCATAATTTAAGCTGGAACAAACTGAAAGTGAGCAAAATTTAAACCTCAAAGCGACAAGAAATTACAACTTACAAAGTTACAAGTTACAACTAGTAACTACTTGCACATTCAAGTCTCAAGATTTCTGATTCATCGAACATTACTAGTAGAACTAAACAAAACAATGGATTAGTAGTGAAGTTTGAACACAATGCACATGAAATGTCAAGAACATAAGTCAATTCTCCATGTAAATAAGATGAAATCCAAACCATAATCTTGTCGAGACTCGACAGACTACATAGCACAAGACTGTAAAGAGTCAAGACTGGAGTGATGGTGTCAAAGCCCATACGGTAAACACAAAAAACCCGGCCCATGACAAAATGATAAAGTAGCATGACAAAATATGCAAATCTGAGCGCTAGTGAGTCGCTCCTCTAGACTCAAAAAGAGACTACTAAGATCCATCTGACCGACGCCCCTCATCACTCTCACACTCTGAAGCAGTCGGAGTAAGTCGCCTAGTAGTAGAAGCAAGCTCTACAACACTACGTCTAGGCCTACGTGCTCGAGTAGCTCTATAACCGGCCTATACAACGTAGAGGGCGGTACTATTTCAATTACCTGTTAACTTTACACAGAGCACTGAGAAGGGAAGAGAACACAGTTGCGTCCAGCGACTAGAATGTCACTGCGCACACGAGACCGACACCCTGTAGGCCCCAAAGACTGGCACCCCTTTCGGTATTTCTTTATTCAAATTAAGGTAGACGATCCGACCACTTAGCACAAGCTTTCACAAAGCTGTCCAAACCTGGCGAGGGCTGAAAACGCAGGTTTTCGACCGGATTTCAACAACATAACGGCGCAAAAACCCCTGTAGGTCAAAAACACCTGTCTAGGACGGATTCCCTCGATATCTGGAAGCTTTCTGGTGAGCTGTCACAGAAATTCAGCGGGCTGTAATTCTCTGTTTTTCACTGCCGGGAGCCCAAAAGCCTGTACACGCATCCCAAGGCTCTCACGAGGCTCCCCCGATGTTCCCTTGCAGTTTAGGTGCGAAACCCTAAACCTGCAGAAAAACACAGCAGGCTGTAATTCCCTGTTTCGGATCGTTTTTAGCGGAGCGAACACGCCTACGCGTGTCCCAAGGGCTCCCGCACGCAATGGGACAGTTCCCCTGTGAATTGGACGAGTTTTCACGCGAGAAAACTCTCCAAACTCGCAATCTTTCGTGATGGAACTGTGCGTACCTGTGGGGGATTAGCAATTAGCTAATCCGGTTCCTGTTCAGAAGGCTCTTGCCTTGGCAAACGCGCATAAACCCCCAGAACTGTACATAGGTCAAATGAGAAGCCCACTAGTGGGGCATAACATACTGTACGTAGGGGAGAAAGAGAGCAGTATGTAGCGTGCGGGGCATCACTCCCGCCACCATACTGTGCATAGAGGGCAAGGTAAGCATTCCATAGCTTCTGTACCTGCTACAATCCACCTGAGGCTGAAAATGGCGCCCCCTTTGTTGATATGCAGCTCGTTTTTGCCTCCCAGAGTGGCAGAATCGCTCACAGGCTGACACGTCGCCCAGTTTCCGAGTTTCGGCTTTCCCTGCTAAAAATATCTCAACTGGTGCGTCAGTTGACTTGGCAGCAGAGCAATAAAATGTTCCCCTTGTCATTCCAGAGCTAATGACGCGAACACATTTTCCGGTCAAAAATAGCAGTTCCCTAAATTTTAGGAGATGCTTCCATGGCGTCCCTATCGGTCTCTTGACCATCATTGAAGACTACCATTTGACCAACATCTACAATGTGGGTTAATTTACTGGCCCCTTTCAACTTATAAAGTTGCAGTGACTTGACGAGTGGCCCAAATTCCAGTTTGGCGCACACGAGCTTCCATACTCGTCAGAATTCAGTGCTAACTGGCTCGGGCAGTCCCTGTCTGACCGACCTAGATCCCCGATGTGAGAAACCCATTTGGCTGCAGCCGTTTCACACTGGCCATGCAATGTCCACTTGCACCTTTTCAAGGGTTTTGGGACAAACAAGTAAAAATAAAATAAATATATCTAATACTTATTTACGGAAGGCAACAGGAAAAATACACCTCCTGGTGACACACCCCACCCTTGAAATACTGCAAGCGACCTCGCTTGCATGCCAATAATACATGCAGATATCTCCTGATATCACATATATTCTATGATGGAAATCCAAGATATACATGCTTCCGGAAATGTAGCGTTGGACGATTAAACAATCCCACCAACCTGGCTACGACACATATATCAAGCATAGAAGTCTTCTAGTGTACTCTTGAGCACAAACTTCTCTAGCTAAATTCTATATGGAAAGAGTAGATACAATTGCTTAACTACTCTCTTGAGCATCATGAACCATGCTCTTGCCTTGCTCCAAAAAGGTTGCATCAAGTCACTATGGGTTCCATTTGAAAGGCTTCAAGATACAATTGCAATAGCTGAGGTGAATCAAGCAATTCAGACTCTTCCATCCATTTGGCATCTAATGATGGATAGTTCTTGAACTTCACCAAATAGCGTCTTGCAACTTTTCCTCTAACCTTTCTTTCTTTATGTGCCAATATCTGTTCAGGAACAAGGATTTCATCCAATTCTTCCACTTCGGGTTGTTCCTCATCAAGCATATTCTCTGGCACATCACCAACAAAGGGCCTTAGAAGGCTCACATGAAAAGCATTATGTATTTTCCAGCCTTCTGGTAGCTTTAACCTGTAAGCTACATCGCTGATCTTTTCTGAAATCTGAAAAGGACGATAATATCGCATACTGAGCTTAGGAAACAAGCGTTCCTTGCCTTTCCTTTTCCTTAACCTGGCCTTTTCAAAGCGCAAAAGTACCCAATCACCAAGTGAAAATACAAGTTCACGACGGTGACGATCAGCAGCTTTCTTTTGCTTAGCCTGAGTTTTCTCAAGAGCAATCTTTATCTTCCTGTATGTTTCATCCATATCTTGCACATACTTGTCTGCCTCAAATATCTTGTCCTTAGTCTGCAAAATGGGTGGGACTTTCTTTCCTCCTTCCGCTATCTCAAATGGTGCCTTACCTGTTGATGTATGCACAGTGTTATTGTAAGCATATTCAACCAATGAGAGATGGTGTTCCCACGTTGCCTTGTGCTCTGAGACATAACATTTGAGTAGGTTCAAGACAGTAGAATTTGCCTCTTCTGACTATCCATCAGTTTGCGGATGAAACGAAGAAGAGAACTTGAGCGTAGTGCCCATGTTTTCAAACAATGCCTTCCAGAAAAGACTCATCATACGTGGATCCTTGTCACTGACAATTGACTAAGGCATCCCATGATATTTAAAGATATTGCTCATGAATATCTTGACCATGTGTTCTAGCTTTATCTTATTCCTAACAGGAATGAAATGGGCTTGCTTACTGAACCTACAAATGATAGTCCAAATCCCATCATTTCCTGTTTGCGTCCTTGGAAGATCAAAGATAAAGTCCATTGCTATACTTTCCCATGGCCTATCAGGGATCGGCAATGGCTGCAACAATCCCGGTTGCTTTTGTCTGTCAAATTTGACTTTTTGGCATACTAAGCATGATCTTACAAATGTGTCAACATCTTGACGCAAAGCTGGCCAATAGAAGAATGCCTCAACCCCTTTCACTGTCGCATCAATTCCACGATGCCCAGCATAAGGTGGAGCATGACTTACCATCAAAATCTTTGGCCGTAACTGTTTAGTAACGCATAACTTTCCATGCATCATGAGAAAGTCATTCTTAAGCATATAGTGCTCATGATGTTGCCCATCAACAAGCTGGTCATAGATCCTTGCAAAATCTGAATCTTCAGCATATTGTGTCTTCATTTCGTCTAGTTCACAATGGTACGGAATTGACACTGCTGAAATTTGGGGCTTTCGTGACAACGCATCAGCCACCACGTTCTTTTGCCCTTGCACATGCACAATCTGAAAATGGAACATTGACAAGATGTTTGCCCATCGCATGTGCTTCTCAGACAACTTCGTCTGTGTGAGAAAATATCGCAAGGTTTGATGATCCGTTTGGACAACAAAATCAGCCCCTAGCAAATAGTGTTTCCAACTAGTGAGAGCATGAATTACTGCCAGCAATTCTTTCTCATAGACTTGCAAGTTCCTTTCAGTCTTCAAAAGAATTCTACTCTCATATGCGACTACTCGGCCATTCTGCATTAAAACTGCACCAAGACTATGGCCACACGCATCACATTGAACCATAAAAGGTTTAGAAAGATCTGGCAAAATAATTACCGGATCTGAAGTCAGCTTCTCTTTCAAGTGTTTGAACGCTAAAATTTCCTTGGCTGTCCACTTGAAAGTAACTCCTTTTCCTTGGAGTGCATGGAGTGGAGAAGCAATCTCAGCAAAATTTCGGATGAACCTCCTGTAATAGGAACATAAGCCTAGAAAGCTTCGAATGTCATGTACGGACTTCAAGTCTGGCCATGACCTAATTGCTTCCACTTTAGCGGGATCCATGCGTACCCCATCCTTTGAAACAATGTGCCCAAGGAAGTGAATTTCTTGCAAAAAGAACTCACTTTTCTTCGCATTGATGAGTAGCCTATTCTTGCGTAGCTCATTGAAAACTGCGGTCAAGTGATCCCTATGCTCCTCTTCAGACTTTGAGTAGACAATCATGTCATCAAAGAAGGTACCCAAGTTGTTGGGGTTTGACCCTGGTTCAACAATGCGGTCCACCATTGGAGCGCATTCCCTTTCAAGAAAGTGGCAGCCTTGCGTATCTTTGAAAATTCCGTGAAGTTGCCTCCAGCATAAGCTGCATCGAACTGCTGTATGAAGGTCAAAGCCTTCAATTGGTCCTCAGTTCCTCTGAAAGTTTCAAGCTTCACTCCCTGCCCACCTTCCTTGTAATCCTTAGGCTGACTCAAAGGAGCCACATTATCATAAACAGGTGCCTGTAGCAGTGGTGCTCCATGAGTGTTCATTCCAGCACTCGCATCAACTCTTTTCCCTGTCATATCTGCATTTTGTACGTATGGCTGCGAAAAACCAGCCATACCAAATTGTGTTCCAGGCACTCGAAACTGGCCATAGGCACCCTGAAAACCTGGTTGGACACCCATGTTCGCGTACATAGGGTTACCCATGCCTGTTTGCATTGTCCCGAACACATTCCCTGGCATATAACCTGTGGAAGGTCCAGCCATAGCTTGAAACACTGAACCACCTCCAAAATAACCAGGATAAGTATTAGGTAATGGAAGGGTCTGACGCATAGCCTGTTCATTGCTCCCTTGACCATTCACAAACGGTTCCTGTCCAGCTATAGCAAGTTGCTTTGGATCATTGGACACCGCTAGTTGCTCAACCACATGGGCTTTCCCTCGAGCATCATGAGTCCTCTGCACATTGGAAATCTCCTTTTCTTGCAACGGCTCAGTCATGCCTTGTGTAGGAGACTGAAAACCCTGTGTCGGAGCCTGTAAGAACTCCTGCATCCTTGGGTTGTTAGCCAACGGCTGAAACATATCCATGCAACAACGCAGTTGAATTCTAAACAACCTGTCCTCTTCTTGAAGAGTTGAAGGAATTTTCTATGTACCATGTGAGGAAGATCCCTCTTCAAGTATTTGGTCTCTCTTCTCTGCCATATCAACAAGCTCTGTGTTGCTTTCACCCACAACA
Organism: Adiantum capillus-veneris; assembly: GCF_014529385.1. Classification (NCBI taxonomy): domain Eukaryota; kingdom Viridiplantae; phylum Streptophyta; class Polypodiopsida; order Polypodiales; family Pteridaceae; genus Adiantum; species Adiantum capillus-veneris. The sequence continues at coordinate 43,869,024 of NC_140944.1, forward strand.
ATCCACGCTGCACTTTTTGAAGAAAAAGTGACTATCCCGTCGATGGAACCATATAACCGGCCTATACAACGTAGAGGGCGGTACTATTTCAATTACCTGTTAACTTTACACAGAGCACTGAGAAGGGAAGAGAACACAGTTGCGTCCAGCGACTAGAATGTCACTGCGCACACGAGACCGACACCCTGTAGGCCCCAAAGACTGGCACCCCTTTCGGTATTTCTTTATTCAAATTAAGGTAGACGATCCGACCACTTAGCACAAGCTTTCACAAAGCTGTCCAAACCTGGCGAGGGCTGAAAACGCAGGTTTTCGACCGGATTTCAACAACATAACGGCGCAAAAACCCCTGTAGGTCAAAAACACCTGTCTAGGACGGATTCCCTCGATATCTGGAAGCTTTCTGGTGAGCTGTCACAGAAATTCAGCGGGCTGTAATTCTCTGTTTTTCACTGCCGGGAGCCCAAAAGCCTGTACACGCATCCCAAGGCTCTCACGAGGCTCCCCCGATGTTCCCTTGCAGTTTAGGTGCGAAACCCTAAACCTGCAGAAAAACACAGCAGGCTGTAATTCCCTGTTTCGGATCGTTTTTAGCGGAGCGAACACGCCTACGCGTGTCCCAAGGGCTCCCGCACGCAATGGGACAGTTCCCCTGTGAATTGGACGAGTTTTCACGCGAGAAAACTCTCCAAACTCGCAATCTTTCGTGATGGAACTGTGCGTACCTGTGGGGGATTAGCAATTAGCTAATCCGGTTCCTGTTCAGAAGGCTCTTGCCTTGGCAAACGCGCATAAACCCCCAGAACTGTACATAGGTCAAATGAGAAGCCCACTAGTGGGGCATAACATACTGTACGTAGGGGAGAAAGAGAGCAGTATGTAGCGTGCGGGGCATCACTCCCGCCACCATACTGTGCATAGAGGGCAAGGTAAGCATTCCATAGCTTCTGTACCTGCTACAATCCACCTGAGGCTGAAAATGGCGCCCCCTTTGTTGATATGCAGCTCGTTTTTGCCTCCCAGAGTGGCAGAATCGCTCACAGGCTGACACGTCGCCCAGTTTCCGAGTTTCGGCTTTCCCTGCTAAAAATATCTCAACTGGTGCGTCAGTTGACTTGGCAGCAGAGCAATAAAATGTTCCCCTTGTCATTCCAGAGCTAATGACGCGAACACATTTTCCGGTCAAAAATAGCAGTTCCCTAAATTTTAGGAGATGCTTCCATGGCGTCCCTATCGGTCTCTTGACCATCATTGAAGACTACCATTTGACCAACATCTACAATGTGGGTTAATTTACTGGCCCCTTTCAACTTATAAAGTTGCAGTGACTTGACGAGTGGCCCAAATTCCAGTTTGGCGCACACGAGCTTCCATACTCGTCAGAATTCAGTGCTAACTGGCTCGGGCAGTCCCTGTCTGACCGACCTAGATCCCCGATGTGAGAAACCCATTTGGCTGCAGCCGTTTCACACTGGCCATGCAATGTCCACTTGCACCTTTTCAAGGGTTTTGGGACAAACAAGTAAAAATAAAATAAATATATCTAATACTTATTTACAGAAGGCAACAGGAAAAATACACCTCCTGGTGACAAGCTCTCTCAGGACGAGCACTAGTAGTAGTTGAACAAGTCTGTCATGAGAACCTCATCATGTCCTCACGGATGAAATCATACACATCGTCCTCAGGTGTATGTGGCTGCAGATGTGAGATGTCGGCTGCCTCAACTACAATCCGTCAATGATCCACTTGCTTTGATAGCCAACTGACAAGGCCGGCACTATCCAATCCACCCGCCTTCTCCAATACCCGAAGATTGGCATTAACAAATGCCAACCTATCAAGTTGGGGAGTATTGAGCCTACAGAAAAGTTAAGACACCGCAAGTTAGGCAAAATGCATAGACTAGTCACTGCAATGAACGTATGACCAAAGCTAGATTCTCATTGAGAAGCTCACCTATTTCGATCTTTTGTATATATGTCCCCCATTATGCTCCATAGCCTCTCCGCACCGGATGAGCTCACCTCTTGGGAGAGGACCCGCAAAGCCAAAGAGTGCAACATGGGTGTCAAACCCCCAAATTTTTCCCACCATGAAACTGGAAGTGCTTGGTTTTCAACATCTTTGGCAATTGGACGAGAAAAATTTCCCTTGCCACCTATATGTATAATTTCTCACAAGTATCAAGACACAATTTGCAAGCTCTAAAGACTTTAGAATATGCTCTTTATGATTGTGCTTTAAGACCTTATACGTATAGACTTTAGAGATCTTTATCTCTTTACTCCAAAAGATCCTCTTCTAGTCGATTTTGCACATGACCATTGTTTCAATAGATTCTCTCCACATATTCATTCCATCCGGTCAAAAGCACACGATCGCATCTCTGAGTCTCACTTCTCCAAGCCGGATGTAGCATGTGGGCTACACAATGTATAGGACAGTGAAACCAATTCCATCGTCATCAAATATGTCAAGGATGATGCTTACTCTACATGTCACAAGTTCACATAATCACGTGTGAACTACGATATGTGTAATGCCATAAGAGTTAAGACTTGAAAGAAAGATAAATATTTCAAAAACCTTACCTGTCTGAGCTCAATGACGTGCAATCACATATGGCTACCCTCAACTTTGTCATGAACTCGTAGAGGAGACCGAGGGTGGATCCCTCACTATCACATAAGAGTAAAACGCTAACAATCGGCCGAAGAGCTGCTTGAAGGCCATCAATCTCCCTCCAAAACGTATTGTTGCAAATCACCCCATCAAGGATTGCCACGGCAGCAGGAGTGGTGGAGTCTTGCCAATTTAACCACCTTTCATCTACCACTATACGACGCAAGTCTTCTTTGCATTTCATCAAGCTGTACATAAAACAATGTATATTTGAGCTTCACATAAGTCTAAAAAATGGGCATTCAAAGAATAGGAAACCTTTGAGAAGCTCACCGGCACAAGACAATAAAGATGTAGCAAAATCGGGTCTTTGCCGGCTTCTTGAGAGCCCATTTGCAATGGGCAGTGAACAACCCTAGAGCAAATGATTTTCGATGAACGAAGTTGATAAGCTGTAGAGCTTTATCAACTAGTGTAGTCACCCATGGTAGTGCACCAATATCTTCCATCATAAGATCAATGGAGTGTGATGCACACGGACTCCATACTATGTGTGGATATGCAGCTTCGACATTTCGCCCATAATCTTGCAATTGCTTGCATTGTCTGTCACCACTTGCACCACATGTTGTGGCCCAACCTCCTCGATAGCATCTCGAATGTGCTGAAAATAAGCTCTCCTGCACATTTGAGATTCGAATCTTGTAAGTTGTAACTTGTAACTTGTAAGAAACACTTCACTTTGAACTATGACGCTCTATGCTTTGATTTCCAAGAGACAAGAAATAAGGATAAGAAACATACCAGTGATTCGTATGCCAGCTCCTGACACATCAATGGCTCTCAAAAATGTTGTGCCGGTACAACAAGAGACGAGGATGTTGAGTAAGTGATGCTTTCGCACATCTTTCCAGCCATCCGATATGATAGTGTAGCCATATACTGCCAAAGAATCTCTATGATCCTGTAATTGCTCATGAACCATGTCTACTTGACGTGTCAATCTGCTAGTGCGAAGTGCCTCAGATCCGACAGGAGTAATTCGCGCTCCCGCAGCTGTAGCCATTGAGACAGCATTCACAAATCTTTTGTAGACCCCTGTGCGTGCAGCATGGAATGCAATGTTGCATTGGTAAAAAAAACGATCCTCGGCAATCTCCGCCGCCTTCTTCAAGCTAGGAGCCCAAACATCATGCAATGTAGAAGAGCGCCCAGATGTGTGAGCCCTCTTCTTATGCGTACCTACTCCAAGTTGTCTCACTTCGGGTTGGGAAGGAGCTACCTGTGTGGCGCTAATAGGAGCAGCAGCATGACTAGTATCCACATCTTGAGTGCTAGCTTCTATAGCATCTCTTGCATTGCTATCTTCCATACTAGCAGTAACATTTGGAGCACGACAGGTGGAAGAGATATTTGGAGTCGAGGCTCATGGAGTACTAAATGTAGTAGGGATATTTGAAGTTGAGGCTCGTGGAGTACTAGAAGTAGCACCCACCATAGGCAAGGGAGCGTTTTGAGCAGCCAATTTACCTTTTTCATCTTGGACTTTCTTTAAGAGGGCCTCTTCATCTATTGGGAACTCGAGAGAGGGCATTGACAATACTGATGTACTTCGCCCACTCACCCCCAAAAGAAAGCCACAACTCTTCGGAAACAGATTTGCATGCATTCTCCCTTTGGTTCCGATCCAAGTGTAATGGGCTTTCAAGCGGGTCACACCTCCAGTGAGCACATCCCCACGCAGCTTACATACAACCCTGCGAGAGCTAGATTTGTGATATTTGAAAATAAAACTGTAGACTCCCATGGATCCCTCTCAATTACAAGCTGCCTGATTTTGTCCTCTCGCCATGATTGAAGATCCTCAGCCCTGCAAATTTTGATACATGTAACAGTGAACACACGTGAGAAAATTGACCGCAAAAATCTTCAAGACTTCGAGTCAAACTCTAGACTCTGGAGTCGGGACGTGAGTGACTCGTGAGTCGTGACTGAGTCACGTCACAAGTGAACGATGACATAATTTATAAATGATAATACACTCTCTCTCTCTCTCTCTCTCTCTCTCTCTCTCTCTCTCTCTCTCTCTCTCTCTCTCTCTCTCTCTCTCTCTCTCTCTCTCACAACAAACAACAGACAAATTGACAATTGAATTGTCTGCTATCTGTTGTCTGCTGTGAGAGAGAGAGAGAGAGCAATTACTTACCTACCCAGTCCTTGACGAGTCGCACGCTGCAGCCGGTAGGCTCTCGCGTCAACGTTCAAAGCTCGCAAGCAGAAAAAAACCACACGGAAAAAAAAAACAGAGCGCCCGCTGCCCACAGCCTTTGATAAGGCTAAGTTTTCGATTTCGGCAAAAACCCCCAAATTTTTTTAGCCGTTTCACTGGAGGCGTTTCACCCGCACACCGCAACGTTTCGGCCGTTTCAAGCGTTTCACGTTTCATGCATGCCGAAACGCGTTTCGCGGTTTCGATGTCCCCTCCTTGATGAAGCGAGCCTGCTTCTGAGGAGTAAGCTTGGGTCGTGCATCTTTCTTTTCTGAGTTGCTCTTTCTCTTTCTACTTCCATTTGTCGAAGTCTGTTCAGCTCTTTGTATCATGATCTCATCGGTGGGGTAAGTCAGACTGCCAGAGTGAATGGCAAAACCCCGTTTCGTATGACTCAGCAACTCCTAAATAGAAGTTGACTTCTTTTCCAAGCAGTGATCTCGGATCTCTGTAAGAAGACCCAAGGTAAACCGCTCAATCTGCTCCTTGAACGAGATCTTCTTAAATAAAGAGGCGGGTAGAAAAGAGCTCCAGAATCTCTCGCAATTAGCGTCCATATCTTTCTTGGTCATCCGAAGATAGTTCCAAACAGTTCGTATATCACATTCATACTCTCGAGTCAACCAAGAAGAAATAAAATGCCTCTTGAATTTCAGTCATTTAACTAGCGCAGTCTTGTTTAATAGAAGCGTGGACCACCAAGTTCGAGCATTCCCCTTAAAGTAAGAGGCAGCTCTCCGAATCTTAGAGTGCTCTGAGTAACGTCCTCTTGCGAAAGCGTTGTCAAACTGTTGTACAAAAGACAAAGCCTTCGAAGCATCTCTATATCCCGAAAACGTGTCAAATTTAATTGATTGTCCACCTTCCTTAAACTCTCGAACTTTCTTGCTTTTGTCTTCTAAAAAGTCATATTGGTTGGCTTTATAGAAATTCTTCTTTTTTGCATAAAAGTTGTTGTCGTCAGAGTTCTGAACTGTTTGTAGACGAGTGCTCTGTAGAATTGTCTCTCACTAGGCGAGATTTAGACTTCTTTGCCTTTTTCTTGCCCTTTCCGAAGCGTTGTTTCTTGCTTCGCTTTTTACCTTTCGGTCTTCTTTGCTCGAGTCAAATGAGCTAGAAGAACTGTCAGAAGAAGAAGAAGAACTAGATACTTCTTCAAATCGAACACGCTTCTTCTGTTTCTTTGCCTTTTTAAATGTCGACTGACGATCCAAATAGCTGCGGAAGTCAATACCTTTCTTCTGCTTTTTGCCCTACTTTTCAGCTTTGTTTTGCGCGTCAGAAAGCTGAGCAGGTCGTGCATCCACCACCTCTTTTAATTCCTTCTCAATATACTTCTTGGAAACAGGAGGTTTCTTGAAAGTGGATTTTGGGTGGTGTTGTGGTTTTCTGTCACTGCGTGTGCACCTCCTCCAGAGAGGTCTTGCTCATATATTTTGCCATTTTCGAGTCCTTGGCAAAATTAAGCATCATCTTTGTTGCATCACCGATCAAATGTCGGCGCTCCATCTCTTAACGCTCCGCTTGAGTAGGCCGAGGCGGGCCATACTTCTTGCCGGAATCTTCGTTGTGATCCCTTCCTGCATCTCCGGATGCAGAGGGAGTCGACTGATCCTTGCCTAAAGTCATAGGTGCTGCGGGAAAAAAAATTGAGATCGGATTTCCCGTAGAAGAGAAATCGGCCATGCTCTGATACCATTGTAACAGACTTGGACACTCCAAGTCAAGAATCTACCACGAAATCAGCAAATAACCACTTCAAAACAATTCACAATTCACAATTTATTCAACACTGGCTCGGCGAAGTTCCGTGACTAGAGATATTGGCCCCAAAGACATGGCGCTCCTTTTGGTATTTCTTTTTGTATTAATCTGAGTTCAAAGTACAAGAGTGCAGGCAGGCACTCACACTCAGACTCTACGTCCAGATGCTTTGAGTTGTGAGAGACCTGCTCACGTATGTAAAGGTACAAGGGTTACTAAAGGCAAAGCACCAAAAGCTAAAATCAAAAGCTTCAAATAAAAGCTTTGTAAATAAAGCAAAAGTTATTTCTCTCTCTTTCTATTAATAAATAAAGTAGAGAGGCTTTAACTTTCTCTCTCTCTTGCTAAAATAAAGCAAAGAGGCTTTCTCTCTTGTCAACTTGCGTGGCTAAAAGCAAGTCCAAAATAGCCCCAAAAACAGTCCATGTAAAAGCGATGTCAAAAATCTGCCAGCTTTCCGTGGATCGCGCTGGTGTCCATACAGCAGGCCACGTGTCAGCCCGCCACATCAGCAAATCAGGGTTAGGATTAGGGTTTCAACAAAATTAGGGTTTTTGATTTTAGGATTAGGGTTTTAGCAAAGCGGGCAGCCACGTCATCACTTTGTGACAAGTGACAAGAACTTAGCTATGAGACCATCCTCCTGCCAATGAAGTGCTACAATAGAACGAGCCTCTCTCCATGCTGTCAGTATGTGATGCCCCAATCGAACAGTTTACTGAAAGAAAGGGACCCCTGGATGATCGGCTGAAGAGAAAGGGTTTCTCCAAAACCACTCTCTAGGTTCCCACTGCACTCATGCCATACGGCAACTCTCCCAAGCCCAAAGCCTCTAATAGCCTGTCTAAAGAGCTATTGGGTCAAGATCTATGACACAAGTTCTCCCACAGATGCCCACTATTCGTATCCTCTGAAAGCAATACTCGACAACCTGTGGAGCCTCTACTGAGACTCTGTGTAGCGACCCTCGCCCTGGATCTCGACGAACATGGAGGATACAATCTCGAACTGCAATGAGGTGCAAGTGGGCTGGTGCTGCTCCAGGCCACTCCACAACTGCTCCCAAGAGCGAAGTAGACTCGCAGCAAAACAATTCTCTAGTCTCCTGCTCAGACCAACTCTACGCATCTCTGTAAAGATCCATCTGATAGAAGGTCTCCATGGGCCTCCTGCATAAGGTACTCGAGCTCTAAGCCGCTGAAGCAAAAACTCCTTCCAGGGCTCCTCCCCTGGAAGCAATTCTCTAACAACAAACTTCCCAAAAAGGACTTTGCTCTGTTGTGCTGGGTCTATGATCCCCAAACCCCCCCCCCCCCCCCCGAGAACATGGCGAGGGGGCTTCAGTGAAGTCTCTCTGTGGCGGAGCAGAATCCTCCATCTATATTTGTTGTTGTGATGGCGAGCGAAGGTGGATCGAGGGCGTCGATGAGAGCGAGGTGAAACGACAAGGCGAGTCGATATCGTTGAGAAACAACACCAAAGGCGAGCTCAAGTGAGCAACTCTGAGAACATGGGGGGAGGGGGGGACAGCTTGAAGTAGTGACAGGCGGGAGGGGTGATAATAGCACGAGGAGGCAGTGGGGGAATGGTGGGTAGGTTGCAGGCAACGCGAGGGGGATGTGTGGGGTGGGTGTGCAGGCTCAGGGAAGCGTGAGGGCGTGGGGCGGAATGCAAGGCAGTGCCCGGGGGGGGGGGGTTGGGTGGTAGCAGCCAGCAGAGTCCGACATTTCTTGACTAGTTATTGTCATATTTCATTTTGGGTCCCACACATTTCTGATTTCAGCTATTTATGATGTACCGAACCTTGAATCTTGAGCAACTATGGGCCCCATTTAACTCTGTTTCTGAAACTCTTGGCAACTATGGGCCCTGCACACAAGAAAGATCTTGAACATCATCTCAGCACCAAAACTCTGGTGCATCGAATGCAGATCCCTCAATGCCCACCAAACCACTAATTGCGCACTCTGCAAACAGTTGTTTATGCTTTCAATAGCAGCTAGCCACGTGCACTTGGCACCTTTGCGTCCATATAAAGCTCGTGGGTTGGGTCTGAGGCTGAGGCTTGTAGCTTTTGGCTTCTGCAAGGGTCAACACACTCAAAACGCTCTAGCAGGTTCATTGCCATGCATCTCGCCACAAGTTGGAAGTTTAAAAATGGCATTTTCTTGTTTTATGTTATGAAGCTTATAATTTCATTTTCTCCTGAAGGCCCATTCCCATAAACATTACAAGCGCCCACACGCGCGTGCGCACACACACACACACACACACTTACGCGTTATGCTTTGCGTCATGCTTGAAAAATGTATTGACACGCTTAAGCTTTGACATCAAGTGGCATCAAAGTCTCTACCTCAGACTTTTATCCTTGGCTCAAAGGAGAATTTTCTCCTCCAATGAAGCACCATGTATGTTATACTTTATATCTATGTGTGAGTATCTCAACACACAAGCTTTAAAGTTCTTTGAAGTTATTGTATGTATGCAAAACTTGATTATGAAATCTTTTCATATGAAGGATCTGTTGTATGCCATATTTATTGACTTGGCCATATCACTCGTGCTAATTTTGTAAGGAGACTACACACTAGCCATGCCTTGTGCATTTGGCTAAGACCTTCTTCATTATGGCATGTCTTGTTATGCATGAGATATGTATTCAGAAGGACTTACAGAAGGAAGGAGCTTCTATGCTTGTGCTCTTTGTTAGACAACTATAAATGTGTGGATCAATGTCAACCCTCAACATGAATCCACATGCTTTATGGCTACAATCATGGAATGTATCACAAATCTGGTCATGCCATTTAGCTTAATCCATGTAATGAATATAAATTCAAACTCTAGGGGTCTAAACACTACCATGAAGTAGAACTCCAAGTGTGTATATATGGGAGCACCTATGGAATCTCTACTAGCACATGGAAATTTGGAAAGAATTGAAAAGCATGGTTTTATTAGCAAGAATGTAGAGATTTCTTTTGTTTTAATCGCTTTTTTTTAATTTTATTGATCCCTTTGCTTCCTTTAGTACAACCAAGTATACTGGAAGTTGTAGCAATGTAGAGGGACGTTGATCGAAGCTAGTCAAGATTAAGTGTGTAAAGTTGACAAAATTTGTGAGCAAAGATCAGCTCATATTCTCTTGACAAAGCTATTCTCTTCATCCTCTTTTGTTTGTGGTGGTTTGAGGTGTTGTAGAGGCCAGCTCCCCAATCCGTCACACCGTCAAGGAGAGGTGCATTAGCAATTACTTCTAATAATAAAGCATGTTTCAAGTGTGGCAAAGGGCACCTAGCCAAGGATTGTTTCATATTCAAAAGCACAAGGATGCAAAAATTTTAAGCCTTAATACAATGCGGGGTGAGAGAGAGAGAAATGAAATGAAATGTTATATTAACGTCTTCAAAAGGCCAAAGTGACCTACACAAAGGATTTTCAAAGCTCTCTCTCTCTCTCTCTCTCTCTCTCTCTCTCTCTCTCTCATACAGTCCTAGCTTGTGGTGGTTGTATTTTTCGTTTCATTTCTTTTTTGTTCCGGACTTGGTATCAGATTCACTATGTTGTAACAGCTTGGTCTCATAGGTCGTTTTGGCCTTTTGAAGACGTTAATATATCATTTCATTTCATTTCTATCCCCCCCCCCCCTTCCCCTCCCCCAACCAAATATAAAATTATTGTGCATCAAGGGGACATGTGTAAAGAATGTAAAATGAACCATTGCCAAGGTGCAAGTGATGTGGCCCTCGTTCGGACTGAAAAATAATGAGGTGCAAACCATCATGAGAAAAGCTCCTCCGCTGCCCTAAAAGAGCCTACTGATGTATTCCACTAATACGCAAAGTGAGAAGTATCTCTGGCCATATAGCACCAAGGTATCAGATGCAGAGAAAGGACTCCATCTAGCGTTCCAAATAATCCATGAAAGGATGCTGTAGATTGTGACGAAAACAAAGTCGCACGGATGAGCATCAAAATCATGGACAATGTAAGGAAGCATGTCTTAACAGCCCCTCAAGTCACAAAACCATGATGTAAACCAACTCGGCATAGAAGCATATGCATACCGCTTGCCAAATGAAATGAGCATGCGGAAAAACCCAAAGGCAGTGTCGCAATCTATAAGGTGCATCGCGTGCAAGTCGGATCGTGGCCAACTTGGGCAGCCCAAGTGCCAACAAGAAGACCCCTCATGTGCCAACATCCACAAGAAATCGGAATACCCTTGCTAATCTGAAGTCCCCAAATACATGACCCAATGGGGAGAGGAAAGCATGGGAAATCTTCTCCTCAATGCGCTCAAAAAAAAAAGAGACAGTAACCCCTGGTGCCTGACAAGAAATCCACATCCTCTCTCCAAGTCCCAAGCGAATCGTGATAATGGTGGTCGGCCCTCCCACATCCATAGGCGCCAATGGGGGCATCTTCAGAAGGAAACAATGGATCCACATACACCCTCTTGCCACAAGAGCCACCAATCGTTGCTTGCTCGGTTTTGAATGGGAGTAAAGAGTCAATGGATGTAGTGGATTTTTTTCTAATTTTTTAGATACATTGAATTGCAAAAAGGAGGACACAAGAAGCACAAAGGGAGAGTGAAAAGAGGGGAACCGGAATAAAATACCACAAACATACAAAGAGTGCTAGAGCTAGAAATTAGGGAGAGAACTTGCAAGAGGGGACAAAAATGGCAAATTATGATGCTTTCTGAATCATTCTATTGTCCCATGATTAATGTCCAAGTAAACAAGGAAACGCCCCCATTGTCATTTTCTTAGATGCCTAAGCATAATGGAAAACACCATAAGCTTTGCCTAGCTCTGCTTGAATAGCTGCAAATTCAAAGGGGCATTGAGACCTCAGCAGGACAAGACCCGAGGACAGGTTCCTATCTGAAGGCTGGAATAGGAAATCTTAGCAAGGGATTCCGTTTTAGAAATACCTCAGAAAAATAGAATTTGATATGATCAATGTCATGCAAAAAATAGGCTCTACTTTCAGTAATGTCTTCTATTCTCTGTTGGCTGGCTAATCAGCACTCTCTTTCATTGCAAAATAGATCTCCAACCAGTTTTTACTGGCCAATTCCATTCTGAGATTTTCAAGAGAATTCATAAAGTCCATCACAGGAGAGCCTTCCTTTCTGTGCAGAAAGGCCCACTCTATCTCTCACCACTTCAAGACCAAAACTTTGAAGATAACTGTTTCTTCCCCTGTGAATAAGTCATCAACGGAATTGGGCCTCTTCCTTCATTGAAGATCCTTATTAGCTGATTTAAGCATGAAATGCCTCTAGGATTCAAATTACTCTCTCTATAACGCCTCTTTCGTAACAGACAAAACAGTGACATTTGCTAAGCCTCTATTTATTAGGACGCCTTGTTTCCAGTCTTAGCAGCATAAGTCCAGGCCTTCCAAGAGACCAATTCTGTAAACCCCCAAGGGTCTCAAAATGGCTGTGCTCCTCAAAATGTTCGCAAAAGAAGATAGACTCTTATAATCCAGGAATTTCAATCTGAGGACAGCATGAAGAAGTTGGTCACAAACCAATTCGATTCAAATTTAGGTTCATCAATCCATGCCCTTCAAAAGACCTGGATAGTAATAGGATAAAGATTCCAATTCTATGTTGCTCTGTAGTTGGCATCAACTTGGAGGAGTGCAAGACTAAATAAAGTCGAGGAGCATGAAAAATTCAAAGACACAAACGCAATGTCTATACAATCTAGTTCTCTCAGTTGCTTTTGCTATTTTCCCTTAGTACAGCTTAGTGTTCCGGAACAAAATGCAGCTACCTTTTTCTTTAATTTGTTGAAGGAGTTCAGTGCTGCAAGAGAAGCTTTGTCTCGCTCATCCAGAAGTATTTTTATTGCAAGTTTCCAAGCGGTAATCTCCTCTTTCTTCTTGCCATGTTGCTCAAGTATTAACCCAATAACTTCCTCATTGTTGCTATCATTCTTTTGCCGGTACCTTGAAATGGTCAAGAAGCACATTGGTTTCAATGTAATAAACAAAACCTGTTTTTCAAATTCACTAAATATAATGTCAATCAGAACAACGTAAGCAAAAAGAATTTCTCTCTTTTTAAAACGAGTTTTCAAGTTCAGTACTCAATTACTCATCAAGGGCCTCAAGTAGACCAGGCACTTCTTTCATTTTTAGATACTCCGGATCCTCCAAGAGCATGGAGTCAAAAAGTGCATCTACAAGAGTCAAGTTTGCCTCCTGCAAAATTTCAGTCAATAATTTATGTATATCAAGTTTGTTCAGGAAAAAAAAGGGTGTGATTCATGCTCCAAAATTCTAAGCTATATTATGGCTGTAACAGACTTGGACACTCCAAGTCAAGAATCAATCACCACAGCACCAAATAACCACTTCAAAACAATTCACAGATCACAATAGATTTGCACTGGCCCGGCGGAGTTCCGTGCCTAGAGATATTGGCCCCAAAGACTGGCGCCCCTTTCGGTATTTCTTTATGTATTAAATAAATGTCAAAGTACAAGAGAGCGGTTAGGGTTTCTCTCTCAGACTCTGCGTCCAGATGCTCTGTAGAGTGAGCCCCTCACCGCTTATTTAAAGATTCCAAGGGATGCCCACAAGCAGAGCCCCAAAAGCTTCCAGTCCAAAAGCAAAATTTCTCTCTCTCTCTCTCAAGAGAGCAAAAATAAAGCAAATCTAGTCTCTCTCTCACAAACCCCCAAATTGCGTAGCCAAAAAGCATGAAAATTGCGTCGCTAGATAGCTTTTTCTTCAGCTCCGCAAAATCCGAAAACTTCCGTACTGCTGCCACGTGGCATTTTCAGCCGCCAAGTTAGGGTTTCAGCCAGCAGTTAGGGTTAGGATTTCCAGAAATTAGGTTTCTACAAATTAGGTTTTTGGCAAAACTAGGATTTGCAGGAATTTTAGGGTTTTTGGCAAAAAATAGGGTTTCTGCTGTCGATAGCCTCGTCATCACTTTGTGACATACCCCCCTCTTGAAAGCATTGTAATCGACCGTGTTTACGTCCGCAAAACCGACAGAAGCCATAAACGTCTTAGCAAACACTGACTGTTAGTACCTACGTACTAGGAACACACATCTAGCACATGTACCAAATCGGCAGTCACATCACACGACATCACATGACATTCAACATTTATTCGGATCTTTAGTATTGGCAGTGTCCTGTCCAACACCCAAATCAGCCATAAGGCGTCTGAGCCATACACACTCAACCGTAACTGTGAAGACTGCCCTGTACTCAGCCTCACAACTCGAAGTGGCCACAGTAGGTTGCTTCTTGCTCAACCATGATATACATGAACTGTCAAGCATGAAACAAAAACCACGTGTAGACACTCGCGTGTCAAAACAACCAGCCCAATCTGAGTTCGAAAAAGCATGTAAGTCTGGCGGCAATGATCCCCCTTGGCATAAAACAAGCCAAGATGTAAAGTGCCACTAAGGTAGCGGAAAATCCTCTTGATAGTCTGCCAATGCTTAGACCTTGGGCTATGCATAAATCTGTTGACCTGTGAAACTGCAAACTGAATATCCGGCCTCGTGTTGCATACATAAATGAGGCAGCCAACAGCAGTTTGGTAAAGAGTGACATCAGCAGGATCGCCAGCATCATGTAGACTCAACTTCAAACCTGTTTCCATGGGAGTGGCAATAGGTTTGCAATCCTCAAGTCCAAACTTACATAGCAATGTCTCTGTAACTTTTCTGACACAAGGCAATACCACCATCACACTGCTTAAACTGTATACCCAAGTAATGATGCAACAACCCCAAATCTTTCATCTTGAAAGTAGCATTCAAATCAGCCTTAAATTCAGTAATATGTCTCTCATTTGGTCCAGCGATCAGCAAATCATCAACATAAAGCACCACGATGAGAAATACATCACCCTCACGCTTTACATACAATGTGCTTTCTGTTGGACTGTTACGAAAGCCTCGTTTAACCAAATGAGTGTCAGCTTTCTCATACCAAGCACGAGGAGATTGCTTCAACCCATACAAAGCCTTCTTACATCTGCACACTTTGTCCTCTTGTCCTTTTATGTCACCATTCAAGAAAGCAATAACAATGTCTGATTGATGTACATCCCAACCAAAATGAGTTGCCAATGCACATAGAAAATGTACAGTAGTCATACGACAAGTGGGAGCAAAAGTCTCTTCATAATCTATGCCTTTTTGCTGTGCATAACCTTTTGCAACAAGTTGAGCCTTATGGCAATCGATCTCACCATCCGGCTTGCGTTTCAACTTGTAAACCCACTTCGTACCAATGGCCTTTTTGCCAGGAGGCAAATCACATAAAGTCCATGTGTCATTTTCTATAAGTGCATCATATTCTGATTGCATGGCAGCCATCCAATTTTCTGAATTTTGTGCTTCATCAAAAGACAGAGGCTCCTCAACATCATGTAAGCTAGGCACAGCCAAAGCATAACAATCTGATGCATAATATGCATGGCGAGAGCCTGAACGAGTACGACTAGACAAAGGTACATCCAATTTACTGTCACGCAAAGTGTGCACCAGCCATTTTGGCATACCTCTAGCCTGCTCATTTTCAGCCCTTTCCTCATCAAGTACATCATGTACATCTGCATCAGTAATAGGCTGATCTAAAACATTTTCAGAAACCCCCATAGGCTGTACATTTGCCTCATTGGAACTTACATTCGTATTTCCACCACTGAAAAGAGGCAACAAAGTGTCATAAATGTCCTGTGAGCTTACATTGCTGTCTCTAGTACATGACAGCAAGGGCTGAACAGAATCTTCCACAAACACTACATCCCGAGAGACCAGAATACGTTTGTTTGCGGATGATACAACCTGTAACCTTTGCTTTCAGCACTATAACCAACAAAAATACATTTGACAACCTTATCATCCAATTTTCTACACTGCACTTGTGGCACCAAAGCATATGCCAAACAGCCAAATGTGGGGGAGCAGGAGAGAGAGCCCACTTGCTATCCTATGCAATGAGAGTGAAGGAGAAGAGGAGAGTGGCGCAGAAGAAGCTCACGCAGAGAGAAAACGTGAGAGAGAGAGAGAGAGCTCGTAGAATTTTTGGGAAAAGCCACGCTGGTAACATTTGGGCTTGACCTTTGAGTATATGAGTAAGTGACTAGGGGGCCATTCACACTTGGGCCCCCTCACTTATAAGTCTTTTAACTTATAAGTTAATAAGTACAAGGCACTTAGGCCTTTATTCCCTAACAACCTCCCACCTAAAGGCAATGTACCTTGGGAGATCAAAGAATCAACTAACTATGATACATCAGCTGATCATGCACTTACTCATCCAACACCCATCATCTGTCGGCAATATGCAAACCGCTCTGCTGGAAGACTCTTGGTCAAAAGATCTGCAGGATTGTCATCTGTGTGCACCTTGACAAGTGTAATGCTCTTGTCATCAAGCACACTTCTGATAAAATGATACTTCACCTCTATGTGCTTTGTCTTGGCATGAAAAAGAGGATTCCTTGCAAGCATAATAGCACTCTGACTATCACAGTGTAGCACAGGAACCGGTGACTTAATGCCAAGCTCTTCTACCAAACGCATGAGCCACAAAGCTTCTTTGCATGCCTCAGTGGTAGCCACATACTCAGCCTCAGTGGTAGACAAAGCAACACATTTTTGCAGTCTAGAAATCCAAGAAACTGCACCTCCTGTGAATGTAAACACATATCCAGAGGTAGACTTCCAGCAATCTGGATGTCCAACAAAATCTGCATTTGTAAAGCCATGCACAGATGTCTCACTCTTCCCAAAACAAATGCACAAGTCTTTAGTGCCTTTCAAGTATCTCAAGATACACTTCACTGCTTCCCAATGCTTTTTGCTAGGATTGCTCATGTACCTGCTTACCACTCCCACCGCAAATGCAATGTCCGGACGTGTAGCAACCATAGCATACATCAAACTGCCAACGGCTGATGCATAAGGAATCTTGGCCATTTCAGCCCGCATATCATCTGTGTTTGGGCAGTCATGTGCAGTCAGTTTTACATATGGAGGCAGCGGAGTACCAAGTGCCTTTCCCCCATCCATATGAAAACGATGTAGCACCTTATTAACATAATCTCGTTGAGATAGATACAGACGCCTGTTGGGTCTATCTCGAGAGATACGCATGCCCAAAATATGATTAGCATCACCAAGATCCTTCATGTCAAAGCGATTCTGTAAGCTTTGCTGTAATGCATCCAACTCCGTGACATTTTTACCCGCAATAAGCATGTCATCAACATACAAAATCAGCAATAGAAGAGATCCATCACTTGCCGTTTTGATATACAAACAGTGATCAGAATTACTTCTTTTGTACCCTTGAGACCTCATGAATGTATCAAACTTGTGATACCATGCACGGGGAGACTGTTTCAAACCATACAAGCTCTTCAAGAGTCTACATACTTTCTTCTCTTGCCCCTTTGACACAAAACCTTCTGGCTGCATCATATAGATCATCTCAAGCAAATCGCCATGCAAAAACGCTGTTTTGACATCCATTTGCTTTAACTCCATATCTTCAGAAGCAACCAGGCCTAAAACAAGACATAATGTGGCAAGCTTTACAACAGGAGAAAAAATCTCATCAAAATCAACACCATGCTTTTGCTTGTACCCTTTAGCAACCAAACGTGCCTTGTACTTAGAAGAAGCATCAGATGTGACCTTGGTCTTGTAAACCCATTTACATAGCAGAGCCTTATGCCCTTTAGGCAAATCAACCAAGTCCCATGTATGGTTTTTCTCCAAAGACTGCATTTCCGAAACCATTGCTTTGAACCATTTCTTGCTGTCTTCCCGTTGCATAGCCTCTTTATAGCAAGACGGCTCACCACAATCAGTAAGCATGACATAGTCCAAAGACGGTTCATATCTATCGGGGGGCCTTGTCACCCGAGTAGACCTACGCACCCAATGATCCATAACAGGTGGATTTTCAGCCTGTAAACCATCAAAAACAGCAGGCTGTTCAGCCGGTTGCATCGCAACAACGGGCGGTCTAGGAGCATCAACCTGTTCCCCTACCTGTGGTGCATCAATGGCAACTTGTTGGGGCTGATTTTCAGCAGCTAATGGCTCATTTTCAGCATCATTTTCAGCATGTAAAGGCTGCTGAACATTGGGCCTTCTTGGCTGTCCATATGTAACATCTTCACGAAAAACAACCCGGTGCACTTCCTCGACCTTTGTGGGCTGTTTGTGCATGCAATTCTCATTGAAGATGACATCATTGCTGCGTATGATTTTCCGTAATGCGGGATCCCATAATCTATACCCCATTTCACCATCCTCACCATATCCTAGGAAAATGCATTTATGAGACTTTGGTTCTAGTTTGGTGCGCAGTTCACTCCGGATGTGAACATAGGCCTCACAACCAAACACTCTTAAATGTGCATATGAGGATGGCTTGCCAGACCACACCTCCTCAGGCACCTTTCCACCCAAAGCCTTGCTAGGTGAGCGATTAATCAAGTGAATAGCTATTTGCACGGCTTCTGCCCAAAAACCATGAGGTAATGCAGCATGTGACAGCATACTCCGAACTTTCTCTTGGATAGTCCGGTTCAACCTCTCTGCAACTCCATTCTGAGAGGGATTAAAAGGAGCCGTGAGCTCTCTTTTAATACCTTTAGTAGCACAAAAGTCAATAAATGCTTTTGATACATACTCCCCTCCATTGTCTGAGCGCAAAGACCTAAGCTTCTTGTCAGTTTGATTCTCAACAAACGCAAGAAACTTCTTGAAAGTATCCAAAACATCGCTTTTAGCACGTATTGGATACACCCACACCTTACGTGTAGCATCATCGATAAACGAGACAAAATATTTCTTTCCCCCTAAGGACAACTGTGGCATTTCACATACATCGGAATGCACTAAGTCTAACCTGTCAGCATACCTCAAACACGGCAAATAACCACAACGAGACAGAGTTTCCATTCCTCTTTTACTCATGTGTCCCAACCGGCCATGCCACAAAGAAACACTTGGCTGCTCGGTTACGGCGACAACATGGTCACGCACACTAGATACATGCAAAGGATACAAAGTGTCCGATTTACATCCCTTGGCTACAATCCGGGCTCCTTTACAAATTTTCCACTTGCTATCACCAAAAGTGGTGTGATAGCCTGCATCATCTAGCTGCCCTGTACTAATCAAACTCTTCTTGAGTTGTGGCACATGGCGCACTTTGTGGAAAACAAAAGTCATACCATCAGCAAAGGAAAACTGAACACTGCCAATACCTGCAATGTCACATGCATAGTTGTCTCCCAAATAAACAGTGCCCTGCACCTCACCTGAGTACTGTGTAAACCAATCTCTACGAGGTGTTACATGAAAGGAGGCACCTGAATCAAGAATCCAAGTATGCATGTCCACATTAGAACCGATAGCAAGGATATGTGCATCCACAGAAGAGGCATTGAGTACATCAGTGCTGCTGTCACTGTCACAACTACTAGCAACATTGATTTCCTCAATCAACACAGTGCTCTTCTTGGCATTTCCCTTGTCCTTTGCATCAGTTTCAGCACTTTTGTTCTTCTCTTTCTTCCACTCATAGCATTCCCGTTTATAAGGCCCTTTCTTTCCACAATGATGACACACAACATCTTTCCTACGAGATTTGTTGCGTGCCCTGTCCTTACTGTCAGATTTCTCCCTCTGTTGAGACCTGCCTCTCAAGTGCAATGCATTAGAAGACCCACCTGTGGTGTTCTTCCTGTTCATCTCTTCCATCAAGAGAGAACTCTCTACATCTGCATACTTAAGTGACGCACTTGAGTTACTAAGAGCTGTCCGGAATACATCCCAACTCTCGGGCAATGTGCATAGCAGAAAAGTAGCTTTGAACTCCTCATCAATCGTGAATTTCAGCTCTGTCAGTTGGCTGAAAATAGAATTGAATTCATTGAGGTGCACTGACATGTGCGTGCCCTCCTTCATGCGGAGATCCATAAGCTTCTTAAGCCAATACACTTTACTGGCAGCACTCTGCTGTGCATACAACTCGTCTAAACGCTTCCACATGCCCCATGCTGTCTGCTCATTCTCTACATTGAAGAGTAAATTGTCAGACACCGAAAGCATGATCGTGGAGCGAGCCAACTCGTCCACTTCTTCCCATTCTTCAACCTCCATAGCAACCGGTTTCACACCCTGTAACTTAATAGGTTTCGTCTGTTTCTTCTGCAACATCACATTATAACATTGCTTCTTCCATATAGCAAAGTTATGGGGCCCTTCAAGCTTGCGAATGTGCAACAAATTGCCACTTTCACTGCTAGAAGCCATTCTGAGTGATTGCAAACACTGAAACCCTGTTTTGCCGACCTAAACACGCCCAAATGTGCGCAATCGGGCAAAAAACAGCTTGCTGTTACAGAATTTCAGCGAGCAAATTTCACGCGAAATCACCCCAAAACGGCGTACATTCACTGCCAAACCCTTACCAAAGGTTTCCACAAGGTGTATACATCATTTGCTTGCTGAAATTCCCTGTTTTAGGGCAAAAATCAGACCTGTAAACACCTGTTTTGCTGAATTTTCAGAACCTCGTTGGTGGAAACACCTGTAAGATTGACCTGTGAGACTTGCCCTAATGAAATTGCATCAAATTGACCCCGAAATTGGTCAATTTCAGCAGAAATAGACTGCTGTTCGCCAGTTTTTGAAACCCTAATTTTGGGGAAACTGTCACCGGAGGTCGATTCTACACGGTGAGAGGATCCCTTCGCGACAGAGTTGATCGAAAACGGTTGAATATCCTTCCCGCAGCGAGCAAGAACAGAATTCTGATCTGTGTTGCGAAAATGGCTCTCTTGGAAACCCTAAAGCTCTGATACCATGTATGGGGGAGCAGGAGAGAGAGCCCACTTGCTATCCTATGCAATGAGAGTGAAGGAGAAGAGGAGAGTGGCGCAGAAGAAGATCACGCAAAGAGAAAACGTGAGAGAGAGAGAGAGCTCGTAGAATTTTTGGGAAAAGCCACGCTGGTAACATTTGGGCTTGACCTTTGAGTATATGAGTAAGTGACTAGGGAGCCATTCACACTTGGGCCCCCTCACTTATAAGTCTTTTAACTTATAAGTTCATAAGTACAAGGCACTTAGGCCTTTATTCCCTAACACCAAAAACACACATGTGCTCAATAGAAGGCTTTCTATCATGCCATGCTTCATATGGAGTAATAGACTGCAAAGTTTTCGTAAGACACCTATTAAGTACATAAGTGGCACACATGATGACCTCAAGCCAAAAAGAATGCGGCAAAGCTTGACTTCTGACCATACATCGTGCCATTTTCGTCAGTGACCTGTTTTTCCTCTTAGAAACACCATTTTGTTGAGGTGTATAAGACACTGTACATTGGTGTTTTATCCCACGACTAGCCAGAAATGCATTAAATTCATGAGACATATACTGTCCCCCTCGATCGGAACGGAGGGTGCCCATAGTACATTTCGAGACATTTTCAGCCATAGCCAGAAATTGTTTGAAGCACATAAAAACTTCGGAGTTCGCTTTAAGCGGAAATACCCATGCATGCCTGGAGTAATCATCAATGAAAGTCACAAAGTACAAGTAATTGCCCAAGGACGGAGTTTGCATGGGCCCACAAACATCACTATGCACAAGCTGCAACCTGCATGTGGCCCGAACTGAACCATCCTTTGGAAATTTAGAACGCTGCATCTTACCCAAAATACAGCCTTCACAAACATGTTTGACAGGTGCTTCAAGAGGCGGCAAAGAAGCAACCATATCAGATTTCTGCAAACGCAGCAAACTAGCAAAATTCAGATGACCAAAACGTGCATGCCAAAGTTTTGCATCTGAAATAGCCCTTGAATCTGCAACAGCATTTGCAAAATTTTGTCCACACTTGTCATACAAAGTGAGCTTATACAGCCCACGGCACAAAAGGCCAGATGCAACAATTTCATCACCAAAACTGAGATCATGAACTGTACATCTGTCATCCACAAATTTGACTACAAGTCCAAGTCTAGCAAGTACGGATACAGATAAGAGATTCTTCTTGGTCCCAGGTACATAAAGTGCATCAACAAGTGTGAAGGAACTGCCATTAGCAGCAGTGAGCACAATCTTTCCAACTCCCTAAACTGGATAAGAGGCGTTGTTGGCACAAGTGACTGAATTCCCATGCGAGACAGACTCGAGAGAGGTAAACAATTCACGATGTGAGGTAATGTGCTTTGTAGCACCACTGTCGAAATACCACACATGTGAATCTGCAGCAACTGACAAGCATGCATCATGGACAGCAGGATTGTAAGTGCACTCTGCACTAAAAGCCCATTCTGCATCAACATCAGCAACACAGTCTCCTTTCACAAAAGACTCAACAATGGCTGCATTTGTAGTGGAACCACCCTCTTTCTTCTTAGCCTCTTTGGCCTTCAACTTAGGACACGACTTGATCAAGTGATCATTGGCTTACAATAATGGCAACGCATTTTCTTTTTGCCCTTATCACCAGAATTTCCAAACGAATTGCTGCCAGTAGAAACATTAGGAACAGAATTTTTGACACTCGCAGCAGAACCATAAGAAGTGGCTGCATTGCTGTTACCACCCTTTCTTTGAGAAGCAATAAAAGCCTGTTCAACTGCACGCTGTCTAGTCCTATTTTTTCTGGAAAGTGACTCTTGCAATAGCAATGTGCATAATGCATCAAACTTGAAAACTTCTGGATTTCCTTGGGTCATAAGTCTCCAAGTACTAGCAAAAGTCTGGTAAGAATCTGGTAAGGCATCAAGAACAGTCTGCACAAGGGAACTGTCTTAAATAGCTTCACCTGCAGAAATAAGTTGCTCATTGATATCCTTGACAATAGCAAGGAAAGTGTCCATATCATCTTCCTCATGCATAATCTTCGACTCCAACTCTTTACGCAACAAAGCAATTTTAGCCTCATTGCGGCTTGCATAAAGACCTGCTAGAATATCCCAAGCCTGTTTTGCAGATTTTATTGAACGGATGTGAGGAACAATGATGCGCTTCACAGACAACGCAATCAATGCATGAGCTTGCGCATCCTTAATATCCCAACGAGCTTGTTCTGCCGTAGGCAAAACAACTCTAACAGCTGCAATCCTTACAGCAAGACCTACAACATCCTCAACATCGCCTACATCCTCAGAACCAGGACGTACATCAATGCCCTGCACAATGTTCCAGACACCCTTTGACACAAGAACATGTTGCATCATATAAGCCCACATAGGGTAGTTGTCCCCATCCAACCTGTCCTCAGCAGCAAAAATCTTGAACACGTATGTGTTGTTGTTGTCAGCCATGGTAAATGTTGCACCTGATGTGAAAACTGCCCGAAAATAGGAGAAACGGAGCGGGAACAACTTGTGCTATATAGCACAAACCGAAGAAGACTATAAGCCACCTATTATGCAGAAAATGGCACAGACAGAAATTCTGCACAAAATGACGAAATAGCCTGTGCAGTACTGCCTCTAGTGGAAACGGAGGCTGAAATGAGTCCAAATCAAAATTCTGAGCGAACGCTTGCCAAAGCTCACTGAAGTCGGAGAAAGTGAGCAGGCGTGTGCTGGAGCAACTGGTGACTAAGCCCCGGAGGACGTGACCTGCTCTGATACGAATTGTTGGAATTAGGGTTGCAGTGAAACTCACACAGCTTGGAGAAGATGAAGGAAGCTCAAGGCACACAATAGAGAGTGTGTTACTTAATATGCAATGGAAAGATAGATAGCCCTAGAGTGATGGGCGTATATACAATGCACGGGGAAAAAACCTCCTAAAGAGGGAAAAAATGCCTCGACGGTCCTAGTGTGTTCACACACATCACTACCACATGTATATGGTAACACGTTGTGTCATGGCCTCATCTGTGGGGTATGTCAGACTGCCAGAGTGAATGGCAAAGCCCCGCTTCGCATGACTCATCGACTCCTGAATAGAAGCTGACTTTTGTTCCAAGCAGTGATCTCGGATCTCTGTAGGTAGACCCAAGGTGAACCGCTCAATCTGTTCTCTGAACGAGATCTTCTTGAATGAAGAGGCAGGTAGAAAAGAGCTCCAAAATCTCTCACAGTAAGCATTTATTCTATCTTTCTTGGTCATCCGAAGATGGTTCCAAGCAGCTCGTATATTTCGTTCATACTCTTGCGTCAACCAAGAAGAAATCAAAAGCTTCTTAAATTTCAGCCATTTAACTGGCGCAGTCTTGTTTAAGAGAAGTGTGGACCACCAAGTGCGAGCATTCCCCTTAAAGTAAGAGGCAGCTCTCCGAATCTTGGAGTGCTCTGAGTAGTGTCCTCCCGCGAAAGCGATGTCAAACTGCTGTATAAAAGACAAAGCCTTAGAAGCATCTGAGTATCTTGAAAAAGTATCAAATTTGATCGAGTGTCCACCTTGCTTAAACTCTCGGACTTTCTTGCTTTTATCTTCTAGAAAGTCATACTGGTTGGCTTTATAAAAATTCTTCTTGTTCGCATAAAAGTTTCCGTCATCGGAGTCTGAACTATCTGTAGACGAGTCCTCAGTAGAACTGTCAGTCTCTGCGCGAGATTTAGCTTTCTTTGCATTTTTCTTGCCCTTTCCAAAGCGTTGTTTCTTGCTTCGCTTTTTAACTTTTCTATCTTCTTGGCTCGAATCTAAAGAGCTAGAAGAACTGTCAGAAGAAGAAGAAGAAGAAGAATTGGGTACTCCTTCAAAGTGAACACGCTTCTTCTGTTTCTTTGCTTTGTCAAATGTCGACTGACGACCCAAATAACCCTAGAAGTCAGTGCTTTTCTTCTGCTTTTTGCCGTGCTTTTTGGCTTTCCTTTGCGCGTCAAAAAGCTGAGCAATCCGTGCATCAACCACCTCTTCTAATTCCTTCTCTGAATATTTCTTGTGAGCAGAAGGTTTCTTGAGAGCAGGTTTCGGGGGTGGTATAGTGGTTTTCTGCTACTGCTCGTGCACTTCCTGAAAAGAACTCTCGCTCATATACTTCGCAAATTTTGGGTCCTTCGCAAAAATTGAGCATCATCTTTGTTGCATCGCCGATCAATTGACGACGCTCCATCTCTCGTCGCTCCGCCTGAGTAGGCCGAGGCAGGCCATACTCTCTGCCAGAATCTTCGTTGTGATCCCTACCCGCATCTCCAGATGCAGAGGGAGTCGATTGATCCTTGCGTGAAGCCATAGGTGCCGCGGAAGACATTTGGGGATCAGATTTCCCGTAGAAGAGAAATTGGCCGAGCTCTGATACCACTCTAACAGACTTGGACACTCCAAGTCAAGAATCAATCACCACAGCACCAAATAACCACTTCAAAACAACTCACAGATCACAATAGATTTGCACTGGCTCGGCGGAGTTCCGTGCCTAGAGATATTGGCCCCAAAGACTGGCGCCCCTTTCGGTATTTCTTTATGTATTAAATCAATGTCAAAGTACAAGAGAGCGGTTAGGGTTTCACTCTCAGACTTTGCGTCCAGATGCTCTGCAGAGTGAGCCCCTCACCGCTTATTTAAAGATTACAAGGGATGCCCAAAAGCAGAGCCGAAAAAGCTTCCAGTTCAAAAGCAAAATTTCTCTCTCTCTCTCAAGAGAGCAAAAATAAAGCAAATCTACTCTCTCTCTCACACACCCCCAAATTGCGTAGCCAAAAAGCATGAAAATTGCATCGCTAGCTGGCTTTTTCTTCAGCTTCGCAAAATCCGGAAACTTCCGTACTGCTGCCACGTGGCATTTTCAGCCGCCAGGTTAGGGTTTCAGCCAGCAGTTAGGGTTAGGGTTTTCAGAAATTAGGGTTTCTACAAATTAGGGTTTCTACAAATTAGGGTTTCTGGCAGAAATTAGGGTTTGCAGGAATTTTAGGGTTTCTGTTGTCGGTAGCCACACCATCACTTTGTGACAGTGGCACATTGTTGCGTGCATTTTGGACACCTCGTTTTTTTTGTAAACTTGTACATATGGACATGATACCGTGTGTCAAAAGGGTGTGGGCTTTTTAGAGCAAGCACATGTACATGCAGTGCAAGTCGCTAGTATATCGCCAGCTATCACGTTACTGTAAGTGCCCGTTAGTGAGTTTTTAAAAGTGTCACTTGCAAAAACTCATGTACAAACATAAAAAAGTTCAACCAAATATATAAAGAAATTCAGGTCTTGGGTCATTGTGGCTTCCTCCTGCTTTTTGATACAGTTTTTTGCCCTCGACTAGCCTTTTCCTACATATAGTCGTGCCATGGCAAATTGCTGTTTGCGTCAATTTTGCACATAGAATTGAAATTTATGGTCTTCAAGACTTTTATTACAAAAAATGCAGATAATTTTTTAGACTTAAAAGCATCCCTTTTGGAGTTGTGGTTTGGGAGATAGAGTGTGTTTCCTGCAAGGTACAGGATATGGCAGCCGACACGCAGTTTGGTGTAGGATAAGTTATAAGGCTTACATGTTTGGTTGTGTTTGAACACTTTGAAATTGTGGTTTTGAAGAGTCAATTGGTGAAGGGGGAAAGCTCTTTTCCTTAAGTGCTTTGGTTGGCGTGTGCTATAATTCCATGCCAGGATAGGAACTTCCTAGTTTCCATGGTGGTCTTTTGGGTGATCATGTGCTTGTAAATTCCCAAGGGATCACTTGCCTTTGAGTTATGGTATTGTGGGTGTTCTTTTGATAGAGTTTGTGGTGCTGAATTTGTGCCTTGAGCGCTAGTGGGAGACATTGCTATAGAAGTGCCACTTGCTATTGTTTGCCCAACAGTGTTTTGGTGCCCACCACCAAGGAATTGCGTCAAGTTACCTTCAATTTACAAATTTTGGGAGCCATGGCGTTTAGTTCTCCAGAGTTTCATGGAAAGGAAAATGAAAGTGGCAAAGGTTTCATTGAGCAAATGAGTTTGCTTGCCTTCTTGCTCGCAAGCAAGACCCAGCGTTGGTGCTATGAATCTTCTATTTCTGTTTGAAGGAAGATGCTAGAGAATGGTTGGAAGGCTACGAAAAGTAGCTGCAATCAGCCCAACCTCCTCAAGTTATGACTCATGAAATGGTAAGACATGCTTTTCTTACACAGTTTCAACAGGTTGAAGACTCACAAAAGGTATGGTGGTCTATTCAAAGCTTAGTACAGGGTGAAGGCCAAACCATAAAAGATTTTGTGAAAGAATTCAATGCATTATGGACAAAGTGGTGTAGATCTTTGGGGGTTGAGATTCCTCCAGCCATGTTAAAGAAGGACAGGTTTCTTGCAAGCTTGAGACGTGGCCTATGCTTGAAAGCGGAACTCAAGTTGCCAAAGACCTTTGAAGGGATAGTTGAAATTGCAAAGAAATCAAGAGTGGAAAGTCGAGTGTCTTAGTCAACGTGGAATCAATGTTGAGCCAAAGGTTACAGTGAAAGTTGTAGAGCAACCAAGGGTCCTCATCAAAGAGCCAGGCTATGATCAACAAGCTTCTTATGATGTGAATGCTTTTCGCAAGGAAATGCAAGAGATGGTAGGTCTTATGAAGAATCTCAGTGTACATATGATGGGAGGTGGAAGAGGTCAAAGCTATGGATATGGTCGTGGTTGTGGAAGCAACGAGGGGTTTATAGGTGGTCGAGGAAGAGGCATGACTGGAAGAGGGGATATGTTTCAATGTTACAATTGTGGTGAATGGGGTCATAAAAGCCCTCAATGTGACAAGCCAAAGATAATGGGTAGTGATGTTTCCTCTTCCTCAACAGATTCCTTCTCGAGCTCAAGAATCAGATTATGGTATTGAGATCAAAGGGGAAGCAGGACCAAGTGGTTTGACAGATGAAGAGAAGGGCAAGGCAAAGACGATAAGCATAATCCGGATTTGGAGAAAGACAATGAAGATTCAAGAGCTATGGTGATGCATGTAGGTAAGAGAGCTAGTAGAGATCAGGACATGAGTGATGCAAGTCCAAGCCATAAGAGAGGAAAGCAGGCGAAAACAATGGTCTAGATATTGTGAACTTGATGATGACAATGTTGACGACGATGGAGACTATGATGATGATGACGATGGTGTTGTCGTCAAGTCCGGGATCTACGAGACGATGGCGACGAAGGTGTCATCGTCAAGATAGGAATCTACAATGATGATGATGAAGGTGTCGTCTCAAGATAGGAATCTACGATGATGATGATGAAGGTGTCGTCTCAAGATAAAGACTACGATGACGATGACGATGGTGTCGATGACGACGACATCAAGGCTGAAAATTGAAACGCTAGATGCTCTGCTATGGATCTGCTACTGTGGCGGTACTGCGGGACTGATCTGTAACCGCCGTGTCGTGCAAGGTCTAAAAAGCAAAAACGCTGGCTGATCTAGCTGAAATCTGAAAACGCTAGGCTGATCTGGTACTAGATGGAAAATCTGGCAAGGATCTGCAACCAGAGGATGCGGGTCCTCTTGAGACTAAGGGCTGAAAACTGAAAACGCTGGCAAAAATGACTGAATCTACAAACGCTAGGCTGATCTGCTGAGAAAACGTTGGGCAAGTTGTTTGGTTGCACTCTGCACTTGTGCACTGAGCCTGTCTTCTGTTTTCTGCTTCTATTGAGTGCCCAGTGGGTTTCTTTTATAATTCCTTAGCAATTTGCCCTACCTACTTTTCCAACAAAAGTCACTTATTAATAAATAAGTGAAAAATGTGTATTTTGGAAAAAAGGGTTCTATGCTCTGGAAAATGCTCATGATGGGTATTGAATGTCGTGCTAATGATCATGTTGTGTGCAATCACACAGTATGCAACTATTCTAAGTGCCTGGACATGCACGGCCTGCGCAAAGGCTCACAAGGGTGCCAGAACACTTCCTAGGCTAACTTGAACCCTAAAACTGGGATAGCTAGTTCACATGCACATAGGGTTAGATGTGCACGTAACACCTATCTTTGAATGAGCTACCTGATATATGCCCTATTGTGGATGCATGGCATAAAGAGGGAGTGCATCAGAGAGGCTTATATTGATGGAGGTACACAAGTATGTGTTATAACTCAAGCTTGTGTATCGAAGTTAGAACTCAACATAGTGAAGAATTCAAGTTTTCGTATAAAGCTTGCAAACCAATCAAGGGTGAAGTGTTTGAGAGTTATAAAGGACTTGAGGTGGATGTATTTGATGTTAAAGTGCTAGTCAATTGTCATGTTATGCCCGCGGGCATTGGTGCTTTCCCTCTCATCCTTGGAAGACCATGGTTACATGCAACCAAAGTTGTACAGGATTGGAGACGCGGTACCATCACTCTCTACAGAAGAAGGGGTGATAAGAAGAGGTTTGATATGGCTAGCAAGCAATCTTTGGATTACATTCATGAATTAAGAAAGAATATCTGCAATGCACCCTACCTTGAAAAGGTCTTGCTGAGAAGCCTTTGCTTGAGCCGCCTTTAGAACCAACTCTTCATCTGCTTCCTTTTGTTTGACGTCCAGCATTTCATCTTGGTACTGCTCTCTGGCTACAAGCAACTAAAAGTATAGAGAATGTTAGAAGTGATAAATGACAACACTTTCTCTTTAATCTTCTTTAGCTCTCCTCCACTTTTGGGGTAAGAAATCTTCAAGCACTTACTGATGCTTCGTCCACAACTCTGTGATCAAGGAAGCGCAAGTCTCTTAGATGTCCAATTACATATGTCCTATAATCTTGATCCTGTAAACACATTAAAGGTTTAGGCTCTAGAGAATGCTGGATAACTTTTTGAGGCAAAAAATGGCCTCTACCTGATTAAAATAATCAGACCTATAAGAAGTTTCACTTGAGCTTTGAATTGTTTAACACCTCAATTTCAACAAATTTTTCTTTTCCTAAATCCAAACCCAAAACAAACTTGCAAAGATACGATAGAATGCTGATGTTTAGTTAGAAAGAAAGGAATAAGGAAACTCCCTCTTTTTTTAAAAAATGGGTACCCAGTACCTATTGTTTGCACTCGTTCATCCCTACCCCTAGACAAAGTCAGTGCTTGAGATGTTAAGCGAAAGCATTTTTTTCAAGCCTGTCCTTATTTACAATAGATTGACACCAAAGCATATATACATCACAAGACCTTCTATTTACAAGCTTTTGCAACTGAGAACATATCAACAAAGGACTATTCTGTACATCATCTTTTCCAAATTCTACTGAGTTTTGCCGGTAACTCTGTCTCAAAGAAGATCTTCATCTAATTCAAAAACAAGCTGAAGAATCTGAATACTAATTATTGACTAAATATTCTCAAACATGACATTAGAGCTTGTTGTTGCGTGCGCACACCCCCTCCCCACCATCACTACCTCTTCCCCCTTCAGCTCACGTTGCCCCTACCCCTTCGCCCGCGTTGTCCCAATCCCCAACCGCGCGCGCACGCCCTCACTATCCCAGCCCGCCCCCTCCTACACATCTCCCCGCTCGCGCTACCCCCCCCCCCCCGGCCAACATCACTCCCTGGCTCCTGCTCTCTATGGGCAGCACACCATCTGACTTTCTCTTTCGCCGACAGAGCAAGCGATCTTAGAGGCAGAGGTGGTGCGCCTTTAGGCCACCTCTGTTATCTGCAAGAACATCACCACCCGACCTAGTAGAGCGGAGGTGCGTGATCTCCTCCAAGCCAGCCTTTTAGCAGAGGTGGGTAAGACCATCAATGTTCAGCTTCTTGGGCGCAGCTATTATCATATTGAGTTTGAGACTTCGAGATGGCATCCAAGGTCATTGCGATGAGCCCCCTGGCCATCCGAGAAACAAGAGCTTATTTCCGAAAGTGGCACTGTCTTCGATCCGACTACCGATGCTCTTGTCAAGGAGGTAGACCTTCCCGTTTCAGTCTGCTTCCCTGGACTGAGGAGAGAGTGCCTCCCACTACTTTCCAGGATAGGCTTCGAGATTGGGACTGTCTTGGAGACACTTCGCACGGCAGCTTCTGTTGCTGCCAAGGCAGTAGGCATACCTACAGTACGCTTTTGCTTCAAGACACCCACACCCTCCCAAAGGTCGTTTTACTACCTTGGGTGAGTGGTGATTGGCTCCGTCAGAATGTGGAGTATTCGGGCCTCCCAAATCAGTGCTTCATTTGTAGACAGATGGGCAATCTTACGAAGGCTTCGGAGAAGGCCCCGACTTGCGACACAGACCCAGCCTACTAAGGCTAGCCAAGCCCAGCAGGCAGAGAGCGCGGGCGGGTTCCTCCTCCAAGACTCGCCCAGGCAGAGGAGGAATGGTAGCAAGTTCGTGGTCGACGTCACCACAGACCTCCACGCCAATTCGGCGCCCCTCGTGGCCGACCTACACCAAGCCAGCAACAATGGATTCCCACAGGGAACCGTTTCAACCCTCTACAACAAGACGAGCCGACGGATACCCCTTCCACCTCAGCTTCGCCACCGACAGCCCCTTCTCCCCCCGCTCCGCCTACTGCCCCGACCCCCCGCCTCCATCACCACCCACCCCCCTGCTACCACCTCTCTCATCCCACCCACTAGTCCCCCCTGCTCCGTCGTCTACTCCTTCTCATACCTCACAACTGGCTCAAGGGACAGGACCTTCCTCGTCAGCTAGGAGGTCTACTCCTTCTCATACCTCACAGTCGCCTACTCCTTATACCTCTCAGCCGGCTACTCCTCCTCATACCTTACAGCCGGCTCCGGGGACAGGACCTTCCTCGTCAACTAGGAGGTCTATAGGCAGTGCTTTTACCACGAGCAGCCTTGCACGGGAGGGGCAGCCATTCCTACAGATGCCCCTGTTAGTGCAGATGTTGCCTTTTGCAGAAGTCCCTCGAGGGTTGAGTAGTTTCGATATCCGTCGCCGGTGGGACTTCTTCGCTTAAGAATTCACACGATACTCTTCTCCCGACCTTGAGGCGGCTTGCTTCACAATCCACGTATTGTTTCTAGCAGCTAGAGGGACAAAAGCCTTCGACATAGCGGTTGGTTTCTCGTTCTCATTGTGTGGCAGGGATCAGACTGAGTGGACTTTGGATTCAGCAATGGACTGACTTCAAGCTTCAGGCTCAGGCTCTCAAGCTCTCACCAAACGAGAGACTTGGGAGTGACACATTTGATACAGACTCTCTGGCCATTGGCCAAGTTTTCTGTGACACCTCAAGATACAGCAAGATGTAGGCACATTGTGGTACACTTTTTTTCTCACACGCAGAGTACAACCTGCTATGGATATGTACATGAGGACTCCTAGACAGATGACACAGCCCTACGAACTACATGCTCTTCCTGGGCCTAGGTTGGGCAGTCACGACTATCTTGGGGTCGCTCATATGCGGATTACTCCCCATCCAAGCCGGCCTCGAAGATAGCGAAGTTCGCTCATGTTGCAGCATCGGTCTTCTCTCACTGATCCCATGAGGATTGTCTCATGCAATGTGCAAGGATTAGGTGGACCTCAATTTCAGTATCAGAGGGGTCGCTTGTGTTAAGAGCTGCAAAGAGATGTCTTGTGGGTGGTATGATTGACATACTTAGGCTTCAGGAGCACCATCTTTGTGAGAGCCGCATTTGGCGTTGTGGTCAGATTCTGCGTGGCCACTATGAGACCTTTTGATCAGCTGCTTTTGGGCCTAGAGGCATCCAGGGAGGTGTATGTATGACTATTGCGGACTCATGGCAGCAAGCCATTCTGGACAAAGGTATCATTGTGCCACGAAGGGCCCAGTGGGTTACTACACAGGCTCACAGTAGCCTCATGGGCTTCTTGAACATCTATGCGCCCAACCATGCAAGTGCACAGGCTGAGTTTTGGTCGCACATTGTGGAGTCTTTGCCTCATGCAGAACAGTGGTGTGTTGGAGGGGACTTCAACATGTTGGAGGACCCCTCAGATATAATTGGATACAGCCATGCTACCGTGCACGGGGCTGAGTTGGCAGCCTGGGAGCGCTTATGTATAACCTTGAGGATCTCCCATGTTTGGCAGCATGCAGGCTTTGTGTGACCCTCAGACAGCATATCTTTCTCTCAATGTAGGGGGTGTGAATCTATCTCAGATAGATCGCTTCTATGCCAGTGACAACATCTGTGACATGGGAGGATGATATGTATGCATTTTGACCGGGACTAGCTTTTCAGATCATGTGCCAGTGATTCTTACTTTGGTAGACAAATAAAGGAGCGGCAGTACCTTGTAGCAGATCCCCGAGAGGACTTTATTTGATACAGAGCTCACGTGGTCACGCTTTGGACAGAGAGTTTGAGCACACAAGGCACCCCAGCTAGTAGAGTGGCCACTGGACTTGCTGAGCTTAGTCGTTTCTTCCTCCAGGAGTCTACAGCTCGCTTGGTTGCAGCCAAGGAAGAGGAGAAATGGCTCCGACGCGGCCTTGCTTCCCTACAACGGATGCAAGAGCACCACCCCGATAGTCCTTGGATGGAGGAGCACATGAAGCAAGGTCAACGGGAGCTCATCACAATTGAGGAGCGGCGCCATGAGTTTGTCTTCCATCGTCAGCCTCTCAGTGGACCCAAGTGGGAGACACAATTATTGGTGAGTTCTTTGAGACGTGGGTCCTCGCCATGCGCGCACCAGTGTTTGCAGTTGAGGAGACCTGATGGGTCGGTAGCTACAGAGCCCGTGTTAGGAAATAAGACGTAGCTAAATAGATAATTGAGTAGATTACTTAATAGAGAGAGACAGGTTTACACACACGAGATTATAGAGTAGAGAGAGAGAGAGAGAGTACACACGATATACGTGGTTCACCCAATGTGGGCTACGTCCACGGAAAAGCAGCCACTCAATTGCTTTAGTACTTCAAAACAAGAAGTAGTTTACAAAGGGATTATACCCTTAAGGGAGCTCCCGCCTTGCTTCACTCACCACCTCACACTCACCTTGTTGCATAAACTTCACACTATGAAATGTGTGTAGAAATGGCCTCCTTTTATAGGCCAAAAGGGCTGCCCTCTCTCATGAGAGGCAGCCATGTGTAGCCGCCCTTGTGTGAATAAGTCCAAATCGGACCCTCCAATCTGCCCATGTGTGGCTGCCCTTGTGTAGACAAATCCGCTTTTGAATTCGGCCACCGGCCATTGAATTCGGCTACCGGTCACTGGCCATTGACTACTCGCCACCGGCCAACCGACCGGTTGTGTTCCGACTACTTTCCGGCCGCCGTCCGGCCATAATATTCCGGCGAAAAGGAATATTCCGGCGAGGGGGGGGGGGGGGGGGGGAATCATGCCCCTGATTTTTTGGCATGAAAATTTTGGTTTCCGGCGAGTGATTTTCCTTCACGCACGATGGCTTCTCCTCATAGTAGGAGCCTTACAAATGTACGCTTTTACCATAGAAAATTACAAGGGTAAATTAAGCTCCATACTTAACAATCTCCCACTTGGAGACTGATCTCCAAACCAAACCTGTGACTGCTTTCCATCCTGGCTGCTTATCCTTGAATGCCGATTGAAGATGAGCAAAAGCTCAACTTCTCCTTGTTGACCACCTTTGTAAACATGTCTGCAGGATTTTCACTTGTATGCACCTTTCCTAGCTTTAGCTGTCCCTCTTCCAAAAAAGTGCGTATGAAGTGATATCTCACCTCAATGTGCTTTGTCCTTGAATGAAAGGCTGAGTTCTTTGCAAGATAGATAGCACTTTGGCTATCACTGTACAAGACACAATTCTCTTGTTTGAATCCAAGCTCTTCTAAGAATCTGTGAAGCCACAGAATTTCTTTGCTTGTCTACGTCATTGCTACATACTTTGCTTCCGTGGTAGAAAGTGAAACCACTTTCTGCAGCTTTGAAGCCCAGCTTACTGTTGTGCCTCCAACCGTGAACACATAGCCAGTAGTGCTCCTTCGAGTATCTTTGTCACCTGCCATATCTGCATCAGCATATCCTTCTAGAAAAATATTAGTTCCTCCAAAATACAAAGCATTTTTTGTTGTCCCTTTTAGATACCTAAGTATCTACTTCACAGCTTGCCAATGCCCTTTACCTGGGTTGTCCATGAACCTACTCACAACTCCCACTGCATGTGCAATGTCTGGCCTTGTCCAGACCATAGCATACATTAGAGAGCCTACCGCTGCAGCATATGGAACTTTAGACATATAGGCTATCTCCTCTTGTGTCTTTGGACACATATCCTTTGTTAGTTTAAAGTGACCAGCCAAAGGTGTAGAAACTGGTTTTGCATTTTGCATTGCAAACCTTTCTAGTACCTTCTTGATATAATCTTCTTGAGATAGCTTTATTGTCTTCTTCGTCCTGTCCCTTGATATTTTCATACCAAGTATCCTCTTTGCAGCACCTAAATCTTTCATTGAAAAAGATTTAGACAGCTCCTCTTTTAGGTCTTTGATGTCCTGCATGTTAGCACTTGCAATCAACATGTTATCAACATACAACATTAGGATGATGAATTTCCCATCTCCCAAATTCTTCATGTAGACGCAGTGATCCGAGTTGCATCTTGTGAATCCATGATCCAACATCCATCGATCAAACTTAAAAGTACCATTGTCTTGATGCTCGTTTTAAACCATACAAGCTCTTCTTTAATCTGCAAACCATTTTCTCCTTACCTTTTACTTCATACCCCTTTGGTTGAAGCATGTAGATTTCCTCCTCTAAGTCACCGTAAGGGAATGCCGTATTTACATCCATTTGCTCGAGATTTAGATCATGAGCAGCCACAAGGCTTAAGACGAGCTTAATTGAGTTCATTTTTACAACAGGAGAAAATATTTCATTAAAGTCAATACCTTTCTTTTGAGAAAACCCTTTTACCACAAGCGTAGACTTGTATCTTTTCTTTCCACCTTCTTCTTCCTTCAGCTTATACACCCATTTGTTTTGAAGTGCCCGCTTACCTTTAGGCAACTCAACCAACTCCCATGTTTGGTTGCGATGTAGTGAGTCCATCTTCACTTGCATGCTCTTCGTCCATTCTTCTTTGGATTTTACCATCTTCAGGATTCCATAGGCGATACCCAAAGTCATCTTCAGGATTTCATAGGCGATACCCAAAGTCACCTTCTCCATAGCCAATGAAGAAACACTTTTTGGACTTTGCATCTAGCTTTGATCTTAGGCTTCTATCTATGTGCATGAAAGCCTCACACCCAAACACTTTGAGAAATGCATAATTCACCGATTTACCTGTCCATGCCTCTTCTGGAACTCCCCCATCCAATGCCGTTGAGGGTGACCGGTTGATTAAGTACACAGACGTACTTACAGCTTCCGCCCAAAGCTCAAGCGGTAGGCCTGCATGTAGCCGCATACTTCGTGCTCGCTCCATGATTGTCCTGTTCATCCTTTCTGAAATCCCATTTTGTTGAGGTGTCCTTGGGGTTGTCCTTTGCCTCCAAATGACATTGCTAGCACAAAAGCTTTCAAAAGCTTGGCTGCAATATTCGCCTCCATTGTCGGATCTGAAACATTTAACCTTGGTACCTGTTTCATTCTCCACAAAGGCTTTCCACCTTTGAAATCTGGAAAATACATCGGATTTATTCTTCATGACATAAACCCATGTTTTTCTAGTTGCATCGTCTATGAATGTTACATAGTACAATGAGCCACCAAGTGATGGTGTACTTGCAGGACCCCAAACATCAGAATGAATCAACTCAAGTTTTTTATTTTTTCTTTCATTTCCTGATTTTTGAAATTTTACCCTCTTTTGTTTACCATAAACACAATCTTCACAGAACTCTAAGTCCACTTCTTTCAAACCTAGTAGAAGCTTCTTTGTTTGAAGGATTTGCATTCCTTTGGCACTCATATGCCCAAGCCAGTAGTGCCACACCGCACTGTCAACTTCTGTAGTTGCTGCACAAGCTGAAGG
This sequence comes from Adiantum capillus-veneris, assembly GCF_014529385.1. Lineage (NCBI taxonomy): Eukaryota > Viridiplantae > Streptophyta > Polypodiopsida > Polypodiales > Pteridaceae > Adiantum > Adiantum capillus-veneris. Next base: position 43,905,518 of record NC_140944.1, read on the forward strand.
TTGCGTGCTAATAGTACACAAGTAAAGTGTACCGACCTTTTCTCCCTTGGCAACCACCAAAGATCCCTTTGAGATCTTCCACCGTTTGTTTCCGAATGCAATGTTGTGACCTTCATCGTCCAATTGTCCTGTAAAGATCAAATTTTTGCGAAGAGAAGGAACATGTCTAACATCTTTAAGCTTCCATTCATTTCCGTTAGCAGTTTTGATAGAAACTGTACCTTTGCCGACAATCTCACAAGCTTCATCATCTCCCAAGTATACATACCCAAAATTACCTTTGGTGTAGTCTTGGAAATGTTGCTTGTGTGGTGTCGCATGGAATGAAGCCCCGAAATCTACTATCCAGGAATTAGACACATTGTCTAATGAGAGAATTAGAGCATCTTGCTCTACTTTACCTGCCACATTGGCCTCCGATGTTGGCTTGTTGTCTTGAGACTCAGTCTCCTTCTTCTTCTTGGACCAGCAATCCTTCTTGACATGGCCCTTTTTGTCACAGTTCCAACATTCAAGAACTGACTTTGTGCGTGACTTGCTCCGTCTTGAGCGATCACGACCCTTTTGGTTTTTGAACCTCTCCTTAGGCCTTCCTCTTGTTTCTACTGACAGTGCAACACTTGATGATTCTCCTGTGCTTCTCCTTCGTATTTCCTCGCTTAGGAGAACACCCACAACATCATCAAACTTAAGAGTATTTGTGCCAGAAATAGAATTACTTACATCCATCACAAGGCTGTCCTAACTATCCGATAGAGATGATAGTATAAGGAGAGCTCGCACTTCGTCATCGAAATTGATTTTCATCGATCGAAGTTGACTTATGTTTGTGTTAAAGTCATTTAGGTGTTCTGCAACTGAACCATTCTCTGCCATCTTTAGATTGAACAAGCGCTTCATAAGAAATACCTTATTGGATGCCGATGGTTTCTCGTAGAAGTCGTCAAGTGACTTCATCAAGTCCTCCGTGGTCTTCATCTCCGAAACATTGAAGGCCACCGTTGACGCCAAGCTTAACCGGATTGTTCCCAGTGCCTTTCGATCAAGGACAATCCATGCTTCATCTGCCATCGTTGCGGGCTTCTTTGCAAGACCGCCTAGTGGCAGATAGAGATCCTTCTGGTAGAGACAGTCTTCAATCTGCATCTTCCAATGTTGGTAGTTTTTGCCGTTGAACTTCTCAATCTTGAGCTTCCCTTCTCCCGCCATAACTCCCACTCAATTCAAGGAATCCTTTCCTTGAGATAACTTAGCTACGAGCAAACCTTGCTTTGATACCAGTTGTTAGGAAATAAGACGTAGCTAAATAGATAATTGAGTAGATTACTTAATGGAGAGAGACACGTTTACACACACGAGATTATAGAGTAGAGAGAGAGAGAGAGAGTACACACGATATACGTGGTTCACCCAATGTGGGCTACGTCCACGGAAAAGCAGCCACTCAATTACTTTAGTACTTCAAAACAAGAAGTAGTTTACAAAGGGATTATACCCTTAATGGAGCTCCCGCCTTACTTCACTCACCACCTCACACTCACCTTGTTGCATAAACTTCGCACTATGAAATGTATGTAGAAATGGCCTCCTTTTATAGGCCAAAAGGACTGCCCTCTCTCATGAGAGGCAGCCATGTGTAGCCGCCCTTGTGTGAATAAGTCTAAATCGGACCCTCCAATCCGCCCATGTGTGGCCGCCCTTGTGTAGACAAATCCGCTTTTGAATTCGGCCACCGGCCATTGACTTCCGACCACCGGCCACCGGCCATTGACTACTGGCCACCGGCCAACCGACCGATTGTTTTCCGACCACTTTCTAGCCGCCGTCCGGGCATAATATTATGGCGAAAAGGAATATTCCGGCGAGGGGAGGGAAAAAAGTCATGCCCCTGATTTTTTGCCATGAAAATTTTGGTTTCCGGCGAGTGATTTTCCTTCACGCACGATGGCTTCTCCTCATAGTGGGAGCCTTACAAATGTGCGCTTTTACCATAGAAAATTACAAGGGTAAATTAGGCTCCATACTTAACAGCCCGAGGATATGAGTGTCGTTGCTACTGGCTTCTACCATAAGTTGCTTTCAGTTGAGCCTCAATCAGAGCGACAGGATGCATGAGAGAGCAGGTTTGGGCGCGAATGCCTTGCCTGGCTACTGAGGAGATACGTCAGAGACTTGAGTTGCCTCTTCAGTTGAAGGAGCTTCACGAGGCCCTCAGGGCACTTCCCCGGGGTAGTTTCCCAAGGGAGGATGGTTTGACTCCCAGTTTCTTCTTGGAGTACTGAGAGCTGCTTAGTCAATATCTTTGTTGCGGTTACCAACACATTCTGTACAGTGGAGAGATGCCTGACAACATGAGTGAGGGTCTAATTTACCTTATCCCCAAGCATCCGTCGGCCCACTACACATTCTGTACAGTGGAGAGATGCCTGACAGCATGAGTGAGGGTCTAATTTACCTGATCCTTGGATGAGATTTGGCAGTGGCGGCCTATCACCATTCTCAACTCAGCCTACAAAGTCTTAGCCAAGGCTCCAAGTTTGAGAATTCAGCCGCTACTTGAGAGCATCATACATGAGACCTAGACAAGTTTTGTCAAGGAGCGCACTATCCTTGACAACATCTTCACCTTTTGGGATGCGTCTACCCTTGCACGTCTCCGAGGAGAGGATCTTGTGATACTCATCCTCGATTTTGAGAAGGCACAGAGTTGATTGGGATTTCCCAAAGGGCACTCTACGCAAGATGGAGTTTTCAAATACTTGGATCATAGGAGTGTCAACTCCTATAGATGTGCGCACAATCAGGTGCTTTTGTTGGCAGGAGGAAGAGGGGAACGCTACATGCTCACGCGTTCGGTTAGACAGGGTTCCCCTCTTGCCCCTTTCCTATTTCTCTTCTATGCTAAGGCGATGAGCAGATTTTTGACTTCACAGAAGGTTGGTTTGCGTAGTTTAGAGCTCCCTATTAGCGGAGACGGAGCTGCTGGAAGCTGAGTTTGTTGACGACTCACGGATGTACTTGGAGGGCTAGGAGGCCAATCTACACATAAGTGAGCAGGCTCTTGAGGTGTTTTGTTGTGCATCGGGAGCACTGATCGACTAGAGGAAGACAAGGTCTTTTTGAAGTGGAAGTGCTCCTATGCCCGATTGGTCGCCTGGAGAGGGCTTCACGTGGATCCCTCAAGGGACGCCTGTACGCTACTTCATCAGGTTGGTTTGGATGTGTCTCCAGAGCAACAGATTGCTCCTCTCCTCCTTCCGGTTAGGAAGAAATTGCTACATTGGAGCGTGGCACGGCTATCTTTAGCTGGCACGACTGTAGTGGCCAACCAGGTTCTTTTGGCTACTATGTGGTACATCACGTCTTACTGGATTTTTTCAAGCTCTTGCATTAGCCACTTGGAGAGGCTGATCATGAACTTTTTGTGGTCAGGGCGCGACACCCACTCAGCCCGGGCCAAAGTGTCCTAGCAGGTCATTTACTTTACCATGCTCTTAGGGAGGGCTGGGGATCATTGACCCAGCACGGCAAAGCAAAGCCCTTCTTGGGAAGCTTCTAGTCAGAGGACTTCTTCCAAGGGAGGAGCCCTGGAAGAAGAAGTTGCTTCACCGGATTCGTGTCCGAGTCCCTCCATCAGGTGGATCTTCACAGAGATGCGTAGAGTTGGCCTAAGAAGGAGTTGGGAGGACCGCTTTGCTGTGAGCCTGCTTAGGTCCAAGGGGCAGCTGCGGAGTGGTCTTGAGCAACACCAGCCCACATGCATTGAGGAGCACTTGAGGCAGCCTCTTGTTTGGAACCCCATGGTCAGCACACAACGAGGCCACTTGGTTGGTAGCAGGCCTCATGTTTCTTGGGGTCCCATAGCAGAGGGTCCAGCCCGTACTTTTGGAAACTGGCTACAGTTTTCAAGCCTTCGCGAGGAGATTCAGAGCATCCAGCTTCGAGGCATGAGGGGGGTGCAGAGCATGTATCAGGATATTACAGAGGCTTTACTTGCTGCGTGGCATATCCCTCTTGAGATAGCAGCTCCCACCAGTTGGATGGGGGCTTTCACGCGTTTGGAGGTCCCCATTGCAGTTAGGGCTTGCTCAGAGTAAGGACCCTGCATGTTTTTCGAGGTTCAGGGAGAGGGTCGTCTTCACAGAGTCTCAGTAGAGATACCACAGGTTACAGAGTGTTGTTTTCAGAGGATCCGAGTTGTGAGCATCTGTGGGAGGACTTGTGTCATAGATCCCGACCCGGTAGATCTAGAGCCAGGACACTGGCAGCTTGGAAGAGTTGCCCCTTGGTACGAGTGCAGTGGGACCCGGATAGTGGTTTTGGAGGGATCCTTTCTCTTCAGTCAATCACCCAGGGACCCCTTTCTTCCAGTACACAGTTTGCTTGGAGCGTCATATACTGACAGCACAAAGAGAGGCTCGCCCTGCTGCAACACTTTACTGGCAGGAGTAGGATCTCACAACACAGTTCTTGGCAGGGTTCTAGGAGCACATGTGGGAGAACAGACATCTGAGGAGAGCTACCATGTTTCAATGGCTAGTTGCTCATAGAGCTACTGCAGTTGGAAGTTGGTTTGGTACACAGCGGCTTCTCCGCAGCATGTGCAGTCTGTGACCACCCATTGAAGACTAAGTGCCACTGTTTGTGCCCCATGGCACAGCAGGTTTGGCTTCAGATTCTTTGGCTGATGCAGCACTTTCCACAACCCGCTAGTACACATGGGGTGCTACAGCCTGGTCCACACTCAGGGGCCCAACGCTTCGTTTTGAGATGGCTTCCATCAGCAAGATGATAGTGATTGAGGAGGGTCCACCCCGCCACAGAGTTCATCCCCCAGGGGTGGTGCAGTGATAGAGAGTCGTGTTGGGAGCTCATTTGCAGCCTGACGCTTTGGTTCATTTGGCATGCCCGCTGCTTTCGCATCTTCGAGGCTCGTCTTATCCCTCCGGCAAAGAATGTTTGTGATATCTGGCTGGAGCTAATCCATACACTTCGAGGCCAGTTTGAGAGACTTCAAGGCAGCTCCGACCGCATGCGGGAGTGCCGCAAGGCCTTTCTTCGACTTTGGTGCCCTAGATCTTTTCTCACCATGGTCCATGGCGAGCCTAGGTTGGCACTACCAGCCACCAATGTGGTTGTTTCCTCCTCTCATATCTTGATTTAGCTGTCATTGTATATATCTCTTTTTTCATTGGGAGAGTCTCCCCTCATGCTGATGTAGCTCCCTCTAGATGGGGCAATTTGTAGCCCGCTGGGAAGTTTTATAAACTAATAGAAGGATCTTTTTCTTGGAAAAAAAAAAAAGAAGGTCCTCGTCCCCACAACCATTCCCTTCCCAAAACCAAGTCCGCACCATCCATATTCATAATTTGGAAGTCAAGCATGTCATTATACCCTTATATCTCAACTTCCAAATTGGATACCAATGTATCTCATACCTTTTTGTCTTCACCATGCATCATGGAGACAACAAATTGGTGAGCGCTTGGTTGTTGAGAAAGTTTTAATTTTTTGACAAGAGCATAGTTCACAAAGTTATGTGTAGCATCATCTATCATGACACGAACCCTTTTTCCAATTACAAACCAATGCATTTTCACTAGTTCATGCGGACCAAAGCTTGATTTCAACATGCTGGTTGACAAACAACAATGGTGTTCTTTGTCCTCGTGCAACACTTCTATGAATTTATACTTTTCATTACCATTTATCGGAAGTGTTTGGACTACATGGATTTGTCTATCTTCATGAATCTTGTCATGACTTTAACCCTGTTCATCATCCTTCTTTCTTTTGTTCTTTGGACAATTTCATTGAGAATGGTCGGGTGGCAAACAAGTGAAGCACAAGTTTTCTTTTTTAGCCTTTGTAAAGTCCTCTTGGTTCAACCTAGGTTCTGGTGCAGCCCTCTTTTTAAACAATGGTTTACCCTCCTTACTAAATGGAAATTTCCTTTTTTATTTTAGAAAAGGTCGTGATACCCTATATCTGAGGTTTGGGCTCAGTTTGAGTGGGATTAGAAGCTATTAAGCGAGTATTGTCTCCATAAATTTGGGCAAATTTAATTGCTTCTTCCAAAGTTTTAGGTGCACTTCTTTTCACCTCTCGCTTGAAGTGTCTATCTGATCCCCGTATAAACCCTCTTGTTCTCAATGAAAGTCATCTATGCCTTGAAGCCTGAGGATTATTTCTCTATACTCTACAATGTACGTGAGCAAAGGTAAGCAAAGGCCTACCCCGTTGCACAGCTTTATCCCAATCCTCCCAGCTTCTTTTTGGATCATTTTCAGGGAGGAACCAATTTCCCTCTATTTAAATCTCGACATGTTTGCCAAACCCTTGCTTCCCCCCTCAGGCGTAAAGTGTAGCAATGGCCTTAGATATTTTCATCTCCTTGATACAAGTCTTCTCCTCACTTAGAGAGAGAGAGAGAGAAATGAAATGAAATGAAATGTTATATTAAACGTTCAAAAGGCCAAAATGACCTATGAGACCAAACTGATACAATCCTTGTGGATCTAATCCAATTTCTAGGTACAAAAATAAAATGAAGTAAAGTGAAAGACTAAAACTAAAAGACTCAAATCGTCAGCCTGAAAGACATCATCATCATCATCCATGACTGAGGATCCCTGGCATCGTGCGTTGTCCGAGAAAGTATTGCATTGGTCGCTAAAGAGCTTCGTCAATGTCTGCCTTTGTAAATAATTGTACTTGGCGTCTCCCATGTCATGCTAGAAGTCCTGATTCTCCATTGGAGCCTCCGTCAATGTCCTGGTCGCCCCCGTAGACGTGGGCATCTAACTCTCCCAAGCTCAGTGGCTCTGTCCACTAACATACCTTTGGTAGAAGTGGGCTCTGAAGTCTGCGTGAAGATTGCTCATCCGGCTACTAAGTCCCTGCTCTAAAGAAGTAAGTGAGCTCCCTCTGTGAATGTCTCCCACTACCTGGTCTCCTCAAGTGACTTTCCCTGTGTCTGTGCAACTCTAGTAAAAACAACCCGAGGCATCTTTGATCATGATATCTCATGACTCTAGCCAACGGTCCAAAGCCCTTTCTGAATAGAAAGTGAAAGAGGCCTTGTATCTCGTAGTATACCGGACAATGACAAATGTGATGTAACCCTGTCTCTGGCTCTATATGACATAACTAGCATATCCTCGCTTTTGCTGGTACTCTCCTAAATCTGCCAGTCTCAATCTCTAGTTGATGCGATGATGTGCGCATCTGACCAATAGCACATCGTATCCCATAGGATAAATGAGTGTCCATATAGGCCGGTTTGATCACATATCCATCCTCTGTTAGTTGGAGGAGATGCTCTCTATAGAAAGCCATCTTCATGGCCAACTCTTGTACCGGCTGTATCCATGTGCTTCTCGTATCTAGTTGAATCAAATCCTGACGTATAAGTCTAGTGGTCTCCATCCATGTGAGAGAAAGGGAGGGTGCATCCAAGGAGTGCAGGAATGGAGGCAGTCTATCCATGCTGAAGCCGTGTGACTGAAACCATGATGTCATCTGCACAAACCAACATGTCGTGTCCCCTTGTAGCGCTAGCTGTCGGCATGACGCAAGTGCTAGCCAAGCATATCTACCTCTGGGAAGGTCCCATAAATTATGCATGAAGGAAACTGATTTAGCAAGGGCCTCAACTACGAGAGGAGGGGCAGCTAGCTCAGCCCGAATAATCTCATGTGGCACTGAGGCCTTAGCCCGATTCATCCGACAGATCATAGAGACTAGAGGCCTCTCCATACATATCCATCCATCAGTGCTACCAAATCTGCCATGATGGTCCACTGAGGGCCCCCAAATCTGAACCCCATAGAGCATAGCTGAAGCCACTAGAGTGTCAAAAGCCACAGCTTTGTATGAGGTTCTTGAAACTGAACCTACGAACACATCTTCTCCAAACCTCCCAAGGCTGCATAAGCTCTCGTCAATCTAGTCTCTGCTGCTCTCAAAGAAAATGCCGGTCCACAAAAGACTACCCCAAGATAGGTGTATGCATCTGTATATTCCATCGTCTCCTGGCAGGTGCTGACCTCCTGACCCATTGCGGCGTGGTGTTAAACACCATAACCTTGGTTTTCCCCAGGTTAACAGACAATCCACTATCGTGGGATAATGTGTACAAAGCATCTAAATGACGGTGCATCCCCTCCGGGGAGTCAGAAATCAGCACAATATCATCAGCATATAACAGTAGTGGGATCCATGTCCCTGCCAATTGTGCTCCTCTATCACCATCCCTCTCAATGTAGTCAACAACCTCATCCACATACATGCCATATAGTGTAGGAGATAGCGGGCAACCCTGTTTCACCCCAATAGTGGAGCGAACCAAATCAGAAATCCCATCCGGAGTGTGTACATGCCCCACTACTGACTTGTATAGAGCCATGATACCCCAAATCAACTCCTTTGGAACCCCCATCTCTTGCAGTCTGCACATCAACCTAGCTCTGGGCACTGTATCGAACGCTTTGTGGAAGTCCACAAAGCAACAATAGAGCTGTCTCCCACGTGATCTCCCCTCCTCAATAATTGCCTTGAGTGTCAGAATATGATCAAGAGTAAATGTGTGTACAATCATGATAGTGCGGTAGTTCCCAAGCTCCATAGGGTCCCCTAACTTGAAGATAGGTACAATTGTGGACAAACTCCAAGTATCACGTAGTCCCTCGCACATGGCACGGTTGAACATCACTGCTAGAAGCTCTGCAAGCAAATCTTTGGCATGTATAAAATGTTTTGCTACCAGGCCATCAAGATCATATGCTCTCCTAGTCTTCATCCTATCAATGGCTTTCTTTACTATTTCGGCAGTAAAGAAAGCACATGTGTGTTGGCATGGCTCTGGCTGGAAGAGGTGACTGCCCCGAGACGGTGTAGAGAGATGATGCATATTGATCCCATACCTCCGTAGAAGTGATGACCGGTGGGGGGGTCGACACGAAGCGGCGGAGTTCTGCTTCGACATGCAGTGTGCACTCGTCCCAAAGTTTGGTGCCCCTTTCAATACTTCTTTCTTGATTGATGATCACAGAGTACAAATGTCGGGAGGTAAGCTCTGCAATCTGCTTCCAAGCTGATCTGCGAGAGCCACCCCTTGGGCACACTTATATAGGTTACAAGGGGTTCTAAAATTGGGAAACTTGGCCGTACAGCTGCCATGTCAGCAGCCCACGATTCGCACTGCATTTTACAGAGGCGTCCACATCATCACTGCATAATATGCCGGCCCTTTTCTCTACAGTGTTGAGTCGTTAAGCATGCCATCACAATTTGTGACAATACTGATCTAGCAAGAGCCTCCACGACAATTGGTGGTGCATTTATCTCAGCTCTGATAGTCTCATGCAGCATTGAGGCTTTCGCCTGGATCAGCCTGGAGATAATGGATACAAGTGATCTCACCATGGATCTCCATCCATCATATGTGCACCCTAATCACTATGATGATCCAAGCTAGGTCCCCATATCTGCACTCCATAAAGCATGGTAGAAGTGACCTAAGTGTCAAATAGCCACAGCTTAGTGTGTGGCTCCTGAAACTGCTCCTATGAACATATTCTCTCTAGTCCTAATTTTGGATATCCCCTCGTCAATCTCGCCTATGCAACACTTCTCTAGAGTAGGTCCATTGAATACAACACCAAGGTATGTATAGTTGTCTACATACTCCACTATCTCTTGTCCATATGCGATAAAAAGGTGTTGGTCTCCTGACCCACTGAACTGTAGTATTGAATACCATCACCTTGGTTTTGCCAAGGTTGATGGAGAGCCCACTATCATGTGCATATGCATTTAACGCATCTACATGTCTTTGCATACCCTCAGGAGAGTTTATAAAAAGCACAATATCATCGACATAAAGCAATCGAGGTATCCATGAACCTGAGAACAGTACCTCTCGATCCCTTGCAACCTCAATATAGTCAGATTTCTTATCAATATACAATCCAAACAAAGTCGGAAAAAGTAGACCCATCCCAATACTAGAGCGAATAGGCTCTGAAAGGCCCTTTGTTGTCCTTACTCTGCCTATAACTGTCGCATAGAGTGCTATGATACCCCATACAACCTCCTATGGGACTCCCAAGTCATGTAGTCTCCGTATCAATCCGGCTCTCAGGACTGTGTCAAAGGCTTTGCATAAATCCGCAAAGCTACAATGAATTCTCCTCCCATGTGCTCTGCCCTCCTCAATGATTGCTCTAAGCGTGAAGATATGATCAAGTGTAGAGAATCCCCTCTCGAATCCAGCTTGTCTTGAAGCTTGTACACCCTCTCTCTCTCCGAGGGATACAGAATGAGGAGATTCACATCTGAAAACGGAATTACGAAACCTAATCAAGGCCGAAGTAAATGTAACAGAATGCGTTATGCAAAAGAAACTTGATGAGGCAGTAGCAAGTTTTGAAGCATGGAGAACAAATATGGAAAAGCACATGGGGGAAAAAGATGCAATAATCAAGGAGCTAAAAGGAGAACTTGCGGCTTGCAAATCTGCAACTAAGGAGAAGGGAGACGACCGACCTTCGGTGCTGAAGGAGCTCGAGGACATGAAGGATCAGATGAAAGCTCTACGGGAAGGAGATGAACAGAAATCGAAAACGGCATCTTCATGGGCGGAACGTCTTTTTAAGACACAAGAAAAGGTTGATGAAGCAGAGAAATGGATTGAGGATGCGAAGAAAGAGAAGGCCCAGATGCCCGAGACCACACCTACCTCCACCATTATTAATATGACCATTGAGGAAGAGCAGAAAAGGAAGAATCGGGCTCTGCTTGTGCGGGTCACAGGAGTCAAAGACAAAGAGAATGTAGATGAAGAAGTGAAGGAACTGCTACAACGCATGGGCATCACAGAGCCTACTCACACAAGTGCATGGAGAGTGGGCAAGAAAGGAATCGATGAGAAGGGAAACGTAAAGGATAGGGCACTTATTCTCCGCTTCCCGAATATAGAAATAAGGAAAGAATTTCTAAAGAAGAGGCCAACTCTTAAGAAAACCGGTATTTTCCTGGGAGATGACCTTACATTGGCACAAGTGGCACACATGCAAGAGTTGATGCCAAAGATCAGGGCAGCAAGAGAAAAGGGGAAAATCGCCTTTTATAGAGGAGGGAAAGTAGTGGTTCTGGAAAAGCGCTCATCATGACGGTGCGAGACCTATGGGGCGACGCTTGGATAGCGGCGTGGAATTGTAATGGATCATATAGGCTAGATGAGGTGCCTTTGAAGACAGCTTTAGGGACTGAGACATAGTTTTCTACTCAGAGACACACTAGATACCGGGATAGTGTATGCCACATGTGAAGGGTTATTTATGGGAAACAGCTGGTCGACCAGACAAGAGATCTCTACGGGGTAGCCGGGGTTCAGGAGGAGTAGCAGTCTTATTTAAAGAGGAGCTGAAACCACTACTATAGATTATCAAGAAAGATGAGCAAGCAAGGTATATGTGGGTGAGAATGAGAGCCGAGACAAGTAGATTTCTATATATCGCTATATGCTACTTCCCTCCAAGTACATCAGTCTACTCCTCACCTAAAGGACAGTCCCCTTTCTCCATATTGAATAATGACATATGGGAGTTCTCTAGAGATGGAGACATCGTTCTTTAGGAGACTTTAATGCCAGAACGGCCAACTCTCAAGCAGTATTCTATGATACTTCTGAGGAAATGCTCAGAGAAGTGGATTTATCACAGAGGGGACTCACTAGAAACTCACAGGATAAAGAACACACTGAATATGGGAGACATCTCATGGAGATGGCAACTATACATGGTTTGGCCATACTTAATGGTCTAGAGAATTTCCCTTTATCTGGGGATTTCACATGCTTCCCGCACAGGCATGGGGCCAGTACAGTGGATTATGTCATCACTTCACCAAGATTTATTTCTAGTATCGAAGACTTAAGGTGGGACCCAGACCGGTTGGGATTGCAGTGGATCATGCTCTCTTGACCTTATCAATGTCCTTCCAATACAATGCCTCTCAAGTACAAAGGAAGAAGACACACACAAGATATACTTTCACGCCAGAGACTGATTCAGTCTATGTGGAAAAGATCTATAATAGGATGTGGGCATCCGAGCCAGTATATATTGTAGAGGAGATTACTTCTCAGTTAACAGAGATACTACATGGAGCAGCACAAGAGGCATACCCACATACTCAACCTAATCAGAAGAGAGGATCTGGGAACATGCCTCAAAACAGTTGGTATGACGAGGAATGCAGAGAGACGAGAACCCAGCTCTAGAAAGAGCTTACACTTGGGATCATCACATATAAGCAGTCTCGGACTGCTCTTCGGCGTATAGTACGTCGCAACAAAAGGGCATTTTTAGCCAAACTGGAGAAGGATTTATATCAGCTCTTCTTGAGTCAGGACTCACATGAGGCCTGGCCCTTATTTCACGAGCACTCACCGCCTCCGACGATTACTTCTCCTGAGATTTGGGGTCAATATGTAACATCATTATATATGGTATCTGGACAACCTCCATTACCAGATCCGCTAGATCCATGCCCTGCTACTAGTACTTTCTTTACTACGGAAATGGTGAAAAAAGCCATTGATAAGATGAAGACAAGAAGAGCATATGGTCATGATGGTTTAGTAGCAGAACATCTGATCCATGCCAAGGATCTACTTTCAGAAGTCCTTGCTCGTCTGTTTAATCGGGTCATGTGTGAAGGATTACCTGAATCTTGGAAATTATCTACTATCGTACCTATTTTCAAGTCAGGGGATCCTATGATACCCGGGAACTACCGTACCATTATGGTAGGTCACACATTGACTCGATTGTGCGCATCCATTCTTGCACAAAAATTGAGTAGATGGGCAGAGAATGAGGGCATAAGGGCAACAGGACAAGCCGGATTCAAGAGGGGTTATTCCACTTTAGATCATATTCTTACGCTCAGAGCCATTATTGAGGAAGGAAGAGCAAGCGGGAGAAGGATGTATTGTTGCTTTGTGGATTTTCGGAAAGCTTTTGATACAGTACCAAGGGCCAGATTGATGAGCAGGATGCAAGAGTTAGGGGTCCCCAAAGAGATTATTTGGGGGATCATGGCCTTATACGGGTCAGTAATTGGTTATGTACGTACTCCAGAAGGGGATTCCGACATTGTTCATTCCACAGTTGGAGTAAAGCAGGGATGCCCACTATCCCCTACTTTATTTGGTATGTACATAGATGAGGTATCAAATTACATTGATAGAGGGTGACAGAGGTGCTCAACTTGCAGGGTCATGGATCCCTTTGTTGTTGTATGTAGATGATATTGTATTGATAGCAGAATCACCAGATGGAATGCAGAGGCAGCTAGATGCATTACATAAATTCGCGGAGGACAGTGGACTGTCGGTAAACTTGGGTAAAACCAAAGTTATGGTGTTTAACACCACACCGCAGTGGGTTAGGAGATCGGCACCTACATTTGCATATGGCCAAGATACAGTAGAGTACACAGATGCATACACATACCTTGGTGTGGTATTTGCAGGACCGAAGTTTACTCTTAAGAAAACAGCGGATGCTAGATTGTCCAGAGCCTCTGCGGCCTTGGGAGGGTTGGAGAGAAAGTGTTCACAAGTGCAGTTTCAGGAACCACGAACAAAACTTTGGCTCTTTGATATTGTGGTGGCTTCGGCTATGCTTTATGGGGTCCAGATTTGTGGACCATCTGTGGATCAGGATAATTGGAAGTCAATGGAGAGACCTTTGGTATCTATGATTTCCCGAATGATTAGAGCCAAGGCCTCCCTACCACACGCGATTACCCGAGCGGAAGTAGCTGCCCCTCCGATAGAGATTGAAGCTCTTACCAGATCAGTGTCCTTTATACATGGTTTGTGGATACAAATAATTGCCGATATACTAGACTGGCCCTCGAATCCTCTCGACAATTAGCAATGAAAGGGGATACATCATGCTGGTATAACTGTGCTCGTGGTTTCAGAGACACGGGTTCAGTATGGAAAGATTACCCCCTTCCAATACTCTCTTGAGGCTCCATCACTGGCAATTACACGAACGGAGATTAATAAAATCATCCGTCAGGATCTTATACAGTTGGATACTAAGAGGACATGGGTAGACCCTACACAAGAATTGGCACGAAGATGGCCGACTACAAAGAAAACTTCCTACAGCTATCTGAAGATGGATTTGTGATTCGCCCGAGCTACATGGATACCCACCTATCTCATGGTTTGAGATGTGCTATTGGTCAGATTCGTACATCCTCACACCAGTTGGAAATTGAATTTGGCAGATTTAGGGGAATCCCACCTGAGAGCAGAATTTGCAAGTTATGCGGAATGGAGCCGGAGACAGAATTACACTACATATACCATTGCACCGTATACTATGAGATACGTGGGCATTTCCATTACCTACTTAAAGAAGGCTTTGGACCTCTAGATAGTCATGCAATACCAAGATCAAAGATGCTTAGGCTTGTACCTACTGGAACTACATCGGCACAGGGATAATCTAATGAGAAGACAAAGAGCACTACAGCCTCAGAGGCAGATCACAGATTTCTTCGGATCGAGAGAAGCAAGAGTGGAAGGAGGAGCAAGAGGCCAGCAGCCAGCACAAAGGAGTACCCACATTCATACCAAAGGCACCCTCATTGATAGGGCGATTGAGCTTAGGAAATCGAGACGACCACGACCGAGATGCAGAAGCACACTTCACCGGAGGAGACTACAACAAAGGATTAGAAGCATTCTAGCCAGACACCCAGAATGCTCCTAAGAAGTTTATTTAATACTTTGTATTTAGTTTTTCACATTTATTTTTACACTTTCACGCTTTTCACACTTAGTACTTTAGTACTAAGGTACCTAGACATTGTAACAGATTCACTACTTTTGTATCAGTTTGGTCTCATAGGTCATTCTGGCCTTTTAAGACATTAATATAACATTTCATTTCATTTCATTTCTCCCCAAGTGCTCGACTCATGCTCAAGTATAGATGCAAATAGCTTGGCCAATGAGTGGCCAATCATGATAGTGCGATAGTTAGTTGGCAAGGTGGGATCTCCAAACTTGAGTACCGGTACAATCGTAGACGTACTCCCAAGTCCCAGGCAAGGTTGTTTCAACACATAAATACGGATCTAATCCGTACGATACGGTTGTACTGTACGAATTCGTATGGTACGGATCGATCCGTACAAGGCAATTTTATTTATAAAAAAAAATGGGAGATAAGGCCACCGAATTGTAGCGTGAGGTTTTTGAACCATTCCATACACTTTTGGGCACACAAACAAAGAGCAAATTGGTGTTTTTAGTATTGTGTGTTATTTCAGATCTCATTTGAGCTTTGGTATGCATGTTCAATTATCAAATTGGTGTTTTTAGTATTGGTGTGTTATTTCAGATCTCAGTTGAGCTTTGATATCCTTGTTCAATCATCAATGTCGTCTGAAGTCTTTCGCAGTAGTTACATAGTATGTAGATGTCTTGTAAAACATGTCTTTAAATGTTTCTAAAAGTTGTTGTCTTTTCTCTTGTTTTTTATTGGAAATGTCCTAGAAAGTTTAGTAAATTGAGGTGTTTTTACAAGAGTACGTATTCTTACGTACATAAAAATATTTTCTGTACGGAACAAGGTACAGTACGTACAGATCTGACACATACAGTACATTTGGAACCACCGCAACTCGCAGGAGACCCCTCACACAAGGCCTATTGAACATAAAGGCCAACCAACTATCTATATGATCTCTACCATGTATAAAATGCTCAGCCAGTATACCATCATGATCCTGTGTTCTCAATGTGTGCACTCTGTCAATGGCTCCCCTCACCGTCTCTACTGTGAAGAAAGTAGAAGTGGGAGAACAGGGCCGGTCTGGCAAAGGTAACTCCTCCGCTACTGTGTATAGAGAGGATGCATATTGTGTCTGTGTCTTTGTAGAGGTAATGAGAAGGCGGGAGGGGGGGGGGGGGGGGGGGGGGGGGGGGGGGGGGGGGGGGAAGATGGTTAAAATTATATCTACAAAAAGGCCAAACTCGCCCATGAAATCCCAAACATAATGCAGCTGTTGTAGATCTCTCATTATAGAGTAGAAACAAAAGTAATTCCTTAGCTAGGAATGAAGGTAGAAGAACCTAGCAAATAGCAAGAAGACTCGAAGAGTACTCAGCTTAGGAGAACTTAATAAAGATTTAGATGCTTTGATAAACTTCTACCTTACAAAGAGGATTTCCATCCAAGGTCAACAATTGCAAACTCTTCAATCGCCT
The DNA here is from genome assembly GCF_014529385.1 of Adiantum capillus-veneris. Lineage (NCBI taxonomy): Eukaryota > Viridiplantae > Streptophyta > Polypodiopsida > Polypodiales > Pteridaceae > Adiantum > Adiantum capillus-veneris. Next base: position 43,921,821 of record NC_140944.1, read on the forward strand.
GAGATACAATATCTATTGCATCAAAGAGGCACAAAGTCATGAATTTATTGATTGTAGTACACACTGTTATTTAAATATGGAAAAGATGAAGCGTGCCAACCTCCTCTAGACTCTGGAGTAAATTTTTTCCAAGCGAAAGAGATGTCAATCTTTGAAGAGCATCAAGGCCTTCTAAGTGCTTAATCTGATTGCAATAAAGAGACAGATCATCTAGGTTCTTGAGTGACTCCAAACCTTCAATCTTTTCTACCTTGTTGAATGACAAGTCTACCAACCCAAAAAAAAAGAGAGATTTCAATCCAAATATCCCGACATGTAAATATATTTCTTTGACATGATTCGATAATAAGCTTACCTGGCATTTTCATTAACAAGCAAGAAACTGTTTTTTAAGGTAAAGCCCTTTATAGATCAAAACTAATGTGTAGCCTTTCTAAAGAAAATAATTTTGAACAACCATAAAAGGGAGAGAGATCAAAGAGAAGTTACTACTCAAACCTTCCTCAACAAGCAAGAAATATGGAAAGCAAGACTAAAATAGACAAACATCCAAATCACTATTACTTAGTCTAATATCTATGATTGGCAACTCAATGATAAAACAGAAAGATAGATCGTTAATCTGATACCCATAGGGTGATCATATTGTTGGAGATTTTTCTTTAAAGTAAGATGTTTGCAGTTGTTAAGGAGTGGCCGCAGCCATGAACCTCAAAGGTAACTGTGATGTGGTGGTGTTGGAGCCTTGAACAGACCCAATTCCACTTGAAACTGAAGCTTAATGGGGGCCACGGAGTCATTCAAACATAAAAAAAGGGCGGACTGAGCTCCTTTGAGTGCTGTTTGACCAGCCTGAAGATGCAAGCAAAGAAAAAATCCAGTAATATTGCAATCCCACTTGATGGAGATAAGTATAGAGATGCCCTTAAAAATGAAACATGGCTTCCTTTGTTCCAGCAATGGAACGTGTAGCAAATCAAGGATTGCTGAGGATCCTTTCAACCTTTCAGGGAAGCATCTGAGAAGACTCCCTGAGGATTGCTTGTTGAGGACCTACATTGCATCGTATGACTAAATGGCTGCTAACTGTATATAACTTTTGTACTGCCTAGCCCTTCACGCATTGTTGTTGGTGTCAAAATTGGGACCACTCTTACACGTACAGAATTACCTGATGTAAAAGATGCTAACACCCTCTGCTTGGGACACTTTTACTCATGATGCAGGCATTCAGGAAAATTCTGCTGGGTCATGTAGACATTTCGCTCATCTTGGGGGGTCGAGTTGACCTCATCGTGAGGCACAGATGTCCTCTCAGCCCTTTTCTTATTGCCATAGCTAATCCTTACCTTTGAGGCAACAGTTGGTTGGCCAGGCATTGGCGGATGACTCTTTAACGTTACTTGGCTGAACAATTCAATGTTCCCCCAATGTTCCAATTGAGGTATTATGGCCATTCTACGTTCAAAGTTATTATAAACACTAGCCCAGTGAGATCTACAAAGATTATTATATGTTTGGTTTAAACGTTCAGTCTTGTTGACTTTGATTCTTTGGCCTCATACCCACTAATTTCCTTATTTCCAAGCCAATAAACTGTTATTTCCCATAAATGTGGATCCATTTCTAGTTGGGAATCAGTGATTAGTTTGTTTCCTTTCACCAAGAGGTGAAAAGGTTCTGTACACTACAGTGTGTCACTGGGTAGGGTGCACCTCTTTCTTGAGAATACAAGCTCTTATTGATTGTCATTTTTTAGCCATGAGTTCTTACACGTGATTTTGTAGGGATAACTGATCCTTTATCTCTATAAGGGTAGCTAATTGTTATTCTCTTCCTCCCTTTGAACCAAAAAATAGCTACACACTCGGGCATTTTAGAGTTGTAGAGACATGCTAAGAGTGCCAAATTCTGAAGATATCATGCCACATGGAGAGGTCTTAGAGAGACAACCACGCCCTTGAACATCATTGACGAGTCTAGAACACAGAGAGTAGGGGCAATCAACATTGATATATTTGAGCTGGCCAAACTAGACCTTACAGAACCCACAAAGTAGTCGTTGCTACATGTAACATATTCTGTCCACACATGACTATCATGACGTCGTTCCATCCCCACCGTCCCCTTGGATTGGATTGCCCAGCCCGGGGTAGCTCAAATGCAGCATAGCCATCATAATGAACAAGAAGCTCAAAAAATTTGAAGAATATCTTTTTCTTGATTTAGTGCAACATATAAATTGCTTTGGACAAGCATTGACTATATAATGTCCATCACGCTTTGAGAGGTGCAAGGTAAGTCTTTGGGGTCTATATCTAATATTATTGGGGTAGTCCTACTTCGTGCATTGGAAGAGATAAACACGTCGTGTTAAATCAACCTTATAGAGCTAACAATAATCTTGGGCGCATGCGAGTGCTATCAGTTCACTTTGACAACCCCGAAGCAGAGGTAGTAAGGAGGTTCTCGTGCCCTAGAGAGGAGCGGTTTGGCTACTATCCTCGCTGTTTTGGGGGGGGGTAGAGTGCCTTCCTCCTCTCCCCATACAACTCATCCTAAAGAAGCTGTCTACCACGGGTGAAACCCAGTGGGCCGAAAACGAGTTGCAACTAAATGGTGTGGAGTTCATGCAACGAGCCAACTACGGTAATTACTTGCAACTGCTGCTAGCTAAAAGGCTAGGAGTGGTCAAATGCGTCGCCATCACTCCGTACGTGCTGAGCAATGAAGGGAAGGTGGAGCCTATGAACGGCGATGACCTCCTTGGATGTGCCGACTTGTCAACACCACACGGTAAGGGTATAAGTAAATACTCTACACTCTATGCATCATGGATAATGGACCAACCGCTTTTCCATTTAAGATTCTGCAACACATGCACGTAAATATATATGTAGATAGAAAAATCTTCTATCAACAGAAGATTGTGTATCTGTTTGGTGCTGTGATGCTAGGAGAGATCCTTAGCTCCCCAAACCCCATTATCCTCCCCGTGTTGGATTACCACCACTCTTTCAATGTTTCCATTTTCATGATGTTTTAATCTATCCACCCAGCCTTGTAAGAAAGCCGGTATAAGTCGCTAAGTCATTTGTGTTTAAGACAAAAAAAAAAGATATCTCGTTTTTGGCAATGGAAAATGTTTCTTTCCCAACCTTCACGGGTAAGGTGGGGGAAGATGCTTCAAATTTCCTGGATAACCTTGAAATAGCATGTGTTGTCTTTGAAAGAGATGACGATGCTTCGCGTCCGCGCATTTTCCCGCTGCTAATGAAAGTGGAAGCAAGATCATGGTACAACGCCTTGGTGCCAGTCACCAAGGAGAGGTGGAATCTGCTAAGAGAAGCATTCCTAAAGCGTTTTGGAGAAGGCACCACATCCGAGAAGCTATGGCAATTGTTGATGGAGTTGAAGCAAGGAAGTATAGCTGAGTATGCAGCATACGAATCTCCACACGAATTCCCCCTTCGGGCTTATTGCCACCTCTGTGAAATATCTGGACATGAAGACAAGGATTGCTACTACCTAAAGAGATTGCGCCAACTACAAGAGAGCCTTGCTCCTACTCTTCCACAGGGGTTAGCACTTGTGTCTAACATGGTTTCCCCACATGGCCATGTCAACTCCATGCCACTGACAAGTGCAAGCGCAAAACGGACCCCGATGGCCTCTACGCCAGGGCCGTGCACGCCGAACTCGTCACGAGAAGTGAACAAGGGGCACCACCTAGCTTTGAGCGGCTAGGACACGGACAGTAGTGATTAAGCTAACACTAATACTGCATACCATAGAGAGAGAGAGAGAGAGAGAAAGAGAGAGAGAGACGTACATGATGAAAACTCCTCGGGATGTGAGGGCGATCTTGATTCAAAGTGGTATTTAGAGAAAACTCAGTTTCGGCGAGATGGAGACCGTGGTGAGAGAGAGAGAGAGAGAGAGAGAGAGAGAGAGAGAGAGAGAGAGCCTATAGTGCATTCTCTAGGGAAAATTCCATATACACGGAGATTCTATTCTTGTGTGTGGCGACCCTTGGAGTCAAGGTGTGTACATGGCTTCCTTCTCAAGTGTTGACTCCCAAGCGCCCTAATAGTGACCTCTCAGTGTTCTTTTATAGGTGCAAGCTGCATTAGTTTAAGATAATCTGATTAAGTTAGGGACTTAATCAGGAGAGACAAAGCAAGGAGCCAAGTCCCAGATGGTTGACCCTTGCTTTGTTTTAGGAGAACTCTAAAATGATATCTCCTAGGTGGGCCTCTGTGACCATCACGTAGAGAGAGGTGGCAATATACAATTGGTTTCTTATACAAGTTTTGGATTGAAAACAACAAAAATAGATTACCCTACGGATGTTTGCGACGGAGATGTCGTGGACAAGATGCCGGTGAATGGCGGGCTTCGCTAGTGCGTCAGTGTAGCGCGTTCGTCACTTTCGGGGTCCCGGCAGGGGTATCCCTTCGGCGTCATTTCTTGATTCGCCGTCGCCATCGCGTGATTTGGTCTTTCTTCTTTCGTTGTTTGGGCGTCGATGTTGAACTCTTCGGTCTTTCTTCTTCTCGTACGTGCGTATGGCGTGGGTATGCTTGTTTGAATGTGTGCGTGCACGTATGAGTGCAATGTACGTATGTGTGGCTCGTGCGAGTGCGTATATATGGTAAGAGAGAGAGGGACATCTTTTACCGAATCGAGAGAGAGAGATGGTGAGAGAGCGAGAGATAGATAGGGTTGCATGAGGGTGTGTGTATGGGGTTGTGTGTGTGTGTGTGTGTGTGGAAAGAGTGTGTATGTGTATGTAAGTGTGTGAGTGTGTGGGAACCAGAGAGAAAGAGAGATTTTTTACATGGCCTAGCTGGTGCCGACACTGGACGAGAGAGAGAGAGAGAGAGAGAGGGAGAGAGGGAGGGAGAGGGTGAGAGAGAGAGAGAGAGAGAGAGAGAGAGTGTGTGTGTGTGTGTGTGTGTGTGTGTGTGTGTGTGTGGGGTGTGGGGTTTGTGTGTGTGTGTGTGTAAATAATGAGAGAGAGAGTGCGCCTATCGTCATGCACCCTGTTTGGGCTGCCGACACAGGCCAGGAAGAGAGAGAGGGAGGCTGAACAAGGAAAAGAGAGAGAGAGGCTGAGAGAGCGGGTGATGGGGAGAGAGAGAGACTAGAGTAGAGTGTGTGTGTGTGTGTGTGTGTGTGTGTGTTGTGTGAGAGAGAGAGAGAGAGAGAGGTATGGGTGTGTGTGTGAGAGAGAGAGGGAGCGACTGTGAATTCCTGCTCCTCTGTCGCGTAGATCTCCTACGCGCTGCGCGCAGCAGCAGCCATCTGCAACTTCACCAGCGTGTGTGTGTGCGGGCGCGCGTGGGTTGGGGTACGCGTGCAAGAGAGAAATCAGTGAACAGCTGAACCTGCTGATGCTCTGTCGTGCGCATCTCCTGTGCGCTACTGCAGCCTGTTGTGCCAGCGCCAACGGGGTGACTGTGTGTGGGCGTGTGTGTGTGTGTTGAAGCATGCTATGCCAGCGCCTTGACAGTCAGGCAGTAGTGTTAGGGTTTCACCATCGGTTTACAGTGAGTTAGGGTTTCACAGACAGACAGAAGCGAGCTAGGGTTTCACAGTGGGAATGCAACGCGTGGAGGTTTCTTGACTGTCAGCTCGTGTGTGCGCGCGGTGCCCCACCAAAGAATTCCCTGCAGCCCGGCAGGCGTCCTCAGCACTGTGTTGCCCCTGTTTTTCTCTGCACCCACTGTTGCGAGCAGTCCTGCTCCTGCGACAAACAGCTCTGAGCGCCCTCGGCCTCCCTCAACTCTGCGACATCTGAAGTTTGGGCTTTGCCTTGACAGCCAGCTTCCAACGCAGGTTCTGTAAATCTTTAGGTTTTCAGTTTGAATAAAGTTTTCAAGCAGCAGGTTCCTGTACAGCCAGCTTGTGTGTGTCTGTCGGTGTCGATAGCAGTCAAATATCAAAAAACCCAAAAAAAAGAGATTGTGTGTGTGTGGGAGCGGGAGCTTCACATGGATTCGGCCGAGGAGTGTATATACAAGTGCCGGAAGGCCATGGAATCTTCGGATATGGATGCTTTAAGCCTTATCAAGGAATGTTTGCATGAGGACTTCGAGGATGCACGTCAAGCCTGGGAAGGATCCGCTCCTGTCATGGAAGTGCGCATTCCTATACAGGAGCTTATAAATCCCGTTGCTCAATATGCACTCAACGCGGTGATTCTTTTTTTCCCGGGAAGAATGCCTACGGCCCAAGATGTAGGCCAATGGGTTGATTTCTTGCTCAAATGGCAAGCAGTCCAAGGGGTTTACTTCAGCGCGCGCGGGTTCTATGAAGTTTTGCTGGCCGACAAGGATGCTCGGGATGCTTTGCTTGAAATGTCTCCTCTCTTCTTCAATACGCAAATGACTCATGTATTGCCCTGGGCTCTCACCAAGGACTATCAGAGTCTCATTCGTCACAAGTGTCCCGTCTGGGTTGAGGTGGTCGATTTTCCTCGCACCTGGCATCATTTCCTTCCTTTGCTAGCTGCTTAGTTGGGCAAAGTCATTTGCCCTCCGAAGCTAGACGCAAATACCAACCGTTTTTGTATTCTGTGGGACACAGATATCCCCACACCAACAGGTATTTCCATCGATTATGGGGATGCAGTGGTTGGCAAGCGCCCATTTAAGCTTAAGTGGGGCAAATTTGCAAACTCTTGTTTCCGATGTGGCAAATTCGGTCATATGCAGTCCGAATGTCCGGAACCTAACCTACAACCACCGCCTTCAGCTGTTCCTACTCCTCAACCTCACTCAAATCCGAAATCTTCTGCTAAAGTTCAAACCAAAGGTGCTTCAACCTCCTCTCCGACAACCGGGGTGAATAAAGGCAAGGGGAAACAACTACAATTGCCTGCACTTTCTGCCTCTCCGAATATAAAAGACAAAGGCAAAGAACAGGCTTCAACCTCCCAAACTTGGATGCTGCCCAAGAAACCTGTTAAAGCCGCCACAACCCGTATTCCGGCTTCTTCTCGTAATTATGTGCCCCCTTTGAAGAATGTTGTTCAGAAAAAGCCCCCTTGTAAAGACAACGCGTCTTTGGCTGAAGCTTGGGACAAGGTGGTCCGCTCTTACAAGGAAGTTGTTATAGGCGAAGCATCTTCATCGCAAGGTGCTTTTACTTTCAATCTTCAAGGTCCAGGTCTTGACCCACCTCTTCAGGTGCTTGCAGCCGGGGAGGATGTGTCAATGGGCACTGGTACTTGAGTTTTCTCCCATTTTCTCATTCCCTCGCCCATTGTATATACCATATCAAAATGCATAGTTCTTTGAATTGCATCTCCTATAATGTGCGTGGGTTATGCAATCACGACAAGTGGCGGTTAACCTGGCACTATGTACATACATATCAAGCGGATATTGTGGTTCTTCAAGAGCATAACCAGCATCAATTTGCAGGACAGACCTCTTACCTTGCAGGCTACTGGATAGTTTATGTAGGCTCGGCCGGCTATTCTGGTGTGCTTATACTTGTTCGACACGAACTCTTTCCGACCTTGGTTTTCAATGACCCAGCTGAGAGATAGATGGTCATCCAATGTATTGTTAATGGAGAAGTTTTTGAATTTGGAGGCTTATATGCATGCACAGCTTCTGCAGATAGGGCACGGTTGTGGAGTGCTATCTCCTCTTACTGTTGGTGTTCTAATGCATTTCTCTGTGGGGACTTTAATAATGCACCTAACCTTGCAGATAATACTACTGGGCATTCTCACATGCTTCATACGGAACGGCAATCGTGGGATCAATTTATGATGACATGTAATGGGCTTGATTTGTAGCCCCTATCGCATGCGACTGATCCAGGATTCACTTTTCAACATAATGCTCAATCTGTGTATCGCGCTCGGCTAGATCGCTGGTATCTTTTTCACATGCAACAGTATGATGACTTTGTATGCGAGTTGAGGATTGATTATGCTATGTGTCTTTCGGATCATTTTCCTATATGTTTGAAGCTTCGTTTTGGCTCTTTCGATGCCAATGATCGCCTGCCCAAGAAGAGGCTTTTACATATCAATAATGCTTATCTCAAGCATGAGCCTTTTCGTGCTATGATTGTGGATATCATCCCACCTTTGATCTCCTAGATGTATGTTGATATGGACATAGCCTGGTTCCGCTTTGTTATGCGTGTTCAATGTGTTATCCAGGATTATGGCAAAGACTATTTGTCACAATTCAGGGAACAGGTTAATCAGGCAAAGGATGCTTGTAGCAGACTCATGCACTTGGCGAATCATTCTTCTCTTACTGACACTCAAGTGACTGAGTTGTTTTTTGCTCGCGCTGTGTTACGGCACAATGATGAGAGGAAATTGGCCAAATGGCAAACTCGAGCTCGACAACAAGCTTTTGCAGATAAAGGTTGTTCTTCTAAACAATTTTTCCGGTATTTGCATCACTCCAGGCAGTCTCAAGCTATACGAAGAGTTAAATTACCGTCAGGGGAATGGACCTCCACTTTACAAGAGCTAGCACTAGCCCTACACTCTCATTATGGCAAGATTTTTGAGGCCCCTTCTTCTCCCACGAGCGCAGGTTGTCAAGCGCGTCGTACGTTTCTATCACATGTTACTCCCATCCTTTCGATGCAACAGGCTCAAGACTTGGAGACTGTTTTCACTGAGCCGGAATTGCATGCCAGCTTGCTTGATTTGGGTCGATGGAGAGCTCCTGGTTGGGATGGCCTCTCTGTGGAATTTTTCCTGTCCTTCTGGGATTATTTGAAGATGCCTCTGTTGTTCATGATGAATACAGCTTGGGAACAGCAGGAACTGCCCTCCTCTTGAAAAGAAGGTTTGCTCAAGCTGATACCTAGCATGCATTGTGCGAAGAATTCTCTCATCTGCGGCCTATTACACTTATGCATGTGGTATATAAATTAATGGCAAAAATGCTCGCTAACCGACTCAAGTGCTTTTTGCATGAAGGCTTGCATCAATCTCAATACGGCTTCATTCCACGACGTCAAATTACTGATAACCTCGCGAATGTCATCATTGGTATGGAATATGCAAAATACACTCAACGGGATGTATTGGTCATGCAGGTTGACATTGAAAAGGCCTTTGACACTGTTCTTTGGGATTATATTGCGGGCACCATGCAACACTTGGGACTTGGGCCTAGGATATCCCGTGTCGTGTTGTTCTTGTATGCACACAACACTTCTGCGGGCTTGCTGGATGGATGTTTTACAGAATCTTGGCCTTTGGGACGGTCGGTGAGACAGGGCTGCCCTTTGAGTGCTCTGCTCTATGCGATTGCTACTCACCCCTTGTTTATGTATTTGGATTTCTTGACTTCCAGTGGCAGGCTACATGGCCTATCTTTACCTTCGGGACGGCAATTTGCTGGTCAGGCCTATGCAGATGACTCTTTGTTTATGCCTCGTAATCACTATGATGATGTACAGCAAATTATGCATACTCTTCATTTGTTTGGATTGGCAACGGGTCTCAAAGTTAACTTTTGCAAATCCAAGCTATTGCCCTTGAAGGAGTGTGACTGGCATAAGATATTATGGCCTGGGGAGATTGTTCCTCCACATGTTTTGGCTCGCCATTTGGGTTATCCGTTGGGTTGGGATGTATCAGCTATGCAAAAACTGGATTCGGTGCTCCAAAGTCTACATTCCAAGTTAGTTTATTGGAAACTGTCCACGTGGCCACTTCATGTACGTCTCAGGATTGTCCAATGCATCCTTGTGGCTTATGTGCAGTTTTACTTGCCTTTGTTATCCTGGCCTCGGTTGCGCTTGCAGTCCCTCATGTCAAATATTTTAGAGCATTTTTGGTGGACCTCGTCTACCAAGAAGGGTCTTCGGCTTCTCTCTATGGACAAGCTGTGTTCTCCCAAGCGGCTTGGAGGGTTAAATATTTTGGACTTGCGACGTCATCTTCTGGCCCGGAAAGCTATGTTGTTGCCAGTCTTGGTAGAGCAGCAGCAACCCTGGGCTCTCATGGTCACACATTTGTGTATTCGCATTGTCACCCCAGCTTTTGGTCATTGGCAACCGACCTATTGGAATGTTGTCTTTGGAGAGCTTGAAGGACACATTCGTGGATGTCCCTTTACTTCTTCTCTCATTGTTGATTGGAAAGTTGTCACTTCGCATTTGGCTTGGAATGGTCGACCATCCACTGTGGGTAATTCTCTCCGTTTGGAGAGTCTACATTGGAACAGGGCCATCGCTTCGACTTTGGCTCAACGGTCTCCTCGCCAAGCATATTTTTTTGCCCAGAAAGGAATCTGTCAGGTGCATCAGGTGCTTGATGGCTCGGGTTATGTTCTTTCGTTCGCTGATGCAGTATCCCGTTTTCGGTTGGGTCCTCACTATTCTTCTCTTTGGCAGAAAATTCAAAGGATGCTTGCTGATTACTCACCCATTCCTCCTTTGGATATGGACTCTCGCTTCTCTGATTGGAATCTAGCTACGACTAGATTGGACTGCATCTCAGCTGGCAGTGTATATGACATCCTTCAGTCTGATATATGGATTGTGCATCATGGTAATCGGTTGTGGTTGCTCTCCGAGTCATCCTTGTGGTGGCAACACACAATGTCTCGTATTTGGCAAGGTCATCTAGATACCTTTAAAGGAGCGGGCTTTCTTGTGGCGCTGCTTGGTGGGAGCTCTACCTGTTTTGGCAGTGTGTTACATACTCAGCATATTGCACCTTCCCACTGCCCCAGATGTCTTGAAGCTGAGGAGACAGTGCCACATTTGCTATGGCGTTGTTGCCACTCCAGAGCCTTCATTCGGCAAGTGTCGACTACTCTTCGGCTGTGTTTTCCTTCCGGCCCTTTTCACAAACGCTTTTGGCTCTTTGGAGTGCTTCGGTCATCGCATTCTCAGTTTGCGGTGTTCTTCACCTGGGTCAGATTTTGGACTTTGTGGACCATCTGGCACCATAGGAACTCCTTAATGTTCCAAGGCACCTATGTTGACCCCTTCTCCTATTTCAAATCATCTCTTGGTGAAGCACTACATTTTGCTCATGATGTTGGAGACATCACTCTTGATGCCTACAGGATTTACTTTGACTGTTTTTAGCTTTTGGAGTCTTATAGTGCTTAGCTTTTTGTATCCCTTTCTTTTCATGGGTTTTCCTCGCTTTGAGGTTTCCCACTTGTAAAGTAATCAAAGCAAATTTACAAAAAAAAAGTGTGTGTGAGAGAGAGTTGTGTGTGTGTGTGTGTGTGTGTGTGTGTGTATGGGTGGGGAAACAAGAGAGATATTTCTGCGCCTTGATGGCTGATGACGAACAAGGGAGAGAGAGGGTTTTGGCTGCATCGCATAATGGAGGGGAGAGAGAGAGAGAGAGAGAGAGAGAGAGATATGATATATATGATATATTATATTAACGTCTTCAAAAGGCCAAAATGACCTATGAGACCATCAGATACAAAGTGGTGAATCTAATACAACGTCTGAAGTACAAGTACAAAAAGTACTGAAAGTAAAAATGAAAACTGAAAATGATTGTGAAATGTGAAATGTGAAAATGTAAAATAGGCCCTCAATGACAATCTGGGTGTCGTGCTAGAATGCCTATGATCCTCTGTTGGAGTCTCCGTCGATGGAGTGTGCTCCTGTGTCTCGGTCGTGGTCGTCTCGATCTCCCGAGCTCAGTCGCCCTGTCAATGAGGGTGCCTCTCGTATGAATGCGGGTACAACCCTGTGCTGGTGGTTGGTCTCTTGGCTCCCTCGATCCAAAGAAGTCTGTGATCTGTCTCTGCAACTGTCGTGCTCCATGTCTCCTCAACAGACTATCTCTATGTCGGTGTAGCTCAAGTAGGCGCCATGCTTGGGAAGAGAGAGAGAGAGAGAGAGAGAGAGAGAGAGAGAGAGAGAGAGGGAGATAATGGAGGAGGGGGGAAGGGTGATGCCAAGGGGGGGGGGGGGGGCGGGGGACGGCCCCTGTGGGCGCATGAGCATGGGGTTTGGCAAGCAAGAACCCAAAAAAAAAACGTTTTTTTTTGTTTCATTGTTATTATTTCATGCTTCCCCGAGTGGGGTTTGTTCCCAAGGCCGTGGCTTCGAAAGCCAGCCGTCATTAGCCCTCCCCTTCTAGCTAGAGGCATTCATGCCTCTAGCTCTGCTTCTGATTCCCTAGCAGTGGAGTTGGAGGGTTCTCCCTAATCTGGAATATCTAGCATGAACTCTGTATCAAACCTTAGGAAGTACCTTTTTAGCTTCCATCCATTGACTCTGGTCTTGTGAATTCGACAATCTGCTTCCATCAATTTGTAGCTACCATTGGCGTATCGCTTTTTGACGATGAATGGCCATTCCCATCTGGGCTGAAACTTCTTATCTTTCCTGGTGTCAAATCTGTTGGCATATCTCAATACTAACATGCCTTTCTTCAGACCTTTTTCCTTAAGCCCTTGATTGAATGTGAGTCGGCGTCGTTCTGCTTGCGTTGCATAGTGGTTGATCGCATCTTCCCTGTCTAACTAAAGCCTCTCTAGATCCAAGGTGTGGTTGCGGAGATGGGCAATTGGACACTGTAACTGACTAGCCATGACTCGCAAGCTGGCTATCTGTACCTCAATGGGTAGAATGGCCTCCTTTCCATATACCAGATGAAAAGAGGTGAAACCTAGTGATGTTCGGAATGTTGTGCGGTAGGCCCAAAGAGCGGTCATCAGATGCTTATCCCAATCACTTGTGTGGTTATTCACCTGCTTTGTGATTATCTTATAGATCATGCCGTTTACCTTTTTCACTAGACCATTGCACTGTGGATAGTATGGAGTGGAGTGTCGGCATGTGATGCCTAGCTTTTTCATGAGTTCTCCCACCAAGTCGCATTTGAAACCTCGCCCTCTATTAGATATTATCCCCAGAGGTGTGCCAAAACGGCAACAAATGTGCTCAAATATGAACTTCGTCACTTGTTGGGCTATAATGCGTGTGGTGGTTGTTGCTTCTGCCTATCGGGTCATGTAGTCTACACCGACTAGAATGTACAGTTTACCTGACTAGGCCCTTGGTAAAGGACCAATTGCATCTATTCCCCACTTCTCAAATGGGCCATATGAGATGATAGGAGTCTGTGGCTCATAGGTTAGTGTTCGATGAGTAGATACTTGGACAAGCTCTGCATGTTTTACACCATTGATGCACATCCCTGTTCAGACTAGGCCAAGAGAATCCTGCTTGTAAAATCTTCCTACTAGTAATATCTAGAGGAAAGTAGCCACCGCAAACACCATCATGGCAACTTGAGATTACCTCCGTGATTTCACTGGATATTGGCACTCGCTTGAGAATCTGGTATTTGCCCTTGCAGTACAAGGTGTTGTTTATAAGGCGGTATCTTGTTGCCTTTCGGACAAGCCATTGTTTCTCGCCCTTGGTAAACCCTTCAAGACATTCTCCTGTATCTAAGAAGCTGATGACATCAGGCATAGCATCGCTACCCTGAAAGAGGAAGCTTCAGTTTGATTGCTCCTATAAGAACATCTTGTATTCTCTCCTTGGCTAGAGCATATGCTTCTTGATTTTCTGCCCTAGGAACATGAAATAATTGCATTGCTTCTAACTTTCTTAAAAGATCCTTAACTTGGCGCAATTGGCCAAGCAAAACCTAATTTTTACAAATCCAAGTGCCATTTATCTGCTTTATCAAGAGCATGGCATCACCAAACACATTTAGGCGTTGAACCCCTTGCAAAACACATTGTTCTAATCCAAGAATTAGGGCCACATGCTCCGCTTCGTTGTTGGAGTGGGAGTGTAGCAGCTGCCCAATACAGAATACCTTTTCCTATTGCTCATTGAAAATGATAATGCCAACTGCAGCTTGGTCCACTGTTCTTTTGTATGCTCCATCAAAGAAAAGAGAGTGAGGTCCTTCTAGCTTCGGAATTTCCACCATTGGTGTCACTCCTTTACCTTCTGTGTTTACCTTTAGCTTCTTCTCATAGTGACGATGAGTAAGAATACCTGCTAGACTAGCCCTGGTGGAGTTCTCCACTTGCATAGTGTGATCGAACTCTTGTATCTAACAAGCCACTTAGAAATTCTAGATGAGACATCCATGTGTTGCATCACATACAGAAAGACCTCTTCCATTGTTAGAATTACAAAGGGTTTAGGCAATAGATAAGAGCGGAACTTTGTAGTGGCAAACATCAATGCAAGCACCATGTGCTCTACTGTGATGAATCCTTTTTCTGATGGGGTCATGGCACGACTAGAGAAGTAGATATGACGCATGAAAGAGGTTTGGGGTCCTTCTGCATTAGTACGGCTCCAAGTATATCACTCCCTATAGTGGGAGTAACATAAAATGGCTCATCCCATCTAGGGGGTGCAATGGTGGGAAGTGTAGCCAGGATCTGTTTCACTTCGCTAAATTGTTCCTCATTGTTTTCACTCCATAAGAAGACATCTCTATGGGTGACTTGTTGTAAAGGGAAAACCACTTGAGAGAGCAAGTGGATGAACCTGCTTAAGTACATTACCTTTTGAAGGAAAGAGACCAATTGCTTAGTTGTTGTGGGTGATGACAAAGATACTAAAGCTTGAATCTTGCTAGGGTCAGCCTCAATTCCTTTTGCTGAAATTACATGGCCGAGAAGAGTGACCTTGCTTTCACCAATGTGACACTTATCTACGTTAAGCTGGCCACCCAAGGTTTGCAGCCTAGCCAGGCCATCATAAACCTTGCTCAAATGGAGAGAGCGAGAACTGTAGATGCAAAAATCATCTATAAAAACCCATATTGACTCACCAAAGTATGGCTGGAAGACAAAAGTTACATAGCGTTGGAATGTGGCCGGAGCGTTGGTGAGACCAAAAGGCATCACCCTGTAAGCAAAACATCCCCATGGTGTTATGAAAGTTGTCTTTTTATGGTCTTCTTCTGCAATGCTAACCTAGAAGTGGCCTAAGTAGCCATCACATACTGTGTAGCGCTCATAACCTGCTACCTCGTTGAGAATCTCGTCTTGGAATGGGAGGGAAAAATGATGCCTCTTTGTTGCTACGTTGAGAGGTTTGTAGTCTACACAAACCCTCCACTTACCGTTCTTCTTTGGTGTGACTACCACTGGAAAGACCCACCCTTAGTCTTCGACGGGGTAAATGAAACCTGTCTGTAGCAAATTCCTCACCTCTTTGAACAATGCTTCTTGCTGAACTACCCCAAGCCTTCTGAGCTTTTGCACTACAGGCTTACTTCCTTCCTTGAGTCTTATGCGGTGTTGCACCACTGTGATGCCTGTGATCTTGTCGTAACCATCAATGAAGAGTGTGGTGAAGTTACCTAGCATAGAGATGTATTCTTCTCTCTCTTTACTAGCTAACTCACTGGAGAGCATCCAATGTAACTTGTATCCACCAAGGGTTGCATACCTGATGGTCCCTCTTGATTTTCCGGTGGTGTTTCAGATTGTGTCAACCTCTTTAGATCTCTGAGGATGAATGAAGAGTGTGGTGAAGTTACCTAGCATAGAGATGTATTCTTCTCTCTTTTTACTAGCTAACTCACTAGAGAGCATCCAATGTAACTTGTATCCACCAAGGGTTGCGTACCTGATGGTCCCTCTTGATTTTTCGGTGGTGTTTCAGATTGTGTCAACCTCTTTAGATCTCTGAGGATGACTCTCATCACTTCGATGCTATTGTCGCTCTCCTCAGTTGTTGTCGTCTCTTCTCCTGAGACGGTCGAAGAGTCACTAGTGAACTCATCTTGCGATGCCTCCAAGGTCATGTTGCGTTGCTTCCCAGTCTTCATGTCGAAGAATATGGACTTTCCTTTAGCATCCTTCATCTGGATCATTCTGGTGTTGCAGTCTTACTTAGCCTCCATAGCCATGAGCCATGGTCTTCCAAGAATGATAGGATAGCCCTCCCCTTTGTGCGGCATGACAAAAATGTCCACCTCCACTTCTGTGTTGAATGCCTTTACCTTGACTGCATTCACAATGCCTACGCATTTCACTTTGACGTTATTTGCCATTTTAGTTCGGCAGGGTGCCGGCCTACTTACCTCTAGGCGTAGATGGTGCATCATTTTCTCACTCGTGACGCATATCTGTGCGCCACCATCTATGTAGATGTTCGAGATGTGTTGCCCCTTGATGTGGACATCCATGATAGGTAGAATGTCGTCAAGATTCCTCCCAAAGATAGACCTAGCTATCCTTGGTCTTGACTTCTTTGTACTTACCATCTTCGTCCATTGTCTCCTCATTCTTGGTGCAAGATGGAGTAATTGGGGCCAGGTTATTCTCGGACCCTGTATCAATACATCTTGAACTAGGTCTTATGGTTTAGCATACTCACCCAGCTTTTCGCTTCTAGCTCCCGCTTGATCTAGTCCAAAGCCTCTTGATGTGGAGGCTTCTCTTGTCGAAGAGAGAAGGATCTCTCCTCCTGAAGAGCTCGTTGTAACTTTGGTGCTTCTAGTTCCCTGGCAATCCATGCGTAAAGAATTCAAGGGGTCAGATGGACTTTCCAAGAATACTGAGGCCGTCTCTACCTGAGGAGGATCGTTGAGTAGCTTCCTTGCCCCTTCTATCCTAGTAGTAGCAGTGACAAACTCCTCCAGAGTGGCTTCAAGTCGAAGACTCTCTCGAAGTTTTTGCTGAGAAGTCTTGGGAAGAGCCTTCTCCACCGACTTCATGACCATGAATTCTCTTGGTTGCTAAGAAAGCTTGCCGACCAGAGACTTTGTTCTTGTCATGAGTTCTGCAAGGCTCATTTGGTTGGAGCACTAGGTTGGCCAACTCATCAAGAACCTTCTCTTGGAAGTCACTTGGTCTCAAAGGTTCACAAAAATCTTGTCTTAGTGTTGCCCAAGTAGTAAACTGGTTCTCAGCAAACTGACTGTACAAGTTATCTACTAAGCCATCCAAGGCGTCTTCTCTGTTGAGGCCACGACCCCTGAAGAGCGATACTAATCTCCTAGCATGGTCATCTGTATCCTTTGTGGAGAGTCCTTTGAAAGTTGGAAACTTTATGTTCACTTAGCCAAAACGCTTGTCAACTCCTCCATGGCTGCCTACTCCGGAACCTGTTGCTCAAGAGCTTGTTGTAACACAGTGGGTGAGAACTGTACTGGGGAAGGTGACCTGGGAGGTGGAGAACTAGTTGAGGAAGAGGAGGTAGATGCGTGGGAGGGTAAGGGTAGCGGGGCTAGTGGACTTCTACTCGGCACAAAAGGTTGGCGCTTTCTGTGGTAGTACTTCAAAGGGCTCAATAGTGGGCTTTCTCGATTTTCAGACTGCCTTGTATGTGTCATGCGATAGCAACAAACCCACCCAAGCTCCGGGCACGGAGACCCTTGAACTAGTTGGATAGTCTAGACCCACTTGAACAGACCTCACTAGACCAGGCTAGACTCGGCTAGATAGGGGCAAAAGAGACTAGACTAGCTATACCAAGCTGGACGAGGCGAAGATGGACTAGACCAAGCTGGACTAGGGCGAAGCTCGTCTAGACCAAGCTGAACCACACCAACGGACTAGACACGCGAGGGGCTTAACCAGCTAGCTCCTCAACCATGTATGCTCAATGGAGTGGAGTGAGACTTTAGTTGAGGTCCCACCGGGCGTGCCATAATTGAGAGCACCTGTAGCAAGAAAAGTGTGTCGTGCTCTCTACTATGGGTGCTCCTCACTGCAATATGTGTGAAACCTCACTCCAACAGAAAGAAAACACAACAAAGCAATGGAACGGGCAACTCAAAGACACAACAATAGACTCAAAACACCATGGAACTCGACTAACTCATGGAACCGGTACAGACTCTGGTTGGCAGCACACTCGGCTCCAAGCCAAGGACTCACAGGTACAATGGAATGTCGAGGCTTCAATGTGCAGGGAGAGTGTAGAGTTGCGGTGCTGGACACAAGATACAAGACTCAAGACGCTAGACCATAGAAAGTAGATGCAACCCCAACAACTAGAACCAACTACGCATACATACAATCATAAAGAGCCACCAACAGCTACCAAAATATCCCAATCCAGCTTAGTCTATCTGCAGACTTTGGTGGTGGTGATCTGGCCACGATGTCCACTAGACCACTACCCATATCATTGCCACGTGGCATTGCTCAGGCATCCAGTGTGAGCTCCAAACCAACTGTAACTAACTACCTGTCTTGTGCAAGTGACACTGTCGCCCTGCTACACTCTTGCAAGTTTTAGGGTTAGAGAGAGCTTGCAAGTTTTAGGGTTTCATTTGGCTGATTTTCTGCATTTTAGAGTTTTGAATTTGCGTTTTATGCTATTTGAGGGTTTTGCAATCTCTTTCTTGTCATTATGTCATGCTATTTCTGTTGTTTTTTTTTGTGTAAAAGCTTGTATTTTGGATGCATATGATAGCCAGGCATTGAAGCCTTCAAGATATGTGTGTTGATTCATGCAGCCATGGGTTTCTATTGCTAAGTATTTCATATGCCACACACAAGACTTTGATAGAGGCACCATGGTGGCATATTGTAAATTCAAATCAACCATTCAAGTGTAAGCAGTCGTCCTTGCTCGCATGCTTGGTGCTTTCATGGCAAGAGGTATTGAAGTTTGCTCATTGGAAGCCACCCTCTTGGAGAGAGGCAGCAAGTTCTTTACAATCTGAGGTGCTTCCCAGCTCTAGAATTATTACTTGGCCTTGCAAAGAGCACCTTCGCCGACAATTCAACCATACGGCAAGGCTTGGTATTGTTTACCTCTCTGATAACGTGTTGCAGCAATGCAGGTGTTTCTTCGCTCACCACTTCTGGGGTCATTTATGTGGCAAATGCCGAGGTTTGGAAGGATGGCATCTTGCCAGACACATTAATTGCTTGACTGTCTAGCATGACTGCTTTGCCATCTTGGTTATAGGCTTTTCATGTTTATGTCCAATATTGGACTTCTAGCCTTTGTACATAGTTTTTTGATGGGTCGTTTGGCCATGTACGTTTCTTTTAGGTAATCACTATGATTGCACATTACGCGAGAGAGAGAGAGAGAGAGAGAGAGAGAGAGAGAAATGAAATGAAATGAAATGTTATATTAACGTCTTCAAAAGGCCAGAGTGACCTATGAGACCAAACTGATACAAAAGTGGTGAATCTGGTACAATGTCTGAAAAGTGTGAGTGTGAAAATAAATGCGAAAAACTAAATACAAAGTATTAGATAAACTTCTTAGGAGCATTCTGGGTGTCTGACTAGAATGCTTCTAATCCTTTGTTGTAGTCTCCTCTAGTGAAGTGTGCTTCTGCATCTCCGTCGTGGTCGTCTCGATTTCCTAAGCTCAATCGCCCTGTCAATGAGGGTGCCTTTGGTATGAATGTGGGTACTCCTTTGTGCTCGCTGCTGGCCTCTTGCTTCTCCTTCCATTCCTGCTTCTCTCGATCCGAAGAAATCTGTGATCTGCCTCTGAGGTTGTAGTGCTCTTTGTCTTCTCATTAGATTATCCCTGTGCCGATGTAGTTCCAGTAGGTACAAGCCTAAGCACCTTTGATCTTGGTATTGCATGACTCTATCTAGAGGTCCAAAGCCTTCTTTAAATAGGCAATGGAAACGCCCACGTATCTCATAGTATATGGTGCAATGGCATATGTAGTGTAATTCTGTCTCCCGCTCCATTCCGCATAACTTGCAAATTCTGCTCTCAGGTGGGATTCCCCTAAATCTGCCAAATTCAATTTCCAGTTGGTGTGAGGATGTACGAAAGTGACCAATAGCACATCTCAAACCATGAGACAGGTGGGTATCCATGTAGTTCGGGCGAATCACAAAACCATCTTCAGCTAGCTGTAGGAAGTTTTCTTTGTAGTCGGCCATCTTCGTGAGAGAGAGAGAGAGAGAGAGAGAGAGAGAGAGAGAGAGAGAGAGAGAGACCCCAACATCTACAAAATATCCATTTCTGCATGCATCGTGGAATAAATAGAGGTACAAAATTGATGGGTTAAGTGCTGAAATCTTTATAGCTGCAGTCTTCTTTTTCAATCGCTATCAGTTTTTGAATGCTTCTAGGGGTCATTCAGGTAATGCTTGAATGGGCTTACACTGCTCCCTACTTTGGCCAAAACATTCTCCTCCTAAGAAGTCTGAATGCGATATTTTTGCTGTCTTTTGATGTGCGTTCAGATAGCTGTAACTCGCAATTGTCTGGTTTCAGAATCAATTACAGAAGCTGCTGCTGAATGCCAAGTGCTTATGCTATCGGAAGTGGCATACAAAAGCTTTGAAATTTTCCAGAAATGCATATGCATCCAAACTATGTCGGAATGTGCACCTGTTTTGGGGTGTCATTGTCCACCAAGAGGTGGTGCATGTGACAAAGTCTTAGTCAAAGCTGTAGAAAGGAGGGCCTTGTATTATTGGTTGTGTAGAGCCAGTAAATTAATTACACGGGCAGTATGTACTGAATACTTCAAGTACCCACTTTTAAAAAAAAGAGAGCCCCGCAAATCTGAAACTGCATTGCTACATGTTGTATATAACTGACTTGAATCTCATTAATGCATGTGATTGATTTCCATGTGGATACTACACTTCTAATAGAAATTTTCTTGTGGATAAAATTAGCCTTCAGTGGTAATGTTTAGAAAACCACCAAGTCCTCCAAAAAAGACAAAAACCTGATGCCAATTTCAAGCCACAAACAAGATTGCCTACCAAGTATCGTCAAATTCACCAAGAGTGACAGGTTCTCTATCTTGTATATACTATTGTTGTCGAGATGGAGCCTTTCAAGAAAAGTAAGCCCATCCAGATGGTCTATCACTCTGAGATCTGCATCGTGAAGGGTGTGTAAAGATTAGTAATTGACCAAAACCCCGTTTTTATTTTTTAGAGAAGAAACATGCGATCATATGATCTCAGCAGTCGCAGAATGCAAGATTGTATTGTGAGATAAAATTATATCACAAGAAAAGACTGTTTGAGCGTCCCCTTGTTAAAACAACAGGTTAGAATGTGAGGAGAATTTGCACCACACTGCACCTAGTTAGTGAAACACACGCCACACCTTACACTGTGTAGCAAACCTTTGAACAGATAGCTCACTTTTATGTATGAAAAAGTTCTATTGACAAAGAATTGAATGGACTAAAGATTTCTAGGAATTTGAACCAATAGCCAGAAAATGTGAAGATTAGCATAGTCACCTGTAAAACTTGTTCATGAGATCAACAGTGTAGGTTGTACATGGGATCCCTTGTCAAGAGGCACATTATACGGCCATTGGGGTCATGACTTAGCGAGATAATGAGAGAGCACAAATATTACCACACAACATGTCTCCGATACCAAACACAACAATAACAGCACATTGTAAATAACATATGTGCATAGCATGCCTAGAAAACCCAAAACAATAGCATTGCTCCAAGATGAACAGCATTACTGTGACAAACCAAAGATTAAAGAGACCCATACAATAATAGCACTGCAGAGTAACCAATATTGCTTCATAACATCCTATGAACTCCCTAGAAAAAGTTCCACAAATTGATTGATTCAGCTTATTTATGGGCCCCAAGCGATTGTACAAGTTGCAGCTTCTCCCAAGAACCTCGAAACAAATGTCTGTCACTCAGGGCCTGATTTCTATACAAGCACGCATGTCTCAGTTTTGAGCTTTGGGAAGAAGAATACGAGGAGTTACTGGCCTTTGAAGGAGAACACTAAGTGTGTCACGTTCTTCAAGGGCATGACCCTTTTACGCTCATCAAGTCTTTCCACAGATCCCACATCAAGCTGCACAGAAACAAAATAGCAAGCTGAGAGACTGTAAACAAATGGGACATGTTAATTTTATGAATAGGACTTCAAAAATTCAAAAGCGTTACCCACATTTAATATTTCAGCACTCTTAAGGAGGTATGCATGTGAGGTCAAGCTATGTAGAAGAAGAAGCAAGAATACAAGCTACAAAAGTTCCTTCTTTGTTTTTTTTTTTAAGAATGACTCTCTTTCCTCAAGTGCTAAGAGAACAAGATGGAAGGGCTACAAAATGTGTTACAATACTTCTAGGAAGACTTTGGAATCAAGAAACACAAAACAAGAGCTAAACTTTAGCAAGTACATGAGAAATTTATTTAGAAATTTCCTTACTCCAATCATCAAGTTTGATGTGTATCAGCTTGAGTGACTAGTTATGCTCTCTAGAGGAATACAACCAAAAAATTGGAATGCAAATTTACCTGTTTATGACACTTTTTCTGGATTCCGAGATGCTTCAAGGGCTTTGGCCTTCATACAACAGTTTGATATAGCTTTCTCTGGAGGGCATTACTCAGAGCACTACAAGATTCGGAGGGCTACCTCTTTCTTCAAGGGAAATGCTCGAACATGGTGGTCCACCCTTCTATTGAACAAGAAAGTGCCAATTAAATGGCTGAAATTTAAAAGGCTTTTTATTTCTTCTTGGCTGTGACTCGGGAGTACGAACGAGATATACGAACTCCTTGGAATCATCTTCGGATGACCAAGAGAGATTCTTTGGACGCATATTGTGAGAGATTTTGGAGCTCTTTTCTACCAACCTCTTCATTTAAGAAGATCTCGTTTAAAGAACAGATTGAGCGGTTTTGCTGCGGACTTCCTACAGAGATCCGAGATCACTGCTTAGAACAAAAGTCAGATTCTATTCAAGAATTGATGGGTCATGCGAAACGGGGTTTTGTCATACATTCAAGCAACCTGACTTACCCCACAGATGAGATCATGACTCAGAGAACCGAACAGACTTCTAATAATGAAAGTAGAAAGAAGAAGAGCCCCCAAGAAAAGAAAGATAAGGATTCACGACCCCGGCTCACTCTTCGAGAGAGGGCCAACTACATCAAAGAGGGGAAGTGTTTTGGATGCGGGGAACATGGGCACATCTCCGCGAAGTGCCCTAAAAAGGCACAGAAAGAACACGATGAAGAAAGGCCAGAGAGTTCGAAAGTAGTTGAGGAACGTGGACAAAAAGGCAAGATGAAAGCAAGACTGGTTCCATATTGCAATGGTACTGACCCAAGCACGATTGATGAAAGTACAGAACTTTGCCGAGCTTGGGACAAAGTGAAAGATCAAGAAGCCCTCATTTTCTTTGATGGAGGAACCATTCAACCAAGGCCAACTTCATTTCACCTGAATTGGCGGCGCCGCTCGAGATTACACCTGATCGGATGGGACCACAAGCAGAGGCAGTTCTAGCTGCACCCGACAGGGACGTGGCCATTACACCTGTTATTGGTAAACTTCGGTTGCATTGTCATGGGTATTTGGGGCACGAGGACTTCTACATAATGCCCTTGGAAGGTTGTGATGTCCTCCTCGGAGTCCCTTGGTACCATAAGAACAACGCCGTGGTTGATTATCGAGCGAAGAAAGCGACATTGACTATTGAAAAGGGCCGAAACATTGTACTTGATGTGAAACTTAAGGGCGAGTTTGTCCCTATTGTATCGGCTTCGGCTGTTTCAAAATTAATGAAACTCCGTCTGTTTGTTTACTCGATCTTTTTGAAAGAGTTGAATGATGAACATAGGACAAATATGTCCGAACTTGATAAAGAACACCAAGATTTTCTCCACGCTCATGTCGATTCCTTTTCTGAGGGCCTGCCAGGCGAGTTGCCACCAGCTTGTCTTGAGGATCATACCATTGAGGATCATACCATTGATCTGATACCTGGAGGCACACCACCGAACCGGCCACCTTACCTTGTGAGCCGAGCCCAAAATGAAGAGATTATGAACCAAGTGAAAGACCTCTTGGAAAAGGGTCTTATCCAACCGAGTACTTCACCTTACTGCTCTCTGGTGTTGTTGGTTTTGAAGAAAGACGGATCTTGGATAATGTGCATTGATTACAGAGCTTTCGACAAAATCACCATCAAGAGCAAATTTTCGATTCCTAGGATCGATGATATTCTAGACCGACTACAGGAATCCTCTTGTTTCAACAGATCGATTTGAAGAGCGGATATCATCAAATCCGAATCGCGCCGAGAGATGTCTACAAGACAGCTTTTCGGACGACCTTCGGTTTATTTGAAGTTTTGGTGATGCCTTTTGGCCTTACCAATGCTCCAACGACCTTTAACCGAATGATGGACAGGATTTTCAAAGAGTACAGATCTTTTGTTAGCACTTTCTTTGATGACATTATTGTCTTCTTCAAGGGTGAGGCAGAACATAGAGAACATCTGCTACAGGTCTTTCAGGCATTGCGAGATCACAAGTTGGTGATTAATGCAAAGAAGGGTGAATTTTTCCTACCAGAGATACACTTTTTGGGACACATCATCTCAGCAGCAGGAGTGCATATGGACGAGGCCAAGATTGAGACTATACGTGATTGGCCCGATTAGAAGAATGTCCATTAAGTTAGAAGCTTCTTGGGCTTATGTTCTTACTGCCGACGGCTCGTTAGAAAGTTTGCAGAGGTTGCTTCCCTTTGCATATCTTGACAAAGAAAGGAGTCCCTTTCTCGTGGGGACCCACAGAGGTGACTGCCTTTCAAACTTTGAAAAAGAAATTGACTACGGCGCCAGTTTTGACTTTGCCGGATTTGCAGAAGTCATTCGAAGTATATTGTGATGCTTGTGGTCGTAGTCTGGGTGCGGTCTTAATGCAAGAAGGCCATGTCATTGCCTATGAGAGTCAATTATTTTCAAGGCCAGAATTGATAACACAGATATATGAGAAAGAGCTTTTGGCGGTTATCCATGCTCTTACTCAGTGGCGACATTACCTACTCGGAGCCGATTTTACGGTCTTCACAGATCACCAGAGTTTACCCTACTTCTTGTCACAGAAGCAGCTAACTATCGGAAAAGCAGATGCGGTGGGCGAACATCTTGTCACAGTTTCACCTCCAGATTGTCCATGTGCAGGAACAAAAGAACTTGGTGGCAGATGCTTTGTCCCGGAAGCCGTTGGTCTTGGCTATTTCCGCGATACATCATAGAAGCTTCGAGGACAATGGTCAATCAATACGCCACAAATCCAGATTTTGCAGATGTATTCGATCGAATACAAAATGGGGAGGTAGTAGCGGGATATTCCATTCGGGATGGCTACTTGATGAAAAAAACGATGTTGTGCATTACACAGCCATTGAGGGAAAAGGTTTTAGAATGCCACTGTCCACCATTCACGAGTCACCGCGGCATTGATACCACCTTGAAAGGTGTGGAGAGATACTTCTTTTGGCCGAGACTCAAGAAGGACGTGGACGATTTTGCACGCAGTTGCTTGGTATGCCAAAAGGTCAAGTTTGACAGGCATAAAGCACACGGATTGTTACAGCCTTTACCCATTCCCACCCGTCCTTGGGAAAGTATTGCTATGGATTTCATTTTTGTCTCCCAGAGACACAGAGTGGGCATGATTGTATCTAGACTATTATTGACAAACTTAGCAAGCAAGGTCATTTCATTCCAGTGAAGAAAACAGTCAAGCCGGATCACTGAGGAGATTGTTCATTGCCCAGATATTCAGATTACATGGCATGTCTGAGACAATTGTCTCTGACAGAGATCCCCAATTCACGAGTTTGTTTTGGAAGGCTATTTGGGAGAACATTGGCACACGGCTGCAGTTCTCGTCATTTTTCCGCCCGCAGACAGATGGGCAATCTGAGATTGCAAATTCAGTCGTACTGGATTTATTCAAGTCTTACATCTCGGATCAGAAGACTCAATGGGAAAAGTATTTGCCCTTGGTGGAATTTGCCTCCAATAACACGATCCACTCTTCGACCGGGAAGGCGTCATTTGAGATTAGCTCCAAAGGCTCCACCCTTCTTAAGCACGAAAGATAAGATTTTTGAAGCCGACCAATACACGAGGGACTTAAGCACTTCTTTTGCCAAGGTCCGGGAGGCTTTACAGAAATCTCAGGAAAGACACAAAAAGGCAGCAGATCGACATCGTCGCGATTTGAAATTAAAGGAGAACGATTGGGTGCCTTTACGCTTTGAGAAGGCACGCCTGAGAGAGAAAAAGGGAAAGGAGCGGCTTTTTCCAAAGCTTAGCATGAGATCTTATGTACCTCTCCAGATAAAACAAAAGATAAATGATGTCTCCTTTAGACTGAAGCTGCCCGATACTTGGAGAATTCACAATGCTTTTCATGTGAGTCTCTTGAAGCCTTATAAAGGCAATGTGCCCGATGATGGGGAGCCAAATGAGCAACCCGAAATGGAGGAAAGCGAGAGATACTCGTTACAGAATAGATACTGGCACATAAAGATAGAAAGATTAAAGGTAAAGCGATAAGGCGGTTCTTGGTTGAATTCAAGAACTATCCCGCATTGGATGCGAAGTGGATGGAGGAGGAGGACCTGGCAAATACTCCTCAGATTGTGAAACTTTATCTTGAAGCATTCGGTTTAGCATAGTCTACTCCGATAGAACCCTGATTTCAGCATGGGCGAAATTTGGTGCAGCAGGTATGCACAAGAGGGGAGTCACTCCGCTCCTTTGTCAATAGATTGCCCCGATTTTTGATAATAGAGTCATTGATGTCCCTATTGGGTTTTAAAGATACTATGAGCTAACAGTATTCTGCTCTATTGACTTTGAGATTTGGAATTCCCGATAATATGATACTGATTTGTACTTGACTTGTTTGAGTGCAAGAACTGATAGACAAAATGGCTGCAGCATTTCGGTCTGATAAATCTCTATAGACATGATTGCAATAAGGATTAGTTGATCGGGCATTTGAGAGGTCCCGACTAGGCATCTAGATTGCTAAATACGTTGCCGATTAATCATGGTCTGAGATTGGAATGATTTTGAATGTGATTTGTTATGTGATGTCAAGTGATGTCTTGTGATGTGACTGTTGATTGGTACATGTGCTAGATGTGTTGGTTCCTAGTGCGTCGGTACTAACAATCAGTGTCTGCCAAGACAGTTTAAGACCTCTGTCTGTTTTGCAGGCATAATCGAGGGCGATTACAATGCTTTCAAGAGGGGGGTATGTCACAAATGGGTGATGTGGCATAGCCCTAGACACACTCACGGAGTGGGGCACGGACACACCCCGATTGGCCGGCATGACACGTGGCAGACAGCCCCGGAAAAACCGTTCACATGCTGACGTGGCATACCATACGGACTTCCGCATTTTACAGCGCGTTTTATGCTATCAGGCTAACGTGGCAGCATACGGATCTCCGCAAATTACGGAGGCTGCTTTTTCAGCGCTGGCTGGTTTTTGGACAGATTTAGCAAGGCTTTTGGTCTCATTGCTTTATTTTCAGAAGCTTTTGGATTTGCTTTTGGGGCTCTGCTTTTGGGCATCCTTTGTAACTTATAAATAAGTGGGCAGGGCCCTCCCTTCTCAAAGCATCTCGACGCAGAGTCTGAGAGTGAGAACCCTCCCACTCTCGTGTACTTTGAACACAGATTAATACAAAAAGGAATACCGAAAGGGACTCCAGTCTTTGGGGCCAATATCTCTAGGCACGGAACTCCGTCGGGCCGTGTCAAATCAAGTGTGAATTGTGATCTGTTTTGAAGTGAATTTCTACTGTGTCGCGATAGAAATCTTGACTTAGAGAGCATACTCGAGCTCGCTGCTGTTGTGCATCCCCCTCGCCATCGCCCAGCTCTCTCACCCTCCCCCCCCCCAGCTTGCGCGCGCTGCCCCTCCCCCCGCCCCTCCTCAGCTCGCTATCGTGTAGCTCTCGCTGCACAGCCACCCCCGCGTTGCCCATCTTCCACCCCCCCTCGCAATGCCCTATCCGTACCCCCCTGCCCCCCACTTCCTTATCCCTTCGCGCTGCCCCTCGCCTTCCTATCCCGTACCCCCCCTTCCCCCCGTCTCCCTTTCCCTCCGCGCTGCTATTGCTGCAGCCCCCCAACTCCCCCCCCCCCCCCCCCCCCCCCTCCCCCCCTTCTCTAAAAACCCCATTTTTTCACCTTTCCCCCTCCCCCCACACACACGCACATTTTCTTCTTGCCTCACTTTATCCGTCTCAGTCGCCTCCTAACCCTCCTCCATGGTTCCTACAGGCTAAGGGTTCTCTCTTCCGTCTTCACGTACCAGCTACGACATCGTCCACCCCCCCCCCCCCCCCCCCCCCCCCGGTCCGCAACAGCAAACACAGATGGAGGCTCAAGCTTCGCCACAGAGGGACTCCGAGGAAGTCCCCTCGCCCGACCCCGTTGAGCCCACCATTCGACTTGCTCTCAAACCGACAAAGCAAGCGAGCCTAGCCGCAGAGGTGGAATGCCTTCAGGCGACTTCCGTCATCTGCAAGATTCTCGGCACCAGACCGAAGAGAGGAGAGCTGCCTGATCTTCTCTAGGCCCACCTTCTCACAGAGGTGGGCAAGATCTTGGATGTTCAGTTCCTCGAACACGGCTACTATCAGATAGAGTTTGAGACCTCCGAGATGGCGTCCAAGGTCATCGTGATGAGCCCCTTGACCATCCAAGTTGTTCGAGCCCACTTTCAACAGTGGAGACATGGTTTTGACCCAGCTTCAAATGTTCTGGTAGAGGAGGCAGACCTTCCCATCTCCGTCTGCTTTCCTGGCCACTTTTGTCCAAGATAGGCTCAAAGATTGGGATTTTCCTGGAGACACCTTGCACGGCAGCCTCAGTAGCTGCCAAGGCGGCCGACATTCCCTCAGTATGTGTTCTGGTTAGGGACACCCACTCTCCCGAAGGTCATCCTACTTTCTGGGTGAGTGGGGGTTGGTTCCGATAGAGCTGGAGTATTCGGGCCTCCCAAATCAGTGTTTCATTTTTCGGCAGATGGGCCATCTTGCAAAAACTTGTCCACGGAGGAGACCCAGACCTACACCACAGGCCCAGCCCCAGCCCTCGAGGGCTGGCCAACAGCAGGCAGGCAGAGTCACAGAGCACGCAAGCAGAGCCACCCTCCGAGCCTGGGGCTCAAGCGGAGGAGGGCTGGCAGCAGGTTCGTGGTTGACGTCGGCAATGGCCACCACACCAGCCTGGCACTCAGAGTGGTCCTCGGGCTCCTGCCCAGCAGCAGTGGGTTCCCACGGGGAATTCGACCCTCTTCAACAGGACGAGGTCCCTGCTCCAGCCTCCACCTCAGCCTCACCCTCGATAGCCCCTCGTTCCCTCGAGCTTCGACATTCGTCGTCGTTGGGATTTCTTTGCCTACCACTTTACACGGTTTCTCGGCAACCCCTCACTGGACCTTGAGGCAGCCTGCTTCAAAGTTCATGTATTGTTCCTTGCAGCTAGGGGGATAGAGGCCTTGGACTTAGCGGTTGGCTTCTCTTTCCCCCTATGAGGCAGGGACCAGGCTGAGTGGACTATAGACTCAGTGTTGAAGTGGTTGCAGACACAGGCCCTAGGGTTCTCTCACCACATGGGAGACCTAGGGGTTACAGACTTGCTTCAGACTCTCTGGCCATAAGCCAAGTTTTTGTGACACCTCCAGACACAGCAAGATGTAGACACATTGTGGTTCACTTCTTTGCTAACACGCAGAGCCCGCCATGCTATGTACACATACATGAGGAATCCTGGACAGAGGCTGTTGCTTTACGCACGACTCGGTCTACTTGGGCTTGGGCTAGACACTCTTTGCAGTCACGCCTATCTCGAGGACGCTCGGATGCAGATTACTGCCCATCCAAGCCTGCCTCGAAGATAGCACAGTTAGCTGCTGCGGCAGCATCAATTCTCTCTCGCTCCCCATGAGGATCGTCTCAGGAACGTACAGGGATTAGGTGGGCCCCAGTTTCAACGTCAGAGGGGCCGATTGCGTCAGGAGCTTCAGCGATGCCTTGTGGGAGGAGAGATTGACCTTCTTATGCTACAGGAGCATAATCTGTGTGAGAGCTGCATTAGACGTTGTGGTCAGCTTTTGCGTGGACGATATGAGACTTTTTGGTCGGCTGCCTTTGGACCTGGAGGCATCCAGGGCGGAGTATGTATGACTATTGCGGATTCTTTGCAGCAAGCCATTGTGGGCACAGGGATTATTGTGCCAGGCAGGGCTTAGTGGATCACTATGCAGGTTCAAGGTTGTCTCGTGAGCTTCCTGAACGTCTATGCGCCCAATGTGGCGAGTGCACGTGCAAAGTTTTGGTCTCAGATTGTGGCAGAGCAATGGTGCATAGGGGGTGACTTCAACATGTTGAAGGACCCCTCTGACAGCATTGGTAATAGCCATACTACTGTGCATGGAGTTGAGCTGGCAACTTGGGAGTGGTTTTGTATGACTGCAGGTTTCAGATGTGTGGAAGCATTCTAGCTTTGTGAGGCGCCCAGGCAGCCTGGCCTTCTCTCATTCGGGGACCACAGAGTGGGAGGCATGAATCTATCTCGGATAGATCGCTTCTACGCTAGTGACCACTTCTATGACTTGGGTGGGACATTTGGCATTCTGGCAGGGACTTCCTTTTCGGACCATGCACCAGTGATCCTTACCGTAACTGATAGGCAAAGGAGGGGGAGCACGATGCTACGCATCCCTCAGAGGGTCTTGCTGGACTCTACGCTCAGAGAGTGAGTGGAGGCTCTTTGGACAGAGAGCTTAGACATGCAGGATTCTCCTGCTGACAGAGTGGCCTCAGGACTTGCTCAGCTTAGTCGATTCTTTCTTCAGGAGTCTTCGGCTCGCCTGGCTGCAGCGAGAGAGGAGCAGCAGCATCTCTGACGGGGCGTTGCTTCCTTGCAGAGGATGCAAGAGCAGCATCCAGACAGTCCTTGGTTGGAGGAGCAGTTACAGCAAGCTCGCCAAGAGCTCGTCAGCACAGAGGAGAGGCGCCATGAGTTTGCTTTCCATTGACAGGCATCTCAGTGGACCCAGTGGGTGACAGAGTGACAGGAGCTTTCTTTGAGGCAAGGACCTCGGCATACGCATGCCAAGGTCAGCGAGTTGAGGAGGCCCGACGAGTCAATTGCTTTAGAGCCAGAGGACATGTGTGCATTTGCTACTGACTTCTATCGTGATCTACTGTCTGCAGAGCCTCAGTTAGAGCGTCAAGATGCATGTAGAGAGCAGGTGTGGGCACAGATGCCTTGTCTTGTGACTGAGGAGATGTGCTAGAGGCTTGAGCTACCTCTTGAGCTAGAGGAGCTACACACGGCTCTTAGAGAACTTCCCCGTGGTAGCTGTCCAAGTGAGGATGGCTCGACTCCCAGCTTTTTCTTGGAGTACTAGGACTTGCTTGGCTCAGATCTCTCCAGTGCTTTTCAGTTCATCCTGCACACAGGAGAGATGCCTGACAGCATGAGTGAGGGCCTGATTTACCTCATTCCCAAGGAGGGTGGCTCCTTGGATAAGATTCGACAGTGGCGGACCATCACCATCCTCAACTCAACCTACAAAATTCTTGCCAAGGTTCTGACTTTGAGGATTTAGCCACTTCTAGAGAGCATTATCCATGGGACACAGACAGGTTTTGTCAAGGAGCGTAGTATTTTTGACAACATCTTTATTTTTTGGGAGTCTTCTGCCCTCGCACGGCTCCATGGTGAGGATCAGGTGATACTTCTTCTCGATTTTAAGAAGGCCTACGACAAAGTTGACTGGGACTTTTTTGGAGGGCACTCTACGCAGGATGGGCTTCTGAGATGCTTGGATCACAGGGGTGTCAGCTTTGTACAGACGGGCACACAGTCAAGTACTTTTGTCAGGAGGTAGAGGTGATCGTTTCATGCTCACACGTTCGGTCAGACAGGGCTGCCCTCTTGCCCTCTTCCTCTTTCTGTTCTATGTTGAGGCGATGAGCAAGTTTTTGGTTTCAGAGCAGGTTGGTTTACGTGGCTTAGCGCTCCCTATTCGGGGAGATGAGCTATTGGACGCTGAGCTTGCAGACCATTCAGCCTTGTACTTGGATGGCCAGGAGGCCAATCCAAGTACAAGGTGCCAGGAGGCCATTCAGCCTTGTACTTGGATGGCCAGGAGGCCAATCTTCACAGGTGTGAGCAAGATCTAGAGACTTTTTCTTGTGCATCAGGCGCATTGATCAACTGGAGAAAGACAGTGGCTTTCTCGGTTGGTGTTGGTAGTGCTCCTACGCCTGATTGGATGCCAGGTGAGGGTTTCAGGTGGATTCCCCCAAGGACTGCAGTTCGGTACTTGGGCTATCAGGTTGGTTTGGACTTGTCTCCCGAGCAGCAGATTGCTCCCCTCCTCTTGTCTATCAGCAGGAAGTTGTTACATTGGAGCTCCGCACGACTTTCTCTGGCAGGCAGAGTTGTAGTGGCCAACTAGGTGTTGTTGGCTACTATGTGGTACATCACTTCTTGTTGAATCTTTTCAAGTTCTTGTATCAGTCAAGTAGAGAGGCTAATCAGGAAGTTCCTTTGGTCGGGGCGTCACACTCAAATAGCCCGAGCAGAAGTGGCATGGCAAGTCATCATTCTTCCTTGTTCTCAGGGAGGATTGGGGATCATAGACCCAACACAGCAGAGCAGAGCCCTTCTTGGGAAGTTTATCGTCAGAGGACTTCTTCCAGGAGAGGAGCCCTGGAAGGAGTTCTTGCTTCAGCGGCTTAGTGCTAGGGTGCCTCAAGCTGGAGGCCCTTGGCGACCCTCGACTACATGGACTTTCACAGGGATGTGCAGAGTTGGCTTGAGCAGAAGACTGGAGGACTGCTTCGCTGTGAGTCTGCTCCAATCTTGGGAGCAACTGCGGAGAGGCCTGGAGCAACATCAGCCTACTTGCACGGAGGAGCGTATGAGACAGCCCCTTGTTTGGAGCCCCATGGTTAGCACTCAAAGAGGCCACTTGGTTGGTAGTCGGCCTCATGTTTCCTGGGGTCCCATGGCAGAGGGTCCAGCACGCACTTTAGGTGACTGGCTACAGTTTTCAGGCTTGTAAGAGGAGCTTCAGGGCATTCAGCTACTACAGGGCGTGCAGAGCATGTGTCAGAACATCTCAGAGGCAGTACCATCTGAGTGGCTCACGCCTCTCAAGTCAGCAGCGCCCAGATGGATGGGGGCCTTCACGCGACTGGAGGTTCTCATCTCAGTTCGGTCTTGCTTAGAGACTATACCACCCTTGTTTTTCGAGCTACAGGGTGACGACGCTTACACCGAGTTGCAATAGAGGCCCCACAGGTGGCAGAGTGCTATTTTCATAGGATCGGAGTGGTGGGCATCTGTAGGAGGACTTGTGTCATGTGACACATCCAACCCTATGTGTCCGTGGACAAGCTACAGCATGATCAGGGTTCAGTCAGTCCAGTCAAGTCTAGATTAGCAGTGATCTGGCACTTTTGTGAGTCCATTCGGAGACCGTGCATGCCCAGTCACACTGAGTGTAGATGCATATCCTCTGGTTGCACACAACATGATCATCAGTATTCCCTTCAAAATCCATCAGATTCAGTCAAGGGAATTTTCCAGTGCATTTAGCCTATTTTCCCTATTTTTGGTATTTTTCACTTATTATTTTTAAGTGACTTTCCAACAAAAGTAGGTAGGGCAATTTTGCTAAGTTAATATATAAGCAAACCCAAGTTAGCACTTTCTGGCACAAGAGGCAGCATGAGCACATGCTCAACAGGCACCTTCTCAGCAGGACCCAGCAAGAACCTTGGCGTTTTCCTTTGCCGTCACCACCAACACCCTCAAGCACCTAGCGTTTTCTATTCTAGCAGTTCCCGCGTCATCAGCAACTCCAGATCCCCAGCGATTTGCATCCCTTGCATCATCGCCATCAGCAGGCAGCCCTAGCGTTTCCTAATCCCAGCCAAGCTTCCCCATTTGCCAGCGTTTTTACTAACGCTCAGCCCACAGTCCAGCGTTTTTGGTTTTCAGCCCAAACTGCAGCAGATACACAGCGTTTTCAGCGAGCCTCAGCAGCAGACAGTTCATCCCTAGTTTGTTGCAGAAGAACCCCCATTTTCAGCCATAAAAACGCAGCCAAAACAGTCATTTTCACCCACCCAAAACAGCCCAAAGATTTGCAGATTTTCAGCAGATAGAAGACCACAGATTTCAGCCATCAAGTCGTCGTCGTCATCACCGTCGTCGTCATCGACATAGTCACAGGTTGCATCAGTCCACTGCATCGTCATTGTACCACTTTGTGCAATCATAAGTAGACCACTCTCGCCGACGAGAGTGGGGCCTTCGGAGGAGGGTTTTACAACGTCTCTGGTGTCGTATCTCTCTTCTCTCTCTATCTCTCAGTCTCATACACTTGCACGCACAGTGTCCATTCACTTTGTTAGTGATCATAGCATTCTCTCATTAAGAATGGAAGGCTCTCCCTTCCATAAGAACAAAAGGAACCTTGAGCACAGTTCGGAGCACTCATCTTGAGCAAAGCGCAAACATTCATTCCGTTGCACCTAACATTGGTATCAGAGCTTTGGCAGTGTTCTGTATCACTCAAGGAAAGAACCACAAGATTTTTTTTGCTTGTTGAGGTCGCACGAACCCAAGTTCGCTTGGGCGTGTCGATTCCTAATCGTTTTTGTTGAAGAGTGGCAGAAATCCCAAGAAAGAAGGGCTTGTCCAACCTCCCCTTGTGTCTCTTTTCACTCATTGAGAGCGGACCGTGCACTTAGCGGCCGGCCAATCGAAGTGAGGTGGGAAAAAGCAACCTTGGTGTGAGCATAAGACCACCAAGGGGTGCACCCACGGAAAAGAGTAGAACTCGGGTGAAGAGAAGATCCTTCTCAAACGCGATTTGCAAGCGAAAGAAAATCCTCAAGAACCCAAGAACCCAAGGCCCTCAAGAACCCAAGTTCCTCATGAACTCAAGAACTCAAGACCCGCAAGAACCCAAAGTTCCTCGTGAACTTAAGAACTCAAAACCCACAAGAACCCACGACTTCAGAATGGTCATCACTCGAAGCGGAATGGATACTTCGCTTGGAGGTGATGAGCATGAGAGAGGCAAAGAAGAATTTTCCCCACCAGGAGGTTTTTCCGACCCTCCCCCTTTCCCATGTACGACAAGGATTGCACTAACTCCTATGGAGGCTTTCGACAAGAGGATGATGGACAGGAAGTTAGAAAGCGAAGAAAGAATCACAACCATAGAGCGTAAGTACCAAGAAAGAATGGCAGTCATAGCCTGAGCGAGCGAGCGAGCCCGCTTGGAAGCCAAAGTAAGAAAAGCAGAAATGGATCGCAGACACGTAGAAGAAAAAGCAGAAAGAAAAGCAATACAAGAACAGAGCGACCGACAAAACAAAGTTCTGGCGACTCTATTCTCAAGTTCAGTCACAGATGCAAGAGATTTGGGGAAAGGAGACTCTCTCAGTCTCTTCTTCTCCAAAGCATGACACACAAAATTTGCATGATTGTGTGAAGCATGATGACTTGAATGACAATGATTTGCATGATGATTTGAATGAAAATGATAAGCATGATGATTTGAATGACAATGATAAGCATGATGACTTGGATGCCAATGATTTGCATAATGATTTGGATGACAATGACAAGCGTAATGATTTGCATGATCAAGATGTGATTTCTCACAAGCATGATGATTTGCATGATCTAGATGTGATTTCTCACAAGCATGATGAGTTGCATGAAGATCATGTGATCGTTCACAAGGATGATGTGTTAGTGGATGCTTTTTCTAGCGAAGCTAACCTCGTTGTAGAGTCGATCAATCACGAAGAACCGATCTTGGCTTTCGAGTCAAGGTCCAAAGAACCAAAGTTACCAGGGAACGGACATTTCAGGCCTTGGAACGCCGGAACGGCGTTCCAGCCGGCTGGGATTTTCTGGAATGCGTCGGAACGGAACGGCGTTCCGGCTGGAAACTGTCACCGGAACGGGACGACCGGAACGGGCTGGAACGGGCTGGAACGGACCGGAACGGACCGGAACGGCCGGAACAGCCCCAACGGCCATAAACGGCAGTTTTTGAAATTGAAAAAAATGACTGTTAGGCAGCCAACGGCCATTTTCAGCAGTCAAAAAAGTATATAATGCCCCCCTCCTCCCCCATTCTTCACACACTCATCAAGCCTCAAGGCCCATTCTCCCTTGCTTGAGCCTTGCTCTCAACTCTCAAGCCAAGCTCATTCTCCCTAGCTTGCTCTCAACTCTCAAGCCATAGTGTGGCGCCGCGGCATGCCTCAAGGCTCAAGCTCTCAACCTCTCTCTCTCTCTTGGGCTAACTTCTAAGTTCTAACCCTCAACTTTCAAGGCTCAAGGCTCAAGCTCTCACGGAATCAAGCGGCAAGCCTCTCTCTCTCAATCCCTCTCTCTCTCTCTCAAAGTTCAAGATCAAGCTCTCTCTTTCACGGATAATCCATCATCCATGGCTTCTTCTTCTCGTTCAACCCCCTCCGTTCATGCGGGCAACACTCAAAAGGCGAAGGAATGGTCGTGGTGGGATGAAGTGACCTCGGAGGGCACCTTGTCGGCGGCGGGAGGTTCTCGTGCATGGGGATGCAAGCTATGCTCTTACACGCGGAAAGGGGGGCATGACAAAGTGAGGGCACACTTTCTTCGAGTGCCGGGACATGAGGTGAAATTTTGTGCCAACGTAACCATCGAGAAGAGGAAGGAGCTCGAGGAAAAGGATCGGCAATTCAACCATAAAGCCAAGCCGGCACGCAAAGGTATTGATCCAAAGACCCTCATTTTCCCTTCTTCCTCTCTACCCGGTGTAGGTGTTGGTGCATCTTCAAAAGGTCCAATTCGTCGCCAAAAGACCCTTGCCACCTCTTGGGACCCAAAGAAGAAGGAAGAGGTGGATGCGGCCGTGGCCTGATTCTTCTATCACGACCATATCCCATTTGTCGCAACGAGGTATGTTCATTGTTTTATGATTCATCAATCTTCTCTCTCATTTCTTCCGTTATCGTCATTTCCACTTTTTTGATACTAACCTCTTCTATGTTTGATCGAAATAGGTCGGAGTATTGGAAAGTCATGGTGCAACGGATAGGAGAGTATGGCACCGGCTATGTGCCGCCATCTTCAGAGGCTCTCCGAACCACCTTGCTCGATCGAGAGAAGGCTATCGTGGAGTAAGCAACCCTCAACATTCAGCATCTTTGGGCAAAACATGGCGTTTCCCTCATTGCTGACGGGTGGAGCGATACAAGGAAGAGATCTATCCATGGTCTCGTCGCATACTCCAGTGGAGAGATGTACTTTGTGCACTCTCATGATGCCACTGAGAGTGGCAAGTCCGCCGATGTCCTCTCTACAGAGTGGACAGCGGCCATAGAAACCATCGGTGAGCAACACGTGGTGGCCTTTGTCACAGATGGGGAGGCATCAAACAGGGCAACAGCAGCTATCATAGAGGGCCACTATCCGCATGTGACAGTGTGCTTTTGCATGGCACACTGCTTGAACAACCTTCTAAAAGACATCGGCAAGCTAGACTGGATTGCTCCAGTCATTGCTGATGCAGTGAAGATGGTTACTTTCATCAACAATCACAACTTGGTTCGGAGTGAGTACCTCAAGAGGTCGGGCGGCAAAGTGCTTCTAAAGTATTCAGATACCCGCTTCGCACTCAACTTTCTTCTTGTACGCAGGCTGTCTGAATGTCAAAATGCGGTCCGACAGGTCTTCATCAGTGATGAGTTCACCACCTCCCCCTATGCAAAGACAGTTGCAAGGATTTTGTGCAAGGATAAGGCAAAGGATCTTGAGTTCTGGAAGGAGCTCAAGAGTCTAGATGCACAGGTAAAACCGGTGGTTCATTTGCTTCGAGTTCTGGATGGCATGGATCCTTGCATTGGCAAGATTTATGAGGCAATGGACCGCATGATTGAGCAGCTTGCACAGCTTGAGCCGAACGCAGAGCGATATGAGGAGATCCATGCGCTTTGCAGCTCAAGGTGGAATTCATATGCCTCTCCTTTACACGGGGCAGCGTACATGGTGGATCCAGAGTTCCAAGGTGCAGGGCAAGAGACAGATAGGGAAGTCATGAACCAATTTACAGAGATCTTAAACAAGATGGTTCTAGACAGAGATGGGCGACGCATTGTCAGAGATCAGCTGAGACAGTACAGAGAGATGCGGGGGTCATTTGGCAGTCCAGATGCTCAGATTGATCGCAGGAAAATAGGTTCAGTGCTTTGGTGGGAGGACTATGGCTATGATGGCCCTGAGCTTCAGAGATTGGCGATCCGTATTCTCAGCCAGTCAGTTAGTACCTCATGCTTGGAGCAATTGTGGAGTACCTTTAGCCACATTGCTTCCAAGAAGAGAAATCGGCTTGGAGTGGAGAAGGCTAATGATCTTGTCTTCGTCAGCGCAAATTTGAAAATGCTTTGCAAGAGTACAGACAAACAGACAGATCCTTTTACACAGTGGGAGATGGAGCAAGAGGCTTCTCAGGCGGGTAGAGATGCACATCCACCAACACCAGGTACTTCATCTGTGGCTGAGATCGAGCCGGACCTAGACCTCGATGATGAGGAATGGGAGGATGTGCATGATTTACAGCCGGCTACTACGGATTGGGAGGCCTCTCAGGCTAGTGGCTCTTGAGTCTTGAGTCTTTGCCATTTATCCACCTTTTTGTATGGCTGCTTGAGCCTTGCCCTCTTTGCCATTTGTAGCTACTAGCATCTTTATGGTATTTGTCACCTTCAGTCTTTTGGTATTGTGGTCACTGAAGTCTCGTTTGAACTTTGCCCCCCTTTGGTTTTTTTGTAGCACCTTGGCCGCTGGCGGCCCTTGAGGCTTGTTACTATGTTAGCCATAATTAATTCCAAAGTGTTATCTCTGACTACTACTCTTGCAATTATTTGAGAGCATTGTGTATGTACTATGGGCATTGTGTTTGCTCATTGTTGTTCATCTGGCTATGTTGTTCATCTGGCTATGTACTCTGGGCGCCTCACATCCCAATCAAGTCATAATAAGGTTAAATGGTCTTCGAATCGTGTTTTTTGTGGGTATTAGAGTCAAAGGACTCTAATACTACTTGTATTCAAACACATAACGCTAAAAAAAATAATATTTGGGTGTTTTTTTAGCCTGTCGTTCCGCGCCGTTCCCGTTTCGGGCCCATTCCCGTTCCCCCGTTCCGCAGGGAGGCCCGTCACCGTTCCCGTTCCGCGTTCCGGGTAACTCTGCAAAGAACCCCCACAGGACGATTCGATCCCTCAGGAAGAAGCGATCTTGGCTCTCGAGCCTAGGTCTAACGAACCATCACAGGAAGTATTATGTGTTCGCATGATTGATACGCACGCATTGTTCGAGTGTTTCATTCGTGATCGTTTCCTATATTTTAGTCAGCATCGTTATGTGATCCCTTTTCCTAGGCATGACATATTGTATGTTGAGCACGTTTCTCTCATGGATGAGCACAAATGTATGCGGATTTTTCATGAAAAGCTGAAAAGTATGCATTCAAGGAAGTCACATTCCATGTCTCTTCCTTGGCATGACATAGTTGTAGACAAAGCACATGACAATATGAGCACCAAGCATGGGCATTTCCGTTGTGAATTGCCAAAGTTGATTGCTTTAGATCATCAAAGAAAGATTCGATCTCTTTGTTTGCATGTGTTGGATGAACGGGTTGTCACTCCGTCTCTATGTTCATCTACATTGCATACACAGTCTTTAGAGAAGACAATAATTTTTTCCTTCACTTTACATGGAATAGGTATGTTCATGGTTTGTGTTGGAAATGGTTTCAAGAATTTTCAACCATGGAGATTCTTGAAGAAGAAAGAAGCATGACTCTAGACAAAGTTGAAGTAAGGAAGAAGCCACAGAAGACTTTGTGTCGCTTTCGGCGCGGCCCAAAGAAGCAAGCGTTGTAGACCTTTATGAAGTTTAAGTACCGCACGACCCGCACATCAGAATGGGCCGGCAAAGAGTCCCTTCCAGGATTCCGGATGCTATTGGCGATCTCCCTCGACGCCATACAGTTCGGTACCAGTACCTCACTTTGAAAAGGAGGGAATGTCATGTGACACATCCAACCCTATGTGTCCGTGGACAAGCTACAGCATGATCAGGGTTCAGTCAGTCCAGTCAAGTCTAGATTAGCAGTGATCTGGCACTTTTGTGAGTCTATTCGGAGACCGTGCATGCCCAATCACATTGAGTGTAGATGCATATCCTCTGGTTGCACACAGCATGATCATCAGTATTCCCTTCAGAATCCATCAGATTCAGTCAAGGGAATTTTCCAGTGCGTTAAGCCTATTTTCCCTATTTTTGGTATTTATCACTTATTATTTTTAAGTGACTTTCCAACAAAAGTAGGTAGGGCAATTTTGCTAACTTAATATATATGCAAACCCAAGTTAGCACTTTCTGGCACAAGAGGCAGCATGAGCACATGCTCAACAGGCACCTTCTCAACAGGACCCAGCAAGAACCTTGGCGTTTTCCTTTGCCGTCACCGCCAACACCCTCAAGCACCTAGCGTTTTCTATTCTAGCAGTTCCCGCATCATCAGCAACTCCAGATCCCCAGCGATTTGCATCCCTTGCATCATCGCCATTAGCAGGCAGCCCTAGCGTTTCCTAATCCCAGCCAAGCTTCCCCATCTGCCAGCATTTTTACTAACGCTCAGCCCACAGTCCAGCGTTTTTGGTTTTCAGCCCAAACTGCAACAAATACACAGCGTTTTCAACTAGCCTCAACAGCAGACAGTTCATCCCTAGTTGTTGCAGAAGAACCCCCATTTTCAGCCATAAAAACGCAGCCAAAACAGTCATTTTCACCCACCCAAAACAGCCCAAAGATTTGCAGATTTTCAGCAGATAGAAGACCACAGATTTCAGCCATCAAGTCGTCGTCGTCATCACCGACGTCGTCATCGACATAGTCACAGGTTGCATCAGTCCATTGCATCGTCATTGTACCACTTTGTGCAAACATAAGTAGACCACTCTCGCCAACGAGAGTGGGGCCTTCAGAGGAGGGTTTTACAACATCTCTGGTGTCGTATCTCTCCTCTCTCTCTCTATCTCTCAGTCTCATACACTTGCACGCACAATGTCCATTCACTTTGTTAGTGATCATAGCATTCTCTCATTAAGAACGGAAGGCTCTCCCTTCCATAAGAACAAAAGGAACCTTGAGCACAGTTCGGAGCACTCATCTTGAGCAAAGCGCAAACATTCATTCCGCTGCACCTAACATGTCATAGATCCCGACCCAGTAGCTCTTGAGACTGGCCATTCAAGACTGTGGGCTTGGGAGAGTTGTCCACTAGCACGAGTATAGTGGGATCCTGAAGAGTGGCTCAAGAGGGACCCTTTCTCCTCGGCAGACCATCCAAACGTCCCTTTCTTTCAGTCCCGGTGACGTCACATACTAGCAGCGCAGAGAGAGGTTTGTCCTATTGCAGCACCTCATTGGCAGAAGGAGAGTCTCACAGTTGAGTTCTTGGCAGCTTTTTAGGAGAGGTTGTGGGACTCCAGACAGCCAAGGCGAGTCACTTTGTTACAGTGGCTGGTTGCACACCGAGCTACAGCAGTTGGGAGTTGGCTTGTACATAGTGGTCTCTCGGTCGCATGTGCAACTTGTGACCATCTTGTGGAGAGTCAGCCCCACTATCTTTGGGACTGTCCTTTGGCACAGCAGGTGTGGCTTCGTGTTCTTCGCTTGATGCAAGCTCTTTCCATAGCTCGGCAGTACACTTGGGTGGCAACTGCTTGGTCCACTCTCACGGGCCTGGCACTTCAGTTTGAGCTATCCTCCACCAGCAGGATGATAGTGTTGCAGGGGGGTCGACCTACACTCCAGCCTGCTACAGAGCTTACTCCACAGGAGTGGTGCAGTGAGAGAGAGGAGTGTTGGGAGCTCATCAGCGGCCTAACACAATGGTTCATCTAGCGGGCCCGCTACTTCCGCATCTTCGAGGCTTGCCCTGTACCACCAGCAGAGACTTTTCGGGATCTTTGGCTGGAGCTGATCCATACTCTTAGAGGACCATTTGAGAGACTCAAGGGCAGCTCTGACCGCATGCAGGAGCGAAGAGAGGCTTTCCTTCAACTCTCGCGTCTTGGGCCTTTTTTCACTATAGTCCAGGTGTGCTCAGATGGCACTACCGTCCACCTATGTGGCTTTTCCCTCCTCCCATCTCTTGATTTAGCCTCATTGTACATATGTTGTTTTTTCATTGGGAGAGTCTCCATCATGATTGTTGTAGCCCTCTCTTGTAGAGGTGGTTGTAGCCCTTTGGGCAGTTCCATTAACTGATAGAAGGATCTTTTTCTCGGAAAAAAAAAAGAATCTTTTCTT
The DNA here is from genome assembly GCF_014529385.1 of Adiantum capillus-veneris. Classification (NCBI taxonomy): domain Eukaryota; kingdom Viridiplantae; phylum Streptophyta; class Polypodiopsida; order Polypodiales; family Pteridaceae; genus Adiantum; species Adiantum capillus-veneris. Next base: position 43,963,974 of record NC_140944.1, read on the forward strand.
GGAGTGTCCAAGTTGTTACACACAAGCCTAGCTCCATGAGTTCAATGGGGTAGTTGTGGAACCTAATGGCCCTGCCCTCGACTCAGTTGGGTGATGCTTGTCCCACGAGATGCCTTTGAGCATAAGGGCCTTTGAGCATTACTGCAGATCGGACCTTGCTACGCTTCAAGACGAGAAAAAAAAAAAGGAAACCACCTTGTTGCCTACAGTCTGGCGTTATTTATTTTTCTTTGACACGCTCAAAACTACAGCAATGGGTCCCTTTTCACTAAGCGTTTTGAGAAGCAAGGACAGTTGAAAGCTCTCCGCCTTGAAAGTTTCAAAGCGTTCTGCGTCGCTACTCATTGACCTTGCAATACCTTACTCATCGTCTGTCACGTGCGCACTTCACTTGCGCCACGTGGACACGCTTCTGCCATAGTCTGGCATGAGTCTTAGCTTAGGACTGAGCCTGGCACCTTTGTGAGCCTCTAGCAGGACATGCATGTCCAGGCCAGTCACACTTGCATACCCTCTCTTGCACAAGAACAGTCATTTCATCATGCAGGCATTTTACCGCACGAACCACCTCTCTTAAGTCATTTTATTAAAAGTGACTTTTGGAATTCTTTTTGTAAGTTTGTTGGAAAAATAGGTAGGGCAAATTGCTAAAGATCTATAAAAGAAACCCATTGGGCACTCAATAGAGGCAGAAGAAGCAAGGACATAAGGAGACAGGCACCCAGCAGACAAGCAACACCTCAACAGGAGCGCTAGCGTTTTCTCAAGAAGAAAAAGACCCTGATCAGCCTAGTGTTTTCAGATTTCAGCAGACAGCCCAGCGTTTTCAGTTTTCAGCCTTGACGCCATCGCCGTCGACACCATCGTCGTCGTCGTCGTCGTCATCGTCGAAGTCCCTGTCTTGACGACTACACCATCGCCATCATCGTCGTGGATCCCTATCTTGACGACTACACCTTCGTCATCGTCGTTGCAGATCCGGACTTGACAATGACACCATCGTCGTCATCGTCACAGTCACCGTCGTCATCGTCGTCGACATAGACCAGCAGTACCCGTCGTCGACATCATCGTCTTCGACATAGACCCCATCGTCGACATCACCGTCTTCGACACAGAACCGTCATCGACACAAAACCGTCTTCGACACAATACCGTCGTCGACTTCATCGTCGTCCACAAAGACTTTTAGTACCTCGTCGTCGACTTCATCGTCTTCGACATAGAACCTCAATACCCCTTCAGTACCTTAGTACCCAGTACCCAACATCAGTAGTGTCAGTACCCATTAGCATCAGCATCTCAACATTTAGTCATTGTAGCAGCATTATGCAAGAATAAAGAAAGTACTTGCTCTGGCAACAGAGCAAGGGGGCCCTTGAGGGTTGGGATCCGACATCCCCGTGTCGTCTATTTTCTCTCTCTCGTCATCTCTCTTTCTTTCAGTCCAGTTCAGTTCTTTCAAGTGAAGTAAAGTGTCCCTTGTGTTTGTGTGCGGAGTACTAGATCCGAGCAAAATCCTTATTCTCTTCCGCTGCACCTGACATCGCCGCCCTTGGTCAAAACAGCGTTTCAATACGATGTGGAGGCAAGTGCCAATGGACTCTCTCTCTCTCTCTCTCTCTCTCTCTCTCTCTCTCTCTCTCTCTCTCTCTCTCTCTCTCTCTCTCTCTATCTATATATATATATATATATATTTGCATTTCGAAACACACCAAGAGGTGGTACCTCCACCAATTATTCTGCTCCTTGAAGCGTTTCAAACACTCCATACACAAGCTCAGACCATTGCCGGTTGATATTTTGTGAGCGTTTAAGCACAAACGCCCATTATCCAGGTGCCACCTTTCTCCGTGCGTATTAAAATGCAATTGCCAACAAGTCCTCGTTGCGGCTCTTCCACTTCTTCACGTGCTAGTTCTCCCGCAATCAAAGAGCACGCGGCTCTGATACCATGTCAAAGTCGACAATGCGGAAGCGTAGAGCAATGGGGAGAATACATGAGAGAGAGAGAGAGAGAGAGATACTGCTGAACCAACCAATGAATTGATACTTGTACAATGGGGGCAATGGGTTACATATATACACACCTCATTAAATTGCCCTACCTAGACTTTGACAAATAAGTAAAATAAATACCTAAAAGCCAAAATAAAAAATGGGATCACATTGGGCAGTTCACTTGAGATGCCACAACTCTAACATGCTTCTAGGCGGGGAACTCCGTCCTGCCGTGTCAACTCTCTCTCTCTCTCTCTCTCTCTCTCTCTCTCTCTCTCTCTCTCTCTCTCTCTCTCTCTCTCTCTCTCTCTCTCTCTCATTCTCTCTCATCTGTGCTCTCTTGTCCACATTTCTTCTACTGTATTTTGACATGTTGATTCCAACAAACACAACGTGATCTTTGTAGGCTGTGACTCTATTTTCAAAGGTTATCACTTGTTTGACAGAATGGAAAGATATTTTAGCCATTCAAGATGATGTCTTTGCCAAGCATGTGCCTATAGATGGGGTTCCTTTCTAAGACCTTCCTTAACTTCAAATTTACCTAGTTTTGGCAATCCTATAAATAAATCTCTTTTTTTGAAATAAATCTCTCGGGGTCCTTTCCTCTGATATCATCACCACAGCCTCTTGCTCTAGAATCACTAAATGCTCTTGAAGTTCCACATCCAAGAGCTAAGAGGAGGATACACCTCCTATGAATTACTCCTCCAATATCTCGCAATGCCATATAGTAGACAGCGAGGACTGCTTTGTTTAGACATCTGTATAATTTCAACCCATCCAACAATCATGATCCAGTTAGTGGGATTCTTGAGGTAAATGCCTTGTCTATGGCTAAAATCCATAATCAACATTTCATGTGTTTCATTGTTTTGACACAATTAGTTTCAAGAATGTGGACATAAAACATGTGGGTTTCATAAGCTCATACCAAACATAATATAGGTGCACTTGCAAACTATCGATGGGTTCCTGTAGTTTTGTTGCTGGGTTTGCGATGCAAACATCTTTGTATGAAATTGAAGAAGCTTGTGCTATACCCATCAGTGCACGCGCGCAGGAGTGCACACAAAGTTGTGTTTGTGTGTGTGTGTGTGTGTGTGTGTGTGTGTGTGTGTGTGTGTGTGTGTGAGAGAGAGAGAGAGAGAGAGAGAATAATACCTGGATGCACGACCGGAGTAGCTCATTAGTTATCGCAGTCACCATGGCCCCGTTAAAGGAATTGGGTCAGCTTGCTGTGGTAAGGGGGCTTGTGCTGTGCTCCATCGCCGAGAGGATGGCGCCAAGTTTTGAACATAACGAGAGAGAGAGCTCTAGATGGTGGTTATCGAAAACTTATCGGTTGACCACCAACCTTGGTCATCCTTAAGCACGGTGTAAATGAAGTGCAGGGGCTGGGATGAAGTGCGGCGAAAACCTATACACAGTGCGATTAGTAGCAATTTGTTGTCCATGTTTACTTTCCTCCTTGTAGAGTTTAATTTATGAGGAACTGAAGTGGCTTGGGAAACAAGCAATCCCACGCAGGCATGTGGTTAGAACGTTGCGCTGCCAAGCGCAGGTCTTGGGTTCGTGTCTCAAGCGTGGACGAGACGGGTCAACACGCTAAACTTTTTTTCCAACCGCTTGTCCTCTTCGAGATTCGCACAAAACACCCAGCGTCATCAATCCCACATCCTCGGGGTCATTAAGAGCTCATGGCATATATTGTCGTTGCTTGGTCATAGGCGTTCTAGAGATATTAGTTCTCTCTCTCTCTCTCTCTCTCTCTCTCTCTTTTGTCAATAATACGCACTATCGTTTCGCAGCCATTCATCTTAGCCCCCACTCCCTTCAAATCGAGACAGGCATCAGAGCAATGGAAAGGAGTTCCATTGACAATGCACATTATGCTCACTCCAAGGTCGACAGTCTGCACACCACACTCTACTAGAGTACACAGCTTTTTCTCACATCCGGACTTCGTTCCCTCGCATGTTCAGCCATGACTTATACCTACATTCTTTCTTCTCCCAGCCACGATGTGGGCTCTCCATTGCGACTCTAATCACCACAATCCTTAAGCATCAAGAGAGAGTCAGTTATCAACCATGTGCACATAGTACATCACATGTACCTTTGGTACATAGGACCTCGACCTATGTAAACCTCTTTTGTTGTGTACCCTTCTGTATGTTAAATAACAATAAAATCTATGGTTTTAAAACCCTTATATTGAAACTCACGTGCTATGCTAACATATTTAGGGTGGCCCCTCGAGGACCCTTTCCCTTACCTCACCTTTGAAGACAATACCTTCATCCTATTGTTGGAAAATCATGTATTTGGACGTTGTGATCCATGTATGCTACAAGGAGGCTAGAAGTAGATTCAAGCATAGGGCATGCCCTCATGGAAAAACCTTTAACATTTGGTGATGCCCTTTGGCTAAAATGCAGCAAAAAATTAAGGACAAATAGGGTATTTAAGAGAAGACTAGTTGAGGTTCTCCTCTCCAATAGATGTAGCAATCGCTTTTGTTGTAGATAACGCCTAGATGTGAAGTGCTTATGTTGATACCTTTGCTTTGCCTTTAAACTTGTTCACATCTTGATCAAGAACATGATTGCACTCGACTAGGATTTCATAGCCTTTTCGTACAATATGTAGGACTAACGTCTTATGTTGAAGCTTATAAGTATTTACATCGCATGTCTCATAATAGTAGCAGAAATCTCCCCTCATTGACCATAGAGGTGTGACTTAGTATGTAGGATGTCACTTGTGTCCATGTCTTTGTCTAAGTATTTTATGCTTACTCTCGTGCTTACTTAAGAAAAATCTTTTGATTCATTGACATGAAAACTACTATTTCGAAATTCTTTAAAGTGTTCTTTACTCCAAACCTTGTGTGAACTCTTGCTGACCCAAAATATAGCTAAAATTCGAGTTGTTGTCAACTTTAGACGAGTGCATTGGAGTGTTAACATAGGAAGTGTACTTTGAATGGAAATAGGCCGAATGAATGCATGATGCTTGTGTGCCAATCCTTTGAAGAGTTAACGTCTACCAAAGAGGGTTGGTCAATGCTCGTTCAAAAAAGGTGACCCATGCAAAATAGATATAGTAGCTCTTCTCCTATGAAAGTACACGGATCAAGCTCTTCTAATGATACTAGACCCCTCCTATGAAAATACATAGCTTAAGCTCTTCTAGTGAACCGAGTTGTACACAGTGCAATGGTTGATGTTAATATCTACATGAGAGAGAGAGAGAGAGAGAGATGGTCTAGTGGTCTAGCTCAAGCAAATGAGGTTTCAAGATGATATCTTGGACCCATAACACCAAATCTTGAAATTCAAAGTGCTCAGAAGTTCACAAGAGTGTTTCTCTCAATGAAGCATGATTGCATTGAGAGAATAAGGCCCCTTTTCTTATGGGTAGGGTGGGCTTTCTACAATGTATGTGGGGTTATTCCTCTAGCTCGAGAGAATAAGGCCCCCTTCTTATGGGTAGGGTGGGCTTTCTACAATGTGTGTGGGGTTATTCCTCTAGCTCTCTGAAGTTATATTGCCTCCTAGCATCACTCTTTCCTCAAAACGCCCCCCTCAATGCTAGGGCTCATGCTTCTACTCTTCCCATACCCTTCTCTATCTTTGAGTTTACTTTGACCAAAATAAAGTTTTGTATGTTTGGCATTGTGCCCTCTCGATACCAAATATTCCTATCTCGGATCAAGGCTTATCTCGGCTAATGACTTTGGAAAATCTTTCTTAGCCACTTAGTGTAGGATTTTTTTGGGTACTTTGGATTGAAGAGAACTTAAAAGTAAAATATTGGGTACATCATCAGCTCCATAGGCTAGCTACTACAATATTAGGCATTTTCATGGGCATGGGGGTATAGTTTCTTTTAGGTGTTTTTCCATCTTTTAGAGCCCTTGTTGTAATATTGGCTCATCTTTAAAAAAATATATAAGATCCCCCCGCCCAACCCCCCCAAACCAAACCCTATGTCTCTCCCCTACCTTGTCAACAACCCTTGTGTTGTGTGCTCCCCTCCCATCTCCTCTATCATCTACCCATCCGCAACCCTTGTGCAGCATGCGGCAAGCCAATCTTGTCACATGGATAGTTATGCACAGCATGAGGAATTGCAAATGTGATGCAATCGGGCTCAAAAAAGAGGACTACACAACTAGGGGGCGAGTACAAGGCAACAAAAGAGGAGGTGGAGACAAGGCAAGAGGCCCACAGAGTTGGTGGAGGACCATGCAACGTAATTTAGTACAAGAAGCTCGAGATGTGCAGATATGACAAGAGCAATCCTAGACGAACAGTTGGGGCAATTAGAGTTGTGGAGGGAGAGAGAGAGAGAGGGGGGGGGAGAGGGAGAATTAGCAAAGATTCTCTTCCTCCATGATTTACCCAAGTTGTGGAGACATACGAAAATTGTGGGACATACTTTTTATATTTTTATGACTTCTTAAACCTCACTTGTGGTTACTTTAAAAGCTTCTTTATACTTTGGTTTTCAATGACAACTGGAATTTTTGGCTTGCCTTCGTAGTTTTGTTTAATCCCACTTTCATTTTTTTAGGGAAAGTTACCGAAATACCATTTTTAATATGTGGAACTTTCCAAACACCCCTCAAATTTCCAAAAATTCAAAATTACCCTTTTACCAATTTTGGATGGATTGCCCCAATTTCGGCATAGTTTATTCTTTTTCACATATTTTGTCTTAGACAAGAAATTTCACCAATGAACTAAAAATTAGAGGCATTTGTGTCTACAAATAATGAGCCAATTCATCTTTATAGACCATATTACCATTCAAAATTCTAGTATCATCTTCTATTGACGGAGAACCAATCTTCCTACGAAGAGTGGCAAAAAAAGGAAGTCTTTGGAGATGTTTGTGAGATTAACAATGGGTATTTTGAAGATTTAGGAAAATTTTAAGTGCATGGAATGTATTTGCAAAATACGAAGGGTATTTTGGGAATATTCACAAAATTCAATGGTATTTTGGTAATTTCCCTTTTTTCTTTATGATGGCACGCATTTAACAATATCAAGTCTCTTTGCAAATTGTTTTATGATGCATATGCGGGTAGGTTCTTACGCTAGAGTTCCTTTGGCATCTTGGCCAATATTTAGCAGCTTGCTTTATAAATCCTAGTTGAGTGCTAAAGTCTTATTGTCATATTCAAAGAGGCTAGTGTAAATGGCTTTTTCCTAATCAATGTAGAAGTGGTAAGGAATGACCATTATCCAAGCGTAAAACACTCATTGCATGTGTTGAAGGGGATATAAAGTGTGTAATCTATGTCATATCGGGATATGAATTGGTGGGGGCTTGAGTGGATCCAATTGTACTCTTTCATTGGTCTCCCTCTTGGTGGCAATGGCATAGTGAATGCTTCAATCAAGTAATTGGAGTATTTCATTTTATGGTTTCTTATGTTTACGTTCACGGGATGGGGTAGTAGCAGGGCCAAATGAAAGGCATTGACGAACTCAAAAGCACAGTATATAAAATTTGGATCCTTTTTGAGCCGTCACTTATAGATTTGGAAAAAATTTCATGATTTTGTTACTATGTAATTGTCTGCCCTTTGTGACTCTAGGGGATGCATGGGGAGTCACCATGTTGCATGTGGTTTAGCATCGGCATGTGTTTTATGGGATAGTCAAACTTGTAATGCTTTTACAAGATTGTTGTCCTAATGATAAGTGTGTGAGTTCATGATTGTGTGTTGGAATTAGGGTTGCAGAGAAACACACACAGCTTGGAGAAGACGAAGGAAGCTCAAGGCACACAATAGAGAGTGTGTTACTTGGTGTGCAATGGAAAGATAGATAGCCCTAGAGTGATGGGCGTATATACAATGCACGGGGGAAAAAACCTCCTAAAGAGGGAAAAAATGCCCCGGCGGTCCTAATGTGTTCACACACATCACTACCACATGTATATGGTAACAAATCCCCCCTGGAGTGATGCGGTGAACGAGAGCTAGCACATGAGTAAAGGGAAGTGCCATGCCCTGAGGACAGGATCAGTCCACAAAGAAGAGTAAGCCCAAAGCTTTGCAGAAAGCTTCAAGCTTCTCACGAGACAATGCCTTTGTGAAAAGATCTGCAAGGTTGTCCTGTGTTGGAACATAAGCCAAGCTGATCTCTCCTGCTGAGAGCCTCTCCCTGACATAGTGGTAATGCACCTCAATGTGCTTTGTGCGAGCATGGAAAACTGGGTTCCTCGCAACTGCCAATGCGCTCTGACTGTCAGTGTAGATAGTGTTGGCAGTGTCCTATCCAACACCCAAATCAGCCATAAGGCGTCTGCGCCATACACACTCAACCATAGCTGTGAAGACTGCCCTGTACTCAGCCTCACAACTCGAAGTGGCCACAGTAGGTTGCTTCTTGCTCAACCCTGATATACATGAACTGCCAAGCATGAAACAAAAACCACTTGTGGACACTCTCGTGTCAAAACAACCAACCCAATCTGAGTCCGAAAAAGCATGTAAGTCTGGCGGCAATGATCCCCCCTTGGGATAAAACAAGCCAAGATGTAAAGTGCCACTAAGGTAGCGGAAAATCCTCTTAACAGCCTGCCAATGCTTAGACCTTGGGCTATGCATAAATCTACTGACCTGTGAGACTGCAAACTGAATATCTAGCCTCGTGTTGCATACATAAATGAGGCAGCCAACAGCAGTTTGGTAAAGAGTGACATCAGCAGGATTGCCAACATCATGTAGACTCAACTTCAAACCTGTTTCCATAGGAGTGGTAATAGGTTTGCAATCCTCAAGTCCAAACTTACATAGCAATGTCTCTATGTAACTTTTCTGACACAAGGCAATACCACCATCACACTGCTTAAACTGTATGCCCAAATAATGATGCAACAGCCCCAAGTCTTTCATCTTGAAAGTAGCATTCAAATCAGCCTTAAATTCAGCAATATGTCTCTCATTTGGTCCAGTGATCAGCAAATCATCAACATAAAGAACCACGATGAGAAATACATCACCCTCACGCTTTACATACAATGTGCTTTCTGTTGGACTGTTACGAAAGCCTTGTTTGACCAAATGAGTGTCAGCTTTCTCATACCAAGCACGAGGAGATTGCTTCAACCCATACAAAGCCTTGTTACATTTGCACACTTTGTCCTCTTGTCCTTTTATGACAAAACCGCGAGGCTGCGTTACATAAACTTCCTCAAATATGTAACCATTCAAGAAAGCATTAACAATGTCTGATTGATGTACATCCCAACCAAAATGAGATGCCAATGCACATAGAAAACGCACAGTAGTCATACGACAAGTGGGAGCAAAAGTCTCTTCATAATCTATGACTTTTTGCTGTGCATTACCCTTTGCAACAAGTCGAGCCTTATGGCGATCAATCTCACCATCCAGCTTGCGTTTCAACTTGTAAACCCACTTCGTACCAATGGCCTTTTTGCCAGGAGGCAAATTACATAAAGTCCATGTGTCATTTTCTATAAGTGCATCAAATTCTGATTGCATGGCAGCCATCCAATTTTCTGAATTCTGTGCTTCATCAAAAGTCAGAGGCTCCTCAACATCATGTAAGCTAGACACAGCCAAAGCATAACAATCTGATGCATAAGATGCATGGCGAGAGCCTGAACGAGTACGACTAGACAAAGGTGCATCCAATTTACTGTCACGCAAAGTGTGCACCAGCCATTTTGGCATACCTCTAGCCTGCTCATTTTCAGCCCTTTCCTCATCAAGTGCATCATGTACATCTGCATCAGTAATGATCTGTAACATTTTCAGAAACCCTTCAGGCTGTACATTTGCCTCATTGGAAATTACATTCGTATTTCCACCACTGAAAAGAGGCAACAAAGTGTCATAAATGTCCTGTGAGCTTACATTACTGTCTCTAGTACATGACAGCAAGGGCTGAACAGAATCTTCCACAAACACTCCATCGCGAGAAACCAGAATACATTTTGTTTGCGGATGATACAACCTATAACCTTTGCTTTCAGCACTATAACCAACAAAAATACATTTGACAGCCTTATCATCCAATTTTCTGCGCTGCACTTGTGGCACCAAAGCATATGCCAAACAGCCAAAAACACGCATGTGCTCAATAGAAGGTTTTTTATCATGCCATGCTTCATATGGAGTAATAGACTGCAAAGCTTTCGTAGGACACCTGTTAAGTACATAAGTGGCACACATAATGGCCTCAAGCCAAAAAGAATGCGGCAAAGCTTGACTTTTGACCATACATCGTGCCATTTCCGTAAGTGACCTGTTTTTCCTCTCAGCAACACCATTTTGATGAGGCGTATAAGGCACTGTACATTGGTGTTTTATCCCACGACTAGCCAGAAATGCATTAAATTCATGAGACATATACTCCCCCCCTCGAGCGGAACGGAGGGTGCCCATAATACATTTCGAGACATTTTCAGCCATAGCCAGAAATTGTTTGAAGCATATAAAAACTTTGAACTTCGCTTTAAGCGGAAATACCCATGCATGCCTGGAGTAATCATCAATGAAAGTCACGAAGTACAAGTAATTGCCCAAGGACGGAGTTTGCATGGGCCCACAAACATCACTATGCACAAGCTGCAACCTGCATGTGGCCCGAACTGAACCATCCTTTGGAAATTTAGAACGCTGCATCTTACCCAAAATACAGCCTTCACAAACATGTTTGACAGGTGCTTCAAGAGGCGGCAAAGAAGCAACCATATCAGATTTCTGCAACGCAGCAAACTGGTAAAATTCATATGACCAAAACGTGCATGCCAAAGTTTTGCATCTTTTTGCCCTTATCACCAGAATTGCCACACGAAGTACTGCCAGCATAAGCATTAGGAACAGAATTTTTGCTACTCGCAGCAGAACCATAAGAAGTGGCTGCATTACTGTTACCACCCTTTCTTTGAGAAGCAATAAAGGCCTGTTCAACTGCACGCTGCCTACTCCTGTTTTTTCTAGAAAGTGACTCTTGCAACAGCAATGTGCATAATGCATCAAACTTGACAACTTCAGGATTTCCTTGGGTCATCAGTCTCCAAGTACTAGGAAAAGTCTGGTAGGAATCTGGTAAGGCATCAAGAACAGTCTGCACAAGGGAACTGTCTGAAATGACTTCGCCTGCAGAAATAAGCTACTCATTGATATCCTTGACACTAGCAAGGAAAGTGTCCATGTCATCTTCCTCATTCATAATCTTCGACTCCAGCTCTTTACTCAGCAAAGTAATTTTAACCTCATTGTGGCTTGCATAAAGACCTGCTAAAATATCCCAAGCCTGTTTTGCAAATTTTTCTGAACGGATGTGAGGAACAATGGTGCGCTTCATAGACAACGCAATCAATGCATGAGCCCGCGCATCCTTAACATCCCAACGAGCTTGTTCTGTCGTAGGCAAAACAACTCTAACAGCTGCAATCCTTGCAGCAAGACCTGCAACATCCTCAACATCGCCTACATCCTCAGAACCAGGACGTACATCAATGTTCCAGACACCCTTTGACACAAGAACATGTTGCATCATATAAGCCCACATAGGGTAGTTTTCCCCATCCAACCTATCCTTAGCAGCAAACATCCTGAACACATCTGTGTTGTTGTTGTCAGCCATGGTAAATGTTGCACCTGATGTGAAAACTGCCCGAAAATAAGAGTAACGGAGCGGGAACAACCTGTGCTATATAGCACAAACCGTAGAAGACTATAAGGCACCTGTTATGCAGAAATTGGCACTGACAGAAATTTTGCACAAAATGACGAAATAGCCAGTGCAGTACTGCCTGTAGTGGAAACGTAGGCCGAAATGAGCCCAAATCAAAATTCTGAGCAGACCTAGCTCTTCGAGCTTTTCCAAAATTTTTGTCGACCTGCGAACGCTCGCCAAAGCTCACTGAAATCGGAGAAAGTGAGCAGGCGTGTGCTGGAGTAGCTGGCGACTAAGCCCAGGAGGACGTGACCTGCTCTGATACCAATTGTTGGAATTAGGGTTGCAGAGAAACACACACAGCTTGGAGAAGACGAAGGAAGCTCAAGGCACACAATAGAGAGTGTGTTACTTGGTGTGCAATGGAAAGATAGATAGCCCTAGAGTGATGGGCATATATACAATGCACGGGGGAAAAAACCTCCTAAAGAGGGAAAAAATGCCCCGGCGGTCCTAATGTGTTCACACACATCACTACCACATGTATATGGTAACATTGTGTACAGTGGAGCTCATGAAGTCAAGAAGGAGGCTTGTGGCATGGTGCAATTCTCCCGTAGCTAGCAATAGCGGCTACTTATCAATTATTTAAGTTGTACATAGAATATGCTAGGAAGAGGCTAAGCAATAAGCCGTGTTTTGTGTGTGTGTGTGTGTGTGTGTGTGTGTGTGTGAGAGAGAGAGAGAGAGAGAGAGAGAGAGAGAGAGAGAGAGAGAGAGAGAGAGAGAGAGAAGGAATGTGTTGGCCAGTGAGTGTGTGTGTGTGTGTGTGTGTGTGTGTGTGTGTGAGAGAGAGAGAGAGAGAGAGAGAGAGAGAGAGAGAGAGAGAGAGAACATATTGATGAGGCTTGCCTACCACTGTGACCCATCAATGAGTTTTGATTTGTGTGTGAGGTTCCTTGTGCATGAATTTGTGTGTGTGTGTGTGTGTGTGTGTGTGTGTGTGTGTGTGTGTGTGTGTGAGAGAGAGAGAGAGAGAGAGAGAGAGAGAGAGAGAGAGAGAGAGAATAAATTTGGCAGTGGCTACTCGCTTCGGATGAGTGATTGTGTGTGTGTGTGTGTGTGTGTGTGTGTGTGAGAGAGAGAGAGAGAGAGAGAGAGAGAGAGAGAGAGAGAGAGAGAGAGAGAGAGAGAGAGAGAGAGAATAAATTTGGCAGTGGCTGCTCGCTTCAGATGAGTATTGTGTGTGTGTGTGTGTTTGAGAGAGAGAGAGAGAGAGAGAGAGAGAGAGAGAGAGAGAGAGAGAGAGAACAAGTTGCTCGCTTTTGAGTGATTGTGTGTGTGTGTGTGTGTGTGTGTGTGTGTGTGTGTGAGAGAGAGAGAGAGAGAGAGAGAGAGAGAGATGCAAAAATTGATGCGCTCTTTGAGCCCCAAATAGTAGCAAGGATGGTGGGATCGTGTGTGTGCTTGTCTCTCGATCCTCTCCTCCAAGAACCTCATCTTCAGGAGTGTAGTGGCTATAATTGAGAGAGAGAGAGAGAGAGAGAGAGAGAGAGAGAGAGAGAGAGAGAGAGAGAGAGAGAGAGAGAGAGAGAGAGAGAGAGAATAAGAGAGAGAGAGAGAGAATAAGAGGCTGGTTCCATAATAACGATCATCAAGGGCATTGAATTGAATCCAAAGCGAGGGGTGGAGGAAAACAAATCCAAGGTCAGTGTTGAAGACGAGAAAAACAGAGGTAGAGGGCAGGCAAACCCAAGGCAGTGTGTGCGAATCCGAAATGGCATGAGCGAATCAGTGCTGGCAAAGGCAAGAGACAGAGAAAAATTTCGACGATAATTGAAGGTTTTTACACTAAATTCCTCTAGAATTTGTGGCATTCTCACCTTCAAGTTAGAAATTATAGCTAAATCTCAAAATCAATAGGAAGGATTACACTAAACCTAAGTTTTCTTTGAGCATTCGCATACAATACAATGCTAAATCTCAAAATTTATATTTAGGATTACACTCCATTACACTAAACCTAAGTTTAGCAACCGACATATGAGAAAATTGCAGCAACATACAATACAATGCTAAATCTCAAAATTATAGGTGGGATTACACCAAACCTAAGTTTAAAAACCAACATATGAGAAAATTTACGGCAACATACAATACAATGCTAAATCTCAAAATTTATAAGTAGAATTAAACTAAACCTACGTTTAAAAACCGGCGTATGAGAAAATGTGTGCAACTTTACTGTTTTTCAATTCTTTTTCCCTAAGCTTTGTAGGTTTTCTCATCTTCAAAAATAGAATTTAGAGGTGAATAATTTCGTATGTGGGAATATATAAAACCTACGTTTTTTTCAAGCAATCAGATATCCACTCAGATACATAATGCTTTGTGCTTAGACAGTTGGAAAACGTGCATATGAAAAATTTTATATGCGATCTACTTCTACTATCTATACTACATATAATGGGGTTTAATATTTTGGAGGAAGGAGAGAGCCTCCATGCGTCATCTTCTGCAGTGCTTAAGAAACTGCACCTTGGTCTGCACTTTTGATGTTGCAACTCCCAATCGAAGTCCATCACGTACATACACCTCGATGAACTCAACGCTCAACATTATTTTTCAATTAAATCTTGCAGGCTAAGTTACAGTGTAAGACAAGGGAAGCTAGAGCCTGAGAGTCCACTACCCAACCACCCATTATATAGTAAAGCCCCTGGCCCTTTGCCCTAGTTGGATCCATGTTTCACACCGCCTAGTCCGGCCCTGCCCTTGTCTAGTCCGGCCTTGCCGGTGTCCTGACATTACTCCCCCCTTAAAGAAGAGTTTTCGTCCTCGAAAACAAAAGTGGGGAACTTCTTCTTAAGAACACTAATGTTTTCCCAAGTGGCATCCCTCATGGATCCAACTGTTTGGTTGCCCGGAACACGGTTCCGTAGGAGGTTCAATGAAACCAAGAGTAACATCTTGATTTTCCACATTGTTGTCCATTTGCAACCATCTAGTGTGTAGACTCCATTTAGTACGCACATGAGCATGCTAAACGAGTTATCACGACAAAGATGTACGTGAAAGAGTACCGCTTTTCACTTCCTATGAAAGTAACTTTCTGATCTAACTCATCAGCCAAGTGTAAGTCCTTGACTTGTTCTCAAATTTCATCAGTAAACAACACCACCCTAACGAGTGTCAAGGTTGAGAACCTGACTTATACATGAAGAGACTGCCTAGTCGCAACATGCGTTAATTGATAGTAAGTAAACTCCAAGGAGAGCATTAAATGCTTATTAATTGGATTGCTTGGTGCTAACGTACGCACTTTGCATATCCTTTAGCCCAAGATTACACTTTGTAATCTGCGTATCTCCTTGGATACTGACAGTACTGAGATGTGTTTCCCCCACGGTTTATAGACAGTCTTCCCAGACGACTGGTAAACGGGTATTTACAATATCGTATAACATTGTCGAGGAATCAACAATGTCCATAATAACCATCATGGTGAAGTTGAAAAATTCCACAAACACCCAAACCGAGCCATGACCTCTATTGGTGATTAGTAGACCCCAAAAGTAATCTCATAGAGATACTGCACATAGAGTGCAAAATGCTTCATAAGCAATAACTTGAGGAATATGCATGCCGTTCCAAATCAGCCTTTGCTAAACACTAGGGCCCATAACACCTAGTGTGCATGCATTTAGCAAAAAACAGATCCGAACCTGTATATCCATGATCCTCCTTGCCAGTACTTATGACGAATGTGATGCGCGTAGCACACAGTAAAGAGGAATGTAAATAGTTCCAAAAAGAAACTAAATACTTGCAGTGGTAATCATTTTCAAGCCTTACTGAAATGGTTGAACCATAATAGAAGATGAAACATTAACCACTGAGAGCCTTTCTATATGTCTAAACAACCATCGGTAATGTTGTTTAGCAGTACTTGTACCTGAACAAGTCATTCTAAGTATCCGACAATTTTTTGCCACCGAAAGTGCTCCTAATACGTCGTGCTGAAAATGGTCTAGAAAACAGATTTGACTAGCACCTAGGGACTTTGTCATGACACATATTTGAAATAATGGCGCTAGTGTCAGTCTAGAGACTCATATTCTCCACATGTGGAATATGTCTCATGTAAGGATGTAAAAAAGAACATAGAACATCCTTCAAGTACAAGATGTACTTGTGTGTGGAGGTAACTCTAAACACTCTGCGACAAGAGTGAGAGGGACCCTCATTCATTGCTCCACACTGGCTAAACCGAACTCCTTGAGTCCCTAGACCATGTTGTATCCCATGTGACAACATGTGCCAAATCGAATCCTACAAGTGGATTCATAACAACATAATGTACATTGAACCTTACGGCCCAAAATACTTGTTTCGACATGCCCTTGGCATGGCCCTGGGGATTGAATTGAAAGTTCAGTTACCCGTATTCAAATGCACAGGAGTACGTCTCCCACCTGTGAAAAAATCAAGCAACATTGCACAGGGAACCCTGGGTGTTGCCTGCACAATCCAAACCCATTGGGTAAATCTACGAAGTCAAACCACTTGGTAAGACCCTTTGTAGAAACTGCTCAACTAGCAGGTAATGGTAAACAACATAGTCAACCGTGTATAGGATGATGAGAATCAATTTTAAAATTTGAAGTAAGCACCCGTGGGGTCTTACCCCAAAACAATGCGTCCATAGATACTCGCAGTGCTATAGAGAGAGAGAACAAGAGCATGAGGATACACATGCATGTAAAGCCTCGCTCTTATGGAAAGCCATGTTGTCTCAACGGATTACTGCATCGATACTTCCTTGTAGAGATTAGCTACTATGAGTTGAAGATTATCAAAAACTCAACTTGAGTGTCACACTGAAAACATGTAGTGCAAGAATGACACCCTAGAAATCCATAATGACAAGACTCTTGCTTGTCCAGTAACGTTGATGTGTACTTCACGGGTTAGATCTGTTCGATCTTGAAAACAATCACCCAGAGAATGCCAATAGTTAGGTCTTACCTTTGGCTTGACAATGACAAGACTCTGGCTTGTCCATTAACATCGATTTTTACTCCACTGGGTAGATATGCTCGATCTTAAGAACAATCACCCAAGGAATGACAACAGTTGGGTCTTACCCAAGATCTGACAATGGCTTCTTAGCCAGCCTGTGCGTGGCTCATAGCCCTTATGGCAATTAGTGTTCAATCGATGAATCGGTGAAGACTAATGTGAATGGCATCTTGGCCAAGTTCTAGTTGAGAGTTAGAGCACCTTGACTCATGCGGACTCCCAAACAAAACATGTATCAAAAAACTGCGTAGAAAGTTTTCATTATTCATGGAGAGAAATAAGAAAGAGAGAGAGAAAATGCTGGACTGAGGAACTTTCCTTAAGTGACGATTTTGTATATGTTCTGCCCAATCTATGTGCTCTGACGCATCTTATGCCTTGCAGCTTATCCTATAAGCATGCAACAATCTTCCTGTATAACGCTCTCATTGAGAGAGGGAAAAGAAAACACAAGCCACAGCTGGACCCACTTACCATGTATGGGGTTGTGACTTTACAAAAATGACTTAATAAGGCACTTTGCCTATGAAATAAGTCTTAGATTTAGGTTCATTTAGTGGTATTGTGCATTGACAGCAACCAAAAATTTAAACAATCTAGAACAGAGTGTCTGGTGTGATAGCGGAAGCGTAATCTCGGAAGCGGTGGAATTCATGCCACCTGGTTATCATGCCTTGCATACAGATTTTTAAGTCCTTGGTGAGAGTGATGGCTTCCAACATGAGAGCCAAAACCATTAGTGTCTTGCACAGTCTAAATTGGTAGGGATTCTGTGAGGTGATATTCCCTATTTTGCCAGTTTTTCAAACTTGTGTGCCACTACCGGTGATTCCAAATCATTGGCAGTACCTTGGCACAAGGGAGAAGCCTTGCTTTGCACAAAAGCATTAATTTCCAATGTAAATGTATAAACATGGAAAAATAAACAATACTGAACATGGTCTAACCTGGTCATCCTGCTGTAACCAGTTGTCTGGAGATGTCGGAAGAAAAGCTCGCTCAAATGTAGATCATAACCATCTCTGTTGCGCGAGAGAAAGTTGGCCTAAAATATCCTGCAGGAATATGGAGAAATTCCCCAAAGGAATGTGCTCATAGCATATGCCAAACGAGAAAAATCTCAACTTAAGAGTTGTAGATTGAAGCCTTGCTTCACATAAATATGTTTGTGCTGAAAGCCTATGGCGGTAGATACCATAACAAAAAGAATCGACCGTGTCGAGCAATTTCAATTGAAATTAACTAGTATTGTGTGGTAAGCATCCTTCGTCAGCGTGTAAAACCCGTGACAAAGAGTCGGCCATGCCGAGGAATTTGCTTCCTTCTTCAAGTTCAGTAAGATGCTATACATGTCTGCTTGAGATATTAAAAAATAAGCCCTTGCTATTAATGTATGAAACAAAACTTGAGTGCTTAGGTGATGTCAGAGGCCGTGCCTATGCTCGGAGTGGAGAAAAGTGCATTATCTTTGATGCATGTTAGATATATGCAATAGAGGTGATGCATATTCCATCTAGGTCAAATGCTTCATAAGCAATTGACAGCCCCGTTGTTGTTACATCAATGCGTGGTCGACGATCAAAAAAAAGTATGGTAAGTGCATCATGCCATTCGCATACATTACCTTAGGTAGAGATACAACCATAATTTTGTAACCAGTTATGCAGATGACAATAAACAAAAATCAACTGTGTACCTTCTTAGGTACACTTGCCGACCAACCTTGCTAGCCCAAAAATCGAATGTGGTAGCAAGGAGAAACTCGAGTTCGATACAACCTTGCTTCTCCACCACCATGCCCTGCTTGGATGCTCTAAAAATCCCGTACTTTGTCGTCGATCGTACGTCAAAATATTTGCTTACTTCTCGTATCGCCCTCCTCGAGAGTCCCGCTACACATGGTGGTGGTTCTGAAATGCAACACTCTTTCCAAATATACATCTATCGCTTTCCATAAACGTCGAAAAGAGTAAACTGTATCAACTTGTCGTGATGATTGCGTGGTCCGGATGTTCAAGCTTTCATGAACCTCGAACCGAGCATTGACATTGGCTTTGCCTTGCAGCCTTGCTCAGAACCTTGCCCAATGTCGGCAAGCACAAGCACCTTATCGAACGAACAAGCGAGATGGTGTGATACCGGAACTTCTCTGCTCAATTGTCAAAGCTCGAACCGTTTTCAAGAAATCGAGCTTTCAAAACTTTGCAATCAGTTTTGCGCTGCATGGTTAGGGCAAGGTTAACACATGCAAGCTAGCACATGCATGTTAGATTCCATTGGATCTGCATTCGAGGCCAAAAAGACGCACACCCTTGCATGCATGGCAAATCTGTCGCGGGGCTTGGCCCTTAGTAAGGAAGGGTGCCCAAACTAGGGCGCCCATGTTTGAAAATAATATAAAAAACAAACCCTTGTGATGACGATGCAGAAGGCAGGGGCACAACGAGCAAAAAATCGATGCACAGCGTCCTGTCCGTGGCCAACCGGGGCTCTGCCCTGTGTCGAAAGTCACTGGCTTGTGATGACGATGTAGAAGGCAGGGGCACAACGAGCAAAAAATCCATGCACAGCGTCCTGTCTGTGGCCAACCGGGGCTCTGCCCTGTGTCGAAAGTCACTGGCAAGAGCCCAGCCCCGTGAGATTTCATGCACCTTGACTTGCCCATCTCCTTGGCACAAGCCCTCTTGCACGCGGGTCTTCGACCTTGTCTCCCTCGGCTTGTCAAGAATCTTGGCACACGCTGTGAACTTCGATCCCGCCCTCTTGTTTAGCCGTTTGCACACCATGGCTTGCACTCTCAGGCAAGACCATGCACGTTTTTGCTGCTGAAAACGAGGGAGAGAGAGATGCCTTTGATCGAGAGAGAGAGAGAGATGCGGCATGCTTTCATTCAACCTTCCGCCCTCCTCCATGGCTCTTTCTCCCCTAGCTTTGATACCAGTGTGAGACAAGGGAAGCTAGAGCCTAAGAGTCCACCACCCAACCACCCATTATATAGCAAAGCCCCTGGCCCTTTGCCCTAGTTGGACTCCCCATTCCACACCGCCTTGCCCTTGTCTAGTCAGGCCTTGCCGGTGTCCTGACATGCAGCAATTGCCTGATTGTGCGTCCACGTTTGTGTGTGTGTGTGTGTGTGTGTGTGTGTGTGTGTGTGATATGTATATATATATATATATATATATATATATATATATATATATATATATATATATAGAGAGAGAGAGAGAGAGAGAGAGAGAGAGAGAGATGTAGATGCAGATGCGGAGTGCAAGAGAGAGAGAAGGGAAGAAGATAAGGAAGACACAATGAGTTTTGGTGGAGCAGTAGTAATGAGCAAATGTGCTCACACTCCTTATTGTCATTATAACCATAAGAATAGACAATGGGCCGGTGCCCAGCCAACGGCCATGGGCCATTGGCCTGAAACCTAACAATCTCCCACTTGAAGGCCAATGTGGCCCAAGTGGCTCAAGAATGTAGGGGCTATTATGTACAATTGTACAAAATGTGAAGCATGAATGTAGAGTCACCCTACGCCCATCATCTCTATGCAATGTGTAAACCGCTCTTAGGCTAAGCTCTTTGTTAGAGCATCCACTGGGTTTTCATCGGTGTGAACTTTGACTAACTCAATGCGTTTGCTAGCCAAAATATCCCGTACCACATGATACTTGACTTCTATGTGTTTTGACTTGGAGTGAAACACACGGTTCTTTGCTAAAGCAATTGCACTCTGATTGTCGCAATGTAGCATTGGAGTCTGGTGGATACCAAGGTCTCCCACTAGACGAGCTAACCACACAGCTTCCTTGCTAGAACTAAAAACTGTAACATACTCTGCCTCAGTGGTGGAAGACGAAGTGCAATTCTTGATACATGATCTCCAAGAAACTGCAGCTCTAGCAAACAAGAAAACGTAGCCAGATGTGGATCGCCTAGTGTCCACACAACCTGCATAATCCGAATCAATGTATCCAACTATGGATGCATCATTGTTCCCAAAGTGTAAGTACTTGCTAGCTAATCCCTTAATGTATCTCAAGATGTGATTCACTGCTTCCCGATGCTTCCTACCTAGATTTGCCATAAATCTGTTGACCACTCCCACTGCATAGGCAATGTCTGGCCGTGTGCTAACCATTGCGCCAAAGAATACGGCATCTTTGCCATCTCTGTCTTTTTAGCATCCAATTTGGGACAATCATGCTTCCTAAGTTTTTCGTATGCAACCATTGGGGTACTCAATGCTTTCCCCCTTGCATATTAAAATGTTGCAAGACCTTATGAATATACTATTCCTACAAAAGTTCAAGTATACCATGTTTGCGATCTCTCTTGATACGCATACCAAAAAAGTGATGTGCATCGCCCAAATTTTTCATAGCAAAGTGCAAAGTGCTTGCTTAAGACATCCTTGATAAGTGCAATCTCATCTTTTGACTCCTCGGCAATGAACATATCATCCACGTGCAAAATCAGAATGATGAGGGAGCCATTGTTCAACCTCTTTGTGTACAAGCAGTGATCCTCTTGGCTCCGTACGTAGCCCTGGAACTGAATGTACTTATCAAACTTGATGCACCATTGCCTTGAGCCTTGCTTTAATCCATACAAAGCTTTCTTGATTATACACACCAGCTCTACCCGTTTTGGCTTCTTAGGAATTATTGTAAAACCCTCTGGCTGTTTCATGTAGACATCCTCTTCAAGATACCCATGAAGAAATGTTGTCTTCACATCCATTTGGACCAATTCCAAGTCCTCAATGGCTACTAGACCATGCACAAGATGCAATGTAGTCATCTTGACCACTAGAGAAAAGATTCATCAAAATCCACGCATTTCGTTTGCTTGAACCCTTTAGCAACCAATCTAGCCTTATACTTAGGCTTGGGATCATCTGTGGTATACTTCTTCTTGTACACCTATTTGCATGGCAATGCTTGTTTACCCGCACGTAACTCTGTCAATTTCCAAGTTTCATTTGCTAAGATCGAGTTATACTCAGATTGCATAGCCTCTTCCCACTTCACACTATCGTCCATTTGAATGGCCTCTTTGTAGCAAGTGGGTTCACTGCAATCAGTGACTAGCAAGTAGTCTAATCCTGGCTCAAAACGCCCAGGTGCACAAGATGTATGAGTAGATCTCCAAACTGCCTAGCTATTGGGTTCCACTCTCTTTGGAGCACTATGTGTGTCTGTACTAGTGGAAGGTGCATCACTAGCACGTCCAACATTCTGTGTAACTGGTAATGAGGAAACATCCTCAAACTGTACTCTATGATACTCAACATCTTTCACTGGATTTTTATGCATCTTGGACTCATTGAATATCACCTATGAACTGCATATAACCTTTTAGATTCTAAGTGCTAGAGACGATATCCCATCTCTCCGTCTACACCATATCCAATGAAGATGCACTTGTGTGATTTGGGGTTTATCATTTGTCTAAGCGCTTTTGGCACATGTGAGAATGCCTCACACCCAAATACATGTAACTTGTCATAACTGGGCCCTTTGCCCATCCACATCTTCTGTAGAACCTTGTAATTCAGTGGTGTGCTAGGTGATCAATTGATCAAGTAAGCAGTCATCGTAACAACTTCTCCCCAAAATCCTTGAGGTAAGTTGGTCGTAGACAACATAGAAGTGACCCGTTCCTGAATGGGTCGATCCTCTCAATCACACCGTTTTGGGCGTGTATGTAAGGTGTGGTAAACTGTCTTCTAATGCCTCTTTTACTGTAAAAGTCCTTGAACTCAGAGGAGATGTACTCGCCTCCATTGTCACTACGCAAAGCTTTAAGCTTTCTTCATGGTTGGTTCTCTACCAATGCTAAGAACTTTTAAAGGACACTAAAGATGACGCTCTTCTGCTTCAAGAGGCAAAACCACACCTTTCTACTAGAGTGATATATGAATGTTAGGAAGTATAACGACCCCCCTAGAGACTTGTTGATCGGCATAGGTCCGCACGAGTCGCTATGAACAAGATCTAGAGGACTCCCTAACTCCTTGTCAAAGGTGTTGATGTCAACCTAGTTTGTTTGCCATAGATACAATGCTCACATAAAAATAAGTTAGAGTAATCTAACACAGGGATATAACCAGAACACTGCAAGACTTTCATCCCCTTTTGACTCATATGTCCTAGCCGTCTATGCCGCAACTCTGTAGACGACATCTCCGCTACACAAATGGAATTCTCTTTCACAGAAGTGTGTACAATGAGCCATACTTCTAGCCTTTAAGCATGACCAAATTTCTCTTCTTGATAATCCAAGAATCATGAGAAAGTATGGTAGTATAGCCCAAATCATCCAACTGTCCAGCTGACATCAAACTCTTTATCAATTTGGGTACATGTCTGACATTATGTAGCATAAACTTAGTGCCATTACGCATAGAAAACTTGATGCTTCCCACACCACATATATCAAGCTCATAAGAGTTACATAGCTTCATTGTGCCATGTGTGGTAGTGTATATAGAAAACCACTCCTTATGAGGAGTCACATAAAAGCTAGCACCTGAGTCCACAATCCAATTCTATGCATAACACTTGTCAAGAGATAACAATGCATTAGACTCAAATCCCATGTGAAAATCAACACATCATTTTGCACGTCAAAAATTGTCTCACAATGACTAGATACTCGACCACATTAATCTCTTCAATTTTCACGATGCTTTTGGGTTTGTCAAACTTTGCTTTCTCTTTGCCCTTATCACGATGCATTGTGTGGCAATCTTTCTTCAATTGTTCCCTTTTATGATGACAATACTAACACTCAACATTTCTTATGTCTTTGTCGTGACTCTTGCTACGATCTTGCCTGCGATCCTGAGAACGACCCCGGCTACGACCACACTGCCTTTGCTGGTCACGATTGCCACTACCACATACGCATCACCATATGCCCACTCGCATTAAGAGATTGACGTCTAATCTCCTCAATGAGCAATGCACTTGTGAAATCATTGAGCACTAACTTGCGATTCGGAGCTGAATTGCTAATGGTTGTGCAGATGGTACTTATATTTTGACCTTTCTTTCTTATGTTAGATGTATATGCCATGTGTTTACTTACTTATGTGGTTCTATAGGTGTCTAGCATTGAGCTAGTAGACGTAAACCCTAAATGTCTGAACAAGGGATTGAATTCGTTTAAGTGTCCAAAAATTGTGCTATCTTCTTTCTTGTTGAGCTTCATAAGATTTTTCATGAGAAAAAATTTGTTGGATGCGCTTTTTCTCTCCCATGTTGAACATAAGCTATCCCATAGAGCCTTGGATGTTGTCTTCCCTATGATAGTAAAGAACACTGACTCGGCTAGATGTAGACGTATCATATCCATGGCTTTCGCATCCAAAAGCTCTCAATGAGCCTGCGTATAGCCATCATCCTCTGCACGATCTTTTAACAATTCTAATATACCTTTGTTAGTCAAAATATTCTTCATGTGCTCTTTCCACAAGGTGAAGTTGCTACCATCAAACTTGCGAATGAAATATTCCTCCTTTTCTGAAGAAGAATCCATCGCTGCTAAGAGGGTTTGAGAGGTGCCGAACTATGGCAAGAAGCTGCAAAAATTTGGGTAGAGTAACCTTTGGATTGGGAGCAAAACCTCAATCGAAATAGACTCAAAAGTGCCAACAATGAAAGTCACGACTCGCAATAAAAATCCGGCAGAGTCTTTAGTGTATGAGGAGTAAAAAATAACTCAAAAATGCATAGAATGTGCCAACTGCACTAACTGGCCATAAAAAAACTTACATTGTCACTACCGTGTGACCTCGGGGCATTGCCTATGTGTAAAACTACCATATCATGTGCGTTCGAGACATGTTTGTAAAACCCCTTATCTGTGAATCTTTTTAGGAATATAATATACCCTTTCTTTTAAAATCTGTAAGTTTTTTTCAAATTTGAAAAAATAATGCCCTTCTGTATATACATTTCTGTAAGTTTCAAGACTTTAAATACCCTTCTGTTGAACTCACGTGATAGGTTACATTTTCATTAGGTGACCTCCCCGGGCGTGTGATCACCAACTCGACGTCAAAAGCATAAGAAACCATTGGTACAACCAAACACTGTCGACCCAAGGAGAAGCCAATAACAGTGTGTGGAAATCAACAAGTTGATGGCGGTACTCTTGAGCAGCTACTTGATGCAAGGTACAACAAGCATGGTCGGGGTATGTATGCCAAATTAAGCATTTTGTAGGTCAAGTTGTGGATTTTGAGCTCTATTGGTCGAAGAGCTTAAAGGTTATCAAGGCCAATGGATATTAACACACGTGGAGGTGACATGTTATGTATGCAAAATGAATGCTCCAGTTTGTTGAGCTGAAGGGTTCTTTATACCAATGGGGAGTTATAGTACCACAAGTTGGTCGATGGTCTATTGATCGTCACCTCTCCTGGTGAAGATCTCCTCATCCGAGAACCATCTTTAATTTGCGGAGCGGTCTTTGTTGATTAATATTTACGGTCATGAAGCCTTGAAGATTTGTTATGGTGCTAAGGCGAACTAATTGAATTTTCTTGGCACCGGTGGTCAAATATATGCGTGAAGGGTAGGTCGTAGATCGGATCCATGGAGTGCGTGTGCTACGAGGCCTAATGGAGATTTTTTCAAAATAATAATGCTGGAAATTAAGCAAAAAAAATTAACGCTATTGATAAAAGGTGGTGGCGCCATGGCAGGAAAGGAGGGAGACGTGGGGGCCGGTTGCATGAAGAAAGAGCACCACTGGAGACTGCAAATGGAAGGTCACCAAGGGAGAAAAAAAAGGTTGTCGCAAGGTGCATGCGAGCAGTTGAGCTTGGCCGTGAGTAAGAGGGGGGCCATGAGGGGCGACCAGGGCCAGGGCTTGAAGGGCATCACATGGCATGAGAAGTAGAGTTGGGGTCGGTTGTAGGGCTGGAATAGAGGAGTAAGGGGAACCGAGTAGCGATTGGCTGGAGTCTAGAGGCTGGGGAAGAAAGCATGCTAAGGCAGATTCTCAAGAGGGTGTCGTTCTTCATCAGAGGGAGCCCAAGTTTAGAACGGGACTGAGAGAGAGAGAGAGAGAGAGAGAGAGAGAGAGAGAGAGAGATCTTGCAGGCTGGGGTCACTATTCTAGGCAACCAATGCAAAGGGAGCATATTGAAAATGCCCTAAGAGCTTTGCAAGCAAGATGACCCATCAAGACTTGCACGAGGGTGCTCTTAATGAGGGCGCTCCATTAAGAGCACTATTATAGAAGGTGCCGAGATGTAGCTCTCCCCTTCTCGTAAGGAAGAGAGAGGACTCTCTGGCTGCAGGTATGATTTGGAACGAGGGACCATATAAGTTGGAGGAGAGGAACAAGAGCTATCCCATCTGGCGCAAGGGAGCAAGAGGAGCCATAGGCTTGGGAAGGTTTTCATGCTAGAGAGAAGATACAACATCCAACTCTAAGGTTGCATGAGAAGGAGAGGGGAAGCCTGTCGGGATCTCTCTTTTGTTATTCATTGTGATTCTTCAGAATTCCCACCATGACATGTGTTTTTTGCATAGGAATCTGTCACTGTACCGCATGCTCTAGTTTATGTCAATTAACTCGTTGTTTGAGTGCATATCCATTATTTTCTCTCTCTATCTCGTGCTTATGTGCTATGGGTCATGTGTCAA
The DNA here is from genome assembly GCF_014529385.1 of Adiantum capillus-veneris. Lineage (NCBI taxonomy): Eukaryota > Viridiplantae > Streptophyta > Polypodiopsida > Polypodiales > Pteridaceae > Adiantum > Adiantum capillus-veneris. The sequence continues at coordinate 43,990,399 of NC_140944.1, forward strand.
GTTGTTTGAGTGCGAGTATGGTGGAATAAACAAGTCAAGTTGTGGTATGTGTTGAGTGTATGGGTGCTCCCTATGGGAATGTAGTGTATGCTAGTGATCTCCAAACATCTAAAAGTGTCGAGGTTGTTTGTGTGTATGATTAAAGATTCTATGAGGGGTTAAGGATGAAAGCCATGATTGCTTGCTTTGCAATCAAGTGTATGCAATTAGGGATGGTTGGGTACGGGCTTGGGGCAGTAGTTTTTTGCAGATTGGGAGTCTGAGTGTGTGATTATTAGGGGATAGGGGTGTTGTGAAATCACTAGGCTATAGAGAGGCATTCACTGAGTGTGCTGGGTGTTTTCCCATTTCCCCCTTCCATCTTGTGGTGCCCCCATTGAGGATCCACCGATTGCTTCTTAACCAAGTGTTTGTGAATCAAGATGAAGCACGAATTTGGTTCGGTGTTCAAAGGAGATGAAGAGGTAGATGATTGGATTGTCGATTTTGAGCTATTTATGCTGATAGTATTGCAGATGCCAGGTGATGAAGCAAAGCTCCAGACTCTACCTTTGGTGCTGCGAGGTAAAGCAAAAGTTTGGTTCGATGGCTTAGAAGATGCACACAAGCAGAATTGGATCGGATTTCGTGAGCAATTTCTACAAAGGTATTGAAAGGTGGTGTTGGATTCGAAAGCATGACTTCGAAAGCAGACGCAAAGATCAAAGGCTTGCAGCAGGATGTAAGTGAAAATTTCAATGCCTTTGTTGATAGATTTTGAAGCTTGTTGGGGGGATTTTGCGGCTGCTACCCAAGCAACCAATGTGGGATATTTTAAGCTCGAAAAGTTCTATCTTGTTTGCATCCCTATGTTCGTGAGAGAGTGGATTATGAAGATACAAGGACCTTTGATGAAGCTATCAAAGTTGCCAGAGCAAAGAGTCGAAAGATGAAGAAGAAGATGGAGGCAGGATTGCTGTAGTCTACAATCACAACAACTGGTGGACCTAAGCTTAAACAGATGGGTGAACATCAAGAGGTAAAATCTCCTTCTTTTATTGATATGCATTTGATCAAAGCTCGTGAAAGTGGATCCATGCTAGAAGATGCACAACAAGTACCAATGAGGTCTCAAAAGATACAGAGAGGCTTATTCAGAGTGCCACCTAGTTTGCTTGCTCAAGAGGACGAGGTGATAAAAGGCCTTGAAGAAGAAGTTTTGGTTCTGGAAACAGCAACAAGAAGGATAGCAGAGATATCAGAACCGGAAAAATTCAGAAGAGGAATCCGAAAGTTACTCAAGCTCCAACAACAGTTTAGACACAGATAGCACGTGGGAGACAGGGTCTATATCTTCAAGGTATTTAACTTATGATGTTTTTCATGTGGATGAAGTGATGATAGATGTATATGAGTTGCATATCAGTGCGTTGAAGGTCAAAGAGAAGCATGGTGCAAATGCGGAGATACTTTGTGTGAACCTGCCAGTCGAGCAACCTTCTCTTGTGTCTTGTGGTGGTGAGTTCTTGCTAGAAGAAGTATGGTTTGATTGTGAATCCGACATGTTTGAAGAGAAGTTCTTTGAGGATGACTTATAGAAGCTAGAAGCAAAAGTAGAGGTATGTCAAGTTGATTTGTCTATGCAGGGGGTGGGGCAACCTTGCCTTGGTGAGCATGTAGTGGTACACTTTGAAGTTTTGGAGTTTGTATGTGGCCGTGGAAAGCTAGCTCCGGCAGGTGACTCTATGGAAATTGATAAAGGTGCAGCCTATGAGAGCAAGGCTCCATACAGAGAGGAAGGTATCACCAACCTTGTTGGTGATGAGGTGTTTGAAGAACAGTTTGAAGCTCTAGTAGGTCATACTCTAGGGTACGAGGAATTGGTTTCAGAACCTATTATAGAGGATTTGGATGCAGGTATGCAAGGCGAACATTTTTGCTTGGCTATGCAGTAGGTGGAGGCAAATGGTAGGGTATTGCTGCTCCATGCTACGCTATTGATAGATAAGTTGCTGTAGGTTTCTTTGCAAGGTGTAATATGAAGGTTTCACTGCTCATATGATAAAGATGATGCTATGGAAAGTTCTCTAGCAGGTGGCAAGATAGCTACTTATGCTTTAAGTGATAGAAATTATGCTTATAGTGGGCAGGAAGACTTCTGGATGCAGATTTCAAAGGCTAGAACCATGTAAGGGTGGTGCCTTTCAAAGTTAATCCAAAACCTTCAAACTAAATATGGAAATTTGTGACATGTTCAACTCTCAACACCTATTTAAACGATGTGGAATGTGCATGGGGATCCCTCGATTCATTATACTTTGATGCCATGCACTTTGCAACTTGAGACGAATGCATAAGCCTCGGCTCAACGACATGTCTCCCATATTGGCTAAACTAAACTCCATGAGTTCCTTGACCATGTTTCTCTTCTTGTGCCAACATGTGCCAAACAAAACCCTACTATGTAGGTCATTAACTGCATAATACAAAAATGTATCTAAAACACTTCATCCCAAAATTCTTTGCTCCTACATGACCTTGTCATGTCTTTGAAGAGAAAAATGGATAAGAGTATGGAAGCTTATACATTCTACTTGGAAAAATCAATCAAATCATATTTGAAAATGAAAATAAACCAAATTAGATGCGTACCTTGAGGTTGAACACAGTGTTCACTTACCTGTATTCAAATGCACACGACCAAATCTCCCACCTGAAAGGCCTTGTAACACTAATTGAAAGATTAGTGAAAAACAAATAGTACTGTAATGGTAACCTGGAGTGTTGCCTTTGCAATCTAAACCCCTTGGTTAAAATCCAGAATGTCAAACCCGTTGGTCAGACCCTGTATAAAACCTGCTCAAATGAGAAGTCAACGGTGAACAACAAAGTCTACTATGTCTCATAGTGATTGGAATCAACTTGGGAAGTTGAACTTGTTCATCACTATCCCGTGGTAGTTTGCAAACTTCTTTCCTTGAAAGTACAACTATGATGAGATCCAACTGTGATCCTCAATTCCTATAGAGTGATTGTGTATTAGTTGGGTCATACACATGAAAACACCACTCCTAGAGACATAATCAGTGCTGTAACTAAGCACATATCTTCTTGAAGTTGGAACCTTATTCACAACTAGATCTTGAAATAATGTTATCTCTCTATGAACAAAAGAGAAAGATGTGCAACACCCCAAGGAAGGTAGTCATACTAAATTTTCTTGGGTATTCACACAAGAGATCTCTTGCTTGGAGACTCTTTTAAACTATTCATTGATGGGAATGGGATCGTGCTAGCTATGGTTGATGAAAGAGAAACATCGTGCACACAAGTGAGTGTGTGTTGGCTAGATTATCACTCAAGCTAATTAGGTTCCAAGAAGATCAATTAACTTGGACTCATACTCTAGTACACTAGGACAAAGCTCACACCTTACAATCCTTCCCTTGAGGTTTGGACTAGGAAGAAACTGAAGAAACTAACATCTCTGGCACACTCCAATCCAGGAGCAAAAAAAAGAACATCTCCAATCTAGGAGATCATCCCCAATCCAAGAGAAAAACTATCTCCAATCCAGGAGACACTCAACACCTCCCCTCAAATAGATGTATAAAATTGAGACCAAGCTAGTCCAAGCTATCTCCAAACAAATACAAGTGAAGGGGAAAGTCCAAGATAAAAAAGCTAGAGAATGTCATAATAGAAGGCTATTGCAGCCTTCTTCTTCACCTTCACCTTTGTCTTCTTCTGCTTTATGGTCGTTGTCTTTGTGTCCTCCCCTTGAACAAGTGCTTCTTTCCACCTTTAACAGGGACCTTCATCATCATCTTCATTGTCGTGGTTGTTCTTCATGTCATTTTGTTGGTGTTGATTTTCACTGGTCCATTTTGTCGTGGATGTGGCCTTCATGGTGGCAAATGGAGCAAAATACACATACATATCAAGTGTAGTGCTTGTGTTTAGGTGGAGGAAGGTCTTACCATCCTTGTAGGAATCAATGTCTAGTCTTTGTACATCCTTGGAAGATGGATTTGGCATACATAACATAAAACTTGCTCTTTGATCAATAATCCTACATGCAAAAAAGAAATGCATGTTTGTACAAATGAAAATGAGAAACATGTGTAAGCGTTGTGCTTGAGCTTTTTAAAACACTTGGTATTACTTGAGGGTTGATCCGGTCCTTGAAATGCTTGATGCAGTGCTCTAGGCTATGGGAAGGTCTTCTCTTGGGAGGAGTTCAATGTTAAAAGGCCCTTTGGAGATTTCTCCAGTGCGAACACGGGCTTGAATAGAAAGAAGCTCGAGTGTGCACATTGCAGGCATAGACAAGGTCAATGAAAAAGCAATGCGAGGCCCTGTGCAATATGAAAATTGGTGAGGTTGCGGAGAGGCTTGGCTACTACTGCTCGTTGGTGATGTAATGGTGCAAAGACATCTGCAGCAATAGCGACAAAACATGTGGGTCAGTAGAGTGGGTAGTCGGTAGATCGAGGGGTAGAAAAATAGCACAGAGGCGCTCTTAGGGGAGCGGAGGCTATGTGAGGTTATACAATGATGCTCGCTATGAACAGTAAGCGGCTAAATGCCCTTGGTGAAAGCAGATTGTCAGATGAGGACAATCAATCAAGCAGAGCCAATCATGGGCACAGGTTTTAGGAGGAAACCTCTAACACTATTGGAGAGCACAAGATAGGGGTGTAGCTGTTGATGACATGTAGAAAGTAGCTAGAGCCTTGAAGGTGGTGATGGTAGAAGCAGGTTGCTCAACAGGAAACAAAATTGAAGCTCTGATTATTAGTGGCACGCACATAGTATTTTTGACTTTGATGAGTTTTCAATAGCACTAAATGGGGCTTTGATAGCGAGCTTGCTAATAGAGACGCAGGACTTGACTATGGACAACTTTGTTGCCAACTATTGATGAGCATTAGATGACAAGGGACCCAAAAATGAGTTGCAAAGCAGCTTAGCAATAACTTGAAATCTATGGGTGGGCACCTTGGCTTTAACTGACCTTTTTGACCTTATTGCTTCCTATCTGTAGGATATTCCCAAATCCCACCAAGAGAATCTCACAAAAGGTGGTGTAAAAGAAAAAAACCCGTTGTTGAGCAAGCATTCAATGCTTTAAAAGCTACACACACACACATCTTTAAAAGCTACACACACACACACACACACACATTTGAGCTACTACAAGTCTTCAAAAGATTTCACAAGTTGAAAGAGCACTAATCATGCGAGATTAATTGGCTAATTAATTGTGCATGTGAAGTCCAATCAAAGCAAGTAGATACTCTATGGATTGCTCTTGGAAACTACATTGCCCACACATAAATTGTACAAGGTCATAATGACTATGACGATTGATTATTCTTATGCGAAGAAGGTTGAACATGAATGAAATTGCACAATAAAATTACGCACACAAAAAATGCTAAATGCAAATTCCTTCTCACATAATCACCAAATGGTAGTGGAGCATGCTCATGTCCAAGTGATGATTGGGGATTGAGATTATTAAGCTAATGTGAATAGAGATTAGAGAGTGCTAATAAAAAATGCTTATCACTAGCACACAAAAGCATAACAACAATCCTAGCTAGCACACCGTAGCTTTGATACCGTATGCACGATGTTTCTCTTTCATCCACCATAGCTAGCATACAAGTGAGTGTGTGTTGGCAAGATTATCACTCAAGAAAATTAGGTTCCAAAATTAATTAATTTGGACTCATACTCTAGTACTCTAGGACAAAGCTCACACCTTACATTCATGTTGTCCCATGAATTAGGTGCATGATAACCAGGACATGCCTATGTGCTACGTACACAAGGTATCATCTTTATTGGTTGCACCTTGTGCATAGAGCCAATGATGAGAAATGCCCATGGTTGTATGCATATACAACAATCACAAGAAAACTTATCAGCCTCAAATCATGCCGAACAGAGTAGCATATGGTATAGCGTAAGTGTAAACAATGATTCAGAGGAAATAATCCCGCTATATTGGCACGCCATGTGTGCATGTCAAGAAATTAGAGTGGTAAACCCTTGGATTTTTGGGGACATCTGTGCTAGGTGAAACAATTACCTCATACGACTATAAGATCATTAAAAACTCAACTTGGTCTTCGCTCTAAAAGTACTGGGTGCTAAAGTGACACACACACAATCATTAATGGCAAGACTCTTGCTTGTACATTAGAGCCAATGGAAACACAATTGGGTAGATCCATTTTATCTTTAGAACAATTGTTGATGGATTACAAACAGAGGCTCTTAGACATTCTAAAATAGATTGCTCATAGCCCAACAGATGGCTCTTAGCCCCTCCTTTTTTACCATATTGACGTAAAAGATGTTAGCAAAAACATGCTTAATTTCATTATTCCTTTAAAAATAAAGAAAAGAGAAAGAAACACAGAGAGCATGATGGGTTGAGAAAATTCCCTTAACCTACAGTGGTATGTGTCCCCTATGTACGCTTCTATGCATACATTTGTTGGAATTAGGGTTGCAGAGAAACGCACACAGCTTGGAGAAAATGAAGGAAGCTCAAGGGACACAATAGAGAGTGTGTTCCTTAGTATGCAATGGAAAGATAGATAGCTCTAGAGTGACGGGCGTATATACAATGCTCGGGGGGAAAAAACTCCTAAAGAGGGAAAAATTACCCCGGCGGTCCTAGTTTGTTGACACACAACACTACCACATGTATATGGTAACAAATCCCCCCTGGAGTGATGCGGTGAACGAGAGCTGGCACATGAGTAAAGGGAAGTGCCATTCCCTGAGAACATGATCAGTCCACAAAGGGGAGCAAGCCCAAAGCTTTGCGGAAAGCTTCAAGCTTCGCACAAGACAATGCCTTTGTGAAAAGATCTGCAAGGTTGTCCTGTGTTGGCACATAAGCCAAGCTGATCTCTCCTGCTGAGAGCCTCTCCCGGACATAGTGGTAATGCACCTCAATGTGCTTCGTGCGAGCATGAAAAACTAGGTTCCTCGCAACTGCCAATGCGCTCTGACTGTCAGTGTAGATAGTGTTGGGAGTGTCCTGTCCAACATCCAAATCAGCCATAAGGCGTCTGAGCCACACACTTTTTTGACACAAGGCAATACCACCATCACACTGCTTAAACTGTATACCCAAGTAATGATGCAATAGCCCCAAATCTTACATCTTGAAAGTAGCATTCAAATCAGCCTTAAATTCAGCAATATGTCTCTCATTTGGTCTGGTGATCAGCAAATCATCAACATAAAGAACCACGATGAGAAATACATCACCCTCACGCTTTACAAACAATGTGCTTTCTGTTGGACTGTTACGAAAGCTTTGTTTGACCAAATGAGTGTCAGCTTTCTCATACCAAGCACGAGGAGATTGCTTCAACCCATACAAAGCCTTGTTACATTTGCACACTTTGTCCTCTTGTCCTTTTATGACAAAACCGCGAGGCTGCGTTACATAAACTTCCTCAAATATGTCACCATTAAAGAAAGCAGTAGCAATGTCTGATTGATATACATCCCAACCAAAATGAGCTCCCAATGCACATAGAAAACGCACAGTAGTCATACGACAAGTGGGAGCAAAAGTCTCTTCATAATCTATGCCTTTTTGTTGTGCATAACCCTTTGCAACAAGTCGAGCCTTATGGCGATCAATCTCACCATCCAGCTTGCGTTTCAACTTGTAAACCCACTTCGTACCAATGGCCTTTTTGCTAGGAGGCAAATTACATAAAGTCCATGTATCATTTTCTATGAGTGCATCATATTCTGATTGCATGGCAGCCATCCAATTTTCTTAATTCTGTGCTTCATCAAAAGTCAGAGGCTCCTCAACATCATGTAAGCTAGACACAGCCAAAGCATAACAATCTGATGCATAAGATGCATGGCGAGAGCCTGAACGAGTACGACTAGACAAAGGTGCATCCAATTTACTGTCATGCAAAGTGTGCACCAGCCATTTTGGCATACCTCTAGCCTGCTCATTTTCAGCCCTTTCCTCATCAAGTACATCATGTACATCTGCATCAGTAATGATCTGTAACATTTTCAGAAACCCTTCAGGCTGTACATTTGCCTCATTGGAAATTACATTCGTATTTCCACCACTGAAAAGAGGCAACAAAGTGTCATACATGTCCCGTGAGCTTATATTACTGTCTCTAGTACATGACAGCAAGGGCATAACAAAATCTTCCACAAACACTACATCCCGTGAAACCAGAATACGCTTTGTTTGCGGATGATATAACCTGTAACCTTTGGTTTCAACACTATAACCAACAAAAATACATTTGACAGCCTTATCATCCAATTTTTTGCGCTGTGTTTGTGGCACTAAAGCATATGCCAAACAGCCAAAAACACGCATGTGCTCAATAGAAGGCTTTCTATCATGCCATGCTTCATATGGAATAATTGACTGCAAATGTTTCGTAGGACGCCTGTTAAGTACATAAGTGGCACACATGATGGCCTCAAGCCAAAAAGAATGCGGAAAAACTTGACTTTTGACCATACATCGTGCCATTTTCGTCAATGACCTGTATTTCCTCTCAGCAACACCATTTTGCTGAGGTGTATAAGGCACTGTACATTGTTGTTTTATCCCACGACTAGCGAGAAATGCATAAAATTCATAAGACATATAGTCCCTCTCTCGATCGGAACGGAGGGTACCCATAGTACATTTCGAGACATTTTCAGCCATAGCCAAAAGTTGTTTGAAGCACATTAAAACTTCGGACTTCGCTGTAAGCGGAAATACCCATGCATGCCTGGAGTAATCATCGATGAAAGTCACGAAGTAAAGGTAATTGCCCAGGGACGGAGTTTGCATGGGCCCACAAACATCACTATGCACAAGTTGCAACCTGCATGTGGCCCGAACTGAACCATCCTTTGGAAACTTAGAACGCTGCATCTTACCCAAAATACAGCCTTCACAAACATGTTTGACAGGTGCTTCAAGAGACGGCAAAGAAGCAACCATATCAGATTTCTACAAACGCAGCAAACTGGCAAAATTCAGATGACCAAAACGTGCATGCCAAAGTTTTTCATCTGAAATAGCCCTTGAATCTGCAACAGCATTTGTAAAATTTTTTCCACACTTTTCATACAAAGTGTGCTTATTCAGCCCATGGCACAAAAGGCCAGATGCAACAATTTCATCATGAAAACTGAGATCATGAACTGTACATCTGTCATCCATAAATTTGACTACAAGTCCAAGTCTAGCAAGTGTGGATACAGACAAGAGATTCTTCTTGATCCTAGGTACATAAAGTGCATCAACAAGTGTGAAGGAACTGCCATTTGCAGCAGTAAGCACAATCTTTCCAACTCCCTGAACCAGATAAGAGGCATTGTTGGAACAAGTGACTGAATTCCCATGAGGGACAGACTTGAGAGAGGTAAACAATTCACGATGTGAGGTAATGTGCTTTGTAGCACCACTTTGGAAATACCACACATGTGAATCTGCAACAACTAACAAACATGCACTACTGTCGAAATACCACACATGTGAATCTGTAACAACTAACAAGCATGCATCATGGACAATAGGATTTTAAGTGCACTCTGCGCTAAAAGCCCATTCTGCATCAATGTCAGCAACACAGTCTCCTTTCACAAAAGACTCAACAATGGCTGCATTTGTAGTGGAACCAGCATTTGCAGTGGTACCACCCTCTTTATTCTTAGCCTCTTTGGCCTTCAACTTAGGACACAACTTGATCAAGTGATCATTAGCTTTACAATAATGGCAACACATCTTCTTTTTGCCCTTATCACCAAAATTGCCAGACAGAGTGCTGCCAACAAAAGCATTGGGAACAGAAGTTTTTCCACTTGCAGCAGTACTATAAGAAGTGGTTGCATTGCTGTTACCACCCTTTCTTTGAGAAGCAATAAAAGCCTGTTCAACTGCACGCTGTCTAGTCCTGTTTTTTTCTGGAAAGTGACTCTTGCAACAGCAATGTGCATAATGCATCAAACTTGACAACTTCTAAATTTCCTTGGGTCATAAGTCTCCAAGTACTAGCAAAAGTCTGGTAAGAACTTGGTAAGGTATCAAGAACAGTGCGCACAAGGGAACTGTCTGAAATGACTTCACCTACAGAAATAAGCTGCTCATTCATATCCTTGACACTAGCATGGAAAGTGTCCATATCATCTTCCTCATGCATAATCTTTGACTCCAGCTCTTTACACAGCAAAGCAATTTTAGCCTCATTGCGACTTGCATAAAGACCTGCTAGAATATCCCAAGCCTGTTTTGCAGATTTTGCTGAAAGAATGTGAGGAACAATGGTGCACTTCACAAACAACACAATCAATGCATGAGCGTGCGCATCCTTTACATCCCAACGAGCTTGTTTTGCTGTAGGCAAAAGAACTCTAATAGCAGCAATCCTTGCAGCAAGACCTGCAACATCCTCAACATTGCTACATCCTCAGAACCAGGACGTACATCAATGCCCTGCACAATGTACCAGACGCCCTTTGACACAAGAACATGTTGCATCATATAAGCCCACATAGGGTAGTGGTCCCCATCCAACCTGTCCTCAACAAACATCTTGAACACATCTGTGTTGTTGTCAGCCATGGTAAATGCTGCACTTGATGTGAAAACTACCCAAAAATAGGAGAAACAGAGCAGGAACAGCACGTGCTATATAGCACAAACCATAGAAGACTATGAGGCACCTGTTATGCAGAAAACGAAACTGACAAAAATTTTGCACAGAATGACGAAATAGCTTGTGCAGTACTGCTTGTAGTGGAAAGGGAGGCCGAAATGAGCCCGAATTAAAAATCTTAGCTCGTGGTCTATTCTTAAGAATTCTTAAGAAATTTTTAAAAGTTTTTGGAGGTTTAATGTCACTACCATGGCATCTCTCTCTCTCTCTCTCTCTCTCTCTCTCTCTCTCTCTCTCTCTCTACTTTGTAGGTGATTTGAGAAACGTCTCTCTCTCTACCAAAATTAAATTGGAAGTTTGGATGTCGTTACCACGTTGACCACTGTAGTGTGCCTCAACTTAGCCTTGAGCCGATTTTATCACTTGTTTCTCTCACAAATGTTTTGGGTAAGCAGTGGATGTTGAAAAATGAAAATAGCAAGTTAAAGGGAGGGGGAGAAGTAGAAAATATGCTTGGAGAATTTATGAAATAAGAGTTAAATTGTGAAAAATATATGCTAGTTGGAAACATTTCTTATTTGAATCTACATAAGTTGAATTTTGTACGTTTGCGAAATTGATTTTCCCCAAAGATTGATACTGACTCTCTCTCTCTCTCTCTCTCTCTCTCTCTCTCTCTCTCTCTCTCTCTCTCTCTCTCTCTCTCTCTCTCTCTCTCTCTCTCTCTCTCTCTCGTGCACCGCATGCATCTGGTATGTGTAGTCAGAGCCCCGTCCCGCCTAGCTCTTTAGGGGCTACAAGCACCAGAGCCACTTGACAATTCAACCACACCTAGTAGTTCCAGCACTTTGAGGGGAAATTCGGAAGCTCTATATGCACTAGAAAGAGGAGGCTCAATCCTGATTTACTTCATTTTCTTGCAGCTTGGTGTATATTTTTGACGGTTGTCGTTTACTGACTATAGTCTTTGTCAATTTCATTAATGCAGTCTTGCCTTGTCTTCCATGACTATGAGGACCCGCGGATGAGGTCTTGCCAAAAACCTTGTGGGATTTCACCCTTAAAAGGGAAGGGTGCCCAAAATAAGGCTCCCCATCTCTGCGTGAAAAAATAGAAATCGTTTGAAAAAAGACTATGGCGATGCAAACACTGTTGAGCAATGAAGCAAGAGAGAAACCCACTTTTCATGTCCTCCATGGGTTGGTTTTTCCTCGAATGTAGTAGCAAAAATCACTACTCATCCCATGGGATTCTATAGATTGTGTCCTTGGTCAAATAGGTCCAGGCCCACCCACCCCCATAATTCTTCACAAGGGAGCATGCGCACGCAGCCTGTCAGCCAACGAAGCCGCCATGGGAGTTCATCTAGAAGCCTAGAGAGAGAGAGAGAGAGAGAGAGAGAGAGAGAGAGAGAGAGAGAGAGAGAGAGAGAGAGAGAGAGAGAGAGAGAGAGAGAGAGAGAGAGAGAGAACCATATAATGCCATGATAGAGAGATTGAGAAGGGAACATCCTTGCATTCTTCATGCAAGTCCCGTGCACCACACCACATAACCTCCATGACTGCTACTCCCCTTGAAATCTGGTACCAATGAAAGACCCAAGGAGCTGCCTTAAGGATTCTCTACCCTACCACCCTATTATATAGCCCTTATCCGTCTATATCTAGAATCCCCTATCCACATCTAGCAACCGGCCCTTGGCCTAGGTCCGTGCCCCCCCTGGGTTTGCACTTGGCCTTATAGACATTGTAAAGATAAGAAGACCAAGTAAGAAGAGAGGTTCCCTCCTTGCAATCAACAGCTGAGAAAGCAAGTATGCAAATTACAAAAAACTTGATCTCAAAGAAACCCTAGAAATGATACAGTTGCAACTCAACTATCACAAAATGGTGCCCAACCTTTGGATCAAAGTAGCAGAAGAATCCAAAGTGGCCACAAAAAGAGCAACCAAGAGATAAAAAATCTCAAGTGGATAGTCTATTGAAGGACAAAGAGACACTACAAAGAGCTCTAGAGAAGGAAAAGAAGCATGCTATCTACAAGGAATACGAAATGGAAATCAAGGCAAAAGGCAACTTATAAGTGGACCAACACGCACTGGAAGAGGCTCTAGAAAGGGAAAAGAAATGGACCATGGTACTTAAAAACTTTGTGACTCTCATGATGTGGTAAAACACACCCTTTCCACCCTCCTAGCCAACCAAGATGTTGCACAACCCTTCTCTACCCCTCTCAACCCTCAATAGCAAGCTCGGATGAGATAAAAATACTGAAAGCATAGTTAAAGCAAGAAAAGTTGCAAATGCAAGTTTTGATGGTGGATATGCTCATAACAAATGCACGGAAAGAGCAACAAATTAAGGATTTGCAAGAATAACTAGCCAAAGCCAAATTGGATCTGACAGGCCAAGCTAAAATGCATGCTAAAGAGCTAAAGGCTAAATATGTGGATTTGGGTGACACTTCACAAACACGGAATCATGTACTAGTTACCCAAACACAATACATTGAGTTCAAAAGTGCGAACCAACTACCTTGACCATAGGAGGCTTTCATGATTCAAAAGAAGACCGACAAGAGGTGGATGCTTGAGACGAGCTTAGATAGTAGATTGAAGACATGCCAAAGGGATTAACAAAGGAATTCATGCTATATGAGCTTAAAGTTTGAGAATCTACACCCTTGTTGATGATCAAACTAGACAAAGAGATATAGAATTTTTGCCATGAAATGCTAGCACTGTCACTTATGAAGCAACAAGCTAACATATGGAAGAAGAAGCTACTACCATCTCTAGCTTTATGGCAAAAGAAGTGGTTCGACAAGAGGCCTCAAGATGAGACCACTTATAGAAATTCTCTTGAGTACCTACTATGGATTGACCCAACCTATTGTCGTATCCCAAGAAGGCAATCTTGGGAGACGTATGAATTTTGGAAGAGCAAGAGACCACTGGTGCTTAACTAGCACTTGTGTTGAGCTTTTCTTTGTCTTTGGCTTTTTTGATGTCCACATGTACTTGGTAGTCGTGGTTGGTGGAGAGTGTTGAGCTGGTTGTCGAGTCGATTGTTTTGCTCTCCATTGCCAAGTTGTCTTTGTTGGTTGGGGTTGGTTGGGTTATGTTCTCTTTGAAATGCATTGATACTTGGATTGGCTTGCTTTAGGTTTCTGATGTTGTTTTGGTTGCCACTGCCAAGTATAACTGCATCGAGGTTGTTGAGATTTTGTTGGAGGACTTGGCTGTTTTGCTTTGGTTTCCACTTGCGGAGTTGTGTCCTTGGATATCCATATGTGCTTAGGATTATTGGTCATGATTGACTTATTCACCCATACCTGCCTTGTGTTTTGTCCGTTGAAGTGCTTCATAGACATAGGCATCATCACTGGCTGCTATGGATTTCCAACAATGGGATGTACCTCCCATCTGTGATCACTTGGTGTCAATGGACTGACATAAGAAGTGTCGTTAAGTTTGAACTTTAAATTATCCTCCTATTGTTAGGTTTCAAGCCCTCCCCATCGAAACATGCGCTTATGGCATGCAGGAAAGGTAAGTTCAGCTCTAGTTTTTCCTGGAAATTTTTTGGCTCTATATATGTAAATGCTTTACAATCAAAACAAAAATCACAGCATGTCTTTTTGCTGTGTTGAATCTCTCTCTCTCTCTCTCTCTCTCTCTCTCTCTCTCTCTCTCTCTTCTCATCTCATTCACCTCCTCCCCTGCTCTTCCTCACCTCGCCATGGCTTATCCTCACTGGTACCCACCTTAGCCGCTGCAACCAACACTGGTATCAGAGCCCACGTGGACAAGTGAAGAAGCCCCTATGCACAACAACTCAAAAAGGCAAGGGAATTCACGAGTTGTAGCTCAAGCGGGCAAGGCAATGTTTTGATAGGTGGTCATTGGATGGCGAGGGCTCTTGACGCTAGCAATACAAACCATGCTCTCTCTTGTGCGTTCTACAATGTTGTAATGCTTGTAGGCGGCAGTCCTGTGTGGGTATATCAAAACACTCTCTCAAACAATTCCTAAGCTGTGCAGCAGGTGGTGAATTCGTGAGGAGTTTTTACAGCATATCAAAAGGCATCCAAAACAGTTGTAGCAGATCCAAGTCAATAGTGCTCTCGCTGCATTTAAAAACGCTTTGTATTGCAAGGGTGAAGAGGTGACTTTGAGAACTGTCTAGCAAAGGAGTTTGTTGACGAATTACAACAACATATCAGAATGCCACTACATAGTGTGGTTCCTCTTTTGACTAGCATATCAAAATGCTACAGCAAATCAGTGAGCAACTGAGGATAAAAATAACAAAGGCCTTGTCAATAAAGGTGACTATAGCCTTCAAGGTGATGCTTAGCAAAGTGGTGGCAATCTTTGTGGTTTTGCAAGTGATCAATTTGGAGTACATAGAGATACTCCATGTGGTTTTTAGTGCGCAACATGTTCAAAGGCAATGTTTGTTTTTGGTTGCTTGGAATGGCATGCACTTCCATGTATCCATTCTTTAACGACATTATCCAAAGCTTCACATTGGAGATGTATGCCATATATGGACCAATTTTGTGGCTTTTCTTGTCAATCGGATACAACTAGCAATAAGGAAATTGATGTAGAACATGAAGATCTACTTCGAGGCTATGGTACAAGATTTCACAAACTATTTTTACCAGTGTAGTGTCATAGATTTGTCATCTTTTGTCTATTGTCAAAACCATCATACACTTTTCAGCCAAAGCCTTATTTTAGCCTATAAATTGTCAATTAATGCCATGATAAAAATTTGTACGGGTTAGACAATGCCACACACATATGAGTGGTAAGACCTCCCAAAAATACAAGTTTTTTGTTCAAGTACTATTTTTGTCCCGCTTCTCATGAGGTTACTGGGTACACCTTAAACCCAAGGTTTGGTAGTGAACCAAAAACTCCATTTGTTGGTAGGTAAATTTTCAACCTACACCCTATCCGTTCAAGGGGGGTTTATTACTATCATAGCACTAGGTTATGGATACACCAAAATCCTTGGTTGTGAGAGAACCTAAAACTCACAATTGACGAGTACACCCAAAACTCGTGATATCATGAGAGTGGTTTTTCTAGTTGAGGCTTGAGGGGGGGGGATTGTTAGGTTTCAAGCCCTCCCCGTGGGAACATGCCCTTATGGCATACAAGAAAGGTCAGTTCAGCTCTAGTTTTGCACGTAATTGTCTAGCTTTGTATTTGTAAATGCTTTACAATCAAAACAAAAATCATAGCGTATCCTTTTGTTGTGTCGAATCTCTCTCTCTCTCTCTCTCTCTCTCTCTCTCTCTCTCTCTCTCTCTCTCTCTCTCTCTCTCTCTCTCTCTCTTCTCATCTCGTTCACCTCCTTCGCTGCTCTTCCTCACCGCGCCATGGCTTCTCCTCATTGGTACCCACCTTAGGCGTTGGAGCTAACACTGGTATCAAAGCCCACGTGGACAGGTGAAGAAGCCCCTATGCACGGCAACTCAAAAAGTTAAGGGAATTCATGAGTTGTAGTCAAGCGGGCAAGCCAATGTTTTGATAGGTGGTCATTGGATGGTGAGGGCTCTTGACGCTAGCAATGCAAACCATGCTCTCTCAAGTGCGTTCTACAATGTTGCAATGCATGTAGGCAGCAGTCCTATGTGGGTATATCAAAACACTCTCTCAAGCAATTCCTAAGCTGTGGAGCAGGTGATGAATTGGTGAGGAGTTTTCACAACCTATCAAAAGGCATCCAAAATAGTTGTAGCAGATCCAAGTCAGTAGTGCTCTCGCTGCATTTCAAAATTCTTTGTACTACAAGGGTGAAGAAGTGACTTTGAGAACTGTCTAGCAAAGGAGTTTGTTGACGAATCACAACAGCATATCAGAACACCACTACATAGAGTGGTTCCTCTTTTAACTAGCATATCAAAATGCTACAGCAAATCAGTGAGCCACTGAGGATAGTTTTAAAAATGGCCTTGTCAATAAAGGTGACTGTAGCCTTCAAGGTGATGCTTAGCAAGGTGGTGGTGATCTTTGTGGTTTTGCAAGTGATCAATTTGGAGTACACAGAGATACTCCATGTGGTTTTTACTGTGCAACATGTTCAAAGGCACATGCTTGTTTTTTGTTGCTCAGAATGGCGTGCACTTGCATGTATCCATTCTTTAATGACATTATCAAAAGCTTCACATTGGATGTTCCCTGGATGTTGTCATGGCTTAACATGAGCATGACAAGACCTTGTAAATTTTTGGGCTGCTCAATATAATTCACTCACAATTGTGAGTTTTTCTATATATATAAAAAAGGAAACTAATGTAGAACATGAAGATCTGCTTTGAGGCTGTGGTACAAGATTTCACAAACTATTTTTCCCGGTGTAGTGCCATAGATTTGTCATCTTTTTCCTATTGTCAAAACCATCATACAATTTTTAGTCAAAGCCTTATTTTAGCCTATAAATTGTCAACTATTTCCATGATAAAAATTTGTACGGGTTAGACACTGCCACACACATATGAGTGGTAAGACCTCCCAAAAATACAAGTTTTTTGTTCAAGTCCTATTTTTGTCCCGCTTCTCATGAGGTTATTGGGTACACCTTAAACCCAAGGTTTGGCAGTGAACCAAAAACTCCATTTGTTGGTAGCTAATTTTGCAACCTACACCCTATCTATTCAAGGGGGGGTTCACTATCATAGCACCAGGTTATGGATACACCAAAATCCTTGGTTGTGAGAGAACCTAGAACTCACAGTTGACGAGTACACCAAAAACTCGTGATATCATGAGAGTGGTTTTTCTAGTTCGGGCTTGAGGGGGGGATTGTTAGGTTTCAAGCCCTCCCCGTGGGAACATGCCCTTATGGCATACAGGAAAGGTCAGTTCAGCTCTAGTTTTGCACGATAATTTTTTGGCTCTATATATGTAAATGCTTTACAATCAAAACAAAAATCATAGCGTTGGAGAGGGGGAATGGGGGAACACACCTGGCACAAACACAAGGGTCTCTCTATGGCTGAGGGTATTCACAACACCCCTATCCTCTCAGAAAACCCCTTCAAAAATACACTACACCCTAGCAGACCACCGCCTACTCTTTTTCCACTACTCACACACTCCACAAGTTTACTACACAAGGCACACCTACTACCACGGTCTGTCTCCACTCTTACACACGCACACAGCCGCTCAATCTCACTCTCTCACACAAAACACCATCTGTCCAGGGGGGTATACACATCCACACTGCCGGCACCAAGGGGAAACACAAAAGCAGGAGAAAGAGAAGGGGGTAACAGTGGCTTAATTGCACTTCAAAAGGCATGTACACAGGCTTGCCCTACCACCACCATGGCCATTTTCAAGGAAAAAGTACAAAGGGATTAGTCTGTCAGAGAGCTCCACTTTGGCACGCTTCAAGTGGCACAAAAAAAGGCCCTAATTTGACTAAAAAATGACTTTTATAGTGGGGGGCCTTCAACTTTAGAATCTACACCTTAACTGGCCCATAAGGCATCTTAGTTTAGCATCTTTTGGAAGAATGGAGCTGCCTCATTTTCATCGCTTTCTTTTGCTCTCTTGCACTGGAGGGAGGGGGGATTAGCGATGTCGCTATTGCCCCTAAGCACTTTTATTTTTTTCTTCTTTCTTTATTTTTTTACCCTTTGGGTAGCCTAGCCTTGCACTGGCCTTTTGACCTCCCCTTTTGACCCCTTTGATTGGCTTCTTCCTTGATCTCTCCTCCCTCTTGGTCCTACGGTGCCCACCCTTGAAATGGGCCTTTTGATCTACCCAGCCACTATCTTTTTGCACATGACGCCCCTCCTGGTCGCCTTTTGAAATGGCCGCCCTTTGGGCTCCCGGTAGTCTGCCTGGACTCGGACTTCTCTCTCTCTCTCTCTCTCTCTCTCTCTCTCTCTCTCTCTCTCTCTCTCTCTCTCTCTCTCTCTCTCTCTCTCTCTCTCTCTCTCTCCATTGGGCACGTCCCTTACTTCATGCTTGGGAGGCATTAGTTATATCGCTAATGCCCTCCCCCCTCGCCTTCAAAAGATGGGGCCTCCAAGGGCCGCGGGAACGGCCGCTCAATTGGTCGGTCACATCATCACTGTGCGGGACAATAGCACGCCCTATCTACCGCCAACCACCAGCACCGTGTGCCATCTACATCGGCTAAAACAACCTTGCCGCACCATTCATGCCACTGTGCAGTGCTCATGCAGTGCCGAAAGGTGGACACCATAGCCAGCGAGGGCTCCAAGCTTCTTGATGCCTACGAGGGGTGCGCACTCCTTGCTATATACCCCATGTCTTCGGGCTTGCCTTGGGCATGTTGGGCTAAACCTTACCATGTGGCAGCACGACAGGGTGCCCCTTCTTAGAATGGCCTCCAATGCCCAAAAAAAAAACTTTGAAAAAAACCTTCATACTAAAATTTCCCCCCCCACTTCATAAACTTGCAACATTCCAGTCCGGGGTCGAATTTCCAAGCCGCAAAGCTCACCGGCCGAGACTCCATTGTGCCGACTCCAACACGGGCAAGCTTCATTGCCTTTGGTCTCCTTCAAGCTCGCTATCCGAGGCTGCAAAAAAGGTAAAAGCACATATGCCAATCCCCTCCTTAACATTAGCTCTTGACTTCATCCTAATGTATCCTGTTGACCCAGCATCCGATGAATGAACTGTTGATTTGTGCTATCTCTATACAATGCACACTATCACCAAGAACCTTGGTGAGGCCAAATAGATGCCAAATGGTGCATCCTACGATGCGGGCTTGGGCATAGACCCGACCCTCGAAAAATCTTCAAATAGCCATAACTTGCTATCCTAGAGCTCTGATTGACAATCGGAGAAGATAGGCATGTCCCATAATTTGAGCTCTATACATCTTTTTGTTGACATCTATCCCTAGCTGCCCTACCCGTTGGGGATCTGCTAAACCTTCTAACTTTGAACTTCAGTATCTTGAGCACCGGGGCTCCGTTTGACGAGCCGTCTGGATTGGCTTCTACAAAACACTGAACACGACATTCCAGAGCACTGACTTGTCACTTTGGACACCTTGATCTCATCCCATCTAGACCATCCTTTAGCTCTTTTGGCCTAAAAAACCACTTAAGACATACATTCTCGCTACCCTTTGGTTGCCCAGGACCTTTTGCCTAGGACCTTGGTACCTGCCCTAGCCTTCTACACTGCACCTGCATGCTGCCTTTGCTTGGCTTAGACCACTTTCCAGCTCGGACCAACTTTGGATGCACCATCATTGCCCAGCACCCTCATCAAACATTTATGTTTAACCAAAAGCATATTTACAAAACTTTAAAAATGGCACACCAAATTGTGAATTGAAAGCACTCGCAAAACCATAACTCTATGTACTAGCTCTGTACAAAATCTCTATTTTTTCTCTCGCACACCGCATGCTTTAGGTGGGTTGTCCACCCCCTTGATTACAATCTAATGCACGTCAAGCACTAGATTTCTCTCAAAATACAACTTGAGCTGCACACCGTTCACTCTGTTCATAAGAAGCTTGCCATTCGCCCTTACCAACTGATATGTCCCATTCGAAAAGGTCTTCTGCACTTTATATGGACCTGTCCACTTCTTCTTGAACATCTAGAATGTGAAATCCAGGTAACTTTAGTACTTCATGACCATGTCTCCTTCCTCTATACTCTTGTCTGGTAGGTTTCGATTGAACTTGGCAACCCGCTTCTCTCTCTGCTTCACATAATAGTCCGCTGCTGCCTCTCTATCCATCTGTAAAGCCTCCAAACTGGCTATCCGATTCTGTAAAACTCCTTGTTGAGTGGAATTGACACGCCACATACCCTTCAAAGCACCTTACTGTGCATGCACCGACAATACAGCCTCCTTACCATAGACTAGCTAGAAGGGAGTGAAATATGTAGCTACTTTATAGGACATCCTATACGCCCACAGACACTTCTCTAGATTTTTTTTCCACTCAGTCTCCTGCTTATACACGTACTTTGTTAAGATTTTGACGATTTGCCCATTAGCACTCTCGACTAGACCATTGCATTGGGGGTGATAGGGTGAGGAAAACTAATGCACTCGTGAGCTTGCTTCTTAACCCTTGACCCCTATCAAAAACTAGCACCCATGGAACACCAAAACGGTAACAAATGTTATTGAACACAAACTGAGCCGCCACATTAGCATTTACTTCCTTCACAGCCTTGGCCTCAACCCACCTTGTAAGGTAGTCAATGGCTACCACCACGTACTTCTTACCGCTTGTAGATTTTGGGAGAGGACCTATGGCATCTAGACCCCACTTCTCAAAACCACTTTGTGCCCTGATGGCACCTTGTGACTCCGCTACCAGTCATCTTTCACCTATAGTTTGACAATCGTGGCATGTCTTGCACCAATAGTGCACGTCTCTTCACTATGGAAGGCCACCAAAACCTGCTCTAAGCACTAAAACTAGAACCTGGTCTTTGCCCTGATGTGTCCACTTTTTTTGTGGCATTGCTCTAGCACCATACATATCTCTTCTTTGTACAACACCCTTCTTAGTACTCCGTCACGCCCATAGTTTATGAGATCTTCACCTACGAGTGTAAATTTGTGGGCCTTTTGCACCACTCTTCTTCTTTGCAACTTGTACAAACCCTCTGAACTTTGCCCTATATTAAAAAATCCTTCAATCTCCTTTAGAGTCCCCCTACCTGCATAAGCGGCTGGGGCCACAGATAAACTTGCAACATGCACCTATACTTTGTTACTTGCTAATCTATCTGCCTCTTGGTTTTGCTCTCTTCTCACATGCTTGAATTGAACCTCTTCAAAAGACTTTAGCATTTTCTTGATGGAAAAGAACCAATGCTTCAAAGAATCCCACTTTACCTGCCATTGGCCTAGCAGTTGCTTGATGACGAGCAACATATCTCCCTTCATCACCAATCTCAAAATTCCAAACTCTATACACTGCTTCAAACCCAAATGCAGAGTGAGATACTCCGCCTCATTATTGGTGTGGACATCCTCCAGATCATACGCCTTCAAAAATATAGCTTTGCCGTTGATAAACCACTTTTGGTATGTACAAAGTAGTGCATATATGCAAGGTCACATGTATAAAAATATGTAAATACATGCATTTGGGAGCTTTGCAAAGTGGTTTCAAGTTCTAAAAAAGATGCAACGTGTACACATTGTGAATAGTTAGGTTCGTGTGCCAACAGTCGAGCACATGTACATGCGTGGATAGGGTATCGGGGCCTTGGATATGGTTCTTGGTGGCCTCTTTTGGCTCTAGAGAATGTGTTTGAGCTTTCTAGAATTTAAATAATGCAAGCGACAAGTGTGGGTACTCTCATCTCGCTCGAGAAGTTCGGGACATGCAGTAACTATCTATTTACGGTGCCTGATCTACGATCATGCGTGCACCACCCGAGAAGTGGTAAAAAATGGAATGTGGGGATGTGGCAAAGTGATTTGGGTATCAAGGATTGAGCTACAAAATTTGGTGAATTTTGGAGTCAGCCGTATAGAAAGATGTAAATACATGCATTTGAAAGCTTTGCAAAGTGGCAAGTTCTAAAAAAGATGCAACGTGTACACATTGTGAATAGTCAGGTTCGCGTGCCAGCAAAATCGAGCACATGTACATGCATGGATAGGGTATTGGGACCTTGGATATGGTTCTTGGTGGCCTCTTTTGGCTCTAGAGAATGTGTTTGAGCTTTCTAGATTATAAATAATGCAAGCGATAAGTGTGGGTACTTTCATCCCGCTCGAGAAGTTTGTGACATGCAATAACTGTCTATTTACGGTGCCTGATCTGCGATGATGCATGAACCACCCTAGAAGTGGTCAAAAATGGAATTTGGGGATGTGGCAAAGTCAATTGGGTATCAAGGATTGAGCATACAAAATTTGGTGAATTTTGGAGTCCGTCTGGGGTTTTTTTTGCAAAAAATGCCCGTCGGGGGTCAAAACTGGCCAAAACTGGGTAAAAAGAGGTCAAAAAATGACCAAAAATAGTGTGAAAAGACTTATTTGCCACATCACTTATGGTTCTGTGAGTGTTCCAGCTGAGGGAGTGTTTTTGAAGCCAATTATTGGCACTTTCACCTCTCTATGTGGGGAAGGAAGCACGGTTCCTACAAGTGGTCTAGTGCAGTCTCGTCGCGTTCGCATCCTGTTTTTGAGTGTGTGGAGGAGTGAACGAGAGATATATCTTCAATTTTGCACTTGGGAGAGTCTATGGAAGTTCTGAGGTTTTCATGGATGTGTGCGTGCGAGGGAAGGTGCGGCTTTCTGCAAGACTATGTGACTCTATATCAGTGCCATTAGGGTTGGCGCTACTCCAAAGAGTCCAACGGAGTGGAGTTTGGTGAAGGCTTTACAATGGTTTGTGAGAGACCTTTTGTGGATGGAATTTTTGAGTTTTTGATGGTTTTTCTTGTATATTTTGGTCACCATCAACTATGATTTCAAGTGTTGATTGACTCGACTCACCTTGTAGTGTCTGCGGGTAGGCAAGGGCTTGTAGGTAGAGGTGTTTGGAGTTTGAATTGAACTTGTGGGTAGTGTTTTTATTGAGCTCTTGAGTGGTAGTGTGTGTGGGTTGGAATTTAAACAAATTCATTGTGTGGTGTTGAGTTGTCTGGGTGTGTGAGTGTGTGCATGCCATCTTTTGCTCCATCACCGTGTGGGTCGTGTATCACCACACCTCCTCTTGCCTTTTGTACTACCCTTCGATACACTCCGTCTAACCACATTATAAAATCATTCTCTAAATCAAGCCCCTCCTTAGCTTCATCTCGCACCACCCTTGGATAGGCCGGCAAATCGACAGCCTTGCTGACAAGAATGTTTGCCAAGTGAGATCGACTCGTGTGATCTACCTTGAACTTGAACTCAAATTCTTGCAGCTCCACCACCCACTTCATAATCCTCCTTCCTGGCTTCAAATGTAGCACTACCTCTGGCAATAGATTGTTAGCTGTCAACACAAAAAATTTGCGCACAATCAAATGCATCTTAAACTTCCTGCAAGCGAAGACTAAAGCCATCACCCGCTGCTCTGCCTCGGTTTAGGTAGCCTCTCCTGGGCTAATCACCCTGCTCTCAAAGTATATTGGCTTGTAGCTTCTCCCTACCTTTTGCAGTAGAACTGCTCCAATAACAACCATGCCCACTGTCATAGACACATAGAAGTTGTCCTCTTGATTGGGAGGATACACCACTGGCAACTGACACAAAACTTCCTTGACCCTATCAAAAGCCTCATGAGCTTCCTCATCCCACTCATAGCCATGCACTTGCTGAGTCCACTTTTGAAGAGGATGCACATATTGTGATAACATCCAAAATAAATGTGATAGATACTTCAGATTATGAACAAACGAAGCCAAACCTTGAGCATCTGATGGTGGCTCCATCAACACCAACGCCTTCACCTTCTCAAGATCAGCCTCTATACCATTCTGGGACACCACATGACCCAAGCGTTGTGCTCAAGGCTGTGCTAGCTTGCACTTCTTGTGGTTCAATTGACCTCCTTCTTCATCAACCCTTTGAAAGCATAACTGCAGCTTTGATAGGTGCTCTAAACTTGAACTGTAGCATCCTATATCATCCATGAAGACCCTGATAAAGAGACCCAGGTATGGACCAAATACCGTGTTCATCCAATCGTGGAAGGTGGCATATGCATTCACCAATCCGAACGGCATCCTGCGGTAAGCAAAACAACCCCATGGAGATATAAATGTGGTCTTCAACTGGTCTTCGAGTGAAATCCCTATCTGAAAGTACCTCGAGAAACCATCCATAATTGAGTATCTCTCATGCCCAGCCACCTGGTTTAGGATCTCGTCTTGAAACGGCAATGGATAGTGATTTCTTTTGGTCATTGCATTCAATGGCTTGTAGTCGACACACACTCTCCATTTCCCATTCTTTGTAGGGGCTATAACCACCGGTGAGACCCACTCTGACTCTTTCACAGGGTATATGATGCCTGCATCCAGAAACTTATTGATCTCTTGCCAAAGGGCCTCCTTTTGGATTTCCCCTAGTCTTCTCAGCTTTCGTGCTTTAGGCCTGTGTCCCTCCTTGAGAACAATCTTCTGCTCTACCTCTTTTGCACCACGCAAATGCTTGTATTTCATCACAAACAGGTTTGGATAGGACCCTCATAGTTGAACATAACTCTCTTTCTCACCCTTGGTCAAATCTTCACTTAACATGCTTGAAACTTCCTCTATGCTTAAACCATGAGCTTGAGGCTGCATACTTTTTCCTTTAGGAGGTGAGTCGTCTATGGTGATTCCGAATAAGTCTGCATCTATCTTCAGCATGTCATCCTCGCTCTCCTCTTCCTCTGTGCTGGTGTAGCCTTCATCATAGGCCGTCTCTATTTCATACTTGTAGCTTGTCGTGTCGCCCTCATCTTTAGCTGCCATAGGACGGGAACTGCTCTCCTTGTTTTTCAAATCTAGCACAATCTGTCTCCCCTTCTCCCTGTTAGGCAAGGTGAACAGTTTGCTCTCCCGATCCTGCTTGGCACCTATCGCCAAAAGCCATGGCCTACCCAAAATGATCGGATAAGCATTATCTCCTACCTTCATCACAAAAAAGTCTATCAGGCACTCTATGGCCATCATTTTGACCTTCACATCCTGTGCCACACCCAGACACTTGGCTTTGGTATGTTGGCCATCCTCATGTGCACATTTGACTTGGCTACTACCTTGACTCCCATCTCTTTCATTGCTGCTTCCGTCATGACACAAACCTATGCTCCACCGTCTATGTAGGATTTTACCTGCATCCTCTTTTCTATAATAGCATCCACCAGTGGAAGGACATCAGTGGGGTTACCTACCCTCAAAGCCATATTCTGCACCTCTTGCACATTCCCCTTAGCTCTCGGCAGCTTGGTGCTAACACTTGTGGACCACTACCTCCTCAATTTTGGATTTAAAGTTAACAATTGACCAAAAGTTATGTTTTCTTTTTTATTTTGAACATCACTTACCATATTGTACTCGATATAGCCACGCCCTAATTGGAAATTTGCTTGCTTGATCTTGCGACGTCTCCTTCTTTTTCTAGGCTTGGGTTGCTCTCTACCTTCGTACACTTTCTCCTTGCCTTTACGAGCTCTGGTTTCACGCTCTGTTTCTGTCTCCTTCTCAACTCTTGCCCTCTTGTTAGCCAAAACCTCAATATCTTGCTTATCCACCCCGATAATATTCACTTTTGGGACCTCGCCTCCGTTTGGCAGAGCTGGTTGCACAAGATTCCCCATTGTTTTATCTCTTGGAACATTGAACTGCCCTTGACCTCCACCTCTACCAAACAATGGGTAAATGACTCCTCTGTGTGTGTGTGTGTGTGTGTGTGTGTGTGTGTGTGTGTGTGTGTGTGTGCATGTGTGGCTGAGTACAATCGTGTGCATAGTGCCCCTCTTCTCCACAATTGTAGCACTTACATGGCAGCGGCCTTGCCCTGTCCCTTGCTCCTCTTGGTTGTCCTCTATCCATCACGCTGAGCCGCAACTCCTGCATTTGCTCGGACAAATCCTGCACTATGCTAACCCAATTTTGCGGCAAAATAGCTACACCTTGGATTCCATGATTTTCTTCATGCATAGCCTCCCTCGGACTTTGCAGTGTAAGGGGAGCCAGCGTCTCATATCCGACACATCCTGCTCTATCCTCTTCTTTATCTTTCTGCTCTTCAACCGTGCAATTGCTACATCACCGTTGTAATTTTTTGGACTTTCAAAGTCAACTTTCTCTCTCACCTTGAGGTCCAGACATGTTGTAAACTTATCTAGCTTGAAGTAATCCCCATTAGCCAATTGCATGGCTGTCGCTAGTTCTGCCCAACACTCTTCAAAATGACCTAAAAATAGATTGAACTCTTCACTTACATCTTGTTTAAGCGCCTTCAGCTTCGCATCCATCTCAACTAGGGATGCCTCCTTGTGAAAGTCGTGAAGAAACCTTGCTCGTAGAGCCGGCCACGCTTGTCTCGGCTCACCTTCCAGAGCTTCATACCAAATTCTAGCTTTGCCATGCATCACCAAAGGAAATGTATGCATTTTGCTATCCTCGTTTGGCATACACAATGATAGCATATACAGATCGAAATCCGACATCCACTCGTCAGGGCCCTCCTCGCCTGTGAAAATCGATCCATAGCTTCTTGCCGCCATGACTTCCAACGCGAAAAATCACTTCTTTTTTATCAACTGGGAGCAATCAGTGGGCTCCTTAGTGGGCGCACCAAAAGATGGAGATGGGGAATGGGGGAACACAGTGGAACAAACACAAGGGCCTCTCTATAGCTCAGGGTATCCACAACACCCCTATCCTCTCAAAAACCACCTTCAAAATTACACTACACCCTAGCAGACCACCACCTACTCTTTTTCCACTACTCACACACTCCACAACTTTACTACACAACGCACACGTACTGCCACGGTCTCTGTCTCCACCCTTACACACGCACACAGCCGCTCAATCTCACTCTCTGAGACAAAACACCATCGGTCCATGGGGGTACACACATCCACATTGTCCGCACCGAGGGGAAACATGAAAGAAGGAGAAAGAGAATGGGGGAAGGGGAAACAACTACAAAATGGGGCAACAGTGGCATGATTTCACTTCAAAAGGCATGTACACAGGCTTGCACTGCCATCACCATGGCCATTTTCAAGAAAAAGTACAAAGGGATTAGTATGTTAGAGAGATCCACTTTGCAGGCTTCAAGCGGCACAAAATAAAAGCCCCTAATTTGACTAAAAAATGACTTTTATAGTGGGGGGACTTCAACTTTAGAATCTACACCTTAATTGGCCCATATGGCATCTTAGTTTAGCATCTTTTGGAACGATGGAGCCGCCTCATTTTCATATACTTTATTTTGCTCTCTTGCACTCGGGGGGGGGGGGGGGGGGCATTAGCAATGTCGCTATTGCCCCTACGCACTTTTTTCTTTCTTTCTTCTTTATTTTTTACCCTTTGGGGAGCCTAGCCTTGCACCGCCCTTTTGACCCCTTTGATTGGCTTCTTGCTTGATCTCTCCTCCCTCCTAGTCCTACCATGCCCACCCTTGAAATGGGCCCTTTGATATGCCCATCCACTCTCTTTTTGCACATGACGCCCCTCCTAGTCACCTTTTGAAATGGCCACCCTTTGGGCTCCCGACAGTCTGGACTCGGACTTCTCTCTCTCTCTCTCTCTCTCTCTCTCTCTCTCTCTCTCTCTCTCTCTCTCTCTCTCTCTCTCTCTTCATGGGGCACATCCCTTACTTCATGCCGCGGAGGCATTAGCGATATCGCTAATGCCCTCCCCCCTCGCCTTCAAAAGAAGGGGCCTCCAAGGGCCGCGGGAACGACTGCTCAATTGGCCGGGCACGTCATCACTGTGCGGGACAATAGCGCCACCAAAGCCGCCCTATCTACCACCAACCACCAGCGTTGTACGCCCTCGACATCGGCTAAAACAACCTTGTTGTGCCACTGCGTAGCAGTGATCATGCAGCGCTGAAAGGCGGACACCACAGCCAGCGAGGGATCCAAGCTCCTTGATGCCTACGAGGGGTCTGCACTCCTTGCTATGTACCTCATGCCACCGGGCCTGCCTTGGGCATGTGTGGCTAAACCTTGCCATGTGGCAACACGATGGGGCGCCCCTTCTTAGAATGGCCTCCAATGCCCTAAAAAATCCCTTTGAAAAAAACCTTTATACTAAAATTTCCCCCCCACTTCATAAACTTGCAACATTCCGGTTTGAGGTCGGATTTCCAAGCCGTAAAGCTCGTTGGCAGAGACTCCATTGTGCCGACTACAACACGGGCAAGCTTCATTGCCTTTGGTCTCCTTCGAGCTAGCTATCCGGGCCGCAAAAAAGGTAAAAAACATCTGCCAATCCCCTCCTTAACATTAGCTCCCGAATTCATCCTGTTGTATCCTGCTGACTGAGCATCTGATGGATGAACTGTCAATTTGTGCTATCTCCACACAATGCACACTATCACCAAGAACCTTGGTGAGGCCAAAAGGATGCCAGATGGTGCATCCTTCGATGCGGGAAAGTGGGCACAGACCCAACCCCCGAAAAAATTTCAAATAACCATAACTTGCTATCCAGAGGTCTGATTGGCAATCCGAGCAAACAGCCATGCCCCATAATTCCAGTTCTACACATCTATCTATTGACATCTGTCTGCTCCATCTATCTCCAACTGCCCTGCCCATCGGGGATATGCTAAACCTTCTAGCTTTGAGCTTCAATATCTTGAGCATCAGGGCTCCGTTTGATGAGCCGTATGCACCGGCTTCTAGCGCACAATGAACACTACATTCTAGAGTATTGACTTGGCACTTTGCGTACCTTGATCTCTCATCCCATCTAGACCATCCTTTAGCTCTTTTGGCCTAAAAAACCTCTTAAATCATACATTCCCGCTACCCTTTGGCTGCTCAGGACCTTGGTACCTGCCCTAGCCTTTTGCACTGCACTTGCATGCTGCCTTTGCTTGGCATAGAACACTTTCTAGCTCGAACCAACTATGGCTGCTCCAACGTGTCTTTTTGTTGTGTCGAATCTCTCTCTCTCTCTCTCTCTCTCTCTCTCTCTCTCTCTCTCTCTCTCTCTCTCTCTCTCTCTCTCTCTCTCTCTCTCTCTCTCTCTCTCTCTCTCTCTCTCTCTCTCTCTCTCTCTCCTCATCTCGTTCACCTCCTCCCCTGCTCTTCCTCACCTCGCCATAGCTCCTCACTCGCACCCACCTTAGTCACTATAGCCAACACTAGTATCAGAGCCCACGTGGACAGGTGAAGAAGCCCCTACGCACGGCAACTCAAAAAGCCAAGAGAATTCACGAGTTGTAGCTCAAGCGAGCAAGGAAACGTTCTGCTAGGTGGTCGTTGGATGGGGAGGGCTCTTGATGCTAGCAAGGCAAACCATGCTCTCTTTTGTGCGTTCTAAAATGCTACAATGCTTGTAGGTGGCAGTCCTGTGTGGGCATATCAAAACGCTCTCTCAAGCGATTCCTAGACTCTGCAGCAGGTGGTGAATTGGTGAGGAGTTTTCGTAGCATATCAAAAGGCATCCAAAATAGTGTAGCAACTCCAAGTCAGTAGTGCTCTCACTGCATTTTAAAACGCTTTGTACTGCAAGGGTGAAGAGGTGACTTTGAGAACTGTCTAGCAAAGGAGTTTGTTGACGAATTACAACAACATATCAGAATGCCACTACATAGAGTGGTTCCTCTTTTGACTAGCATATCAAAATGCTACAACAAATTAGTGAGCAACTGAGGATAATTTTAAAAATGGCCTTGTCAATAAAGGTGACTGTAGCCTTCAAGGTGATGCTTAGCAAAGTGGTTGTGATCTTTGTGGTTTTGCAAGTGATCAATTTGGAGTACATAGAGATACTCCATGTGGTTTTTAGTGCGCAACATATTCAAAGGCACTGCTTGTTTTTGGTTGCTCTGAATGGCATGCACTTCCATGTATCCATTCTTTAACGACATTATCCAAAGCTTCACATTGGAGATGTATGCCATATATGGACCAATTTTGTGGCTTTTCTTGTTAATCGAATACAACTAGCAATAAGGAAAGTGATGTAGAACATGAAGATCTACTTCGAGCCTGTGGTACAAGATTTCACACTGTTTTTGCTAGTGTAGTGTCATAGGTTTGTCATCTTTTGTCTATTGTCAAAACCATCATACACTTTCCAGTCAAAGCCTTATTTTAGCCTATAAATTGTCAATTATTGCCATGATAAAAACTTAGTATAGGTTAGACATTGCCACACATATGAGTGGTAAGACCTCCAAAAATACAAGTTTTTTGTGCAAGTCCTATTTTTGTCCTGCTTCTCATGAGGTACTGGGTACACCTTAAACCCAAGGTTTGGCAGTGAACCAAAAACTCCATTTGTTGGTAGCTAATTTTTCAACCTACACCCTATCTGTTCAAGTGGGGGTTCACTATCATAACACCAGGTTATGTATACACAAAAATCCTTGGTTGTGAGAGAACCTAAAACTCACAATTCACAAGTACACCAAAAACTCGTGATATCATGAGAGTGGTTTTTCTAGTTCAGGCTTGAGGGGGGATTGTTAGGTTTCAAGCCCTCCCCGAGGGAACATGCCCTTATGGCATATAGGAAAGGTCAGTTCGACTCTAGTTTTGCACGGAAAATTTTTGGCTCAATATATGTAAATGCTTTACAATTGAAACAAAAATCATTTCATGTCTTTTCGCTGTGTCGAATCTCTCTCTCTGTCTCTCTCTCTCTCTCTCTCTCTTCTCATCTCGTTCACCTCCTCCCCTGCTCTTCCTTACCTCGCCATGGCTTCTTCTCACTGGCACCCACCTTAGCCGCTGCAGCCAACACTGGTATCAGAGCCCACGCAAACAGGTGAAGAAGCCCCTATGGATGACAACTCAAAAAGGCAATAGAATTCACGATTTGTAGCTCAAGCGAGCAAGGCAATGTTCTTATAGGTGGTCGTTGGATGGCGAGGGCTCTTGACGCTAGCAAGGCAAACCGTGCTCTGTCTTGTGCATTCTAAAACATTGTAGTGCTTGTAGGCAGTAGTCCTATATGGGCATATCAAAAGACTCTCTCAAGCGGTTCCTAAGCAGTGCAACAAGTGGACCTGAATTTGTGAGGAGTTTTTGCAGCATATCAAAATGCATCCAAAACAGTTGTAGCAGATCCAAGTCAGTAGTGCTCTCACTGCATTTCAAAATGCTTCATATGGCAAGGGTGAAGAGGTGACTTGTCTAGCAAAGGAGTTTGTTGATGAATTACAATAGCATATCAGAACGCCACTACATAGAGTGGTTCCTCTTTTCACTAGCATATCAAAATGCTACAGCAAATCAGCGAGCCACTGAGGATAATTTTAAAAATGGCCTTGACAATAAAGGTTATTGTAGCCTTCATTCAAGGTGATGCTTAGCAAAGTGGCGGTGATCTTTGTGTTTTTGCAAGTGATCAATTTGGAGTACACAGAGATACTCCATGTGGTTTTTAGTGCGCAACATGTTCAAAGGCACATGCTTGTTTTTGGTTTCTCGGAATGGCATGCACTTGCATGTATCCATTCTTTAACGACGTTATCCAAAGATTCACATTGGAGATGTATGCCATATATGGAACAATTTTGTGGCTTTTCTTCTCAATCGGATATAGCTAGCAATAAGGAAACTAATGTACAGTTGATTTAAGCAACAAACGCGATGCCGGATTAGGGTTCTTGTGTGATGGTTGTGAGGTGATTGCCTTTATGTGAGCTTGCCTAGCTTTGATTACAAGGTTATAAAGTGCACCATCTCCAGGATACCGCTGCACTGCAGTGGGACCCTTCATTGGGCTCTTGTTGCACCCTATAGCGGTGCGCCCTCTGCACACTTTCCACTTCTCTTGCTCTCAAGGCTCTGTGCTCTTTATTGCAAGGCTTTGCGTTCTTTATCGCACTCATTGTGGTGCACTCCCGCTGACGATTATTGCCTCCTTGTTAATAATTGTGCTCATTAACTTATACCTACGTTTTTTTTTTCTTTCCTTTGTGGTGATCTAAACTAACAATTATCACGTGGCTTCCAGCCTAAAGTTTATATCAAACAAGCGAATATTAACTTTGTGTCTCCTTGCGATTTTTGTTTAAAAAGGGAGGTAGGTCACTACTTGTTTGATAGAGCCTTTGTGCCTTGAAGGTATTGAGCTTAACCAAGTGGTGTATGTTTGTGACACTTGCTAATGGAACTCGACGCTCTGGTCGCAAGTGAGGACATTGTCAAATTTTCACAGATGTTAGCGGCGGGGAAAAGATCCGAAATGGAGCTAGCCATGCCAATGGATGTAGGCGGTGGCTCGGTCTTGAGACCAATGCATGATACGGAAATGTCAGGCCCCACCTCGCCAAAGGTTTCAACCATGAAAGAGGAAAAACTGTCCCGACTGAAAGAGTTCCCTCTGAGGAAACAAGAGAGAAAATGGGCTCAGTGCAAGGGTTCAAATTCGAGGTAAAAACCCTCAAAGACGGGGTTCCTCAAGGTCCAATCTGTGCGAATGTAAATAAAGCGTCAAGTGCATCTGCTACTTGTAGGCTAGGTATTTCGTTTGCTAGCATACTCAAGGGGCCTAACTCTAAGGATTATGGAAAAGGCTCAGCAGAAAGGATGTCAAGTGAAGGAGATATCAAAAACCTGCAGAATGCAAAAGCTAAACTTCAACAAGAGCTCATGGAAGTCAGCAAAATGATTGAGTCCGGCCCTAACAACAACAAAAGAACTTGCTCCTATACAGAATACAGTGGGCTGGTAGAAGACGGGTTGGCAGATCGAGCCTTTTGCTTTAAAAAAGTCTTTGCCACAACAAGTGGAGGTTGCCAAGGCTATTACTGTAGCGGTTCCACCAGCACTTATCAAAAAACAGCTAGCCAGGCAAGCTAAGCTAACGCTTGTATTTGGGTTCAGTGGAAGAATCCCGAACAGGTTTGAGATGATTATGGCTTCAGGGCCCTCAAATTCTTGGTCATGGAGGAGCAGTTGAAAGTACTTCTTACCTAGCTAAAGGTTTTTGCTCAGTGAGATCAAAGAGGCCTCCGATGTGGAAAAGATCCTTGACAAAGGGCCCCTAGTATTTAATAGGACTACGGTTTGTGTGGTGCCTTGGGAGCCAGTGTTCGACTCAGCTGAATCTCTACAAGAGTTTCATCCGGTCTGGGTTGAGTTTGTGGGACTGCCTAGCTGGCTGTGCGAAAATCTCAGGATGCTTGCTAGCCAACTGGGAACTCCCTTATTTATACCTAGAAAGAAAGGGTTTGGTAGAACCTCAAACAGGGTTTGTATAGGATGGGATGCGACTAAAACGCCACCTAAAAGCATGGTTATCAATGTCGGAGCTGGGCTTGTTACTATGCTGCTAAACTTTGGAACATACTTTGGAGCATGTTTTTAAATGCAACAACTTTGGACACTTCACCAAGGATTGCCCCTTGAAGTCTAATGATACTGCAGCTCTGGAAGCACATGCCTCCTATAAAATGGAATCCCTGATGGAAGGGCTGGAGAAACAAGGAGGTAGTAACGAAGGGACAAATGCAGGGAAGGATAAAAGAGAGATGGTATGTGAGAAAATGGATATTAAGATGCAGGAAAAGATTGTGGAGGAATCTATTCCCATACAACGAGCTTCCTAAGGTGCAGGCAATAATACTAGGATCATTACTCCCGTTGCTACCGCCAAATTTATGACAATGACAACGGCGATGACTGTCAAAGTCCTTAGTCTGAAAAGAGCGGGGACGATTAAGGAGCGAGCTCAACGAAGAGCTTTGGAGCGAGCTTTTTTTTTTCCATCCCACCACCACTACCTCCCATTGCCGCCCCTTAGCAACCATCACCACCCACCACCGTAGCCCACCATTGGTGGTTAGTGGTGCTAACTTACTACCACCATGTGCCGCCCCTACTCCTACCACCACCGCCCATTGCCACCCCTCTCTCCAGTGCAGTAGCCAAGGACCTCTCTCTCTCTCTCTCTCTCTCTCTCTCTCTCTCTCTCTCTCTCTCTTCCCTCTGTGCGTGTGTCTCTCTCTCACCCACCACCCCTCTCTCTTGTTGTCTCCCCCTCCCCCTCGCCTTCCCTCCCTTCCTGGAGTGAGCTCCACCCCTCTCTCCCCCATCTCTCTCTCTCTCTCTCTCTCTCTCTCTCTCTATATATATATATACTTTTCTATAAGGTTAAATTTCTCCTCTCTTTCTCTTTGTCTCTCTAAAAAAAACCTAAAACATTAGCGATTTTGCTAGTGCCTTTGGTTTTTTTTTTTAAATCATACCCTCTCACCGCTCCCCTTCTCTCCCTCTCATGATCCCTCCAACCCATTCCCTCTCTTGCCCCCCCCCCCCCCCCCCCCCCCCCCCCCCCCCCCCCTCTCTCTCTCTCTCTCTCTCTCCAGCCCACCTCTTTCCTCTCTCTGGCCCCCACCTCTTGCTCTACGTCCGCCCCTCCCTCTTCCCTAGCTCCGATCCTCTCTCTCTCTCTCTCTCTCTCTCTCTCTCTCTCTCTCTCTCTCTCTCTCTCTCATTTTAATTTGTACCCAGACATTGTATTAGATCCACCAAGAATGTATCATTTTGGTCACATGGGTCATTTGTGCCTTTTGATTACAGTTAACATAGCATTTCATTTCATTTCTCATTAGGATTGGAGGGACTCAAGCGATAGTGTGACAGGAGGCAGAAAAAGAAAAAAAGAAGATGCAGTGGGAGAGAGATTAATAAGGGAAGAGAGAGAGAAGGGGGCAACAAAATTGTGAGGGAGAGAGGTGAAGTCTATTGTTTTTTTTTTTTTTTTTATAAAGATGGGCTCACCCTGTACAACCCCTCCCCCCCCCCCCCCCCCCCCCCCCCCCCCCCCCCCCCCCCTCGCGCTCCCTTTCTTTCTCCCTCCTAGTCTCCTACTCTCTCTCCACCTACCACCCCTCTTCTCTTTATCTCTCTCTCCCTCCCAATGCCCCCCCTCTCTCTTCCCCTCCCGCTATCACTCTCTCTTTCTCTTCCCCTCTCTCCCTCTTTTACAAAAAAAGGTAGGCACTCGAGATACTGCTAGTGCTTTTTAAAAAAAACAATAGGTCTCTCCACCCTCTCTCTCTCTCTCTCTCTCTCTCTCTACCTCTACCTCTACCCTTGCCACCCTTCCCTCTCGTCCTAGTGTGTGTGTGTGTGTGTGTGTGTGTGTGTGTGTGTGTGTGTGTGTGTGTGTGTGTGTGTGTGTGAGAGAGAGAGAGAGAGAGAGAGAGAGAGAGAGAGAGAGAGAGAGAGTCTACCCTTGCCACCCTTCCCTCTCATCCTAGTGTGTGTGTGTGTGTGTGTGTGTGTGTGTGTGTGTGTGTGTGAGAGAGAGAGAGAGAGAGAGAGAGAGAGAGAGAGAGAGAGAGAGAGAGAGAGAAGACATGGGGGAGAGAGGGGTGGAGCTCACTCCAAGAAGGGAGGGAAGGCAAGCGAGAGACAGGGGGAGAGAGAGAGGGGGGGGGGGGGGGGGGAGAGGGAGACAATGAGTGAGAGGGGTGGTGGGCGAGAGAGAGACACATGCACAGAGGGAAGACAACACGAGAGAGAGAGAGAGAGAGAGAGAGAGAGAGAGAGAGAGAGAGAGAGAAGAGAGAGAGAGAGGGAGGGGTTATAGAGTGACTAAGAAAAGAGAGAGGAATAAGGGAGTAGGAGATAGGAGGACTTTAGGAAAGGGATGATGGTTTCTAGAGGAGGAGCTGGAGGAAGGGAATGTGGTTAGAGGAGTAGATGGAGAGAGGAGGTAGAGGAGAGGAAATATTTTGGAGGAGGAGGCTGAGGAGGAGGAGGAAGGGAAGAGGAGGAAGTACATGGGCGGCAAGAGGAGGAAGGGGGGTAGGGAGGGCGGCACTCCAAATAAATAAAAAAAGCTCGCTCCAAAGCTCGCTCCGTTGAGCTTGCTCAAAGACCTAACTCTGAAAAGAGCCAAAAGAGTGAAGGCAATGGCAAGAGACTCCAAAGTGCTTCAAGTTGTGAGAACACTTGAGGTGAAAGGATCTAATTCATCCTCCACCCCTTCAAAAGGAGGGGGGTTCATTGTCCCTCTACACAATCCATTTGCAGCACTGCAAGAAAAGAAATTCTCTGACTTGGAACCCCCGGATTCTCCTGAGACCAAGGAGAAGGGGGGGGGGGGGGGGAATGATTCGGATGCTGAAGAATTCGTTCCTCTATCCCAATGAACCCCTTATTAATGATGAAGTCTCTCACTATCCAATCTTGGAACGTAAAGGGGTTGAAAACCCGTAAGAAGAGTACCCTATTCTGGGAGGAAATAAAAAAGGAGAAGACAGTCAACTACTGGGCCATGCAGGAACACCACCTAGATGCCCATAGCAAGAGAAAGCAGGTGCCAGGAAAGAAACTGGTATTCTATGGAGAAGGAAATAACGGCTTCAGTTGCGTCCTCAGCATTACGGACAGAGAATTGGAGCCGAAGTTGGTTCTTAACCACCCATCCAACAAAATCCTGGGGATTAGAATTAGATGGGAAGGGCATCCCCTCACCATTGTGAATGTGTACGGACCTTGCAATGCAAAATATAGAGCTAAACTATGGATGCATCTTAGAGATACTCCTATTGAAGGGGAGTGGCTGTTGGTTGGCGGCTTTAATATGGTAGAAAAGAGTAGGGATAGAACAGGATCCTTCAGTATGTTGGCTGGCTCAGAAAGGTCTAAATGGCAAAGTTTGTACGAAAAGTGGGCAATGATCAACTTATGGGAAGTTGGTGGCCCATGGAATAGCACGCATGGGTTCACCTACACAAGCCTCCAGTACGCCCGCACTGCCTCCAAGCTGGACAGATGTTATTGCTCACACCAAGCTGACTGGATACCGGCATTGATGGAGATGAAGGTAGTCCCAACAAAAATCCTTTCGGATCACATTCCTCTGCACATACATTTTAAGAAGAATAAAGAGGAGGAGTAGACCCCAAGAGGTGAGAAAAAACTGTTGGTAACAGGGGCACGCCTATTCAAAGACCCTCTTTTCAGGAATCTAACCAAGAAAGCAGTGGGTAAGCTCAAAAAAGATGTCGACTTCAACAAACACAATGTGTGGGACCTCTTTGCTCGGAGCATCCAGAAAGCAATCAAAACCTCGGGCTCCCGAATCAAGAAAGCTAGGGAGGTTCACCTTTTGCATCTTACAGCGGAGGTACAATTGCTTACCTCCATAAAAGCCAATGGGCATGCTACTGAGGAGCAGCACAAACGATGGCTCGAAGCCAAATCTAACCTTGCTCATGAGCAGTTAGAAGATATAAAAAAGGCAAGGCTTCTCTCCAGGGAGACTTTTCTTCAACCTGAAGCCTTCAATCAAGCTCAATTTTTTAGGGCTTTAAAAATCAAGAAGAGCCGGGGCCACGTCGCTCAATGATGAGAAAGAGACATCGGTTCATAACCAGGATGAAATGGTTGGTCTAATGTTGAGCTATCTCAGTCAAATCATTGGATGGCCAAAGACCCAGTCCCAAGAAGTGGAAGAAGATAGAGGGACCTTACTTCAAAGTGTCAAGAAGGAAATTCCCCACTCAGAAGCTAATAGCTTGGAACGGGCATTCTCCAAAGACAAATGTTCACTAGCATTGCAAGCCCTTGGCAAGGAAAAGTCCCCTGGTTGGGATGGGATGACTGTGGAATTCTATAGAAAATTTTGGGATGATCTTAAGGCCCCAATCACAAGATTGGCCAATAAAGCCATGGTCGAAGGGTCGTTGGAGATAAGTGTGAAGAGAGGGCTTATCAAGCCCATCCCAAAATAGATCTGCTATTCTCAACTAAAACATTGGCCCCCTATAACGATGATGTCGGTGGCCTACAAAATTATAGCTAAAGCAGTAGCCCTCAGACTAGCCCACTTACTAACCAAGATCGTCTCTCCCCATCAACATGGGTTCATCAAAGGAAGATCAATTTACGATAACATCTTGGCAGCAATGTTGGGCATAGAATATGCAACTGTCACAAAGCAAGAGTGCATTCTGCTGTAGTTGGACCTGGACAAGGCTTGTGACAGAATAACATGGACATATATAGAAGCCGTCATGGAAGCTCTGGGCTTTGGGCCTCGCCTATGTCGGCTGGTACGTGTAATGGGGGCTAGAAGCCAGTCAGAACTCCTATTCAACGATAGAATTGTGGGCTCTTTTGAGGTCAAAAGGTCTATTAAGCTGGGATGCCCTCTGGACCCACTACTTTTTGCCATAGGATCACATCCTTTAAACACGACACTCAAGGCTAGTGCTGAATGAGGGGAGTTGCAAGGCCTTGCCTTACCAAGAAATAGCCAACTCCTAGCAAAACTTTTTGCAGATGATTCTCTCCTCTTCTTGAAGGCGTGCCCCCAGGTCATAGAGAAGCTCTGGAGATTGTACAAATATTCTCAATAGCTTTGGGGTCCCAATGTAATTTAGAGAAGTTAAGGCTGATTTCCCTATCGGAAAATGACTCATTTGACCCTTCTGTCTGGTCGGGGGAGATTGTCACAAAACGGAATATCTTTAGACATTTGGGAGCCCCCTTGGGGGTGGATGTAACTCACAAGCAAAGATTTGAGTGGGTGCTTGAAAAATCAAAACAAAAATGAGTAGGTGAGAGTATGCTCTTCTCCCATTCCCAAGTCGGATAAAAGTGATGAATGCCTTTATGATTCCTTATAATGCCTTCACTAGCCCACTTCTCAAGATGGCTAAGTGTCACTGGAAAGAGTTCTTAAAAGCAGTAAAAAGATTTTTATGGAAAAATAACACGAAATCTTCCAGGCCATGGCAATAGGCCCGTTGGGAATCAGTTGCTCGGCCGGGGAATCAAGGAGGCCTCGGAATTCTCAACCCTGTGGCCCATGCAAAAGCTTGTTGCACCAAATTTGTTGTTTCCTTGGCTAAACAGGATCAAGTTTGGGCTGTCATGATCAGAGATATCATAGAAGCAGCTAAACTTGGCTCAAAGGGTGGAAAGTGGAGAGGGGTGGAAGTTCATGACAAATTGTTAGCCCCGGCGCGGTCTACCTTAAGACTGGGGGGCACCTCATGAGAATTGGTAAGAAAATGCAATAGAGCAACAGGAGTCTTAAAGTGGGGGGAAGAAGCCAGATACTTCAAGAACTCCATCCTGCATTGGTCCCCCTGGCTCTCCAAAGTTGTAGATCCGCCACAAACTCCCTATTGGATTGAGACAACCAGGAAGCTGAATAATAAGGGTCTGATCGACTTGAGCACTTCTGGGACAGTGGCAACAAGAGTTGGAAAACCATTGACCATATGGTTACCCAATACCAGCTTAATAGCTTAGAGGTCTTGCTTGTCCACAAAGTGATGAAAGACCTTGACAATCTAGTGATGCCAATCTGTGATTCGGAGTTGGACTGGAATGCCTAGAAATGGCTTGGAAGCAGTCTCTTCTGGAAACCCCATACTAAAATCATTTATCAGACAATGATTCAAAAGAAGAATTGTTCTAGCCCCCTTAACAAGCTATGGAAAAAGCAATGGCCGGAGGAAAGGTGGGAGCATGTAATGGAGAACATATGGAAGCCAAAGGTTCCGCACACATGAAGGTTTTCTTATGGAAAGTTATTTGGGGTGCTCTACAAACGGGGGTGAAGATTCAAGAGAGAGGGATTGGGTCAGATCGATGCTTGGGGTGCAGGTTAGCTAGTGAAGATCTGGCCCACCTATTCATGGACTGCTCAGCTATCAAAGGCCTCGCAGGGAAAATATGCAAGTGGGTCCAAAGAACATGGAAAATTAGTTTTTTCAAGACTGACCTATTCCTTGGAGGTAAGAATTCAGGTAGTCCTGCACTCCTCATCAACACTCAGATCGTCAATACTTCTTCTTACATAATGTATGGCAGACAAGGAACCACCATGCTTTTGAAGGAGGTTTTGAGGTGGCAAGCTTCGCAGAAATTATACAAGAAAGCAAAGTGCTAATATGGACACTCGGGTGCAAGCATCACTCGGAGGATTGGTCTAGGACTACTTGTGTCTTGTTGTCGACAGATGGAATGCCTAGGATGGGGGCAAATCTTGGCCATCAAATAAGAGATCTCAGAATGACAAGATTAAGGACCTTGTGTATCAAGGATGAGAGGGCGGGTTGGTAGGGGTGGCTGCCCTGATAGCCGATGTAATTATGGTCCGTGGATGTTGTCATGGCTTAACATGAGCATGACAAGACCTTGTAAATTTTTGGGTTGCTCAATATAATTCACTCACAATTGTGAGTTTTGCTTTTTTTTTATAAAAGGAAACTAATGTAAAACATGAAGATCTGCTTTGAGGCTGTGGTACAAGATTTCACAAACTATTTTTCCCGGTGTAGTGTCATAGATTTGTCATCTTTTGCCTATTGTCAAAACCATCATACAATTTTTAGTCAAAGCCTTATTTTAGCCTATAAATTGTCAACTATTGCCATGACCAAAATTTGTACGGGTTAGACACTGCCACACACATATGAGTGGTAAGACCTCCCAAAAATACAAGTTTTTTGTTCAAGTCCTATTTTTGTCCCGCTTCTCATGAGGTTACTGGGTACACCTTAAACCCAAGGTTTGGAAGTGAACCAAAAACTCCATTTGTTGGTAGCTAATTTTTCAACCTACACCATATCTCTTCAAGGGGGGGTTCACTATCATAGCACCAAGTTATGGATACACCAAAATCCTTGGTTGTGAGAGAACCTAAAACTCATTGTTGACGAGTACACCAAAAACTCCCGATATCATGAGAGTGGTTTTTCTAGTTCGGGCTTGAGGGAGGGATTGTTAGGTTTCAAGCCCTCCCCGTGGGAACATACCCTTATGGCATACAGGAAAGGTCAATTAAACTTTAGATTTGCATGGAAAGTTTTTGGCTCTATATAAGTAAATGCTTTACAATCAAAACAAAAATCATAGCGTGTCTTTTTGCTATGTCAAAACTCTCTCTCTCTCTCTCTCTCTCTCTCTCTCTCTCTCTCTCTCTCTCTCTCTCTCTCTCTCTCTCTCTCTCGTTCACCTCCTCCCCTGCTCTTAATCACCTCACCATGGATTCTCCTCGCTAGCACCCACCTTAGCCATTGCACCCAACACCTGTCAATCCAAAACTGCTTTGTATGTGCACATCCAAGGAACTCCTAGGATAATTGATTCATTGAAATTTGTATTTTCCATGACATGAACTTATGTGGACAGTGATGGCCATTAATATTGATTAATAGATTGGATTAGCCTAATTGATTATCTTTCCTTGGTTGGCAACTTTGAGCTATATTTGATTTGTCATTAATGGCACATCTTTCATCTTCATGTATGTAGAACATTTGATGAAATTGGCTAGAGCTCTAGTGTTCAGAACTGCTCACTCTGTTGATCCATCTGGAAGCTGTATTGTGATGTACACATCCATGCCTCCAAGCCAATCGTCTAAATTGCTTTGATTTGAGAAGGTGCAATTTTTGGTTGTGGTGGAATTTATGTATTGTTATGTGGTTCCTTGCACTTTAAAATCCACAACTTAGCTTCCTTCTGAGCCGATGTTTGATTAGCCTATTCTTGCTTGTTTTTTTCAGCTACTTCATGGATCTTTTCCAACATTTTGATGGTTACTGGTAAATGATATTTCTTCAGCCTGCATCATGAATCACAAATGGACTAGTATATCGCTTCTTGAATTTCTTAGAGTGTTGTTTTCAGGTGTAGACTAATACATAGTCTCCCTTTTTGAACTCTTTGTTGATGACATGTTGATCATGAAACTCCTTCATGTATCTTTTTTGGGCATAAATGCATGCAAAAGCTCGTAAGTGTGTCTCATCTAACCTTAGGAGAATATCGCCTCTCTAAAAGCTCGTGACATGTCCACTGTAAGTCCTTGGCTACTTGAAGTGTGGGAATCAATAAATCTATGGAAAAAATAGCATTAAGTCCAAACACCCATTTAAAAGGTGTTGTTCCATCAATGTTTTGTATGCAGCTTAGTATGCCCATAAAGTTGAATGTAGCTTTTGCTCCCAATTTGCTCTTGATTCATTGACTATCTTTGTGAGCAATGTGCATAGGAAATTATTTGTGAAATAAGCTTATCCATTAGCTTGAGGGCAATAAGGTGCTGATTTGTGATGAACTACCATGAGCTCATCTAACAAGAATTC
This sequence comes from Adiantum capillus-veneris, assembly GCF_014529385.1. Lineage (NCBI taxonomy): Eukaryota > Viridiplantae > Streptophyta > Polypodiopsida > Polypodiales > Pteridaceae > Adiantum > Adiantum capillus-veneris. The sequence goes on from NC_140944.1 coordinate 44,032,798, forward strand.
TATCATCTCATTTATGAAGTGATGTCCCTCTATCATTGACTATTCCAATTGATAGCCCATATCTTGTACATACAAGAATTGCGTTGTCATTGTTGCATCATTCTTTTGTGTCGCTTTTGCTTCAACCTATTTGGTTAGATAGTCTATGACCATTATGATGTATGGATCATGTGTACAATACGTGAGAGGCTGTACAAAATTTATGCCCCATTTGGCGAATGCTCTTGTCCCCATTACTGGTCGTAGAGGGATTTTTTCTCTCTGCATAAGTACTTTTGTTTGCTAACATTTGTCACATCTCTTCACATATGCTTTAGCATCCATAAACAAGGTAGGCCACCAAATTCCTGCAACAAGAATTGATTTTGGTTTGCAAAAAAATCTTCGAGCTTGCTCTAGAATCGGAATGTATTCTTCACTTTTTGTGGTACACATCCAAAGATCTCTCTTGTAAAGGTGATCATCAAGCAACACGTAACTCTCTGCTTCAATCTAAATGAATTTGTTCCTTGCTTTGCTCAACCCCTCTAGCAAGGTCTTCGTCGTTAGGTAATCCACAAGGCAAGGAGCAACCGGAGACTGGTAAAGAAGGATGCGTTTCAAGACCACGCAAACGGACTTTAGATAGGGTGTGTTCACCCCGAGTATGACATGGTGAGTGATGTTCATATTCAAAAGGCTAACATCACCTTTGGATAGTTGTTGGCACTGAATCCTAAGCTAAGAAGGCAGTGGTCTATAGTGTTAGCACTAGGTTCCAAGAGTCAAAGGTGGTGTACATTTGGTGCAAAATATGGTCTTGAAAATAGGGAGTCCAGCCAATGTTCTTCCCCTTGTGGATGCTGGCCTTATCGAATTTTTTGTGTGATGAAAGTGGGTGATAATGCTTACCCTATTATCTTGGGGAGATCGTGTCTTTTTGCAATTGGTGCCAAACAAGATTGGAAAAATAGGGTGTTCATCTTGCCTCACAAAGAGACGGGTAGATAGATAGTGTTGGACTTGAAGACCAAAGAGAGCCATTTTCATCCTATAGCAGCAAGAGATGAAGATGATACGGCAATGCGGCTATGAGTACATAACCAAGACAGCTTATGACAAAGGATACACTACTATAGGGGAAGAGGAGAGCAATGATGACATGCTAACGATTGATGTTGATTTGTTCGATGTCACTGAAAAGGGTTCTCGTGCAAAAGAAGAGGTGCATCCTTGTATTCATGGCATAGGTATAGAGGAGGTAGCTAGCATGTTGAGTGAGGATTTGACCAAGCAAGAGAAGGAGGGTTGTGTTCGCTTGTGTGCCTCCTATCCAAATCTGTTTGTGCAACGGAGTACAAAGATCTGTAAGGAGAAAAAGGGGATGGAGCACAAGATTGTACTCAAAGAGGGGTACAAGCCAAAGGTACAGAAGCTGCGAAGGCTGGGGGAGATTCAAAAGAAGACCTTTGGTGGGAGATCAATAAGTTGTTACATGACCCGGGGGATTTACTGTGGTTTTTTGTATGGTACCACGTGAGTGTACAATAAGGGTTTTTGGATTTTGTACATAAGCATATACAATAGGGTAGCCCCTCATTATTTCAAACTCATACCGTACACATAAGGGAAGGGGGGGTTACATTGGGGCTACATTCAACTACGTGAGCCACCTTAAATACAATAGTAAGCCTCTGTGTGTGTGTGTGTGTGTGTGTGTGTGTGTGTGTGTGTGTGTGTGCGCGCATTGATGAATACTTTCATGGTATGGTGAAAGTAAGGGAAAACTTGAAATTCTCTCGTTTTTTTTTGGTCAAAATTAGAAGCTTTTGTCGGTAATTACACTAAAACTTATGTAAATTTCCTCATTTTCCTAAAGCCAAGCTCAAACCCCTCTAATTTGTCAAAATTCCCAAAATACCCTTCAAATTTTTAAAATTCCCAAAGTACACATATTTGTTTTGGTCTGATTGATCAAGATTTTCTAATTTTTATTTTTATTTGACAATTGAGATGTATTTTTGAGTGGTTAGCATGTAATTTGTCACATATTACCTCACAAAACAGGTGATTCTGTCCAAAAATAATGAAGCGATCCATCTCCAAAGCCTACATAACCAATCCAAATTCTAGTTTTAGCATCTTGTATTGATAGACAATCACTCTTCTTATGAAAAGCAAAAAACTTTTTTATCTTTAGAGAAATTTAATCTCACGACTAGGGGTATTTTGGGAATTTTCAAAAATTTGAGGGCATTTTGGGAATTCATGACAAAATATTCGGGGTGTTTTGGGAATTTTTAAAATTTGAGGGATATTTTGGGTATTAAAAGTAGAATTTTAGTTGGTTACGTTTCCTCACTCAAGATTCAAACTCTAGAGGCTCTCGCACATCTCACTTTCCCCTGCTCTTGAGTCTCTGTTGTTTACTATGTCCAGACTCCATAGTGGAGGTCGTCCAAGTCCCGACCTGAGAGAGTTGCACTTGAAGGTTTTGGCCGACCCTGTTTTTGGGCGCTGGCTTTTTGGCTCAACCAATAAGCGTTTGTTGGTTGGAATCCATGAGAGCGCGCCCATCGTTGGCCACGCGATGTGTAACCACCCTTAGGACGTGTCCCTAGTCTTGTCAATTGAATCAAGAATTTTCGTTTTTCCACCCATAGTTCATATTTTTCACATAACGGCACTAGTTCAAAGTTTTTGTACATAGGGGTGTTGTTCCGAGGCTGTGATTATCGTTAAAAAGAATCAATGATGCATCTAGCAATAAATGATGGACTCTTGGCACTCAAATTTTGGATAATGTCTATCTCTCTCAACATTTAGGCATTTTGGATTGAAATTTGCATCTCATAATATGTTAATCGATGGGTTTCCCTTACAGACATTTACATATCAAGAACCCTCGTCACCCATTGCATTAGCACTGCCAATTATTTGTTCATGATATGTCATCATTGTTGTTGCCCATCAACATGGCATAAAGTGCTGTTAAACACCACAACAAATCTTAAATAAACTACTGGGTATATTGTTTTTAAAACCTAGAGAAGCCTAAAGGTTTTCCACCCGTAGTCTTGAAAGGCAAGGATGTAGTTGGTTGGAAGGCAAGCTCATCTAATGTGAAAGGCCGGAACCAAGGCACTTGAAAGGCAAACCTCATGGATGAGACTCTAATGAACATAGGAAAAGCCCTAAAGAAGGTTGACCAGTGCTCGAAAAAAACCTAGGTTTAGTGTTATCTCACCTACAAAGTTTGAAATTTACCTCTAGATTTTATATTTGAAGGTGAGAAAACCTAAAAATTTCGGAAAAAAATTAGTATAATTTGGTGTAAAAACTTTCAAATTTTGTCAATTTTCCTCAATTGTTTCACATATGCCCGCACATGTAGGTTTGCCACGTTTTTGGAAAACAATTTTTTTCGAGCACTGTTGACCCTAGAACCCCTAAAGACTAAAGGCCAAGTTGAGTTCTCACTACTCAACAGAGTTTTCACTTGCCCTTCCTGAGTGCTCTTGACTCTCGAGTCCTGCGTGCATCTTTTTCGCCTGTTGCGTGCTTCATCTTGCAGACAGCGACCCGCTATGGAGACGACCCGCTGACGTGCTTCGTCCTGCAGAGATAGCGACCAGCTATGGAGACGACCCGCTGATGTGCTTCATCCTACACACAGCGAGAGAGAAAGACAAACAGTGGTGAGCCAGTTGCGGTGCAGCTTTTTTGATTCTGCATCCTAGTGCAATTTGTGCAAAATTTTAGCATGTATGGTTCAAGCATGTCCGTTTTGTTTGCATGGTTGCTTTGGGTGCATCAACTTTTTGACTCGGGTTCTTTTGGACAGGACCTGTTGTTCGGTGCTGCATTTTGGAAGTTGGATGCTTGGAGCTTGATGCGAGTGCTACAGCCAAAGAATTAAGAGCCCATTAAGAGTTCAACTTTCAAGCTCTACCCGTAGCCCACTGACCCGCCAGTGAAAAAAGCATTGTGAGTAGTTAAATAGACCCAGACTGGATAATACTCCATTGCTCTTAAAGCCATGCCTTGCCATTTAATTTGTGTTCGGATGTATCCTCTAAAGGACCTTGCTTGTTTGTTGTTATAATCTAGCGGGAGTGAAGTTTGTTGCCATTGTTGAGATCCTTTTGCTGGGTAAAAATGAGTAGAGTTTGTTTTCGAGTCCACCCAAAAAACAAGTAGCATCTCCAAACAAAAGAACTAGCTTTTGGGCGATAATTCTCAAAACCTAACTTTTGGGTGATAGTTCCCGGGAACAAAAAACAGAACGTCCATTCTCTGTTTGGCATGTTAAAGTTTTCCTTGAAGAACAAGGAGAAAGGTGTACAATATTTTGAATCCAAGTTTTTAATTTATGAATGCATCTCTTCGTAGGAAAATTTCACGATTTTCTTTTTGGCTTTTTGTTATCAAAAGACAAATTTTGTTTTATATTACGAAAATAAGAAAGTTGTAATGAAATCCATGCATGCTCCAACTGAGCCATGGCATCCAACCCTAGACCATACATTGGCTGGCAAAGAGAGCCACCCTGAGACCATAAGCAACAACAAAAATTTGTAATGAAATCCATGCATGCTTCAACCGAGCCATGGCATCCAACCCTAGACCATACATTGGCTGGCAAAGGGAGCCACGTTGAGACCATAAGCAACAATAAAAATCCAAGACTGTCTTGACCCTTGGGGTTGCCACCAAGGATAAATCCCTTATGAGCCATATTGTTAAGGTTAAGGATAACAAGACCAACACCAGCTGGCTTAAGCAGAAAAGACATTCTAGTTTGTTAATAGTCCCTTCATTTACGAGCCCTTTAGGAGGAGGACTTGCAAACAGGGAATATTGGCTTTAAACTCGGATATGTGACTATTGACTATCACAACACTTGGAATATACTTTCAAACAAGGATTATTTGCTTTAAACTTGGATATGTGAGCATTAACTATCAATTTTTATCTTCAGTTCTTCTAGCTATCCATAAAGCTTTCTTTTTAATGTAGTTACAAATTTTATAGTCTCAATTTCCCACATGGTCATGTGGCTTGATCGGGTGTGTTATCTTGAGCTATAGTTTCTTGCCAAGACACTTCTAGCATACCTTGCATCTGTGTGTCACACATACATAGTGTCTTTATTTGTATATAATTACAAATATAATCTCAATTTGTCACATGGTCATGTGGCTTAACCGGGTGTGCCATCTTGAGCTATCAATTTTTACCTTCAGTTCTTTTACCTTTCAAAGTGATATATGGGTCACATTAGGTTAATGTAGGACACTTCACTTCTTCTAGCTATTCATAAAGCTTTCTTTTCTATGTAGTTACAAATTTTATAGTCTCAATTTTCCACATTGTCATAGGGCTTGACCAGGTGTGTTATCTTTAGCTATAGTTTCTTGCCAAGACACGTCTAGCATACCTTGTCTATGCGTCACACATACACAATGTATTTATTTTGTATATAATTACAAATATAGTCTTAAGCTGGGTATGTGATGCCGTAGTATTTCTTTCAAAGACTCAAATATTCCTTTCTTTTCAAGTTTTTTTGAAGTAGCAGAGACGGACATTGTGAGTGTAGATGTAGTTACAAATTATGTAGTTGTTTGCAAGTATTCTTGTTTATGAATGGGGCTAGTCTTTACAGATAAGCAGGCTCGGCCATCAAAGAGATTCTGATTAACCTCAATGAAGGGACAAGGCAAACAAACACACTTGGTTTTGTTATGGGGAGAGAGGGAGCTACATATAGGGAGATTAGAGAAGAGTTTGACTTTGGTGGTTTAGCTTCAAATGACTATAGATTTCTCGGAGGCTCATGCATGTTACCAATAAGTGAAATTCAAGAGGAGATATGGAAGGTGACCAATGATGAGGTGACAATAGAGCACAAAATTGGTGTTGCATCCCCTGCAAAGCGTCCTAGGGTAGATTCTAGCGGTGCATCCATTGAGGTGGATTGGAGATCCTCAACGTGTCAGGCAACAATAAGTGAGACATGTTTTCATTTTGTGTTTGTTTTGTACAGGATCGTCTATCGATGTGGACATGGCCTTTTAGTAATCGGGTGATTAAACTATGTGATTGGAGGTTTCCTATGTACTATGATATGCAGGTCATACCACCACTTTGAAGTTAGATTACTTTGACTCTATTGAAAATGTGTTTGATTTTAATATGTAAGATAATCCTTAAATCCCACGTGGGAGCCCAAGATGATGTGGACAAATTTTTTGGAAAAGGAAATTATGTGATGAAAATCCCATGTGGGAGCCCAAGAAAAGGGTGTACTGATTTTTTTATAGAAAGAGGTCTCCGTACAAAGGAGACTTTGGTGAAATTTTTAAGATTTATATTTTATGTGCAAACTCAAAATTAAATACTGATGGTGCTTTTTTAAAAGTTGCATTTTACTTAAGCATAGACGTGCATTCATATCACATATAATTGTATTTGTTCAAAAAGATTGATCTTCTAATGGGTTGTTTGTAATGTGTTTTGATTTGATGAGTGAAGTTTTTCATGGTTGTTTAAGAGTATGCATTATTTGTTATGTAGAGAATAATCCATTTCATATGTGTGCTTTAAATCCCATGTGGGAAGCCTACTAAGTAGGTGGCTAGTATCATATGTTTTGAGATTGAGATCATATGTGTGCCTTGAATTCCATGTGGAAAGCATCTAAGTAGGTGGCTAGTATCATATGATTTGTATCAGTTTACAAGGCAAATGCTATTTGTTTTTTGACAAATTACATTGAAACGATTGGTGTATTTTAATTTAGTATTCATTATATTTGTTGCTTTTCATGGTTTGTTCTCTTAGCATCTATTGCAAATGAAAACGCACTACAATGTACACTTCTGTTCATTTGCAGTTCAACATGTATTTTTGCAAAAGCATGTGCTTCTAAAATTGTTATGTTATTAGTATACATAAAATAGTGGGTCATTACATTTCGTACAAAATCCGTATGAGGGGGGATGGCTCATTGCGAGAACGTCCATATCTTGTTCGTATGTAGCCCCGGGGGTAGGTTAGCAAGTAAGATACCGTACATAGGGGGGTTTCTCTAATTTTGATGCACGCAGGTGACATCCCTCCATTACTAATAGTGAATCCCTGGGGTTACATCATGTGAAAGAGTCGGAGTGGGTCTCACTTGTTGTCATCACTCCAAAGACGAATGGGAAATGGAGAGCGTGCACTATAAGCCATTGAATGCTGCTACGAAGCAAAATCACTACCCTTTGCCGTTTCAATATGAGATCTTAAACCAGGTAGCGGGGCATGAAAGATATTCAATCATGGATGGGTTTTTGGAAGACTGATAGGTATTGCGCTTGAAGATCAGTTGAAGACAACCTTCATTTCTCAACGGGGATGTTTTGCCCACTGCAAGATGTTGTTTGGATTAGTGAATGCCTATGCCACTTTCCAAGATTGGATGAAGAGGGTAATTCGGCTGTATTTGGATGGGTTGATTAGAGTGTTCATGGATGATATAGGGTGCTACAATTCTAGGTTGGAGCATCTATCAAAGCTATAGTTATTTTTCCAAAGGCTTGACAAAGAGGGAGGTCAATTGAACCCTAAACAATGTAAAATGGCTCAACCTCATGCACAATTGTTAGGTCATGTGGTGTCGCAAAATGTAATAGAAGCTAATCCGGAGAAGGTCAAGGCTCTAGTGCTAATGGAGCCTCCATCCAATGCACAAGGTTTGGCCTCATTTGTGCATAAATTGAAGTATATGTCCCAATGTTTTTGGATGTTGTCGTAGTATGTGTATCCTTTTCAAAAGAGGGCTCAACAGATTCATGGTTTTAAATGGGATGAAGGAGCTCGTGAGAATTTTGATAGTGTGAAAGAGACCTTGTGTCAGCTACCAACCGTGGGTCCTCCAAACCAAGAGGAAAATTTATACATTGCCATGACGATAGGTACTGATGCTATTGGAGCGGTGTTGTTACAAAAGGTAGGAAGAAGCTACAAGCCTATCTACTTTGAGAGCACGGTGATAAGTCTCGAGGAGATGACATATACTGAAGCCAAGAGTGGGTGATGGCTTTGGTCTTTGCATGAAGTAAGCTTAAAGTGTATCTAATTGTGTGCAAGTTTTATGTGTTGACATCCAATAATCTATTGCTAGAAGTAGTGCTACACTTGAAGCCAAGAAGAAAAATTATGAAGTGGATGCTAGAACTGCATGAGTTCGAGTTCAAGATTGACCATACGAGTCTATCTCACTTAGCCGATATTTTGGTCAATAAGGGTGTTGATTTTCCAGTTTATCCAAGGATAGTGTGAGATGAAGCTAAAAAGGAACCAGATCTAGAAGGGGCATTTACCATGTGGTTTGACAATGCATATAGAAGAGCGGTACAAAAAGCGGGAGGTGGTGTGGTCATACAAGACCCACATGGAAAAGTGATCTTCTTAAAGGCTTACGATATTGAATATGTCCACACCAACAATGAGGTGGAGTATCTCACTCTTCACTTGGGTCTGAAGCAGTGCATGGAGTTTGGCATTTTCTAGTTGGTAGTGAAAAGTGATGTGTTGCTAGTCATCAAGCAATTGTTAGGCCAATGGCAAGTAAATAGAGATTCCTTAAAGAATTTGTTTTTTTATATCCAAAAGATGCTGAGGTTCTTCGAATCGATCAGTTCAAGCATGTCAAGAGAGACCAGAACCGAGAGGCAGACTAGCTAGCTAATAGTAGAGTACGGGTGCATGTTGTAGGTTTGCACGTGGCACCAACCATTTATGAAATAAGGGAGACATTGAAAGAGATAGAGGTCTTTTTGAGCATAAGCCATTGTCCAAAGGATTTGTCCAAGCTATAGAGGAGAAGTGTTGTGCAAAAGTACCACATGTTCACATTGGTAGGTGAACAATTGATGACGTATGGTCAACACGGTGTGCTGAGGAGAGTGCTTTATAAAGAGGAGATTGGCATGGTGCTAGAGCAATGACATGAAGAAAGCAAACATCAAGGTAAAGAACAAGTGTTGCTTCCAGTTCTTAGAGCAGGTTTCTGGTGGCCTTCCATAGTACAGGATGTGCACTATTGGTGCAAGACCTACCATGAGTGCCATACCATAGGTGAAAGGCGGTTGGTAGCCGACTCGCAAGGGGTTATCATAGCCCAAGGTGCTTTTGAAAAGTGGGGATTGAATGCCATCGGTCCACTCCCTAAGTCGTCAAGTGATAAAAAGTATGTCCTAGTAGTCCTTGACTGCCTTACGAAGTGGGTTGAGGCCAAGGCAGGGAAGGAGGTAAATGCTCATACTGTGGCTTAGTTTGTCTTTTGATTGCATTTTTTGCCATTTTGGAGTGCCTTGGATGCTCATTTTTTGATAGAGATCAGGGGTTTAAAAGCAAGCTAATGTGGGCATTAGCAGAGAAGTTGGGCCTTCAACATCAGTTTTCTTCATCCTATCATCCCCAGTGCAATGGTCTACTAGTGGAGAGTGCAGATGGGCAGATGATCAATATTTTGACAAAATACGCGTGCAAGTAGGAAGTGAAATGGGAAGTTAACCTTGAGAAGTGCTTATGGGCATACAAGACATCCTACAAGGTGGCTATGAACTTTACTCCATTTGAGTTAGTTTATGGGAAAGAGGTAGTTTTTCTAGTGCATGCACAATAGGTGATTTGAAGGGTATGTGGCGAGTCAATGCCACTCAACAGGAGGTTTTGTAGGACGAGATTTCTAGTCTTAAAGCCTTGCAGATGAGGAGGGAGGAAACAATGGATTTTTATGTGAAGCAATGGGAGAAACAGGTTGCGAAGTTCAATCAAAACCTATTGGACAAGAAGATACAGGAAGGCAATCTGGTGATGAAGTATGAAAGCTACCTAGATTTCACTTTCCAAAAGAAATTCAAGAAGAAGTAGATGGCTCCATACAAGGTGCAGAAGGCCTTTCCAAATAGGACCTATCAGTTGGTGTGAGCAAATGGTAAGCTTCTTAGGAACATGGTGAACGGTGTGCGGCTTAGGCCGTTTTTTTACAGGGGTTGAGTGCCTAATGTGCATTAGATTTTAGCCAAGGGGGGTGGCAATCCACCTGAAAGATATAGTGTGCAACGAAGACAGAGTCTCTTACATACCTTGTGCATATGGTTGTGTTTTTCATATTGCTTGGTAGTTTTCTTGGTGTAGAAGTTTTAGAGTTTAGTAAGCTTGCTTTTGGCTGAACATGAATATTTAATAGGGGGGTTGGGCAATGATGGTGTAGCCAAAGATGGTCGATGCTATGAGAAGTACCATGTAGTGTTGTGGGTGTCTATAGGTGCAAGCTAAAGTGCGAGAATATGTATGAAGGTCCTGGGTAGGTAAGAAGATTGGGAAATGTATGCTTAGTGTGATTTTCTAGGCTGTAAAGACTCCATGATGGGCCAATCAAAGTGATTGTTCAAGGTGTCCAAAGTTCTAGGATTGTGTCTTGGTATATGATGCTCAAGGTGTTCCACATTCCGATCCATACGGCTCCTCAAAAGGAGCTATGGTGTGAAAAATATGGCACTTCAAAGCTGGCATGCTTTGCAGAACCTCAATAGACAGGGCAAGGTTGAGATGAGTGGTTAGAGCTAATGTCAATTGTTAGAGTTGTGGTGCATGTCAATCTTTTCGGATCATCAATCAAATGAGCAAGTTATGGCAAATTGAATTTTTCAAGGGGATCAATTGAGTGCCACTTGTATTGCCTCAGTAGGCGCACCATCTGAAGTTTTCTTAGCCTTGCCAAAGTTCTTTGAGGTGATATGCAGCATGGGAAGTTGACAAGAACTAACGGCTTGTCAATTGGAGTAGTGGTTGCCGAGATACAGCTGGTCAAAGTTGGGTACATTTTCTAGATACTTTTTTTTCCTTTTTTAGGGTGTTGGGTTGCCGACACAAAATGCAAAAGGGACTAGCGTGTTCGGAGTTGGGAAGGTAAGGTTTCACTTGGGCTCTATGACTTGGGCATCTAACCCTAGAGCAGAAGATGGGATTGCCCTAAAGTAGGGGCAAAAAAGGAGGTTATTTTATGACACTTGAAGTTTTTTGGAGGTTGGAGGGGAAGATTTCTAGGGTTGCCATGTGGCACATTTAAAATCCCACATTGGGAGAGGTGGGCAGGTAGTTCACACTATTTATATAGCACCTTAACATGGCATAAAGCATCCAAACAAGGAGAAGGAGCTCCCTTGTGGAATGGCTATGATGTCCCTGTGCACGGGCAATGTCAGACGCTGCATAGGTGATCCCTAGCGGTTGTAGGTGGCGTTGTGATGGTGGTTATTGATGACAAGTTAGGGCAGTAGAGTCGTCAACGGTAGAAGGGGGATGAGGCCCATGGGGTGCGTTCACACATTGATGACATGTTGCCCACCCTCCCTTTTTTAATTGAGGGTGCAGTCATATATGCTTAGGCACTAGTGCTAGTGCTAGTGCCCCCCGAGATCATGAAGCAGACAGAGGAGTGGAATTTTGACTCCAAGGGGCGTCAAACCCTTCAAAAACTTGCTAAGAAAAGCTCCCAAAAGGTCCAATAAGATCGAGGTTTCTAAAAATGGATGGGGGTCCCTATAATAAAAGCTCGTTTGATCATTTGGGGGATATTTTTGAGTTTGGAGCAAGTTTTTTGTTTGTGTAGCCTCAAGGAGGTGTTTTCTTTTTTGCCAAGCCTGCCATAGAGTGGCGTTTGAGATGCTATAAAGAGTTTTTTTAATCACAATAAAGCCATGCATTGCCCCGTTTTGGTGCCAATTCTCCCCTTATCTCCTTCTCTTTCTCATGCTCTCATTTTCCCCCCACCAGTGGTGTCTATGTGTGGATAGAGTGAGATAGAGCATTGGTGTGTGTGAGGGTTGAGATGGATAGTGGTGGTGTGTGAGTATGGTAACATGATCTTGATGGGTGTTTGTGCATTGTTTTGTGTGGAAACAACGGTTGCAAGTGTGGTTTGGTTGTTTTGAAGGTGATCTTGAGAGGATAGGGGTGTTGTGAATTCCTTGAGCTATAGAGAGGCCTTGTGTTGTGTTTCAAGTGTGCTCCCCCCTTCCCCCTCTCCAATGTTGTCTATGAGGCTTTGCATTATTCTTAAGGGGTATCGTGTGCTGAAAAATGTTTGGATCTACTCCCTTAAGGTCTTTGTATGACCATGCAAACACATCTCCATACTCTTTGAGCATAGCTATCAAAAACTACTCTTCCTTCTCCATGAGGTCAGTGGCAATGTATGCCAACTTTGGTTCCTCTCCAAGTTCAGCTAGGTCTATGCGCTTGGAATTCTCAAGTCCATTGTAAGATATCCTTGATTCTTTAAGTTTCTGCATCAATTACTGAAGTACAATGTTTCGGACTTGTATCATGTATTTTTTTATAGTGAGAGGGTGCGTCAAATTGATCCATGTTTGAGCCCTCTTCACTTTCCATCTCAGTCGTCCAAACTTCCTTCAAGGTTTCTTTCAACTTTTGATATTCTTGTTTACGCTCAATTTTTGTCATTCTAGATGATTTCTTAGTTGTGGCTTTGGTTTTCGTTTTGATTTGTTTCTTTGGATTTGTCCTCGTTGAAGTAGGTTTCATGTATCTCTATGTGATCTTGTCTTTGACTCAATTTTTTGCTCCTACGAGTATCAAATATTGTGTTTTATTCCTCATAAGAGGCATAGGTTTTCCTCTCTTTTCTTTTGTTTTCTTACTTGTTTTGCATGATATCTTTCCTGTCTCTGGGATTTCTAGTTCGGGAAATCATAGTATACCACCTCTTTTTCTCTTGGTTTTGTTTCATTTTTAGAGCTACTTGATAGATCATCCTATACATCTATCTTTAGAGGAACATCTTCTTGTGAATCTTGGAACTTTTCCTTGTTTTTTTTGCTCACATCTTTGATGGAAATCTCATCAACTATGTGTTTGCACTCAACAATTTCCGTGTATCTAGATCCTCAATCTCTAACCCTGATTCCAAGATAACACTCACCATTGATTCGATGGCATGTTTATCTTCTCTACCATCTTCATTACTATGCTAAGCTAAGCTCTAAGAGTAATCTAGGGTAAGGATAATACGTCTTTCTTGTATATTACGTCTTCTTCCTCTTCACTTTCTTTACCTTTGAAGGTGTTTGAGGTCTTGGGATTGAGGCCGGGGACATGTTTATGCTATTGCAAGTAAGTTTAATTGTTGTTTTGGGCATAATATTGGTGCACGAAGTTTTCCATCTTCATGGCATCAACAAGGTCTCAAGGAACACAACATAATATACTATATCAAGTCTCTCTTTATGGGAGAACATATAATACAAAATCCTTTTGGAGGGGGGACCGGCTCCAAGTAAATTCAATCCTCAATTGTTGTCAATTTCTCTAATTCTCTATCTTTTACAAGCATTGTTCATGCCAAGATAAGTAAGTGTCATGTTGATATTTCTATAATTAATCAAGTACTTCCTCTCTATCTTCATTAGGAATTCTCTTAATGAAATGCTCACTACTATCCTTTTAATTTTGCTACAATCAAGGTTATTAGCCTAATTCCATTACATTGGTATCAAAGCTATTGGTTTCTCTTTTCTTGTTTAAGAGAAGAGGTCCTAAAAGCTTTTTACTAGAGGTTTTTAAGCTACCAAAGAATAAGTTAGAATACACCTAAATTTTGCTAGCATGGCTAACAATAATAAAGAGAATAGAATGAATATTGATGACTTTGATTTTGCACATGAAGGTGCTAATAATGATGCCCCTATGCTTGTGAATTATCTTGTCACTAGGCTACAACAAGCCATGGGCAATCCCGCTCTACAAGGTGAAGTCGTCCAACAGCTTCGCACCCATAAGATTCTCCAAACACCCCAAGAAGAGAGAGTACTTAGGAAGCCTCTCAGTGAAACTTCCAAAAGAAGATTTTCTCCAGTGAGAGAAAAGGAGGAACCCTACAAAAGAGAAATAAGTGAGTCTCCAAACACTTTCAAAGATGTGGCTCCACGACGACGGCGGTCACGAAGATCTCCAACTCCTTCTAAGAGGAAAAGATCATCGCATAGTCTCTCTCCTAAAAATCCCAAGATGGAAGAGAGGAATCAAAGGAAGAAAAAGGAGAGAAAGAGGTCACCCTCTTCTCCAGCTTCATCACCTTCTTCCTTGGAGAGAAAAAGGTAACCCTCTTCTTCATTCTCATCGCCTTCCTCTTCTTGCGATGAAAGTAGTGGCTTATCCCCTAAAGAGCCTAGAAGGAGAGGGCATCAAAAGTCTTATGCTGCTTGGAAAAGGTCCAGCAAGCTCAAGAAGTTCAAGGAGAGGGAAAATAACATCTCTTTTGTCACCTATGATGTTACCTTTGGTGCTACGGACAAAGTCTTGGCCTTCATCCAACAATTTGATGCGGCCTTTGGAGATGAGGGCTTCACGGAGTCCTTTAAGCTGCAACCTATAGCTATGCATTTTCCAAAGTCTGCAAGACAACAATTGTGAGCTAGTCTACAAGCTAGTGGCAAAGCTCCAAGGACGTGGAAAGCCCTAAGAGCTTCCATAATGAAGTAGTTTCTTGCAAGGGATGCTGAAGACAAAGTTCTTACCGAATGGTGAAGTTTGACGTTGTCTTCCTACGAGTCTATCCACAAGTATGTGGACAAGTTTTGGGATTTGCATCTCAAATCCACTATCTACAAAAAGATAGACTTTGGAGAACAAAAATAATAGTTTTGTGATGGGCTATTTGAAGACATGACCAGATATGTCAATTTTCAAAGGCCTAGGACCATCTCTGTGGTCATACTATCATACTATGGTCACTTCACGAACCAATTTTCAACAAGGGGCTAAAAGGAATTCTAAAGACCGAAATGAACCTAAAGTGGAGAACAATTCTCAAATTCCTCTAAGGGCAACTCTAGCAACAACAACAAAAAACCTAAGGAGAAAGGAGTCTACAAAGGTAAAAATAGACTCTTCGATAAAGAGCTAGATCGTTTTCACAAAGACAATAAGTGCTTCAAGTGCGGGAAGCAAGGACATGGCTATCGCACTTGCCCCCAAAGAAATACACTCTATGAGCCACCTAGATCTTCTCAGGTTGATACTCCAAAAGGGGATGCTCATTGCAAAGGATCTCCCCTTTCCTATGCTTGGGGAAAGGTGAGAGAGAATGATGCCTTTATCCTTTTTGACCTTGGATCAACTCACAGCTTTATATCAACGGAGTTGGCTACCAAGCTAGGCATACAAGATTTTGACATGGGAGACACTGTGACGGCCCATGGGGCTTTCAAGGGACAAAACGCCTCCGTTACTCCCCTGATTGGGAAATTGAGGCTCCATGTCCAAAGCTACATTGACAAAGAGGACTTTTTCATCTCACCTCTCCAGCATGAGGATGTTATCCTAGGGGCACCATGGTTCCATCACATGGCTGCCAATATGAAGTTCCCTGAAAGGAGAATATATTTCGACTATAGGGAAAAGAACATGTACATAGATGCTAATTAGTTGGGTGACACCATACCCCTTGTAAATACGTCTTCAATGAAAAGCTCAATTTTTGCGTACATTAAATTCCAAGATGTTTTTATTGATGATATCCCTAGAGAGTTAGCTCCAAATTGAGGGGATGATGATCATGCAATAGAGCTTCTTCCAGGAAGCTCACCGCCTAATAAGCCTCCTTATCGAGTTTCACAAGCTCAACAAGAGAAGATTATGAAACAAGTCCATGAACTCGTAGAAAAATTGATGGTGAGGCCTAGCTCTTCACCATTTTGTTTACCATTCCTCTTAGTCCAAAACAAAGACAACACATATCATATGTGTGTTGATTATAGAGCACTAAATAGAATCGCTATCGAAAATAGATTTCCCATGCCACTGGTAGAAGATCTATTTGATAAATTACAAGGGTCTACCTACTTTAGTAGAATTGACCTTAAAAGTGGCTATCATCAGATAATCAAGATATCGTAAAGACCACTTTTTGCATGCCATTTGGTCGTTATTATGAATATCTTTTCATGCCTTTTGGCTTGACAAATGCTCCAGCCACATTTAACCGCTTAATGGAGAAAATCTTTAGGTCCTATCACAAGTTTACGAGAGTATTCTTTGATGATGTTATCATATAGGAGCATAAGCAACATCTCCAGTTAATCTTTCAAGTTCTGAGAGAGAATAAACTTTCCATTAGTTTTATGTGGTTTTAGGTCTATATACAGTGATTGTTGTAATTGAACAACAAATTTGTCTATTTATAGCTACATAAAAAGATTATTGCATGCATATGTCAAGCTATGTGAAAATTATAAATTGTACAAGGAAAACATTAAAGATGTCACAATGCCAAATCAAAGAGATGCAAACTCATGTGGATGGAGATGTCTCCTACATGCTAAGTACATATTGCAGAGTCTCTTTGCATTAAATTCATTCATGTCAAAGGTATCCTTGCAATGCATTACAATAACTAATTGGTTGTATAGCAATAAGGAGTGATCTCGACTTCTTTTAATTTTACAGAGTGCATTTGAGAAATACACCTTATAGTATTTGCAACGATGTCGTGCCATACTTATCCAAAAATAATAAGTCTGGATTAGAATACAGCTTCTTGGATGGCCATGCAATAGAGATGACAATGACAGGTGAGGGACCTAAGCCAGCGGACCTCCCCAAGTCCTCATACCTTGCCAAATTAGATGAGAAGGCATAGGTGGAAGGAGAGAAGAAAAAGAAGGCATAGAGAAGGACTAAGGAGAAGAGCAATCATGTGGAGGGAGGGGTTGAACGAAAAGAGATGCATGATGTAGAGAGAGATGCTGAGGAGAAGGAAGGCAATGCGGAGGTCGAGGAGGCAAAGATGCACCATGATGAGGGAAGGGTTGAGGAGGAAGATCATGCAAAGGGAGGGGCTGAGGAGGAGATGCACATTGAAACTCCCCTCAATCAAAGCCCTCTACCATTTGAACCTGAGAGGCTGAACATCCTCATGATTCAACAATGCATGAGCCTCAAACATACTATACTACTATAGAAGCCAATATATCTCCTATGGACACCTCTATGATGGAAACACAAGAGTCTCAGACTGTAGAAGCACAAGATTCTGAGGAGGAGAATCTTGAGGACATCAACACCGGACAAGACAACCTCTACAATAGTCACACCCAGTATGGACCCTTGCTAGAAGTTGACATGGTTATTCTGATAATATCCCATGTAAAAGAATAACAAAGTATCCTAGTTTCTACCTTATCTGAATGTTTCACAAAATGTCTATAGAGACTGATTATTTTGGACATCAATGGATTGTTGTTGTTGCAAGAGACATATGTTTTAGATGTAGTCTACATCAACCTGCACACTTTTTAGGTAGGCAATTGCAAGATCATTGTTCGGCCAAGCACTAAGGAATTCTTGAAGTTTCTTCTTCCAAAGTTTCGAGTTGCAATGTGGTCTTTTGTGCAGCAGCAAAACCTAGACCCTCTTGTTGCCGTAGTCTGCAATGTAGACGAAATCCACCGTTCAAAATTTAATTCTTTGTATAGCCAAAGGTAGTGTGTTTCCATTGAGGGCCCTACAAAACTCGATGTATATTAAAAATATTTTTCCCAAATCCAAGTTCCCTTTGATGCTAGCAATACTTTGTTGATAGATGACACACCACATAAGGGTTTGCTTAATCCACCGGGCATTATTCTCTCCCCACCATCATTTCAAGGACATGAATATGACTTCTACCTAGAGGACGCTTTGATCCATTATATACAAGAATCCTATTATAGCCCCTTGACTACCTCTAAATTTATACCTGCAAATACTCTTTGAAATGCTAACTATATATATTAAATTGATTCTTTGTCCTATCAAGGTGGTGCTAGTGATGTGTTAGAGAGAGAGAGAGAGAGAGAAAGAAAGTCACATTCATATCACTCGTATCTCACTCTTGAAATGAATATTTGAATTGAAAGAAAAGATATATTTTTATGGAGTTCATCCAAGATACATTACATTGGCACGATTTGAACTCAGCCACAAAGATCTCTACAAAAGTTTTGGTTTTCCCTTCGTTGCGTCCACCCAGCAAGAAATAAAATTTTGAGGCTTGTTGTTTGTAGTCTCCTCCATTATGTCATGCCGGAGTTGGAGAAGGCTGCATTGCTCCCTTTCTGTCATCACTGTCACAAGATTGAGGTCTTTATGAAGTGCTTCCATATCTATGACAATGTTGTTCTCCAAACATGCTAACTCTTGATCAATAGGCACATAGCAAGTTCCAACAAACTGAGAGAGCTTGTACCAAAATGAGATGATAAGCAACTGAGTGCCAATCATATACTTGGCAACCAAAGTGTCAAGTGCAATTTTGCATCATATGCCATCCACCTCTTTCATATACCATCCTCGATCAAGAATCTTGTCACAGAAGGAAGAATCAAGAGATTTGCAGACTAACATAGTGTTCGTGACATGTACATAGGAGGTGTGAAAAACCTCAACAAATATATTAATAGGATAGAATTTTTAATCTTCACCAATTTAGTGGGTACAGAGTTTTGGAGAGACCTTTGAACATCCCTATATAGCTTATTCTGCAATGACTCACTCAATGTTGTGTCCGGAACTAGCCAATCCATGGAGTTCTATTGGTTGGTAGAGGAACCTTTATCAATGTTCCTTTTTTAAGCTTTTGATTAGAGTTGATAACAATGATCGTAGAAGAATATGTCCTCACTTGCAAGGCTCTTGTCTCTTCTTCTCGAATACTGTAAAATATCAATGTGAGTACGGGTTACAAAGATGAGGACTATAATGCACTCCATTGGCTCCCATTTGTATGAAGAAGGATAAATAAACATTTGTAATTGTAAGACTAAATGTAAGAGAATAGAAAGGTCTAAATGGAAGAGAATAAAAAGAAGGATAAGAAATATCTTACAACTGCATCGTGGGTGATGTATCATTGACACATTATCGCCATAGTAATCATATCAGAGTAAGTGAAAACATGTTGATGAACTAAAACCTCTTTACAGTCTTCTTACCACCACTTTAAAATTGAGCACTCTTACTTTTCATGTGGAATGAAAAATATTTATTATACAGGACCTTTTCCTCCTTGATTGCATTAGAACCTAAGAACCTTTGCCTATTCTTTGCTCTTGCCATCGGTTATATGCAATGATGGAGTTTGAGATGAAAATAGAGCTTATCCTGCTACTTGGCCTCCTTGGTAGACTCATGGTGAGGTTAGTAGGGGAGCAAAGTAGAGCAACTCCTAGAGCTTTTAGGACGGAAAGAAGAAGAAGCCATAGTTCTAAGTGTAAGAAGAAAGATATCTCGTAATGAAGGGAGGATGAGTTTAGAAAAAAAAATTAATAGAGGAAAAGCTTTTAGTGACAAAAGTATGATAGCTTTTAAGTCATTATCTTACAGTACCTTGACAACTATCTAAGTTTCTTAGTAGCGGGTCCCACATATTGATATCGTCAACGTTGTAAAAAGAAGATGTTACCTTACAAAGAATATAAAATTCTTTTCATTTTAGAATATTTACCTTATTTTTTAATTTATTTCATGTATTTTCTACATCACATTGTCTTGTTGCTCATTGGACGCGTTTTCTTTTCTCTCTCTTTAATATGTTCCTCTAAAAGACCTTCGAAATCTCCTAATGTATAAGTGTATGTATGCATGTACTTATTTATTTATATGTGTGTGTGTGTGTGTGTGTACACACACATACACATCTTCAACTATAATATATATATATATATATATATATATATATATATATATATATATATATATATATATATACTATAAAATTGAAGATTAGACATGTATATTTCACTTGAATTATGATTACATTTTATTTAGGAGCATCAAAGGTTTATAAGAGGAGAGCTTTGTAATTATTTTGGAAGAGAAATATTCTTATGTGACTTTTCATGGTGATGATCATAACTATGTAAAGAATAACGTATGAATTTGAAGTTATATTGTTTGATATTTACGACGCATTTTTAGTTCTTTGACACATAGAATATGATAGATAATACTTCAAGTGAGATAATCAAATAAAGTATGTTAATCATATATTTATATTGAGTACTATCATCTTTATTGTATTATACTTTTTGTCTTTCTAAAAGAAACCCTTAGTGTTAGGTTGGGTAAAGGGGACTTTCATAGTTTTCAGTGCACGATGGAGATTTACCTTTCATTTGACATCTGTCTTTAATTTTCTTGCATTCTATTGTTTTAGAAAGCTTTTTTTTTTTGGCAAAACTCACAATTGTGAGTGATTGTATTAGAAAGAGAACAAAAAATTACAGATCAATCTCAAGCCTAGGCCGAGCCTTGAGAAGCGGATATTACATCAGACTTTACAACCATAAAGGCTTTGATTGAATGGCTTGTGCTGCCCAAATCCAATCATCCGAGTCATGACTTTTACTTATCGTATATATCAATTCTTTGCTTTCTTGAATAATTACTGAGAAACTGGCCACAGAAACTTCATTATTGAAGACAAGGCAGTTCCTGACCTTCCAGATATTGTAAAAGAAGCAAAATCTAACAATTTGGGTACAGATAAGAAGGGTAGGACTCCGAAAGCGTTTTCCTCCAAGAGAAAGATCCTTCTTGAAGAAACCAATCTTCCACGTTCTTTGAATCCATTTGCACACCTTCCCTGCGAAACCTCTTATGGTTGGACATTCCATAAAAAGGTTTGATAGGTCTTCACTAGCCCCCCGGCCTATACCTCGTGCCTGAATCTTGACACCGGTCAGCAAGGCTCCCCAAAGAACCTTCCATAAAAACACCTTCATGAAGTGGGGCCATTGTGGCTTCCAAATGTTTAAGGTGACCTCAGTCCACCGAGCTTCTGTCCACTGTATCTTCCACTGTTTGTTTAAGGTAGTAGTCCTTGTGCATGAGCTCGTAAAGATATTGTTTTAGAATGCTAAAGTGAATGTCTTTAATTTTCTTGCATTATATTGTTTTATGATGCTAAAGTGAAGTTTTACCTTACATAATTTTAGTAAATTTTACACACACACACACACATACACACATAAGGGAATTCTCTTTTTGGCTTTCCCTTAGTGTTGGGCTGGGTTAGGGGGACTTTCATAGTTTTCAGTGCATGATGGAGACTTACCTTTCATTTGATATCTGTCTTTAATTTTCTTGAATTCTATTGTTTTAGAATGCTAAAGTGAAGTTTCACCTTACATAATTTTAGTAAATTTTACACACACACACACACATATATGTTTTTTGGCCTTCAGAAGGCCATAAGAGAGTGGGTGGATAATTGGTGCACTTTTTGGACCGTTGATTAAGAATCATGGATTGGTGACACATGTCAGGTGAGCTTGTTTTATAATGTATATGGGTCTTTTCATCATTTCAACTTGGTCCCTTCTTTTAATGCTCAATTGACTTCCTTGTTTAATAAAGGTTATATTTTTTTTATATAATGTAAATGGGTCTTTCCATTATTGTAATTTGGTCTCTTTATTTAATGCTCACTTGACTTTTTTTGTTTTTTAAATCTTTGTTTAGTTTATAAGTTTTATAAAGGTTATATTTTCCTTTTATAATGTAAGTGTCTCTTTTCATCATTGTAATTTGGTCCCTTTATTTAATGCTCACTTGAATTTTTTTTAATCTTTGTTTACAAATGGACTCTTCATTTAAAGATTTAATTACTTTCTTGTCAACTTTTTGATTTAAAACATTATTTTTTCCTTGTAAATTTTCTTTTCCTTTACAGACAATTTCTAACTAAAAATTTATAAATTGTCCTTACATGAAAGAATTTTTTCACTACTAAGATTTTTTTTTCCAAATGTCACCTTATTACTTTAATGCATGTATTATTAGTAGGGATTAGCTTTAAAAAAATTCACAACTAAGATTCTTTTTTCAACTTTTTGTTTTGATACATAAATGTCACCTTGTTACTTTAGTGCATGTATTATTATTAGGGATTAGGTTTAGACATTTTCAATATTCATTTCTATCCTAAAAATATCATGTATTTATTTCATTTAATAGCATGCATCATTTTATTGTGTAATTTGTTTTATTGATATATTTATACAAGAATTAGATCAATCCCTAAACTCTCACTAATAATTTATAATTTATATGCTTTATGTTTTTAGGAGGTCAATTAATATAACACTCATACATAAGGACATGAGGAAAACCAAAGATTTTTGGTGCAATTCCTTTACCATTGAATTGAATTGTTGGATGTTCTCCATGTGGCATTTGAATGTTTTTGGATTTTAATGTGTGCACATGGGAGTGCCTCCCCACTCTCTCACTTCGTTGGAGTCGAGGTAGCTCTCTCTCCCTCTCTCTCTCTCTCTCTCTCTCTCTCTCTCTCTTCTCTGTATGTAGGCTGCCGTAAATCTTTACCTTGTTTTGCATTCTATTGTTTAAGAATGCTAAAGTGAAGCTTCACCTTGCATAATTCTAATAAATTCTACACACACATATATTAATTAGTTTTTTTATTTCACCTTTCATTTCACAACTTCACATGGCTTTACATTTCTTGCATTTTATAGCTTGATTCCAATTAGTGTTAACATTCAAGAAAGTATTAAGCGGCTACTGATCGAGTTTCCTCACAAAGAAATACTAGCAAAAATTTTGAGATTTGCAAAATATTTGGACAACGTTCTTGCATATTTCATCCATTTTTCTTTTGTTTACCATGGTTTACAGCTAGCTAGTCTCAATTTTCAATCGACTCAATGATAAGCTGATGCAATCCTTTCCCAAACACTGATACCAGTTTAAACAATTTTATCACTTTCTTATTGTTTCTGAAAGCCATCGTGACCCTTTCACTTGTTTAACAAGTTGTTGTGTGCCATGTTTTTAAAATACAAGTAAATTCCAAGAGACTATAAAAAGAAAGAGAAACATTTAACAATCTCTAATAACCAAAAAATTTATTAATTGATTAAGTTTAGCTACATAAATAAGATCCTTGATGAGAAAGATTAAAACCATATGTGTTTTGATGTTTAAAAACTCTCAATAAAATCAAGAGAGGAGAGTATCAATGATGAGAGCTAATCTTTAGAGAAGAATGTGTGTATTTTGTTATATATACTACTTACACCATACCTTGATTAACACATATAAATTTTAATAAGCACAAGAGTTGTGTGTTGATGATGAAGAAGTTAAATCTATTTATATTTTTCTATAAAAGCACATTCTTTCCTCAAAAAAAAAAGAGTGACACTAATTCTTTTACCATGTGTGAGAATTTAATGGCTCTTAGTATAAAGAACATAGCTAGTATCAATTGTTATAAGATGAGAGCTTTTTCACTCAAAGATGTGGAATTGACAAATGAAAATTAAGGTTTCAATTTCATGAACAATGGATATTTCTTTGAAGGTTATATATGTAGTCCAGAATAATGGTATCCTATCTAACTTTGATATTTTATTACATGCACTTTTTTTGCAACATTTTTCTAAATTACTTAGTTTGAACTTACCATACATCTCTAGCTTCAATTTGCTACAAGTCTTATTAATTTAGATTTGCTAAGTCACTAACTAAATTAGATTTACAATCTGACTTGCTAGATAGACTTCTAGTTTGGTCTTGCTAACAAGTGTGAAGAGTTTCTAGTTAGATTTAGCAACTTAGTTACTGTATGATACTATCATTTGTCATATAGTTACAAACTTACAAACTTAGTTACTATATGATACTATAATTTGTCATATAGTTACAAACTTACTAGGTTGAGCAACTAGAAAGGGTCTCATAGTTCTTAGTTTGCACTTTTACTAGTTGTATGTATTTGAACTAGTGAATCATTTTTGTCTATATGAAAAGGCGCTGAAAGTGCCTTGTGATCAAGAATAATGGCAACGGTAAGTAGACAAACTCTTTGTCTGAATAAAAGCAAAGGAGAATGTGGGCTCTTTCACTTTTCTTCAAATAGGAAAGGAAACAACCTAGCATCTTGAAGAGCTTTTAGTTACGAATTCTCATTGGTTGATCATGGTAGTAACTTCTTAGTACAAAGAAAATGTGTAGTATTAGTACGGGTGTTGTCCCTTTCATATTGCTAATATCATAACATTATTGTGTGACCACAAATGTTATAAATTTTATTAAATACTACTAATGTCCCTAGTGCATAGTCGGACTTGGCTCTAAAAAGAAAATTCATTTTCATCCTAACTTGTAAACGACACCTCTTCTTGGTCAGTTGTTTTCAATTAGCTGCAACACCAGCAAGTTCTAGGCTCTAGCTATTTAAGTGAGGTTTATTGCTTTCAACTCAAGTGTAACCTTGCGCTACTATTGCAACAAGTCCTTCCAAACGGTTGTCCATTATTCCTACTGGTCAACATTGCTTGCTTTATAAAGCACTTCTTGCACGAGTACAAATCTCATCAAATCTAATCGATTTGCTCACTGGTGTCAACGGCTCCAATTGCATTGCAACCCTATCTAGGAGCTTGCCCTAAGTGACTACAACCCTGTCCACAACCCTTGCTGTCTTTCTATAAGCTTCAAGCCGCAACCCTCCATCTCCATTTACTGATTTCAACCTCATCCCAAGCTCTTTTCTTAATTCCCCTCTTACTCATGACAAAAGTCACTTCCAAAAGAGGGGTGTAGCTACTAATTTCAACCTCATCCCAAGTTCTTCTCTAACTCCCTCTCTTACTCATGACAAAAGTCGCTTCCAAAAAAGAGGGGTGTGCAATAGCCCTCCCGCACCGCAACCCACCATTTTTTAAAGGGAAAATTACCAAAATACCCCTCTGATTTGTGGAAATTCCCAAAATACCCTTATATTTATTTTGGTCTAATTGTTCAAGAGTTTCTGATCTTTATTCCTTTTTGACAATTTAGCTTTGTTTTTGAGTGCTTAGCATGTTATTTGTCACAAATTACCTCGCAAAAATAGTCGATTATGTTTAAAAAGAATGAAGCGATTCATCTCCAAAGCCTACACAACCAACTCAAATTCTAGCTTGAGCATCTTGTATTGATAGACAATCAATCTTCTTATGCAAAGCTGCAAAAAAAATTATCTGTGGAGAAATTTAATCTCATGACCAAGGGTATTTTGGCAAATTTGAAAGGCATTTAGGGAATTTTTGAAATTTGAGGGCTACTTTGGGAATTTCCACAAATTAGAGGGGCATTTTGGTCATTTTCTCTTTTTTTTATTTTATTTCTTTTCATCAATGTAAGGAACATAGTAGGGAGAAACTATACACATACCATGTATTTACAATTGTACATTGTTGTTTATTACACCCTCGAGAGGCGAGGGGTAGCCGTGGTCACAACCACCCCCCCCCCCCCCCAAATAGGGAAGGAGAATACACCCAAGAATACGCAATCCATGAGCCTCAAACCCACAACCCTGATGAGAAACGCCTCTTGGGATTCCACTTGCAATTGTTGTGCGAGTTCAAATCTCATTTTTTCCTTGCCAACAGCTCCAATAGCATCACCACCCCGTCCTGCCTTGTCCTCCACAACTACGACAGCATGTTCATCTTCCAGTGCCCTAAAACTTCCCAGCGTTTTGTATGCTCGACCCACAACCCCCTCTTGCTCCTCTTTCAAGCAACGCCCTCGGCTCCAAACAGCCCACAACCCTGCCATACAGCACCAAATACAAGGAACTTCTCTTCGACTCCCACAGAAGCTACAACTAAGAGAGAGTAAGAAGAGGTAATCTTTCTATCACCCAATACACTCGAGAAAGTATTTGTTCTCTCTCTCTCTCTCTCTCTCTCTCTCTCTCTCTCTCTCTCTCTCTCTCTCTCTCTCTCTCTCTCTCTCTCTCTCTCTCTCTCTCTCTCTCTCATACACACACACACACACACACGAGACGCCTTGAGTTCCAACACTTGAAAATAGATGTTTGAGATCTCTTGGGATTGTTCCTTTGACGTTAATATCTCTCTCTCTCTCTCTCTCTCTCTCTCTCTCTCTCTCTCTCTCTCTCTCTCTCTCTCTCTCTCTCTCTCTCTCACACACACACACACACACACACACACACACGAGACGCCTTGAGTTCCAACACTTGAAGATAAGATGTTTGAGATCTCTTGGGATTGTTCCTTTGACGTTAACACCTCTCTTCTTTTTCTTCTTCTTCTTCTTCTTCTTCTTCTTCTTCTTTCTCTCTCTCTCTCTCTCTCTCTCTCTCTCTCTCTCTCTCTCTCTCTCTCTCTCTCTCTTTAGTGGGTGTCCAAGAGATGGAGAACATACACATAGGTATACTCAATTCGTCTCATAGGCCGACTTCAGCCTCACATAGACGTTAAAAAATCTTTCTTTCTCTCTCAAACTCAAATAAGAAAACATAATTAGAGCTCACATTCCAAAACTGGCATGTACATATGCCATCCTCTACAACTCAGATAGAAAAGGGTCCCCCTGTTCATGTACAAATCTATAAGATTGTCCCCTTTCTAAGTAATGTACAAATCTATGAGATTGTCCCCTTTAAAACAACATAAGTAATGTTCACAATAAGGTAGAGAAAAGATAAATATATTTGCAAAATGGTTACAATATTGAACTTGTTTTTTCAAGTCCTTGCAAGTGGCTCAAATACAACTCTTTTTGGGGGAAGGCATGTGATGCAAGAGGTTGAATTCTCCATCCTTGTACTCACCACAATTTCATCCAACTTGAATCTATACTTGGGAGATGTTTCATCAAGAAACTCAATAGATTCTCTAACATCATTTAGTCTCCAATTTGTTGTTACTATCAGGATTCTATACTCGGTGTGTGGATGGACTATGACCTTTAGTTCAAACTCTGAACAATTTTCCTCACAGTCGAGAGGAACCCAGCTACCTAATTTGCTTCTCCATCTCCTATAGTCGTAGCCCAGAACTAATGATTGACGACATAGTTGATATGAGATAAACATAGAATTTGGGCTTACTCTACAACTAATATTGTCACCAATATGGAAATTTTCTTTGGTGCTCCATCCGTCTCCAAGTACATTATCCAGTTCAGTCATAGAAAGTCTTCTATTAAGCCACATCGTCTTTGTCCTCTGGAAGTCCATTGTTTTGAAACATGCCACAAAGACATGTATAGGCAAGAACCATTGAACTTTAATCCTTCTTGATATCCTTCCCGGAGACATAGCTTTAAGGATGTCTTCTTTGATCTTGGATTTGAAGCTTGATATAGTACATGCATCAGGAGCTTCCCAGTCAAGTGAACTTATGGTGGGAACGGGTAATTGATGTAGTTCTCCATATGCACCTTCTCGTGATGGAACTTTGTATTCTGCAAAATAGACAAACAAATCCATTGTTTTGTAAAAGGAAGGTGGCTTGTCATCATACATAGCATCTGCAATCCCTTTATGCATTGCTTTGAACATCCCACTTAGACTCTCCACAGCCTGCCATTCCACAGTTGTTGAAGGAAATATATCTGGAATGAAATCAAATAATGAGAAAAACAATGGGATAATGAAAAATTCGTTGTATCAAATAGTTTTTTTTGTACTTACAGTAAGAATGCAGTGTGGGATGTTCTTCCCAGTCTAACACCATATCCTTGGCCATGTACAGATGTAGAACCTTTGCTAGCCAGCCATTGTCGGTCACTTTAAAAGCAAGAACACGACGTTTCCAATGGTTTTTTACTTTATCCCGTATAGTTCTCTTCACTCTGTGTACACCTTTGCATGAAGGAAGCATTGTTACCCAGTCATTCACACAAAAAGATATGGGCTTCCAAAGACCATCCTCTCTAACGTTATGAAAGTCACAAGAAGTTATGTTATGTGAAGGGCGACGTGCAAAAGACGCCATGGAAACTCAGAGATTAGAGAAGAAGAAAGAAAGTATAGACGGAAAGACTTAAACTTCTCACAAACTAGAGAGAGAGCAAGAAAGGTATACGTTTGAAAAAAGTAGGTGATTTTTCATTAATGCCCTTGTTTTGAGAGCCTTCTGACATAGATTTCGTATCTTT
Organism: Adiantum capillus-veneris; assembly: GCF_014529385.1. Lineage (NCBI taxonomy): Eukaryota > Viridiplantae > Streptophyta > Polypodiopsida > Polypodiales > Pteridaceae > Adiantum > Adiantum capillus-veneris. Next base: position 44,060,821 of record NC_140944.1, read on the forward strand.
TGACAACGCTTTTGTGAAATATAAAATAGAATAAAAGATGAGACTTCATTACTTTGAGCCGCAAATTTAATGAGCTCTCTCGCCGAAAGCGCCCAAATATAGCAGTTTCAGCCTTATGATCAAGACATTTAGCAGTTCTCCGTCAAAATAGGACCACCAAAACCCACAATAGAGGAGACAAGAGTGCCATACTTTTGTATACGTGTCAAATAACTATTGGACTATTCCTTAATCCTTAGATTAACAAAACAACCCTTTTTGAGTCGTTTTTGGTCCTAAAGGATTTTTTATTACATGCACTTTTCTCGCAACATTTTTCTAAATTGCTTAGTTTGAACTTACCATACATCTTACTAGCTTCAATTTGCTACAAGTCTTATTAATTTAGATTTGCTAAGTCACTAACTAAATTAGATTTACAATCTGACTTGCTAGATAGACTTCTAGTTTGGTCTTGCTAACAAGTGTGAAGAGTTTCTAGTTAGATTTAGCAACTTAGTCACTATATGATACTATCATTTGTCATATAGTTACAAACTTACTAGGTTGAGCAACTAGAAAGGGTCTCATAGTTCTTAGTTTGCACTTTTACTAGTTGTGTGTATTTGAACTAGTGAATCATTTTTGTCTATATGAAAAGGCGCTGAAAGTGCCTTGTGATCAAGAATAATGGCAACGGTAAGTAGACAAACTCTTTGTCTGAATAAAAGCAAAGGAGAACGTGGGCTCTTTCACTTTTCTTCAAATAGGAAAGGAAACAACCTAGCATCTTGAAGAGCTTTTAGTTACGAATTCTCATTGGTTGATCATGGTAGTAACTCCTTAGTACAAAGAAAATGGCTAGTATTAGTACGGGTGTTGTCCCTTTCATATTGCTAATATCATAACATTATGTGTGACCACAAATGTTACAAATTTTATTAAATACTACTAATGTCCCTAGTGCATAGTCGGACTCCGCTCTAAACAGCAAACTCATTTTCATCCTAACTTGTAGACGACACCTCTTCCTGGTCGGTTGTTTTCAATTAGCTACAACACCAGCAAGTTCTAGGCTCTAGCTGTTTAAGTGAGGTCTATTGCTTTCAACTCAAGTGTAACCTTGCGCTACTATTGCAACAAGTCCTTCCAAACAGTTGTGCCATTATTCCTGCTGGTCAACATTGCTTGCTTTATAAAGCACTTCTTGCACGAGTACAAATCTAATCGATTTGCTCACTGGTGCCGACGGCTCCAATTGCATTGCCACCCTATCTAGGAGCTTGCCCTAAGTGACTACAACCCTGTCCACAACCCTTGCTGTCTTTCTATAAGCTTCAAGCCGCAACCCTCCATCTCCATTTACTGATTTCAACCTCATCCCAAGATCTTTTCTTAATTCCCCTCTTACTCATGACAAAAGTCGCTTCCAAAAGAGGGGTGTAGCTACTAATTTCAACCTCATCCCAAGTTCTTCTCTAACTCCCCCTCTTACTCATGAAAAAAGTCGCTTCCAAAAGAGGGGGGTGTGCAATAGCCCTCCCGCACCATAACCCACCATTTTTTTAAGGAAAATTTACCAAAATACCCCTCTAATTTGTGGAAATTCCCAAAATATTCCTCAAATTTCAAAAATTCCCAAAATACCCTTGTATCTATTCTGGTCTGATTGTTCAAGAGTTTCTAATCTTTATTCCTTTTTGACAATTTAGATTTGCTTTTGAGTGCTTAACATGTAATTTGTCTCAAATTACCTCACAAAAATAGTCGATTATGTTTAAAAAGAAGCGACTCATCTCCAAAGCCTACATAACCAACTCAAATTCTAGCTTGAGCATCTTGTATTGATAGACAATCAGTCTTCTTATGCAAAGCTACAAAAAAAATTATCTGTGGAGAAATTTAATCTCACGACCAAGGGTATTTTGGGAATTTTTGAAATTTGAGGGGTACTTTGGGAATTTCCACAAATTAGAGGAGTATTTTGGTAATTTTCCCTTTTTTTATTTTATTTCTTTTCATCAATGTAAGGAACATAGTAGGGAGAAACTATATACATTGTTTTTCATTACACCAAATAGGGGAGGAGAATACACACCGCAATCCGTGAGCCTTGAACCCACAACCTTGATGAGAAACGCCTCTTGGGTCACAACCCATTCCACTTGCAATTGATGTGCGAGTTCAAATCTCATGGATTTGTTTTTCCTTGCCAACAACTCCAATAAGCATCGCCACCCCGTCCTGCCTTGTCCTCAGCATGTTCATCTTCCAGTGCCCTAAAACTTCCCAGCTTTTCGTATGCTCGACCCACAACCCCCTCTTCCTCCTCTTTCAGGCAACGCCCTCGGCTCCAAACAACCCACAACCCTGCCATACAGCGCCAAATACAAGGAACATCTCTTCGACTCCCACAGAAGCTACAGCTGAGAGAGAGAGTAAGAAGAGGTAATCTTTACCTTGATTATCTAAGATCAATTCAGTGAAAGGAGGAAGGTTAGCTATGCCATGTGGCCACATGTGATTGGGCTGCTAAATGAGGATGTAGAGAGAGAGAGAGAGAGAGTGAACAAAGCAACATAGTTCAAAAACAGAGATCGAAAATTGAGGAGCCTCACCACACTCGCACAAACCAGACAAGGCTTGCCTCTGGTAGTGTTGGTGGGTTGTGGGTACTTCACACAGAACGCAATTGCAGAGCCGGACAACATCAATTATAATTGTGCAATAAAGAGAGAGAATTGTGCAGTAAAGAGAGCCGAACAGCAGCAACAGAGGTAATTGACGGAGGTAACTATGTGCGCTTTGCATTGAACTGTGCGTTTTTGTTTCACTACAGCGCGGAGAGAGAGAGAGAGAGAGAGAGAGAGAGAGAGAGAGAGAGAGAGAGAGAGAGAGAGAGAGAGAGAGAGAGAGAGAGAGAGAGAGAGAGAGGAGAGCTGCAGCAATCGCTTCAGCCCCTTCCGCCAGAAAGCTCTAGGCTGATTCCAGTTAATGCAAGGTGAGGGCCTCTGTCGCGATGCAAAAGAGCTGCAGCAATCGCTTCAACCCTTCCGCCAGAAAGCTCCAGGCTGATTTCAGCTAATGCAAGGTGAGGGCTCTGTCCCGATGTTATCACTTACGAATGCACTGATTACGGGATATGCACATCAGGAGCGAGGCCAAAAAGCTCTAGGCCGATTTCAGCAAATGAAAGGCTATGAGGGTCTCTATCCTCATGCTATCACCTATGCATCCTACGCATGCATCTTGAAGGCATGTGACTCTATGCAAGATGCCGATATGGGCTTAAAAATTCATTCTATTATTGTTAGTCAGGGGTTGTTTGTGCTTGGGAATGCCTCAAACCTCTCTTGATGCAATCACATAAGCTGCAGCTCCTTCCGCCATCGCCATTGCCTATGTGTGGTCAATATGTATGCCAAATGTGGTGCACTTCAAAAAGCACAGAAAGTGTTTAAGGAGCTTCCTGTCCAGAACATCGTCTTTTGGAGTGCATTGATTGTGGGATATGCACAACAGAAGCAGGGCCACAAATCTTACCAAGGCAGCAGGATACATTTGCGATAGTGGGTTACTTGAAAATAACACATACTTAGCCAACACGTTAGTCAGTATGTATGTCCAGCATGGTATACTTGTCCGAGCACAACAAGTCCTTGATGAGGTGTTGTGCTTGGCACTGCTCAATATGTATGCCAAATGTGGTGCATTTCAAAAGCAGCTTGTGGAGCTTATTGTTTGAACAACGTCTCTTCAAATGCACTGATTGTGGTATACCCACAACAGGAGCAGGGACAAAGAGCTGTAGGCTGTTTTCAACAGATGCAAATTGTTGGCCTTTGTCTAGATGAAATCACCTACACGTGCATCTTGAAGGTATGCAGGGCCAGGTAGCTATGGGTTGTTTTCAACAGATGCGAAGAGAGAAAATGCAATCACCTACACATGCAACTTGAAGGAATCTGGCATCATGCAAGATGTTGGTATCGGCAAAAGAGTTTACGATGATATTGTTATTCAGGGGCTGTTGACAGAAAACTTTGTGCTTGGCACTGCCTTGGTCGACATGTATGCCAAAGGTGGTGTACTTAATAAAGCACAAAAAGTGCTTGCTGTCTGGAATGTTGTGTATTGGAATGCACTGATTGCGGGATATTCCCAACAGCGGCAGGTCCAAGAAGCTCTGGGCTGTTTTGAGCAGATGTAAAGAGACTGCAGCTATCCAAATGCATTCGCGTACTCTTGTATTTTGAAGGCATGTGGCATTAGGCAAGATGCTTATATGGGCAAAGGAATTCACGATGATATGGTTAGCTAGGGGCTGTAGAAAAGAAACGTTGTTACTTGGCACTGCCTTGGTTGACATGTATGCTAGATGTGTTGTAATTCATAAAGCACTCTTTGTATGCGCACATACACTTACATACACACACACACACACACACACACACACACACACACACACACACACACACACACACACACACACTCGATTCTCTCTATATAGCACTAGTTTCATTTTGACACAATATCCACTACACAAGCAAACATGGAGAAAAAGAGATGAGTGTTTCTTTTGTGAGCTCACTTAAAGATTGTGCTAAGAACAAGGATTTGTACCGAGGCAGCAGGATATATATTGATATTTGTGATAGTGGGTTACTTGAAAAAACACATACTTAGCCAACACATTATTTAGTATGTACGTCAAGCTATTGAAAAGAGAAATCATGCTTGGCACTACCTTTGTCGATATGAATGTCAATTGTAGTGCACTTCACAAAGTACAAAGGCTAGAGGAGCTTACTTTTCGCAACAGCGTGCACTGATTGCGAGATACACACAACAAGAGCAGGGCCAGAAAGCTCTAAGCTGATTTCAACAAAATGCAAGGTGAGGGCCTCTGTCTTGATGCAATTACCTACGCATGCATCTTGAAGGCATGTGACTATGTGCAAGATGCCAATATGGGCTTAAAAATTCAATTTAATATTGTTAGTCATGGGCTGTTGTCTAATGTTGTCTTTTAGAGTTCATTGATTTTGGGATACGTGTAACAGAAGCAGGCCAGAAAGCTGCAAGCTGTTTTCAACAGATGCAAAGCGAGGGTATCTCTCTAGATGCAATCACATACGAGTGCATCTTGACGGCATGTGGCTCTACGCAAGATGTTGATATGAGCTTAAAAAATCATGCTGATATTGTTAGCCAGATGCTGCTGGAAAAAGATGTTCTTGGTAATGCCTTGGTTGACATGTTTGCTAAATGGGGTGCACTTCAGAGAGCACAAAAAGTGCTCAAGAATCTTTCTATCCGGAGTATGGACTCTTGGAATGCACTGATTGCAAGATTTTCCCCAAAGGGGCAGGGCACAATGCTCGTCTATTTTGAGCAGATACGAAGTGAGGGTCTCTTGGCAATGCCTTGGTCAATATGTATGCTAAATGTGGTGCACTTTAAAAATTCACTCTAATATTATTAGTCCGGGGTTGTTGCAAAAAAATGTCGTGATTGGAAATGCCTTGGTTGATATGTATGCCAAATGTGGTGCACTTCAGAAAGCACAAAAAGTGCTTGAGGAGCTTCCTGTCCGGAATGTCCTCTCTTGGAGTTCACTGATTGCGGAATATACACAATAAGAGCACGTCCAAAAATCTCTAGATTGTTTTTTGCATATGCAAATTTAGGGCCTCTCCCCTGATGTAATCACTTACGCGCCTCTCCTGATGATATCGCTTACGCACCTCTCCTAATGCAATCACATGTGCGTGCATCTTGAAGGCATGTGGCTCTACGCAGATGCTGATATGGGCATAAAACTCACGCTGATACTCTTAGTCAGGGGCTGTCAAACAAACATGTCATGAGGGAGCTTATTGTTTGGAGTGGCGTCTCTTAGAATGCACTGATTGCAGGTTACTTGAAAATAACGCTTTCTTGGGGAACATGTTGGTCAGTATGTGCGGTGCACCTGTCATGGTGCAACAAGTCTTGTGCGGGATGTTTTCTGATTATTGGATATGCTGAGAAGAAGCATTCGTACCAAGGCAGTAAAATTCATGATGATATTCAAGGAAGTAGGATTCATGCTGATATTTGCGATAGTGGGTTACTTGAAACGAACACATTCTCGGGGAACATGTTCGCCAGTATGTATGTCAAGTGCGGTGCACCTGTTATGGCGCAACAAGTCTTTGACGAGCTTCCCATGCGAGATTTTGTCTCTGATTGCAGGATATGCCCAACAGAGGCAAATCCAAGAAACAAGTTCTTATTTTGTGAGATCACTTAAAGACTGTGCTGAGAAGAAGGATTTGTACCGAGGCAGTAAAATTCATGCTAATATTCGCGATAGTGGATTACTTGAAATGAACACATAATTGGGGAACATGTTGGTCATTGCACTTGTCATGGTGCAAGAAGTCTTTGACGAGATTCCTATGCAAGATGTCATCTTTGATTGCACGATATGCCCAATAAGGGTAGGACTAGGAAACAAGTATTTCTTTTGTGAGCTCACTTAAAGACTATCTGAGAACAAGGATTTGTACCAAGGCAATGGGATTCATGTAGATATTTGCGATAGTGGATTACTTGACATGAACACATACTTGGGGAACATGTTGGGCAATATGTGTCAAGTGCAGTGGAACTGTCATGGCACAACAAGTCTTTGACGAGATTCCTGGACGAGATTCCTGTGCGGGATATTGTGTCTGATTGTAGGATATGCCCAAAAGGGGTATCGTGAGGAAACTCTGGGCTGTTTTAAGGAGATGCGAAGAGAGGGCCTATCTCCAAACGCAATCAGGTGCATTTTGAAGGCATCTAGATTTACGCAAGATGCTAAATGTGGTGCACTTCAAAGAGCACCAGAACTCCTAAAAAATCTTCCTGTCCGGAGTGTGGACTCTTGAAACGCATTGATTGCAAGATTTGCCCCACAAGGACAGGGCTAGAAAGCTCTAGTCTATTTTCAACAGATGCGAAGCGATGCCCTCTCTCTTAATTGTAGGATTTGCTCCAAAAGGACGACGACGGAAAACACTAGGTTATTTTCAGCAGATGCCAAGCAAGGACTCTTGGAGAAAGATCTTATGCTTGGCCGTGTCTTGATCGATATGTATGCCAGATGGGGTGTCCCAAAGTCTGCAACTTTGTGTATGTGTGCGTGTGAGCCTATACAAATAGACAATAAGGAAGATTCAACATACCTTGAAACCAAGAACATCAGAAGTAGTGCAGCTACTGGTAGGCATGATGGCAAAAGTGAATGTGACAGTTAAAATCTTTGCAGAAGTCACCAACTGGATGACAATGGCAGAACTTTATACTGGAGGCAAGGTGACAGAACAATGTAAGGAAGATCTAGGAGCCGATCCATCCAAGATTGTGCATCGATCCACACGACCAATACCAAAGATAAACTTATATTTTGACTTTGATTTCCTCTATGTGATCTCAAAAGTACTTGGATTACATAATGTACTCATTAAAGCAATTAATTTACATCATTTCCATTCTAAAGGTTGTAGATGAAGGTGACAATGGCTGAAGAATTTTTGGAGATGCCCAACAAAGACACATAGACAATACACCACGACAATGTGGAATGATACATGTCTTCATAAAACATTGATAATGAGTTTTTCCTTGTTCAATTGTAGTATTTTTACAATAAGAAAGTCCCTCCAACACTGGAAGAGAAGCACAAGTCCCCTTCAACACTGAAGGGAATAAAAGTGGCGAAAGAAAGGCACGTTCCCTACGATATAATTAAATGTGGAGAATGGTGCCAACTCCACACCATACATACGTATGGCTTTTTCTTTTTTTATTTATGGACACAATCATCACAAATGCACGAAATGCATCTCTCTCCATCTTTATTGTAATGTGTATATTCTCCCCTCCATACATCTTTTAATGCAAAATCTCGTTTGTGATGCGATCATAGAGTTTTTGGCGAAAGCTTCGAGATATTCTACGAAGCCTTCAAAAAAAAGAGACGCAATGAAGTGTAAGGTACAACATTGCCTTTCTTGTTTAATTCACACCATTTCCACAATGAATCGATCAAGGCATACTAGTTCTATCACCCAATACACTCGAAAGTGTATTTGTTCTCTCTCTCTCTCTCTCTCACTCTCTCATACACACACACACACACACAAGACGCCTTGAGTTCCAACACTTGCAAATAGATGTTTGAGATCTCTTGGGAAGGTTCCTTTGACATTAATATCTCTGTTCTTCTCTTTTCTTTTTCTTCATCTCTCTCTCTCTCTCTCTCTCTCTCTCTCTCGTGGGTGTCCAAGAGATGGGAGGACATACACACAAGTATACTCGATTCGCCTCATAGGCCGACTTCAGCCTCACATAGACGTTAAAAAATCTTTCTTTCTCTCAAACTCAAATAAGAAAGATTCCACATTCCAAAACTTGGCATGTACATATGCCATCCTCTACAGCTCAGATAGAAAAGGGTCCCCCTGCTCATGTACAAATCTATGAGATTCTCCCCTTTCTATATACAAAGCTAGTAGTGCACTTCCGGTGGTGGTACATACAAAAATTTTCCCTTCATGAAGAAGGCAGCCAGGATGGGGTTGGTAATGCCAAGGCCACAGGGAACGAATGCTACATGGGAGGGAAAAACTTGTTGAGGTTGTACGGCAATGAGTAGAATTCCTCGTTGCGACGGTCCTCCTTCCAAGTCCGGAATTTTTTCCAGTAATGCCTGCCCCTGTTTTTCTTTGTGTATGCGTCCTTCCTCTGCAATGTGTTGTCCAACACCATAGCCAAAATGAATGCCACAGTCGCTGATGACGTGAAAATGACAAAGAGGAAGTCGTTGAACTGCAAAAAGGATTCACAGAGAAGAAAACATCAGCAATCACAATCATCAAGTGTACATGTTGCTTATAGTTGTTAAGTTAATTATATGGCCAAAGACATGATTGCAACTGCATTAATATCTGTAGCAAGCGACATAATGCAGGCCTGACTCAAATATTTGGCGGAGAAATGTATGCCACTAACTACAATTAACTACCGCCATGTCCTTTAAAACTTTTGCACACTTAATCTAGATGCTTAATGGATCGTGTACATTGTTAGGAGGAAGAGACATAAATGCCTCTTATACAACCTGAAAGAAAATGTAATCTAGATTATGTTCAAGGATCATCTATTGAGAGCTGGGAGATTGAAGAGGGGATAACATACCCAATGAGAGTGGCTTCGCACAGGTCCATATCCTGCCTTCGCAGCATACTCGTTGAAGTACTGAGGCACAGAAATTCCCATGAAGACAGAAAACCCAAGAATAAACTTGCTTCTCCCATCATTCATGTTTACAAACTGCAGAAAAGAGAACCCACAAGCCACTGCGCATACAAAGAAACTGTCAGAAAAGCGCAGATATCGATTCATTAACTCACATTGAATGCACACCCTCTTGCATATATGTGGGCATAACATAAACTACACCGATTCACACAGAGTAACTTACATATCAAAATATTGGTGCATGATTAGCAAACGATGTTCACATGCCCTTTATGAAGGCATAACAAAAGTGTGGCAAAAATCAATGCACGTTAATATACATTAATGATCCTTTGCATTACTTTCGTCCATTGCTGACAAGCATAAGCTTTTGCTCCCGTTAAGGATTAAATGCAAAGTCTGACAAAAACCTGGGATAGCAAGAAATTTGCAACAGACCATGAAATGATTTCCTTACCAATCTTGCTGAAGAGGATGCAAAAAAGAGCAGCCACAATGGGTTGAGGAATGGAGGCAAAAATGGCACCGAATTTCCCTGTGACAAAAAGTGAAAGCAAAAGCTTGTTAGAAGTGAAAAAAGACAATGTGTACATCAAAATCATAACTTCATCTTACCAAACAAAGAGAAGAATATCATGAATCCAGCAGAGACTTGGACAACACGACGGCTGCCCACGCGTGTTAATCCGAGGAGTCCAGCATTCTCACTGTGACAGGGTGCCAAAAACGTTGAGAATCTCAACTGACAAATTCTAAGAAGAACAAGCAATGGAAAGTTAAGTCTACAAAGGACCTACACTGAGACAGTCGATCCTGTGAGAGTACCAAGCAGACCATCCAAGAGCTGTCCAACACCCTGATGGACATCAACGTTGTCAGCATGCATTTGTTTGATGTGGGTGCATGTGGTCCATGTTCATTTGACAAAATGTGTGCATGTTCGGGGAGAGAGAGAGAGAGAGAGAGAGAGAGAGAGAGAGAGAGAGACCTGCCATCCTGTTCCCCGGCTTACAACAAAGGGCGGAGGTGGCGTGGCACTTGCAAATCTCGCTACTGCATAGTAGCCGCCTGTAGACTGCAGTTCAAAAGCATGTATCAAACAAGAAAACTCCTGAAAAGAAGAGCATTGTATTCCCATAACCCTCATTGAAGTTCCTACCCACACCACCCTGCATGCTGCCTGACTCAGAGGGTTTGAAGTGTAGATTCATTACAAAATCTACAAATATGCAACTAACCTCAACCATTGAGACAATAACCGCTGACATCATCCCAAATACATGTGAGGAATCGAAGGTCGGAGATCCCCATTGCAGAGGATATGGTATCCTCAACCTGCAACATCACATTCATATCAAAACTACGTATTGTATTTCTTACATGCAGTAATAAAATACACATTCACCCCAAATGAAGCATACAGAACCACAGGACTTGGGTTTTCTGCTATGTTTTGTGGAGTGTGTATGAAAACTCCTGCTTCTAAATCAGCTTAAATGATCCCCATTCTTTAAAAAAGGAGACTACATTTTACTGATAGTTAAAACTACATTATCAAATGAAAATTAGCTGATTATATAACCACCATTAATCTAATATGCATGAATCCTTGTGGATTGAGCAATTTTGTGAGGCCCATATTTTTGACGTGACATGGAAACAGACAAAGAGGACGGACTTAAATCTGAGGTACCATCAAGTTGAATGTGGTCCTGTAAAAGTCTTGTTAGGAGCCAAGGTGAAACTTGTATGAAAAATGGAGACCTAGGTTTGTGAGCTCTCCAAGGACCCAACGTCACCCGGAAGGGTCCCTTAACAATACCCTCTCAGCTTGCTGTTGTTCCTATTTTGTTTAATAAGAAAACACTACTTATGGCCTACAACTCTCCCTTCGGAGTAAGTCACAGAGAACAATCAAGGATTGACTCAAAGGCCTATAAGAAAACACTACTTATGGCCTACAACTCTCCCTTCGGAGTGGTATCACAGAAAACAATCAAGGATTGACTCAAAGGCCTCCTCTTTAAGCTTTGCATTGCCCCACTTTCACCACATGGAGGCTAAGCTAGGTCTCAAGTTCCTGGCTAGAGTTATTCTGGCAGAGAATTAGATAATAAGATAAAAGGTTTCGTACACATTGCGATCATGATTGCAGAGGAAGTTAGCCGTGTCGCTTCCTGGAGAGTCGGATGGTTACTGCAGGAAATTGTTATGGCCTTCTATTTTGCTCTGGGCTTTGGAACCATAAGAACATATTAGATCTTTTGCCATGCCCACTTACATTAAGTGTGGACACAATTCCATCAAGATTTGATGGCCTGCCTTAAACTTATGCAAAACCTGCAAGAGGATGCAGTACATAAAGGATGTAGTCTGAACAAGAGGGCCATCTTCGTGTACATAAGAAATGCCCCTTTTACCAAACCCCACTACAAAAGCTTAACCATCTTTGTAATTGTAGTAGTCCTGGTTCAGCATACAACAGCTGCAAATAAATTGTGGTATAATACGTTTAGGTACATTCGACACTTGAAGATGGGCAGTTGCCAGCCCATTTTCTCAGCCAGTCAGCGGCAAGACATTCATTGGTTTCCATTACAACCTTGATCTTATACGAGGAGCATCCTCACCCTTCAAGAATCAAGCAAACTCTAGCTGAGCATCTGGCAATCTCTTTTGTTGCATTGATATTCTAATGCAATTAGAGATATGCAAGTACACAATCATTGGATTTATTACCCATATTCTCATACCACTAGGGATATACAACCTTCATTCGATTTAGGCCCGGCACCTTCCCAAGTCCCCATATGAGTACCAGGGAGCAAAGATTTTGAAATGGGTCCTTCATGCAAAACTAAGGTAACCCTCTATGTAAAAAACATGTAGTCATACCTACGAGGCGGCCTTTCCATGTCGCAAATTATCAAAGTAGACATGGCCAAGCAGGCCACCAAGCTAAAAAAGATTGAATGCTAAGACAATTTGAGTACATATTATCATCGAATCATATTTCTGGGCTTTCTTCCATGCAGCATTGATCTCTCCACATTATCAAAGACACTATCATAAAAGACCACTTGTGAAGTGAGTTGTGTGACAGGTCCTATCTGATTCAATTTAGCCTTACATAGACCGTCGAGGTATTGTAAAGCTGTCACGACAAGGATACTGACAAGGGTCAGACATAAGTGGCATGTGCCCTAGGGCAAGGCCCCGCCAAGTCGACAACATGCATGCTAGGGGGGGGGGGGGGATCCATAAAGATGCAAGGATGGGTGGTTAGCGGGAAAATCTAAACATACTTATTGTTCAAGTGTTTCACAATTAGCATTCGAAGCCGCTCCGACAACTAAGCACGCTAACTTGTAGGCGCGACAATTGAGAAAGATGGGAGGAGAGATAATACCAAGGTGCAGATTCAATCAATCTCGCATAGTTGGTCCTGCAATGACTTTGAGTCAAGGTTGGGGAGTTCTTATAGGCACCACTGACGGTCAAGAGGTGTGCATACGCCCAAATGACCGGCACTGCCAGCAACACACAATAGCGCTCGAATATATGCAGATTGCCTCCTTTCTTCTTCAAGTACTGTCCTCATTCACAAAGACCACAGATCACATAAGACGACTCACAAAGAGAGGTATGCCCTCAACAAGGTCGTACTACGACATTCTGAAGTAGAGAGAAGGGGGTAACATTTCTAACCTGACTCAACACAATCAGGACTATCAGCTGAGGGATACCTATCTCAACACATTTGGCGACCTGCGACATACAAACCATTAAAAACATCAGCCCCTTCCCTCCAAAAAAGAATTCTTTAGGTATACAAGTCCTTTTGAAAGTCGTTGACTTGAGCTTACCCCTGGAAATCCTAACTCATATAATCCGAGCCCAACCAGGCCAACCAGCGGTGCTGCTGAGAGTGGACTTAAGTACCTATTTGATCACCATCTTATCACTATTTGCATTGCAAACAATCGGCAGAGGGATGCATAAACTTGAAAATCGCCATGCATAAAAACAACAGCAAAAACCTAACAATATTTCCAGCTATATTTCACCTTAACAAGATGCCCCAAAGGCCACTAAAGCCCAGGATAATCTGTATCGTAGAAGACCCGATCTGTGCCCCTTGAATTGCACGCATTGTATGCAAAAATCGCTGAAAAGATACATTCCACATTGTCTCGACTATTATAGAGAGATGGTACTACGGATGTGAATTTTGATACATGCATGGATATGGAGCATACTTACAATGTGCGGAGTTTCAATCGCTTGGAGCTTGTCAGAGTAGATAATAGAGAGAATAGGAACCAGAAATGCATAAGAGCCTCCAACAACTGTAGGCAAACATGTGCCAAAGAGTGTTTGCAATAGAGTATTGACACCAGCACAGAAGAGCAAGGTCTGGAAGACCCTGACCTTGTCACCCTGCATCAATGCAGCACACGCACATCAATTTTTATGTGCCCTGCTCTTATGAGCCATATGTAATCTTGATATATACCAAAATTCATAGGCTCTGATACCCTGATGGAAATAAAGAATTAGACTAACTACTCAGGAGTCCGATGCAAACATTCATTTTCTAATGGCATAATGACCACACTGATCAAGGATGCTAAGAACCACTTAAAACCTGCAAGAAATCAATCAATAAATCTCTCACTTTAAGCATCATTCTCTAGCTCTACAGTCTAGACCCTTTTCATCTCGGTATTTCAATCTACGGCATGGCATCTATATACAGTTTACGTATGCATGTCCTTTGGAACATTGCCATGTATGTGCTCTGCTCTTATGTACCAAATACAATCTGTGCATATGCAGCCCAAATGCATAACCTCCATTGAGCTACACATTGCATGTACATCAAACCTCGGTTGAGCTATGACATTGCATGTATGTATCCATGTGTTGCTCACACGCACGCAGAAGGGCTGACTTACCATTTGCTTTTACCTTCTAGGAACCAAAACCGAAAGAAAACTGTTTGGTACATAGAGAAAATGTTTATGCTACTCACATTGCTTCCTCCCATCGCTGATACCAGAAGAGTAGGGATGAGAACAGAAGTCCCGAGCACGACAAAGTAATGCTGGAATCCCAGCACAATTGCCTGAGCTGCATTTATACGCATGCGCACATACACGGGCAGACCCACATTAGCAAGTTTCTTCTCACAAGAGCCCTGTTTTACTCGAGCTTATAATTCAAAATTCAAGAGGACAGAGTACAAAATCAAACTGGGGAGGGTGCTTACACCATGGAGGTGGACTTGCGATGCAGAAATCTACATCGGGAAGTTGTTCCCGCGGGTGCAAATGACTATGGTCATCAGCTTTGTTGCTTTGGTTGGTCATTATTGTCTCTCTGAGGCAACCTCAGAGAAGTGGAGATGAGAGAAGATGAAGATGCAAGGTAGAGGAACAAAGACTGCCTGATAATTGTGTGAGTGTGTGTGTGTGTGTGTGTGTCTTGTGTACGTATGATGAAGGTTGTGTTGTAGCACGAGAGCCGCTTGTGTATGCGTATAAGTCGAGAGAGAGAGAGAGAGAGATGCTCTCTTGAGGCTGCTTCTCTCTGTTGTGTGAGGGAGAGAAGAGAGAGAGCCTGGTACGTTCAGCTTTTCCCAACAAGAGCAGAGCTTTTCATCATTTGTTTGCATTTACTGGTAAACTGTAGGCACTATCTCGGCGAGGGTGCTGGTGCATTCAACGCGATAAGAGAGAGAAGCGGGGGGAGAGAGCCAGGACTCTTCAGTACTAGGAGTAGAGAGAGAGAGAGAGCAGAGAGGGGGACTCGGGAGGGAAATTGGAATTTGGAAATACGCACAGACTCGAGTCTCGAGAGCGCGCTCAATGCACGGCTGCCTGTGTGTCTGGAGGGAGAGAGAGAGAGAGAGAGAGATTCAGGCCACAAAAGGTTGAAAAGGAGCCCCAACGGCCATTTTTTCCTGGGCCAAGTTTGAACCATTAACCTCTCTATTATTTCCTTATTTCCTTATGTTATGCTTTTTCTTTTTTGCAGACTTTTAGAGATAAAATTATTTTCTGCCAAGCTACGGAAACGTGCTTTCTCATTTCTTTTCATTGATTTTACCACGAAATTTTTGTCATTTTTTAAAGAAAAAATTACCAAAATACCCCTCTAATACGTGGAAATTCCCAAAATTTTGGTCTGATTGTTCAAGATTTTTTTATCTTTATTCCTTTTTGACAATTTAGATCTGTTTTTAAGTGCTTAGCATGTAATTTGTCACAAATTACCTCGCAAAAATAGTCGATTATGTCTAAAAATAATGAAGCTATTCATTTCCAAAACCTCCAAAACCAACTCAAATTCTAGCTTGGGCATCTTGTATTGATAGACAATAAGTCTTCTTACGAAAAGCTACAAAAAAAAATTATCTTTGGAGAAATTTTTACTCACGACCAGGGGTATTTTGGGAATTTTGGAAAATCTAAAGGGCATTTTGGGAATTTATGACAAAATATTGGGGGTATTTTGGGAATTTTTAAAATTTCAGGGGTACTTTGGGAGTTTCCACAAATTAGAGGGGTATTTTGGTAATTTTCCTTTTTTTTTATGTTGAAAGCTTGCATGCTACGGTGGCACGGAGGGGAAAGACCGTGCTTAGGGTGGGTTCAGACGATGTGGCGGCAAAGGGCTATGTTTGGCCCTCTTGATTTGTGTTGAATTTACACGAGACAGACGCGGTAGCAATCCTCGAAACTGTGATGGAGAGCGCAGTGTTTTTGATTGGCCTGGCGTGAAGGCGGAAGTGCCTTGGAGCCTATGTGTAGGCAGTATTTTGTCCTTTAGTGTGTGGCAATGCTCTCTTCGGGGGGGGGGTGTTATATCCGAAGTAAAACAATGGGCCCAAAAGTTGACAAGCTTTTCTACAACGAATGTGTTTGCTCCACATCAACCGAAAGCTCTTTGTCGTCGTCTCGTCTAAACCTAGCGTTGTTAGGCCGATTTGAACCACTAATTGTAAACATATAAAGGCATTACTTTTACTTTGTTCGAGGGATTGAGCATTGCTCAAAATCAAGCTCACGTGATCACATCTATGGGTGGGTTCAAGAGAGCCCAACGGCAGCAGTGCTCAAGATTTTCACTTGCCTCCACTCCACGCATTAACAAGAGACAATGATAACACTACTATGTTTTAGGTAGCCAATGACTAAGAATAATCTCCCTTTCAGTTGCACAATTTGTAATCCACATTGCAAAAGTGCACAATAGAAGTGCATTTGCAAAACGGTGGGTTAGGGTAAAAGTCCCTATTTAAGGACAGAGAGATGAGGAAGCTGTAAGCATTGCTCGAAATCAAACTCACATGATCACATCTATGGGTGGGTTCAAACGAGCCCAACGACAGCAATGCTCAAGATTTTCACTTGCCTCTACTCCACGCATTAACAAGAGACACTGATAACACTACTATGTTTTAGGTAGCCAATGACTAAGAATAATCTCCCTTTCAATTGCACAATTTGTAATCCACATTGCAAAAGTGCACAACAGAAGTGCATTTGCAAAACGGTGGGTTAGGGTAAAAGTCCCTATTTAAGGACAGAGAGATGAGGAAGTTGTAAGCATTGCTCGAAATCAAACTCACATGATCACATCTATGGGTGGGTTCAAACGAGCCCAACGACAGCAATGCTCAAGATTTTCACTTGCCTCTACTCCACGCATTAACAAGAGACACTGATAACAGTACTATGTTTTAGGTAGCCAATGACTAAGAATAATCTCCCTTTCAGTTGCACAATTTGTAATCCACATTGCAAAAGTGCACAACAGAAGTGCATTTGCAAAACGGTGGGTTAGGGTAAAAGTCCCTATTTAAGGACAGAGAGATGAGGAAGTTGTAAACATTGCTCGAAATCAAACTCACATGATCACATCTATGGGTGGGTTCAAACGAGCCCAACGACAGCAATGCTCAAGATTTTCACTTGCCTCCACTCCACGCATTAACAAGAGACACTGATAACACTACTATGTTTTAGGTAGCCAATGACTAAGAATAATCTCCCTTTCAGTTGCACAATTTGTAATCCACATTGCAAAAGTGCACAACAGAAGTGCATTTGCAAAACGGTGGGTTAGGGTAAAAGTCCCTATTTAAGGACAGAGAGATGAGGAACCTGTAAGCATTGCTCGAAATCAAACTCACATGATCACATCTATGGGTGGGTTCAAACGAGCCCAACGACAGCAATGATCAAGATTTTCACTTGCCTCCACTCCACGCATTAACAAGAGACAGTGATAACACTACTATGTTTTAGGTAGCCAATGACTAAGAATAATCTCCCTTTCAGTTGCACAATTTGTAATCCACATTGCAAAAGTGCACAACAGAAGTGCATTTGCAAAACGGTGGGTTAGGGTAAAAGTCCCTATTTAAGGACAGAGAGATGAGGAAGCTGTAAGCATTGCTCGAAATCAAACTCACATGATCACATCTATGGGTGGGTTCAAACGAGCTCAACGACAGTAATGATCAAGATGTTCACTAGCCTCCACTCCACGCATTAACAAGAGACAGTGATAACACTACTATGTTTTAGGTAGCCAATGATTAAGAGCAATCTCCCTTCAAGTTGCACAGTTTGTAATCCACATTGCAAAAGTGCCGAACAAAAGTGTATTTGCAAAATGGGGGGTTAGTAAAAAGTCCCTATTTAAGGAGAGCGAGATAAGGAAGCTGTCAGCATTCCCCAAAATCAAGCTCGCATGATCACGGCTATGGGTGGGTTCAAATGAGTTCATTTTCAAATTTGTATGCAAGATTACACTACCCTAGGTTTACAAGCATGTTCAGTACCACTAGCTCATGGTTATTCTCTAAAATAAGAAAATTGCAACCCCCTCCCTCGCCTCGCAAGCGGCATTTGTCCACCTTTTTATCGGCTTGCCCATTCACTTTTAATCTTTGCTAGTTGCTTCCAAGTTCCACATCTCAATCCACAAATCCATTCTACAATGAAAGGTCAAAAGGATGAGATAAGATTTGTGTCACAGAGGGCCACGCACCCATTCTTTGTTGCAATATAGCTGTCGTTTTTGTGTCACATTGGAATTTATGCAATGTGTTGCCCTCATTTGCTCGCAAATTGGCTTTATCCAAGTGGGAACACATTGTTGAAGAACAAAGTTCGGGCTTATGAATCACCTTTGCACATTTGCTTTTTGTTGTTGGTCACAATAGCGAAGAATTGAACACGTTGCTAAGGCCAACCCTGGGACATGGACTTGAGGCCATCTTCCCCTTTTCACCCAACAGATAAGGCGTTTGTCATCTCACCATGGCCAACCATAAGCCAGTCCCAGTGTGACATGTGTCTCACTCTCATAAGCTATGCAAGACAACAAAAATCTAATGCATCTAAACCAATATAATATGGCGGAAGGGGAGCCCTTTACATGTGTCAAAATCTGCTACATGAAGGTTAAACTCCAAAACTGAGAGAAGCCCCTGTGCACGCGATAAACAAAGAAAGAGAAAAATAGAGAGAGGCCACCGAAGGCAACCGACTCTACTATCTTGAAAACAAACAAGCTTTACAAAAAATTGTGAATACTATGCCTAGGAGTTTACCTACAAATATGTATATACTTGTAAGTTGCTCCCAATATAAATCTCCTTTGCACAAAATTAGCCAACGAAATTGTGCTTTGGGAAGAGTAACTCTCTTTGCCTTTTCAGCTTTTCTCTCTCTCTCTCTCTCTCTCTCTCAACTTGGTAATGTATAACAACAATATGCTCCCCACTTAATGGGAAACCCCACCCACACCCGGAGGTGAGCAGCAAGCTCCACTATTATCAACTCATTAAGCTCCACTTATCTCGGAATTAGTGTGCATATTTCTTTGCTTTAAAGCACTACATGTGTGTTCTAACTTCTTAATCAAACATAATTGCCACTTATATACACAAGAAGATTTAAACATTTTCTCATATAGGAAAACGGAGTCTTTTTTCATTGTTTTTCATACAATACATAACATCATTAGCTTCCACAAGAAGTTTTGAACAAATTCTCACAATAATCCTTACATTGTTACTTACCTCAACATCATGAGCTTCTCTGAGGGAGGCAATGCATATCTAGCTAGGTACGATTGGGGGCAAGGGACCATCGGCCCGGTGGGAGGGCCGGTGGTCCCCTACCCCCAATCGTACCTAGCTAGATATGCGGTGCCTCTCGAGCGGAAGCTCATGATGTTATGCATTGTATGAAAAACACTGAAAAAGACTCCGTTTTCCTACAGGAGAAATTTTCTTGCGTTCTGTGGGGGAGGGCTAGGTGCGATTGGGGTCAGGGGACTGTTGGCCCCACAAAAGCTAATGATGTTGAGGTAAGTCTGAACAATGTGGGAATTATTGTGAGAATTTGTCCAAAACTTCTTGTGTTACAAACTGTTATAAGGTAACAAATGATAAAATCATGAGGTCTACCATGTGGAGAAGCTAAACTTAGCGCACACAATAGCAGAAAATCATGAGGTCTACCATGTGGAGAAGCTAAACTTAGCGCACACAATAGCAGAAAATGACTACTAACATGGTCATTATGACCATGGCAGTATTCTACTTGGATCAACTACTCTCGTACATATGAATATGGACCCTCTTTTTAATAGGAAACAGCTATTGAACGAGAAGATAGACAATAATTTTAATATGTCAATTGATTCTTAAAAAAAATTAATTGTGTATATTTCCACCCTTTATAGGCCATGCTGCCCATAATTTGAAGACAAGCATTGAGAGCAAATTTCTCTCATACACACCGTGACAATATGGTAGGGGATTCAAACAAGATTGTCAAACCTATTTTCCTTTCTATAAGCCTAACTATGAGTCTTTTTTTAAAGCACCTATTGAAAAATTATATTAAGGCTTTAGCATTTGATCATTTCAAGAGCCAAACGTTTTTAGCCACTTTTGGATAACACAGTCTCACTTAATTCAACAGCTTGCCAAATAGAAAGAAATTAAGAGACAGGTTCCATAAATATAAGAGAGAGAGAGAAGGGGAAGGAAGGGGGGGGGGGGGGGGGGGGAAGGAGATGAACTTACCTGATCAAGACACGAAATGTACCTAAATGACTATTAACGTACAAAAAGAGATATCCTCAAGAGTTCTTCCTGTTTCAAGCTTTAGGCAAGTCTCCTTCTATGGAAAGGTTTCTCTAGAACATGCTATTGCTCACCTTCATAGCCACTGTAGTGTAAGCTTGGCAAAAGAATTGAAATGCAAAAGATAATTGCCCGTTCAAACTATGCATGAGGAAAGCCTAAGGTCAAACCATTTCCAACCTCATGCGATTCACACAAGTTATGGACTAGGGGAAAGAAATTTTAGCGCTCTGATCTCTAGTTGTGGAGTGGTGCGAGCACTTCAAGAGGTTCTTCATTTAGCGACGCTAGCAGTGCGACGCTCAAATGTGAAAATTCATGGTGTCGTTATAATATTTGTTGCATAGCGACCCACATAGCACCGATAGGGTAAAAAAATAAACCGAGAGAGCCAAAAACTCGAATCTCAGATCAGAGTTTCTGTGCTCTAGCGAAACAGGTATACCCGCGCCTCTCTCTCTCTCTCTCTCCCCCCCCCCCCCCCCACACACACACACACAAGGAGAGGAAGGATAGCCAAGTATGCTCCTTCCCTCTCCTCCCTCTCATGTTCCTTTCCTCTTTCTCTCTCTCCCTCTCTCTCTCTCACACACATACACACTCACACATTGTGTATGAGAGAGAGAGAGAGAGAGAGAGAGAGAGAGAGAGAGAGAGTTTCATAATAACTAATATCTAATTATTTTAAATGTTAAACTGATCATTTAATATGGGGAAGTGCCAGGGGAGAAAAAGCTAGAATATTGGTTAAGTTGACAGACCGCCCACAGTAGGGATCCAAAGGAGGAAAAATAGGGATCCAAAGGGGGGGCCATCTGCAAAAGAGCAATGTGCAACAATGGGCTTTAAAGACCCTAAGGTTCAGCCTATTAAGACTTCCAAAATGCTAAGGTTCCAAAATTCAAAGGTTGTGTCCAATGGTCAAAGCTTAGTTAAGTTGGATGCTTTGTGTGTGTACAAAAAGTCTTCAAAGGTTCCTACATAGGAGGGGGCGAGCCTTGCAAGTAGGGGATGAGAGAGAAACACACACACACACACACACACACACACTCACAAGCTTTCTTTACACAAAGGGAATGAGAGACATGTCAGCTCCCTAGCCCAAATGCCCACAAGGTGCACTCAAATCCTATTGGATGGCCATGGAGGTGGACCAATGAGAATTAGGCTAGAGTAAAGCTAGTTTAATTCATTTAAAAACACTTAATAAAAGAATCAATAAGAATTAAGCTCTCTAGAAGACTATTGGACAGTCTCCCAAGGGGTCCAATAAGCATTCAGCAGCCCAATGGCTTGCTTGATTCCTATTGGCCAGGAGACAAAGGGGTCCAATGAGAGTTTAGTTGCATTAATTAATTACCTAAAGCTCTCGCAAAAGGGGAAAGGGGGACACATGTCAGAAGGCTATCACTTATGCTGCTTAATTTTCATTGGCTAGGTTGGGAGAGGTCCAATGGGGTGTCAGCATGAGTAAAATGCAAGAGGGGTCGACCAAGAGAGAGAGAGGTGGCTGAATTTGTCAAGTCATTATTCCACACACACTCACACAAGCTCATGTGTGGAGCAAGAAGACTCTCTCTTTCCTTCTCAAGCTTTAATGGAAAGCTTATCATCTACTCCAAGCTTGTAAGAAGGGAAGCCTACACCAACAACTCTTGGCTTTCTGATGCAAATCCAACCAAGATCCAAGCTTCAATGCATGCTCATCTCCTCTACCATGCTAATTACTAAGCTATGTTATGCTAATATAAGTGATTATGTGAGGAAATGTACATCTTTCTCGTAAGACTACTCCTTCTTCCTCTCAATATACTCTCATACCCCGCTAGCTCTCACCATCTTCGAAGGTGTGCGAGGACTTGGGTCTCAGACCATGAGGGAATTGATGTTGTGTTTTATACGTGTTTTGCTTAGTGCTTGAAGCTTCCATCTTCATTGCACTAGCTAGTATTAAAGGAACACAAATAATTGTATTCTAAAATGTCTCTCTTGATGGGAGAAACCTATAATACAAAGCCTTTTGGAGGGGGGACCGACTCCATGTAAATCCGGTCCTCAAATGTTGTAAATAGCTTAATTTCTCTCTCTTTTGAAGTATTTTTCATGCTATCTAACTAGGTGTTATGATTTTTGTTGCTCTCTCTACCCAATCACTCTTGTTATACTCATTAGGAACCTATTCTAATGAAATGCTCACTATGTTCATGTTATTTTCTGCTACGCACAAGTTACTAGGCCATTAAATGTTACATTGGTATCGGAGCACAAGGTTTCTCTTTTCTTGCTCAAGAAAGGAGGTCCTCAAGATAGCTATAAATGGTTGGTACTATTAATTCCAATTGAGTAAGTAGAATAGGGATTTTTTAGCCTTGCAGTGCGCTTGCCTTCGTGCAGATAACAGGGCATCACCGTCGAGAGCTATGGTCTTAATAGTGGAGTCCTACGGGGCTTGCCTATGGCTTAACCACTATTGAGCTATTAGAAGCTTGACAAGAGCCGGTGATGTTTTAGTGTTGGAAAACCCTCTCTTCTATTCTTGCAACTAATGGTATTTGAGCCACGGGTACAGTAGCTTGAGTGCTTTTCTAAAGGGGTAAAGAGGAGTAGCAACTAGGGCTTGAAGTGCCAAAGTACACCTTAAAAAAGTTTACACCTAAAAGTTGTTAGAATGGCTGACAATAGTAAAGAGAGCGAAATTAATGTTGATAGCTTTGATTTTGCTAATGAGCATGCTACTAATGATGCCCCTATGCTTGTTAACTACCTTGTTTCTAGGCTTCAACAAGCCATGGGCAATCCATCCCTCCAAAGTGAAGTGCAACGGCAGCTTCGTGCTCATGGGATTCTCCAAACTCCCCACCATGACGAGAGAGTACCTAGGAAGCCCCCTTGTGAGACTCCCAAAAGAGGTCTCTCTCCGATTCCAGAAGAGGAAGAGGATCCATACGACGGGCTCAAAAATTGTCTTCTTGATGACGCATCTCCTTCTCAAAGAAGAACTCAAGAGCCCCCACCGAAGGAACGAGAAAGAAGCATCTCCTGCCACCTCGACGAAGATGGCTCCACGAAGACGGCCGGCTAAACGCTCTCCATCACCTCCTAAACCATCCTCTTCCTCTTATGAAGAAAGTGATTGTTAGCAGGTCACCGCGACGGATGTCTGCAGCATAGCTTTCTGGCACTAACATAATGTCAATACTCAGGGAAAGTGACTCGGATGGGGCACGGAGACTCTACGAGATCGTCAATCTCACGAAGTGAACCTTAACAAGCAAACACACTAGCTCAACAAGCAAACCAACATTCAATGATCAGGGAAATCTGCCTATGTCCTTTCTCACAGCTTTAGATCATCACGGCATTTCGACACTTGAATGGACTCGAAATGCAACGAAACTTTAGGAGGAGGTCTAGGACACCTAGGGACACTATCCTAGCAAGTCTGGTCGCAATCTGACAAGGTACCAAAATCACGATCCATCATGAAAAAGGTCCCGAAAAATTGCAACAGAACATACCAGAAAGGTCGCCCTATGGTCTAGGAACACTCTCCTATGGTCAAAACGACTATAAACAATGATTTAAGCACCCAAATCTGCAATTACAACTCACAGACGCATAATTGCGAACCACAACAAAACTGACAATGCTTACACTTGAATTAAAGAGCAAAGAGAGAGGAACACAATGCAAGTTTCTGAATCAAAAACGGATTACCAAATCATTAGCTGCGATGATTACAAGGTTGGAGCAGCTCATAGCTTGAGCGTATGTTTTTTGAGCTCCCTTCTTCTTCTAAAGATAATCCTCCCTTCACATTAAAGTTATTAACCTTTATACCTAGGGCATTCTAAATGGCCAGTGGCCGGCTTACACGGACCTTTACAAATATCATTACAACATTACAACTCAAGGGATTGATTGCTACTCTGGAATTAGGATTTACACAGAGTATTACTACACTAGCTCGGAAAACTAATAGAGTACAAATGTGGTGTCCGGCTACGTGTCCGACCAATTGGGCACCCGTTTGATTTGTCCTCAAACAGTGATGGTGCCAACAAGGAAGACAAAGGCAAGAAACAGGCGAGAAAGAGGTCACCCTCTTCTCCATCTTCCTCAAATTCTTCATCTTCTGAAGAAAGCGATGGTGCAATTTTTGAACCATCAAAAAGAAGAGGCCATAGGAAATCCTATGCCGCGTGGAAGAGGTCGTCTAAGCTCAAGAAGTTTAAAGAGGGAGGAAAGACAATCTCTTTCCTTACCTACGATGGCACCTTTGGTGCTACGGACAAAGTCTTGGCCTTTATTCAACAATTCGATGCGGCGTTTGGAGATGAGGGCTTCACGGAGTCCTCTAAGCTACACTGGATCTCCTCTATGCCATGCTTTGGGAAAGGTAAGAGAACATGATGCTTTTCTTTGACCCTGGCTCTACTCACAATTTCATATCCATAGAGTTGGCCACCAAGCTAGGCACCCAAGCCTATGAGATGGGAGATGTACTACCCGCAGATGGTGCTTTCAAGGGGCAAGAAGCTTCAGTCACTCCCTTAATCGGGAAACTGAGGCTCCATGTCCAAAGCTATGTGGACAAAGAGGACTTCTTTATCTCTCCTCTCAAGCATGAGGATGTAATTCTAGGGGCACCATGGTTTGATCACATGGCTACCAATGTTAAATTCCCTGAAAGGAGAATCTACTTTAGGTCCAGGGAAAAAGGTATGTACATAGATGCTAAGGAAATGGGTAACACCATACCCAATGTACATATGCAAGCTTTCAATAAGTCAATAAAGAGCTCTATTTCCATGTACATGATTTTTGTTAAATATTCTCAAAATGAACCTAATCCTTTAGCAAAAGAAAATATAAACAATCACAAGGAATTTGAGTTATCCAATTTTCTCAAGGGGTTTCAAGATGTCTTTATTGACGACATCCCTTGTGAACTACCTCCTAAACGAGGCAATGATGACCATGCAATTGAACTTCTTCCGGGGAGTTCCCCGCCTAATAAACCTCCTTATAGAGTTTCTCAAGCTCAACAAGAGGAGATTATGCGGCAAGTGCATGAGTTAGTTGAAAAGGGCATGGTTAGGCCTAGCTCATCTCCATTTTGTTCACTTGTGCTATTGGTGCAAAAGAAAGACGGCACATATCGTATGTGTGTCGACTATAGAGCACTAAATAGTATCACTATCAAGAATAGGTTTCCAGTTCCACGGGTAGAAGACCTATTTGATAAGCTACAAGGGTCCACCTACTTCAGTAGGATTGACCTAAAGAGTGGCTACCATCAAATAAGGATAGTTGATCAAGACATTGTAAAGACCGCATTTTGCACTACGTTTGGTCTTTATGAATACATTGTCATGCCCTTTGGCTTGACCAATGCACCACACATTCAGTCGCTTGATGGAGAAGCTATTCAGGCCTCACCGAACCTTCACTGGAGTGTTCTTTGATGATATTATCATCTACTCTAATTCACTAGATGAACACAAGAAACACCTCCAGGTAATATTTCAAGTCTTAAGAGAGAATAAACTTTATGTTAATCGAAAGAAAAGTGAGTTTTTCTTACAAGAGATTCAATATTTAGGTCACATTATCTCTCAAGATGGCATCCAAATGGATCCATAAAAGTTAGAGGTAATAAAAGGATGGCCTAAACCAAGGAATTTTCATGAAGTAAGAAGCTTTATAGGTATGTGTGCATACTATAGATGCTTCATAGAAAAGTTCTCACTAATAGCAGGAACATTACATGACCTAACAAAGAAAAACATTAGGTATACATGGTCTGCAAAGGAAAACAATGCTTTCAAAAAGCTTAAAGAGAAGCTTATCTCTCAACCTGTGCTTACACTGCCGGATCTCTCAAAGCCATTTGAGGTCCAATGTGACGCTTGTGGTGATTGCCTTGGAGCTATTTTGCTCCAAGAAGGGCACGTCATAGCCTATGAAAGTTGAAGGCTCGACCCTGTTGAGCAAGCTCTAGGCATATATGAAAAGAAACTCCTCGCAGTTCTACATGCCTTAGACTCATGGAAGCACTATCCATTGGGGACTCCTTTCATTTTGCGGACGGATCACCAAAGCCTTAAATACTTCATGACGCAGACCAAACTCTCTGACAAACAAATGAGGTGGACAAATTTCCTTTTTCAATTTCATTTTCATAATACTCACATTGCTAGCAAGCATAATCAAGTAGCCGATGCACTCTCAAGACGGCCGAGAGTGAATGCGGTTTCCATAGCAACACACAATGATCTATCTTCTATGATAGATGAGTATGCTATTGATCCCGACTTTAGAGATGTGATTTCAACCCTTGCATTAGGGAAGAAAGAGGAACCATTTGCTTTACAAGATGGTTATCTTCTCTATGGCAATAGACTATGTGTTACTAGCTAACTACGTAAGAAAGTAATGTATGAATCTCATGCTCCTCCCTATGCGGGGCGGCATAGAGGGATTCAATCTACCCTAAAATGGATTGAAACATATTTCTATTGGCCTACCATGAAAGTTGTCATAAAATCTAATATCTAGCTTACCCAAATGATTTTCTCATACTAAACTAATCATTTAATGTGGGAGAATAAACGGGAACAAGAGTTAGAATTGAGACTTGTGCTTCTAGACCTATCTCAGCAGGGGACCAAAAGGAGAGATGGTTGCATCTCAATACAGGTCCAAAAGGAGATGGTCTACCAAAGAGCAATATGCAATAAGTGCTTCTAGACTTACCTTAGCAGTGGACCAAAAGGAGAGATGGTTACATCTCAATACGGGTCCAAAAGGAGGTAGTCCATCAAAGAGAAAGGTGCATCTAATGGAGCTTAAAAGACCTTAGGGTTAGCTTCATTAAATACCTCCAATGGTTAGTGTTAAAAGTTCTTTGACTTTAGGCAAGCTAGGGTTGAGCTTAAGGTGGGAACCTGACTTAAACTTGAGGTGCTTGTCGTGCTTGATGACTAAGGTTCTTGAGGTGCTTGTCATGCTTATGACTAAGGTACTTGAGGTGCTTATCATACTGAATAAGGAAGGTGCTTGAGAAGCTTCCCATGCATGGGGGGGTAAGGTGCTTCAGTCAAAAAGAGACCCTACAAACTTAATGAGGAAGGTGCTTGAGAAGCTTCCTATGCATGAAAGTCCCAAAGTTAGGGGAATCTTTGACTTAACCTTCCACTCACCCAAAGGGCACCCCTTTTCCCAAAGGGCACATGGGATGCATGTTAGACTCGCTTAAGGAGAAGGTTATCTCTCAACGTGTGCTCACACTATTAGATCTCTCAAAGACATTTGAGGTCCAGTGTGATGCTTGTGGTGATTGCCTTGGAGATATTTTGCTTCAAGAAGGGCATGCCATAGCATATGAGAGTCAAAGACAACTCTGATAAGTGAGTATTGGGCAAATACAAACAAGAGCTGTTACCTATTCTATGTGCCCTAAACACGTGGAAACACTATCTCTTGGGGTCTCCATTTATCCTATGAATGTATCACAAAGCCTCAAGAACTTCATGAAGCAAACCAAGCTTTCCAACAAACAAATGAGGTGGGCAAATTTTCTTTTGCAATTTACATTTCATATTGCTCACATTGTTGGCAAGCACAATCAAGTGGTCGATGCACTTTCACAAAACGACCAAGGGTAAATGTGGTGTCTATAGCAACTCACAATGATCTATCTTTTATGATACATGAGTATGTTACTGATCGAAACTTTAAATATGTAATTACAGCCTTTGCAGTAGGTAAGAAAAAAGAACCATTAACTTTGAAGGATGGTTATCTTCCAAACGGCAATAGGCTATGTGTTAATCACCCAAAGAATACAAAAGTCATGTATGAATCCCATACTTCTCCTTATGCGGGGCAAAGAGGGATTCCATAGTCTACCCTTTGAGGAGTAGAAATGTATTTCTGCTGGTCTACCATAAAAAGTAAATGTACAAGAGTATGTTTCAAAATGCGTGGTATACCAAAAGTTGAAATTTGATCGAAGAAAGCAACTTGGATTGTTTCAGTTTCGACAAGCTTAACAAGAAAACACATTCTATGCATGTCAAAAAGACTATTAAGGCACATCAAATGGCAACCCTCTTCAGATCTCAAATTTTCAAGCATCACGGCTTTCCAACATTCTTAGTGTCGGACAAAGATCCTAAAATGACCACAGCAACTTCTAGAAGGGTCTCTTTGAGAATATAGGAAGTAGATTAATTTTTTCTTTTGGTCTATCATCCACAAATGGATGACCAAAGTGAAATAACTAATCTTATGATTCTTGATCTACTAAAAGCCTATGTCATGGAAGTGGATCAACCTTCTCAATGAGAGAAGTACCTACCTCTTATGGAGTATGCGTACAATGACATTGTACATACTTCTATAGGGAAAGCACCTTTCGAGGTTAAAGAGGGAAGATCCAAAAGTCCCTTACTATTTAAAGTACATGGGAAGATCTTCACTACTGATGAATATAGCTGAGAATCACAAGAATCTTTTCCAAAGATTAAAGAGGTTATATCCATCTCAAAGCAAAGGCAAAAAGGGCTACTACTAATAAGCATAGAAGAGCCTTAGCCTTTAAGAAACATGATTGGGTCTTGCTAAAGTTTCTCAAGGCTTGTCCAAGGCATACTACGAGCAAGAATCCTATGGGCCACCAAGAGTATTATGCTAAACTAGCAAAAAGATACTATATTCCTTTTTAAATTCTTAAGCCAATCAATGAGATAGCTTATCAATTAAAGTTGTCCCGACCATTGGCTCATGAACCATGTTTTCCATGAGAGCCTACGCAAGCCTTACAAAGGAGCGCCACAACAGGAGAGATGGTTGCAAACCCTCCAAACATCGGAGATCAAGTACTTCAATCTGAGTCCATCCTATGACATGAAGAGAAGGTATTAAGAAACAGTAAAATTATCTGACTAATATCTTATTAAGTTAAAGAAGCATCCTTTTGAAGATGCTAAATGGATGCAAGGAACCTAGCTTAAGGATAATATGAACCTTGTCAATGCTTACAATGATGCCTTAAAGTAAGCATATGAAAATGTATTTCAAATGAACAATGTTTTTGTCTTATAAGACTAGATCTCTTTTTATTGTGCACAAATTTAAATAGTATGCATGCTTAGAATCATGTTTGTGGTGACAACGTCTCCCAAACACCAAGTAGAACTTGTCACTCTACTTTGGAAGAATGATATGGACTAAAGAGAAGACATGCTTGTGGCATCCATGTCTCCCAAGCACCAAATGGATTAGTCATCCATCTTGGAATGATGCCGAAGGGTAAAAAGGGATCCTCTACCCACTAAGTAACATGGACTAATGACTAGGATTTATCTTCTCTACCTCATAGTTGAGGATAACTATGATTTCAAGGGAGAGGTAATGTCATAAAATCTTATATCTAGCTTACTCAAATGATTTTCTCATATTAAACTGATCATTTAATGTGGGAGAATAAATGGGAACAAGAGTTAGAATTGAGACATGTGCTTCTAGACCTATCTCAACAGGGGACCAAAAGGAGAGATGGTTGCATCTCAATACGGGTCCAAAAGGAGATGGTCTACCAAAGAGCAATGTGCAATAAGTGCTTCTAGACTTACCTCAGCAGTGGACCAAAAGGAGAGATGGTTACATCTCAATACGGGTCCAAAAGGAGGTAGTCCATCAAAGAGAAAGGTGCATCTAATGGAGCTTAAAAGACCTTAAGGTTAGCTTCATTAAAGACCTCCAATGGTTAGTGTTAAAAGTACTTTGACCTTAGGCAAGCTAGGGTTGAGCTTGAGGTGGGAACCCAACCTAAGCTTGAGGTGCTTCTCGTGCTTGATGACTAAGGTGCGTGCTTGATGACTAAGGTTCTTGAGGTGCTTGTCATGCTTGATGACTAAGGTACTTGAGGTGCTTGTTATATTTAATGAGGAAGGTGCTTGAGAAGCTTCCCATGCATGGGGTGTAAGGTGCTTGAGTCAAAAAGAGACCCTACAAACTTATGAGGAAGGTGCTTGAGTCAAAAAGAGACCCTACAAACTTATGAGGAAGGTGCTTGAGAAGCTTCCTATACATGAAAGTCCCAAAGTGAGGGGAATCTTTGACTTAACCTTCCACTCACCCAAAGGGCACATGGGACACATGTCAGACTCTCCCTATGCTTAACCACATGGTGTGCTTGAATGCTATTGGTTGGGCTAAAGAGGGGTTCAATGAGCTTCTAGTTCCTTCCAAAAAATATCTAGATATTTTTAAGCTCTCTCTCCAAGGGGTAACGAGGACACTTGTCCAAAGACTGCCCATGTACTTGAATGCATGCTACATGTGATTGGCTAGGGGGGAGAGGGGTCCAATGAGCTTGAAACATGTGTAAAAGCTACAGCTCACCCCAAGCAAGAAAGGGAGGGATATACACCACACATACACACTCATTTTGTGGAGGCATTCTCACTTGGTGAAAGGAGAGGAACTCCACCTCCTTCTCCAAGCTTGTGAGAAGTGAAAACCTACACCAACACTCTTGGCTATGGAATGTAAATCCAACCAAGAGCCATGCTTCAATGCTTAAGCTTGCAATCTTCTCCATCTTCATTCCTATGCTATTATGTATGCTAGCAAGAAGAGTGATGATAAGTGAAGATATATTTCTTTCTCCTGTGGAATGTTTCTTCTTCTTCTTCTCTATCCTCATTCCCCACTAGCTCTCTGCACCTTCGAAGGTGTTTGAGGCCTTAGGACTGAGGCTTGGGATAGTTAATGCTTTCTACAAAGTTTATGTTATGCTTGTGATGCATGAAGCTTTCCATCTTCATTGCATCACCTAGGTCACAAGGAACACAAAGATTGTATTGTACCAAGTTTCTCTTGATGGGAGAAACTATAATACAAATGCCTATTGGAGGGGGGACCGGCTCCGTATGAATCCGGTCCTCAACTATTGTCATGTTCTCTAAACTCTCTCTTACAAAATTATTTGTCATGCCAAGTTAACTAAGTACCATGTTTATGTTGCTACCATCAATTAAATTCATCCGCTATGCTCACAAAGTAATCTCATAAAAGTGCTACATCTAATTTCCTAATTCCGCTACTCTCAAAGTTCATAGGCCATTTCCATTACAAAAGCAAACATACAAGAGTATGTTTCTAAATGTGTGGTAGTCCAAAAGATGAAGTTTGATAGAGGGAAGCAACCTGGATTGCTTCAACCTTTTCCAATCCCTAATTCACCATGGGAGAGCATATCCATGGATTTTATCTTTGGATTGCATAAGTCTATCCATGGGAATACGAGAATATGGACGACAATAGACAGGTTCAGTAAACAAGCTCATTTTATACCTGTCAAAAAGACTATCAAAGCCCATGAAATGGCAACACTCTTCATTTCACAAATCTTCAAGTACCATGGCTTGCCAATGTCCATAGTGTCGGATAGAGATCCTAGAATGACCAATAATTTTTGGAAGGGTCTCTTTTAGAACATAGGGACAAGGCTAAATTTCTCTTCGGCCTATCACCCACAAACGGACGGCCAAAGTGAAGTAGCTAACCTAACAATTCTTGATCTACTACAAGCCTATGTAACGGAAGTAAAATTCAAAGGTCCCAATAGGAGAAGTACTTACCCTTAGTGGAGTATGCCTACAATAACACTGTACATACTTCCATGAAAAAGCACCTTTCGAGGTAATTGAGGGAAGATAAAAAAAGTCCCCATACTACTCAAAGTACACGGGAAGATCTTTGCTGCAGATGAGTATAGCCGAGACATACAAGAATCTTTCCAAAAGATTGAGGATGCTATCTTTATCTCATAGCAAAGGAAAAAGGATGCTGTTGATAAGAACAGAAGAGCCCAAGACTTTAAAGAAAATGATTGGGTCTTACTTAAATTTCCCAAGGCTCGATTAAGGCACACGACGGGCAAGAATCCTACGGGACATCAAAAGTACTATGCTAAGTTAGTAAAAAGGTACTATGGTCGCTTTCAAATTCTTAGGGCAATCAATGAGATGGCCTATCAACTCAAGTTGCCCAACCATTGGCTCATACACAATGCTTTCCATGTGAGCCTACTAAAGCCTTACAAAGGAGAGCCACCTCAAGAACCAACTATTGAAGAAGATGTGTTGTAGCTCGAGTGCATTCTCCGACATGAAGAAAAGGTATTAAGAGGTGGTAAGAATATCCGATGATATCTTATTAAGTTTAAGAATTATCCTTTTGAAGATGCTAGATCGATGCAAGGCATACGATCAAAGGATAACCTAAACCTTGTCAATGCTTACAATGCTTTCCTAGAGTGAGAAAATGTACAAATGTTTAAAATGAACAAAGTTTTTGTCTTATAAGACTCTGTTTTTCTTTATTGTGCACAAATGTGAAGTAGTATGCATGCTTAGAATCAAGTTTGCGGAGACGACGTCTCCCAAACACCAAGTAGAGCTTGTCACTCTACTATGGAAGATTGATAGGACTAATGTGCAGACATGCTTGCGGCAGCTTAGGCTCTCAAGCACCAAATGGATTAGTCATCCACTGGAATGATGTCGTAGGGTAAGATAGGGATCCTCTACCTGCTAGAAAAAGGACTAATGAATAGGCTTTATCTTCTCTACTCCATAGTCAAGGAAGACTATAATTTAAGGAGAGAATGTGTCATAATAACTAATATCTAATTCTCCTAAATGATTTTCTCATGTTAAACTAATCATTTAATATGGGGAAGTTCCAAGGGAGAAAAGGCTAGAATATTGGTTAAGCTGGCAGACCAGCCACAATAGCGATCCAAAGGAGGGAAAATAGGGATCCAAAGGGGGGGCCATCTGCAACAACAGAGCAATGTGCAACAATGGTCTTTAAAGACCCTAAGGTTCAGCCCATTAAGACTTCCAAAATGCTAAGGTTCCAAACACACACACACACACACACACACTCACAAGCTTCCTTTACACAAAGGGAATGACGGACACATGTCAGCTCCCTAGCCCAAATGCCCACAAGGTGCACTCAAATCCTCTTGGATGGCCATGGAGGTGGACCAATGAGAATTAAGGCTAGAGTAAAGCTAGTTTAATTCATTTAAAAACACTCAATAAAAGAACCAATAAGAATTAATCTCTCTAGAAGACTATTGGACAGTCTCCCAAGGGGTCCAATGAGCATTCAGCAGCCCAATGGCTTGCTTGATTCCTATTGGTGAGGAGACAAAGAGGTCCAATGAGAGTTTAGTCGCATTAACTAATTACCTAAAGCTCTCACAAAAGGGTAACGGGGGAAACATGTCAGAAGGCTATCACTTATGCTGCTTGATTTTCATTGGCTAGGCTGGGAGAGGTCCAATTGGGTGTCAGCATGAGTAAAATGCAAGAGGGGTCGACCAAGAGAGAGAGGGGGCTGAATC
The DNA here is from genome assembly GCF_014529385.1 of Adiantum capillus-veneris. Classification (NCBI taxonomy): domain Eukaryota; kingdom Viridiplantae; phylum Streptophyta; class Polypodiopsida; order Polypodiales; family Pteridaceae; genus Adiantum; species Adiantum capillus-veneris. Next base: position 44,094,699 of record NC_140944.1, read on the forward strand.
AGTGTCAAGTCATTATTCCACACACACTCACACAAGCTCATGTGTGGAGCAAGAAGACTCTCTCTTTCCTTCTCAAGCTTTAATGGAAAGCTTATCACCTACTCCAAGCTTGTGAGAAGGGAGGCCTACACCAACAACTCTTGGCTTTCTGATGCAAATCCAACCAAGATCCAAGCTTCAATGCATGCTCATCTCCTCTACCATGCTAATTACTAAGCTATGCTATGCTAATATAAATGATTATGTGAGGAAATGTACATCTTTCTCGTAAGACTACTCCTTCCTCTCAATCTACTCTCATACCCCGCTAGCTCTCACCATCTTCGAAGGTGTGTGAGGTCTTGGGTCTGAGACCGTGAGGGAATTGATGTTGTGTTTTAGACGTGTTTTGCTTAGTGCTTGCATACCATGCTGTCATTTAGCCTTTAGATAAGCCTCCTAGGCAAATTTGGTCCAATTTGGAGGTGATTTGACTAAGGAATTCATCAGAACGGACATCAGGCTTTTGGAACAGATTCCTGATCATTTGACCAACCTATAGGTGTCAGAATCAAAAAGTGAAAATAGCTGTGAGCTTAGCACATCAAGGGGAAGCTACCGTGCAAGTTTGAGCTGAAACAGAGCAAAAAAACATCCTACGCGTAGGATGTCTCCTGGGTCATAAAGTGGTCAAAATTCTATTGTAGCCATAAAGGGAGGTTCTAAGTGTCTCAAGGATTCCAGAACTTTTTTCAAAAGTGAATTTGGACCTTCTTTGACCTATCTACCAAGCAAAGACAAGAATTGTCAGACATCCTACTCTTGGAGTGCACTAGAAGCTCTTGCAGCCTAAATCTTGACCTATTGGCATCCAAAATCAATTCTAAGCATACCATTGGGTTGCTGAGCACTAGGAGAATCTTGGGATCAAGTTTGGACAAAATCTGAGCAGTTAGACATCCTATGCGTAGGATGTGTCTAGCTTGATTTAGGACTTCAAACCAACCTATGAGCACACCACTGTGATCAGCACATCAAGGAGAAGTTGGGGTAAAAATTTCAAGTCATTCTGAGCAAAAAGACATCCTACGCGTAGGATGTCTCAAGGCCATTTTTAGGTCCAAATGAAATTCTGAGCATACCATTGTGTTGATGGACTTAAGGGGAGTATCTGGACCAAATTTCGTTAAATTTTGAGCATATAGATATCCTACGCGTAGGATGTCTCTAGGCCAATTTTAGGGTCCAACTGTACTTTTGACCATATAGAACTGTTCACAGTGTCACAGAGATCCCAAATCTTTTTTTCAAAATTGAATGTGGACTCATTTTGACCAGTCTAAAGTGCATATCACTGTTTTGGCCATAACTTTCACAAACGGTTGCGGTTTTGGACATAGTTTCGACTTTTCCCTAACCAAAGCACTTGAACAAAGTGGACTAAGTCTACTTGAACCAAGCAAAAGATCTTAAGCCCAGAAATCATGTCTACCCTAGATTCAAACGCAGCTTTCACAAGCTGGGAGATCCCGACGATAGAGGAATATCCTCCCACAATGGATCTTCCCAACTTGCAATTGATAAAGACCCATCTTGTTGAGAGAGTTTGGATGATTGGTCATGAGAGTGAAGGACTATATAGATACATTGACGACAATGAGGTCAATCTTTATAGGTGCTCAGATCCATACCTAGAAGAGATAACGGATTACAAGCTCTTATATGTCTACACATACGGAGTCGACTGTCAATGGAGATCTATAGTTGTCGACAAGTATGGACGAGAATACAGAGTTGTAGAAAGCACAAATCAACAGACCGTACTAGAAAGAGGTGGATATTTGGTCAATGAAGGACCACAAATGCCTCCACCAAACACGATAATTCCTATAGAAATTCCAAGAAGAGAGCCACCAGGATTCCCTTCAAGAGCGATAACGAGAGAAGGATTGGGAGAGTCTCTGGTTAGACTTGTAGACAATCGACGAGTTAGACCATCCCTAGTCCAGAAATGGGTAAACAGAAAATACTCAGGAGATAAAGATCCGAGAGATCACGTAACAACTTTTAGAAGAGTGATTAGAGCAGAGGAAGTTTCAAATTTTGCGACACAATTTGCGGGATTTGGATTGACTCTAGAAGATGATGCAGCTACATGGTTCAACTCGGTGGAAAAATGGGATTTTGAGACCCTAGATGAGCTGTTTGAGGAGATTATTGAAGAATTCTCTCCAAAAGGCATTACTCACAACACGGTCTCACAAATCCATAGATTCAAACAGAAAGAGAATGAATCAGTACGCAAAGCATCATTACGGCTCAAGAGATATGTTAAGCTCTGTCCGAGAGCGAAATTACCTACGCAAGCACGGCTGATGCTGATCTTTATCCAGGGAATGAGACATGCGGGCCTTCAGAAGGATCTGCATATGATAAGGAGAATGACGCTAAACGAGTTGATCAAAGAAGCTCTTTATCTAGTGGATAACTGTGAGGCATACAAAGAAAAAGACTTAAAGAGTCAAGGAGATGACACATCCTCTCAGCACAGTGTTTCATAGATAAGTGAGTCCATTGCCAAGCCAACGGCACATATTGATCAAGAAAAGCTGATCGACGACTTGGTCAAGAGGTTGATTCCTCTTGTAAGGTCTGATTCAGGAGAGCCGAAGTGGTGTGAAATTGAGAGAAAATGGATGAACCATACGGGGGAAGAGTGCTATTATAGCATGGAAAATGCTAGGGAAAGGTATGTACAACCTGTTCCAGAAGCACCTACTCCACCTAGATACATTACGGGGAATGCACCAAGACCAGTAGGAGTTTTAAGGCCACAGCTTGTCTTAGGACAACAACCTCCGCTGCCAGGTGCTATAATGCAGGTAGACATGAGATACATGCCAATGATGGAAGCATCAAATAAACCAACGCTAGTACCAGCTACAATGTGGTATAGCAACCAAAGTGAGTACTACCCTTCGGAGCAACAAAATGTGAGAGAAACACATGGAGTGGTGAGGCCGGTACAACCTCTACATCCTGGGTTTTAGTCGAAAGAAAGAAGGTATGAAATGGACGAAAGGACATTGCGATTCACTGCAAATAGCGGCTTATCTAGGTCAAAGCTTGCTTATAGCCAAGAGGAAATGCTAAAAGAATCTCCTCAACCAGAGACAGATTGTCACAAAAGTCGTGACAACCACTTGGTCAAACAATGTCCTCATACGGAGATCACTGAAGTAAATTCCTATTGTCTTGAGTGTGGCATCACTCACTTGATCCCCGATTGCCCAAAAAAACCAAACCAAATTAGGAAAATCACGACAAATGTATCAGGGATTGTTCAGCTCCCTAGTAGCTCAGAAAATGAAAATGTTGTACCACTGCAAGTGGTTACGAGAGCACAAGCTCAAAAGAAAGCTGATGAGAATCCAGAGACAAAGAACACGGAAACTGTCAAGAGTCCAAAGACAAATGATGGACCAAAGACAGACGCACCTAGTCAGAAAACCAAGAGCAAACGAAATAGTTGGAAAGCTAGAAAGACTAGGATGAAAGCACGCAGGGAACGAGAGCAAAAATCCCTAGCTGAGAAGCTTACCGAAGCTGAGGAGAAGATAAAACAACATGAGGAAAAGGAGGCACCTTCTCTTACACAGATGGTTAAACCTCTAGAAGAACCATCCACGGATGAGAAACCGAGAAGTGCTAGTTCAAGAGGATCTGTGTTGGTAGAGAAGGTTAATGAGACATTAGATGCCCTCTTAAAAGCCTATGATGTGAGGCTCAAAAACAACCAAACCCAAGAACACAGGTGGATGACATATCCCTATCCAGAACTAGAAAAGCAAAAATTTGAAATGAGCCAGAAAATGATTCAAATAGCCCAAGCTTTACTAGAACCACCAGTTGCAAAACCTGAGGATGTGATCCGTGTCATGCCTACACAAGTAATACCACCAAACCAAGAACTAAAAGAACCAGATTCTAGTCATGAGCACAGACCAAACCTCAAAGACCCAACATTAGAACCAAGGATAGTACTGAATACCACGGATAACTCTTTTGAGGGATTTCACCAAGCTATACCTGAGGATTGTAAAGAGATAGATGTTCTTGACGAATTGTGGAAACAAGTTAGAGAGGCCAATGAAGCCGATGACCTAAGAAGACGAGTAGACAAGACTGGTGATGAATGAGGAGTGTTTCTACCACGAATAGAGGAATTTGAGACTGGATCTCAAATGAATCTAGACGTGCGATCGTATTGGGGCGACAAAGGATCTGTACAATCTATGGATAGTCAACCCCATTCGCTAAGAACACTACCGTCCTACATGGGAGAGTACGAGACCAAGTCAGATGTGGTTGCAGTCCCATCAAAGAGACTGTCTCCCAACAAGGCCATCGATTCAAAGGGGCTAGTAGATATTCTATCTACCCCAGTCACGTGTACAATAATGCTAGCCGAGTTGCTCAGAATAAGACCAAACATGTGGGCTAATGTAGGTAAATGTCTAGAGAAATTTGGTGTAGAAACCCCAATGACGCAAATCGAGGAAGGCATCAAAGAGCTTGAAATGCCTCAACTAAATACTAGGCCAGTGCCATTAAACAAGGTAGGCGAGTATTACGAGGGAGAAGATGGAAACACCACCCTTCCTATGGAATTCAATGGTGTAAAAACCATGGCAATCCTTGACAGTGGAGCTAGTGTGGCCATTGCAACCAAAGAGGTTTGGAAAAAATGGGGAAAACCTGCCTTGATATCCATACGAATGACCCTGCAGCTTGCAGACGGACACAAGGAAAAGCCCCTAGGACTGCTAGAAAAAGTACTTGTTACTTCTTGTGGCATTGAATATGAACACACTTTTGCTGTTGTTGACTTTGGCAAGAAGAACAACTATGACATCATTCTGGGAAGACCATTCATGCGACAATTGAAAATGGTCCAAGATTGGGGTTATGACCATATATACCTGAGACATATGGAAACCATAACAAAGGTAAACTTGAGGGACCATAGCTATAGGGATGTGACAAGAACACCAGTTGAGGAGTTTGATTCCACCACAGTAGCAGGATCAGAACTTCCAGCTTGGTTAGGTAAGCCTAAAGACCTATGGATGTGTGGAGCTTCACAATGTGGTAGCTTGAAACGTGAGGAATGTATCCTAGAGCGGGTTATAGAGGATATGGACTATATCCCAGAACCATTTCTTGAAGAAGAGTTAGAGCCTTTTGGATGGGAACACATCCTGGCTACTCTGGACATGTGCGCCGTGGAGGATGCTCCCACAACAAAGTTTTGTGATGAACATGGCTATGATGTCGTTCCTTATTTTGCAGTGAGTGTAATCCAGGAAAAAGAAGAGAACTAGACATCAACAAGCTCTCAAAATAAGGAGCAAACAAAGAAATGTGGAGGATCAAAAGATGAAGAAGACGACGAGTTCTATGACTCTGTAGAACACTTCGAGCTTCAAGAAGATCAACGACCCGGGAATCAATGTCATAGCTACATGAATAAAGTGCATCAAAAGTGGATTCCAAAGTCTTCGATGAAGACACACCCACCACAAGCATCCTCATACATGGCTTCTAATAAGAATGCAAAGACTCAGCTAGGAGGAATACGACCAGAGCAACGAGCTAACAATGCTCTAATCAATGGGCTAGAAAAGTCCTCCAAGAAACTACCACCCAAGAGCAAACAGATAGTAACTTTCCACTACCAGCCAAAAAATCAAGAGAAAGTACAAGAAGTCAACCTTGCTGAGGATAGTAGCGATAGTGATAAATCTGACGACATCCCCTATCATCAACTCAGGCCATCACTATCACCAACTCAGGCCATCACTATCACCAACCCCTTCAGCAACAACCATGACAGGTCAAAAGAACAGGACAACAAGTCAAAGCCAAAAAGCTCGACAAATCTGGATACCAAAAAGCCAGATCGGCCAAAAATAGACATGGATCAAGAAGACAAAGATCTCTAATGACAAATCACAAGATCCAACACCAAAACAAAAACAAGGAAAGCGTGCACGAACGGGTAAGAATATCACAAAGTCGCAAGCTTTCACAACTCAGGTTTGGGCTCCAAAGAAGTTGATTCAAGCACAAAAAAGTCAGGAATTCATTTGGATTCCCAAACAACCACAGTATCAATTTTCAAAGCCTGAATCCCGTCCCCAACCAAGCGTACAAGGGCTGAAGCAAAGACCACTGTTGACTCACACAACAAAAAGGTGGATCCCAAAGAAGTCTCTTGAAACACAAACGAAGCACGGGCAAGTATGGGTTCCTAAACGAGAGCCAACAACAAAACAGCCAATAATCGCAAAGAAATGGGTCCCAAAGAAGAACAACAAAACTGCTGTCAGTGCATCGCCGCTTGAATTCTTACAATTCTTCCTACGATTACAGTACAGTTAGAAGCGAGCAAGTCGCTTCAATCAAGCAATGATACAGGAGCTTCAAAGAACATTACATTGCTTAGAATAGGAAGCCAGCTCGCCAACAAATGCCAATAAGCAAATTGCTTATACCCACATCTTGCACAACATAAATCTTTTCCATGCATTGACTGTGTATGCATAATAGGGCTACATTACAAGGCCTGCATAGGCACAACTTTTAATTGCCCAAGCACAACACATACCCTTTGCGATACCCTGCCGTAAAGGATGACTCCAAATAGGAAGGGGGGAGGCATTCTGAATGTGGACCTAACATTATGACTATTAGAGGGCAATGTTTTGTGAGATGCATTGAATTTTTGCGTTTTATTGTGATAATTTTTTGACGAAATTTAGAGTATATGCCCTCATAGTAGTGTTACAGAGGAGTATGGGGACAAAATCCATATCTGAGCCCCTAGGGACATGTGTATAGTGTACATAACATTTAGATTTCTATTTGAATGATTTTTCTTTTGTTGAGTTGTTTTAAGATTTTCTTTGTTAATTATTAAGAAAATAAAAATAAAAAATCCATAATCCACATGAAGAAAAGACTGACGAGAGGCCTGAGCACTACAAAGAGAAGAAGGTACAGGAAAATGATGGAACTTCACGAAGTATGTCTCAGCAGCCACTACAACAGCCGAAGAACTTGTCACAAACGCAATGTCAACATGCAACCGACAAGTCATACAAGTCAGAGTGGAGTAGCTAAGCCACAAAATGAGTGAGGTGTTAGTCCCAAAGCTTCAAGTAATATTCTCTGTGGTCTAAGCGTCTTAGCTATTCTAGGTACTGCTCAAGTTGGAAGAGTTGAGCATATTTACGTTGTGTCGCTCATGCTGGTATAGGTGAGCAAAATAGTCGAAGTTTAAGTACTTAAGTCTGGTGAAGTGAAGGAGAAGGTCCAAAAGACACTCACGTACTGCGCACAGTGAGATACGAGTGGAGAAACTTCTACATTGAAAACCCTTCTTGGAAAAGTGGAAGCTATTGAGACATCTTTTGATGTCACATGTGCTACATTTATTCCTCGAAACACCCATCATCTCCTTCTTTCACATTGCATGCTTTTGTTGACAAATTTCTCATATGCATATAGAGTGTCCCATAATTGGCACTTGCATCAGGCACTCTTTTTGTGTTTCACCCAATCACTCACCTTTCATGAACATGTACTTCATGTTCAACTACTCAACTCCAATAAGAGCGTATACCACATGCATTTTTTTCCCACCGGGTTTTTTCCCTTGGGTCATCCAGGTTTTAGACCCTAATCTAAAGACACCTATCACCATCCTCTTGTACATACTCCTTCTACATCAACAATAAGGAAATGCTACTCAAATCAATTAACAAGTGAATTGGAGCACCAATTTCAGATCATAGCACACTTCTCCTCAATGGCGAGTCGAAGAATGGCCTACAATAACAAAGCTGCAGACAACACTAACAACATGATTGCACAGGAACAAAGAAGTCCCCAATGAAGAAGAGCAGACATAAAAGTAATCAGAGGATCTCAAAAGATGAATGGTTATGATGATAGACATCCGCTCTAATGGATCATAGTTCTTGTTGTGGTTTGACAAAAATACAAGCAGTGCAACAGATGAAGCCAAAACAACAGCAAAGTGTTGACCATTGGGTCAACAACACAACATAACTCAAGAACAAAGAAGTCCTCAATGACAAAGAGCAGACATAAGGGTAATCAGAGGATCTCAAAAGCTTGTCCTTGATAATGCGCATCAAATTCTTGGCAGGGTTTTGAACCTCAAATTAGAATAATTAAGTCCTAGATTTGGCCTGACAGACAGACTTTGCATTGGAGTGCAACTTGGCCTAAAGAAGTTACGGGTTTAGCGATACAATTTCTACAAAATCCTTACAAAGTTGTCATTGGATCACAAGATCAGAAAGCCAATCACTCAATTCTACAGATTGTAGAAGTTGTTTCTGAGAATCACAAATACTCCGAATTGACAGATTTGTTGGAGCAAGTGGTGGTAGAGCTTTCTCTATCCCTGATGATAAGAGTCAAGTTAAACAACATTGGGTTCTTTTTTAATTTAGATCTCGCAGTAGACCTATAATGACAGAAACAGATACTGCAGCTCGGAGCGTGGATGTGAAAGACATAAAGTTCGTCGTCAATTATGATTTTCCTGAATCATGTGAAGACTATGTACCTTGGATTGGACGAACAAGACAAGATACTGCAAAGGCTATAGTCTATACTTTCTTTCCAACAACAAAACGACAGCAAAGACCACATCGCCATCGACAATCAGGTCATGTTGGGGATGACATGAACGCGGAAGGGGGGAATGTTGACCGCTGGGTCAACAACACAACATAACTCAAGTTTTGTACCAAAGTCTTATCTTTTGCGAGTTATGGAATGCTGCGGATTATGGCTATAAACGTCATTTGTAATGAGTAGTTATTCTAGTTTCAGAAGCCGGGGTGCAATGGCACTTCCAGATTGTAAATACAAAGCCATTTGACCCATTCAACCCCATTTTTGGTTAAACCTAAGGTAGCCTTAGTATATAAGGTACCTAGGTCATTTTGTAAAGGAGACTTTTGATAATCAAAACTTTAGCGCTGCCGTCTACTGTGTGTGAGAGAGAAAGAGAGTGAGCATGAGCTTTATTCTCTCGCTACGTCCGGCTCGCTCAACACATTGGAGATCCAACTGCACCATTGTTGTAGGCTCGAGGAGAGCTACGTGACAACGCCAAGCATTCCACGTGAGACGAAGCGCACACGCCGACACATCTACGAGCTATTTGTGGCCGTAAGTGTATCAAACGATGTCTGTTTTCTGCGTGCTAGTAGTCTATAGAATCGTGGCAACATAAGCTACGCATAGGTACTCATAAATTTCAGTTTCAGGCACTTTCAAAATTCAGCTCTGTCATCCTACGCGTTTTCCACAGATGGGTTTAGAGTGAGGGTTTTGAGTGTAGAAGCTTAGGGACAGGTGTATCCTAGTGAGGGGATGGTGTTCCTTAAGTTTCGTACGAATCTGGCATGATTAGGTGAGTTACCTTCCGTATGTGTGTATGTGGCTAGGTGGTGTAGTTGAGAGCAGTGAGGTTCTTGATTGTGGTTTAGTTGGCCTTCCAGAGTGCTGTATGTGTAGGATGGTCTCAGCCTGACAAGCTTAAGAGATTTCCTCCGTGTGCCTATCGTGTCATCTGTGTCCTCGATTGACATTATGTTGATCTAGGTAGTGTTTGCATGCACTTCATGGGTGTGTGAGTCGCTCCCGTCCAACATTGTGTGAGTGTGTGTGTGTGTGTGTGTGTGTGTGTGTGAGAGAGAGAGAGAGAGAGAGAGAGAGAGAGAGAGAAAGAGAGAAAGAGAGAAATAAAACAAAGAGAGAGAGCGAGAGAGAGGGTGAGAAAGTAAAGAGGGAGTGAGAGAGAGATAAGGAGAGAAAACAAACAGAGAGAGAGAGAGAGAAGATAAAAAAATAGAGAAAAGGATAGAAAATATGAAATGAAATGTTATATTAAACGTCTTCAAAATTTCAAAATGATTTATGAGACCAATGCGATAAAGTCCTTGTGGATCGAATATAATGTCTGCGTTGTCCAAGAAAATAGTGCATTGGTCGGTGAAGAGCTTCATTAATGTCTGTCTTTGTAAATAGACGTACTATGACATATATAGATAAAGAGAGAGGGAAAGAAAGATGGATAGAGAGAGAGAGAGTTGACATAGGTTTAAGATTTAGTTTTATATTTAAGTTAGTTTTAAGGTTAGATTAGATTTAGGTTTAGGTTAGATTTAGATTTATGTTAGATCTAAGATTAGATTTTAGATTTTGTTTTTATATTAAAGTTTGCCTTCGAGATTACGGTTTAAATTTTAGAGTTAGGTTTATGGTGATCCCTCTCTTCCTCTCCACGGAGCGGCATTAAGTTGGAAAGCTTTCAATGGCATGATACTCATAATGGAGGTAGAGATGTAATGTGCATAGTAATCCCTCGAACAAGGAGGAGCTGTTGTGAAGAGATGTTAAGCTGTTGTGAATTGCTACAACTGAACAAGAGGCAAAGGGGTTTTGTCCACTACATGCATTGTCATGTAGACGTGGGTGTGTAGATTACTCATACCCATAAATATAGGCATTGACCAATAAAAACGAGATTATAATCCGGTGGTTCTGATCTTTGTGCACCTCTTAAACCAAAGTGTGTGGGGATCGGACATGGCTAGAGAATTTGACGTAGTTTACAGTGTGATCTATGGTTTCTTGATTGTGAGGGAGAGAGAGAGAGAGAGAGAGAGAGAGAGAGAGAGAGAGAGAGAGAGAGAGAGAGAGAGAGAGAGAGAGAGGATGCCAATAGAAGATTAAATTTATGTTCATGTTATAAGGTTTTTATATAAATTATGAGTATTGACAACGATGTGGGGCCGTCCAACCGAAACGCCTATCTATCAACAAGGATCTTTATGTCCTTGTAATCAATGCAAACATGCTGTGCGATGGACAAGATGCATTTCTTTGCACCACGTTTGCAAATTTGGCGAGTTTGATCCATCTATTATAGATCGAGTTGTTGCCAATTACAACTCGTCGGACTCTGACGTTGGCCAACAGACATCAAGCTTGCAATCCAATTGATGTGCTCGCAGGCGCTTCAGTCAAGCAGCATACGTGAGGCCACAAGATGTAGCCTTTGACAACTCGGAGGATGATCATGCAGACCACTTCCCAATGATGCTATGTTTGAGCCCAAGATCGATGAAATCATCAAGACGATCATAGATTCAGAAAGGCTTATCTATGATGATATAAAAAGTGAAGCCGATACGCCATTATGATGGAGCATGTTTGTCTAGATTGAAGGTGCTCCTGGTTCTTCTCAACATGCAAACAAAGTTTGGATGGAGTGATGCTAGCGTCACAACACTTTTCATGTGATCTATTTTGGTGTGTTTACTTCAATAAAAAACTATAAATGTATAATGATCCGATAGATTACTTACACAAGTGTACCGCATATTTTTCACTGTGTAGATTGCTCAAAGAGCACATACTGCCAACTGATAATGTGATGCCAAATTCTAGAGAGGAAGCAAGAAAAATCTTGCAAAACTTGGGGATGGATTATAATTCTATTCACGCTTGTCCTAACGACTGCATTCTTTTCAAAGGGGATTACATAGACATGGAGAAGTGTCTAAAATGTGATTCCGAGAGATATTGAGTAGATCTCCACGGACAAAAATTTTTGCAAAAGGTTTTGCGACACTTTCCTCTGTTGTCTGCATCAAACATTTCTTTGAATGTAAGTCCATGGCCACCCTAGCATCATGGCATGATGAGAATAGATCTTCGGATGGTGTGCTGCGGATTCCTGTAGATTGCACGGCTTGGAAGCATATAGACGACACATGGCCAGATTTTGCCAGGGAAGCGTGAAATTTGCCCCTCGGCCTGGCTATGGATGGTGTAAATCCATTTGGTCAGAGGTCAACATCTTACAGTGTATGGCTAGTTGTCATCGTCAACTACAACATTCCCCGTGGTTACCAAGAAGGGGCACATGTTTCTAAGCTTGATTGTGCCCGGGCGGTATAAAGTGAAGAATATGGGTGTGTATCTTCATCCACTATTGAAAGAGCTACAACAATTGTGGATTGGCATAGAAGTGGTGGATATGAGCCGACACACAGGTGACGCAATGCTTTGATCAGAGGCATTCTAATGTGGACCATGCATGACTATCTCGGACTAACAGAATGCTCAGGTGATATATACTCAAACTCAAACACTATAAACCTTGGTTTTTCTCAAGCTTATCTATTGTCATATGCAGGGCTTCAAACAAGCTTATCTATTGTCATATGTAGGGCTTCAAACAAGCGGATACAGAGCATGTATTACATGTGGACCTAGACTTAATGCACGTTGGGCGCCCTCACTAAAGAAGCAAACCTATGAAGGTCATCAAGCGCATCTCCCAGCGTAACATATCCGGGTGTGTACCTTAATATCATTGCTAGAGGTGTTTTGCACTTTATTTTACCGGTGGACATTGAGAGATGTTTGTCTCCTGGCATCCTTACCACAATCTACAAACTTGCAAAGTTGGTGCAATGGATCTCCCAAAAAGAGATCCATGTAGATTCCATACCATCCGCCAAACTAAACACTACGGAGGTTGTATGCATATTTGAGAAACACTATCCTACTATCATGCTAACCATTCCGGTGCATCTTCTCGTTCACATAGTTGATGAGGTGGAAATAGCTGGCACAATGATTCCAGATGGATGTTCTTTTTAGAACGTTTCATGAAAACTATCAAGGGATATGTGCATTAGAAGGCATGTCCAAAGGGTAGCATGGCAGAAGGTTGGTTGGTATCAGAGTCCCTAGTTTACATTGGAGAGTGGCTAGACGGATTTGATAAAGCCTGAGACACGCTATGGTGAACTATAGATGATGAGTGCATATCTAGGATTGTCATGTGCAATCTTGGTGTTGAGAAAAAATGACAGAAGATCTAGAGGCTAAAATCAATCGATTTTGCATGCTTCACAATCCAGTGATGCAAAAGTGGATTTCACAATACGAGGACGCAAAGCAAAGGGCACGAATCGAGTGGAGACGAACACTGATGCATTATCCGGCAGGTCTTGAGAGCCTACCAACATTCATGAGCTTAAGGTGGCTGCACAACCAATTGAAAAGTGCACAATAGTGCAACGAACAAGTGACTGAGGAGGAGTGGGAGTACTCTTGGGGTTGCACGACCACCAAGGTAAGTTTGGAATGTATGGCTCATGGCTTTCTAGATGTTTGGACGGCCACTCATAATCTTTGTTGGTTGTAGTATAAGTCATACATGGCAGCATGGTGTAAAGGTCCATTTTAGGGTGGTACGGTTCGACAAAAAGCGTTTTACACAAGATTGTGGAATCATGGCAAAATTCGAACAATCTAGTCGACGGTGGTCCTCTGATGCAGATCCTAGGGTGGCGGAACTCACTTACTTCGGCACGCTACAAGAGATTTTGAGGATCGATTATAGAGGATTTTTTGTGGATTTGTTCGACGTGCAATGATTCAAGATAAACATGGAGGGTCACAACGCTACTGTGCGCAGAAGAGAGTCAGGTTTTCTTGAGGTGGATTCAACTAAAAAATGGACCGACCTTAGAGATACGTTCCTACTACCCGAGCATTGTGAACAAGTAAGTCTGTAATATTTGTGGTGTAATGTACGCTTTGAAATTGTGGTTTTAAATAGGATTTTGGCAATGGGTAAATCTCTTTTCCTCAAGTGCATTGGTTGATTTCATGTCAAGGTGCACTTACCATGGTGATCTTTTGGGTGGGAATGTGCTTGTTAAATTCCTTAGGGATCAGTTGCTTTTGAGTTGTGGTGTCGGGGGAGTGGTACTAAATTTTGTCTTGAGTGCTATTGGGAGAATTTCTATAGAGGTTCCCCTTGCTCTTGTTTTCCCAAAAATGTTTTGGTGCCTACCACTGAGGAAATTCTTAAGTGGCCTTCACATTGTAGAAAGTAGGTACAAGATGTTGCTTAGAATATTCAAGATCTCAAGATTTACATCAAAGCTTGTGAGCAAGTATTTGAAGATCATGATGTGAGATGATGGGACAAAGGATTTCTTGTTTACAGATGCTTGCAGGTACAAGAAATTTCAAGCTACAAGAGTGTGAGAAAGATCATGTGGAATGAAAGTGTTGAAAGAATTTGGAATAGTTGGGAGAAGATAAGAGATGCTTTGAGTACCTTTAGTAAAAGGCCCGCAGGAGGTAATTGTATGGTTTTAGAAAAAATATGATAGGTTATGGAATGGAGATGATCTACTTGACTTGGAAACAAGTAACATGTCCTGTGGTTTTGAGGATTGTTGTTTTGATATTCAAGATTGAGGAAGCACATTTAAAATAATGTATGGATTCTAAACAGACTGATGATGATGATGACTACATGTTAAGGAAGTTGGTTAGTGGTATGGAGGGAAGCAGGAATGCATATTGCAAAGGATGAGCATATGAATTCAAGGATGATGCAAAAAAAGGGGAACCACGTTATACACACCTTATTCTTTACTAGATACAAGAATAAAGTCTCTTTCTCACATATTGTGGTGAGTTGCTCCATCCCACATCATGTGCTCTCTCTCTCTCTCTCTCTCTCTCTCCTCTCTCTCTCTCTCTCTCTCTCTCTCTCTCTCTCTCTCTCTCTCTCTCTCTCTCTCTCTCTCTCTCTCTCTCTCTCTCTCTCCACATAGACGCACCACATTTGTGCACTCACAAGTGGTATCAGAGCCAGAGTGAAGGCCTTGCATCATTGCAACACACTGGTGCAGAGAATGCGGCACATTATGAAATTTCCAGCACTATTTTGACGTAGCAGAGATTTGACTAAGCAAAAAGGCATTTTTCAGCTTGCTTTTCACAATTTGATAAAAAAATGTCGTGATCTACAACTTTCCAATTAAAAGTTTTCCCATTTTTGCACCGATTTTTTTTTACCTTTGGTAAACTGCCTGCAAGTCAAGGATAGACATTTGCATATTTTTCAGATCTGTTTTGAACTAAAAAATAGTTTGTTTTATGGACATTCCCATGATTCTTGACCCTTTTTTGCAATACTTTGCAAAAGGAAGTTTTTGCAAATTCTCTACGGTTTGAGAGATATTGGTTGTATCGATTGTAAGGTGTTCTGAATGTTGTAGATTGATATGCAGACCAAGTATGCATATTGTGGTGATTTGAAGTGCTTTTGGAGCTGATTTGCTACATCCAGAGAGCTTATATTGAGCTTGGTTTTTCACTTGTTTTGTGCATTCATTATTTTGTCTCAAGAGTGCGGGCTGAAAATTTCAACAGATATATGTGCATAGGAGATTAATCACAGGTTATGCACGTTGGCTCATGCAATTGGGCAAAGAGTTTTGCAGGACATTTTGGCATTGATTCATGCTTTGGTTTATGGTCATTTTGATAGTAATTTGCATATGGTTTCGGTGCTTATTTATGCATGATCACACTATATTGTGTACACTGAACGCGGATTGCCATTGTATGCACATTGTGAGCCATTTTAGCATCTTGGATGTGTTTAAGCTTTGAGAGTTTCCATTGAGATTTCGCTTATTTTTCAAGGAAGACTCTATCCAATTTTCCCTAGATTTCTCACCATAGTTTTCGCTTGATTTCCATACACTCTTTTGAAACATTTGCAATCATTGGATTGAGACAGTGATTCCCTCTTGTTGTGATCTACTTTGTTCCCACATTGATGGGCATATGGTTGTTTTGGACATAGACATGTGTTTCACATACCCACCTGTAGGAGTGGGTATGAGACGTATGCTTGTGTGGCTACGAGTTACAGGTAGTCGGATGTGAGCTTTGATAGTGGTTGAGTTGTTCTCCCACTCGCTCTACAGGTTCCATGTACTTTTGGCAGTTGAGACTTACATCCGTCTGATGACTGTAGAGCACATTGTGGTTACAATACTACAAGAGATTTTATGCCTTGAAGCACTGAGCATTACAAGTACTTGTGAGCTCTTTTGAGAGTGTTTTCTCCCTGTAGGGAGCTCCTTTCATTCCAAGTTTTGGTGCAGTTCTCTTTGGCATTGGTTTATGCACATTGCCCTTGTACATGTTGTAGAGCCATAGATCTTGTTTATCCCACTTTAATAACAGCTATTGTTTTGGTGTTCTGGTCAATTGATCTCCCACTTTGACGTTAACTTATGGTAGTTGATATCTGTGACAATTTTGAGTCCACTATGATGACTCGTGTGAGACAGGGGTCTTGTTCATGTTGACACTTGAGATGTTGGCATGGTGGTCACACAGGACACATTAGACGATATTTCTTTAGATGCATGAGACAACATGATGTAGATGTGTGTATGATGTAGAGATGGTTTTGACATAGACTAGAGAATGGCTTTGTATCTTAGTGACGGTGAAGTCACGTTTACCTCTAGTGTTATTCTTGATTTTATATTTGATAGAAATGCCACTTGCTCTCGGACGGACTACTACATGAGTGTGTAGTGTCCCACATCACATCATGTCGTGAGTGGTTTAGCACTTTTGCCAGAGGGAGCCTTGGCCATGTGTATCTAGCTGACAAATCAACACATAATATATAGATGGTGTAGGAGATGTATACTTGTCATTACCCAGTAGTGCATCTTATATGATATGACATGTGCATTATGTTCAAGAGATTCCACAGAGTTTGATCTTGATGAGGCAATTGAGAGAGTGGATGTCAAGTATTAATTATTAGAGAAATTTTTTTAGATGCATTGAGAGATCACTAGTCATTGCAAGAGAGCCAGGATTCTCTTAGTCTACCTATGCATGTATTTGAGGTGCAGATGGCATAGTATCAATTACATTACAGTCATGTCAGAGAGAGACTAGCACATATCTTTTGCAAATGAGCTCCATATTTTTGTGCAAAACTGTCTATAGATGCAGAGTTAGAACAGCCATGCTCTAGCGAGACACAATAGATTGATCCTCTTAGGACAGACATGCCTCCTACCATAGAAGACAAGCAATATGGATTTCTTTGACATACTCACTCTAGAAGCTAATATGGTGATGCTAGGACATGTGGATACATACTCTATGGACGTTGAGAGAGCAATGATTGCCTCTTGGAGTCAGGATTGATGCATCCATGGGTGACAGGTTCTGGTGGTGATGTAGTGAGTGTTGAGATATCTATTGTGTATAGATCAGCAAAGGCCACTGCACATGGCATTGATGTGATGGCCATGCATATACTGGCAGAGATTACACATTTTTCATTAGCCTTCGGGACTCTTATGTACAATCTCTAGTGTCAAAATCCGATATAGCAGCTATAGTGGAAGCATTTGAAGTTGGGATTGCCAGTCGTGTGATGAGTGACACTAGCATGATGCATCATGGAGAAGTGCAGGTCATATCATGATACTTGTAGTAGGGATATAAGCATGCAAACATTGCTAGATCCTATACGCTAGCATGCATTGACTACGAGAGAGAGATAGTGGGTATAGGTTGAGACAAGATTCCCCCGTATACCTCTTGTACATGCTACTAGGTCCTATAGTAGTACCCCTTATCAACACATCCGTCTTTAAGCAAGAGATTGTTAGGGTAAAGATGGTGTGCCTCTTACCCAAGTCGGATGTGCCAAATGCATCCAACCACCCATCAATTGTACACACCATATTCTTTACTAGATACATATTGTGGTGAGTTGTTCCACACACATCATGTGCAACACACACACATTTGTCCTTTCACTTGGTTGTGATTGCTCCATCCAGTCACATTCTTTGGCTACCAGTGCATGGTTTCTTTAAAGGAACACACATTCTTTTGTAAGTGTAATTTTGCTTGTAGATGCTTCCTTGTCTCTATGCACCCTTGCTGTATATCTAATGCCTCTCAAATAACTTCATGACCTTGGGGATGTTGGTTTCCCACCTTGCCTTGTAGTTTCAAATTACTCTTCACATTCATCTACCTGATTGGTAGTTCCATTGGAATATTGATGTTGTTTTTACTTTTACGCCCCCTATCAAGGAACTCTTCTTCTCCTTCTCATTGATGTGCATAGTACAACCACACCCCCCCCCCCCCCCCCCCCCCCATTGCAACTACTCAATTGTGGATGGTCTCCATCTCCCTCCTCCTTAGATGCAAGGCCGTCTCTTTTCCCAAGTGTGAGTCTTTATTGTAGAAATTTAATGGGGCAGTATCCTTGTTTGGTGAGCAACACACCCCAAAAAACCTCTTAAGACACCTTGCTTTAATAATGAGTCCAATTACTCTTGTGAGAGATAGAAATTTATATTGTCCAATAGAAAAACTTTGCATTTTTAGAAAAATAACCTCGCCTTTTTCATTAGCAAAACGTGGAGGCATCACTAAGGCCTCACCCATTTGGAAGGAGCCAAAAACATGAGAAAACCATTTTATTTAATCATCCATGCAAAAGATTGAAAGTATACAAATTCCTTACCAAAACAAGCTCATCATAATAAGAGATTTCCCATTTGCAACCTACAATTCACATTCAATCTTGTAGTGAAGCCTTTGAATAGTGTAGTGCGGTGGTAGAAATGGCCTAATTCCATGAGCAGCCTCAACCTCAATATGCACCTTGAAGTTGAGAAATTTGGCTAGATCTCCAGCTCTGATACTACTTGTTTGTAGCTAACACTCAACTTCACACATATATAACTTAAGGTTATGGTATCAAGGGTACCTTTTGGTGCTTACCCTCCTATAACTTACCTATCTTGCAACATCTTTTCTACCATTCCTTGCTTTCGCAATATGTTATGCAAAACATGAGTGCAAAGGTTCTTACTGCTGCATTATTGATCTCTACTCTATACTAAAGACCCTCTGATCTATACTAGTGCAAGGTTTTTAACTTTGATGCAAGTTAAAATAGACTCAAGTAGATCATCAAAAACATAATTTTTATGAATTTAATCATAAAAGCTTTTCAAAAAATTGTGCAAGTGTCATAAAGTCTAATATCTAACCAACCCAAATGATTTTCTCATATTAAACTGATCATTTAATGTGGGAGAATAAACAAGAACAAGGGTTTGAATACAAATATGTGCTTACAGATCTATCTCAACAAGGGGCCAATGGTAAAGGGGTCCAAATGAGGGACGGTCTGTCAAAGAGCAAGGATAGATAATGGAGCTTAAAGACCTTAGGGTTAGATTCATTAAAGACCTCCAATGGTCAGTGTTAAAAGTCCTTTGACCTTAGGCAAGCTAGGGTTGTGCTTGAGGTGGGAACCCGGCCCAAGCTTGAGGTGCTTGTCGTGCTTGCTGACTAAGGTGTTTGAGGTGCTTGATGACTAAGGTGCTTGAGGGGTAAGGTGTTCCACAAAATCAATACATATCCCTACACAAGGGGGGGCGAGCCCTCATTGTAGAGTCTAGAGAGAGAACACACACACCCTCACACAAGGCAAGCTTGGAACCAAGAAAGCAAATAGGACACTTGTCAAGCTCCTCTTTCATGTTGCCCTCATTGTGTGCCTAAAGCCTATTGGTTGGCCTCCGAAGGGGTTCAAAGTCTTAAGTACTTCATGACGCAAACCAAGCTTTCTGACAAACAAATGAGTTGGGAAAATTTTCTTTCACATTTTTATTTTCATATTGCTTACATTGTTGGTAAGCACAATCAAGTGGCCGATGCACTTTCATGATGACCAAAAGTTAATGGGGTGTCTATAGCAATTCACAATGATCTATCTTCTATGATAGATGAGCATTCTATAGACCCTGACTTTAAAGACATAATGTCATCCCTTGCTTTGGGGAAGAAAGAGGAACCATTCACCTTGTAGGATGGTTATCTTCTCCATGGCAATAGGCTATGTGTTACCCACTCCCTTCTTGAGAAAGTCATGTATGAATCCCATGCTCCTCCCTATGCGGGTCATAAAGGCATTCAACCTACTCTTTGAGGAGTAGAGACATATTTCTATCGGTCTACCATGAAAGTGGACGTACAAGAGTATGTTTCAAAATGTGTGGTATGCCAAATTACCAAGTATGATAGAGGGAAGCAACCTAGATTACTCCAGTCATTGCCAATCCCAAATTCACCATGCGAGAGTATATCCATGGATTACCCAAGTCTATCCATGGGAATACAGGAATATGGACAATAGTCTACATGTTTAGCAAGTAAGCACACTTTATTCCTGTCAAAAAGACTATTCAGACACACCAAATGGCAACTCTCTTCAATTCTCAGATTTTCAAACACCATGGATTTCCAACATCCATCATGTCACATAGAGATCCTAGAATGACCATTGATTTTTGGAAAGGTCTCTTTGAAAATCTAGGTACAAGATTGAATTTCCCTTCGGCCTATCACCCACAAACGGATGGACAAAGTGAGATAGCCAATCTTACGATACTCAATCTATTAAACACTTATGTTACAGAAGTAGATCAATGCTCAAAATGGGAAAAGTACTTACCTCTTGTAGAGTATGCATACAATATATTTCTACGGGAAAAGCACCTTTTGAAATCATTGAGGGTAGACCTAAAATTCCCTTGCTACTTAAAGTACATGGGAAGATCTTTGCTGTCGACATGAGTATAGCCATGAGCTACAAGAATCTTTCCAAAAGATTAAGGAGGCTATATCCATCTCTCAACAAAGGCCAAAACTTGCTGACAAGCACAAAAGGGCCTTAACGTTTAAAGAAATTATTGGGTCTTACTTAAGTTTCCCAAGGCTTGATTGAGGCACACAAGCGGGCAAAACGATGGGCCATTAAAAGTATTATGCTAAAATAGCAAAAAGATATTATGGTCCTTTTCAAAAATCTTGAAGCCAATCAATGAGATGGCTTATCAACTCAAGCTGACCAACCATTAGCTCATACACAATGCTTTTCATGTGACCCTACTTAAGCCCTACAAAGGAGAGCCACCAAGTGAACCAATTATTGAAGACCCTCCCAAAATAGAAGACCAAGAAGAGGTGCTACAACCCGAAGCTATCCTTCGGCATGAAGACAAGGTACTACGACATGGTAAGGTTATTCGAGGGTATCTTATTAAGTTCAAAAATTATCCTTTTGAAGATGCTAGATGGATGCAAGGAATATAGCTTAAGGATAGTATGAACCTTGTCAATGCTTACAATGCTACATTAGAGTAAGCAAATGTACACGTTTCTTTTAAATGATCAATGTTTTTGTCTTATAAAACTAGTTCTCTTTTTATTGTGCAGAAATTTAAATGCTATGCATACTTAGAATCATGTTTGTGATGACGACGTTTCTCAAACACCAAGTAGAATTTGTCACTCTACTTGGGAGAATGAAATGGACCAAAGAGCAAACATGCTTGAGGCAGCTACGTCTCCCAAGCACCAAATGGATTAGTCATCCATCTTGGATGATGTCGTAGGGTAAAAAGGAATCCTCTACCCGCTAAGAAACATTGACTAATGACTAAGGCTTTATCTCTTCTACCTCATAGTCGAGGGCGACTATGATTTTGAGAGAGAGGTAATGTCATAAAGTCTAGTACCTAATCAACCCAAATGATTTTATCATATTAAATTGATCATTTAATGTGGGAGAATAAACGAGAACAAGGGGTTATAATATAGATATAGTGCTTATAGATCTATCTCAACACGGGGCCAATGGTAAAGGGGTCCAAATGAGAGATGGTCTATCAAAGAGCAAGGCTAGCTAATGGAGCTTAAAGACCTTTGGGTTAGCTTCATTAAAGACCTTCAATAATTAATGTTAAAAGTACTTTGACCTTAGGCAAGTTAGGGCTGTGCTTGAGGTGGGAACCCGACCCAAGCTTGAGGTGCTTGTCGTGCTTGCTGACTAAGGTGCTTGAGGTGCTTAATGACTAAGGTGCTAAGGTGCTCCACGATTAAGGTGCTTGAGGGGGTAAGGTGTTCCACAAAGTCAATACATATCCCTACACAAGGGGGGGCGAACCCTCATTGTAGGGGCTAGAGAGAGAACACTCACACCCTCACACAAGGAAAGCTTGGTACCAAGAAAGCAAATAGGACACTTGTCAAGCTCCTCTTCATGTTTCCCTCATGGTGTGCCTAAAGCCTATTGGTTGGCCTCCCAAGGGGTCCAATGATAATTTAGTTAATTTAATTAATTCTCTATGCAATTATCAAGTCCTCTCTCTCAAAGGGGAAAGGGGAACACTTGTCCCAAGACTACCCTTGTTGCTTGGTATGCACTAAGCATGTGATTGGCCAAGCTTGAGGAGGTCCAATCAAATACAACCTAGTGCTAGAAGAGGGGGTCGACCAAGTAAGGAGGGGGCTAACTAGGGGGGTACCACACACACACACACACACACACACACACACACACACACACACACACACACACACACACACACACACATAGTGTGAAGTGAAAAGTGTAAGAGCTCTATCTCTTTCTCCAAGCTGGTAGAGAAGTTGAGAGCCTACACCAACAGCCTTGGCTATGGAATGAAAATCCAACCAAGAGCCATGCTTCGATGCTTAAGCTTTCCATCTTCTCCATCTTCATTACTATGCTATTATGTATGCTAGCAAGAAGAGTTATGATAAGTGAGGAACTATTTCTTTCTCCTTTGAATGTTTCTTCTTCCTCTTCTTTACCCTCATTCCCCGCTAGCTCTCTCCACCTTTGAAGGTGTTTGAGGCCTTGGGATTGAAACCGGGGATGGTTAATGCTTTTTACAAAGTCTATGTTATGCTTGTGATGCATGAAGCTTTCCATTCATTGCATCACCTAGGTCACATGGAACACAAAGATTGTATTGCACCAAGTCTCTCTTGATGGGAGAATCTATAATACAAAAGCCTATTGGAGGGGGGACCGGCTCTACATAAATCTGGTCTTCAACTGTTGTCATGTTCTCTAAACTCTCTTTCTTGCAAAAGTATTGTTCATGCCAAGTTAATTAAGCATTATGATTAAGTTGCTACCGCTAAATAAGTTCACCCTTTGTGTTCTCGAAGTAGTCTCACAAAAATGCTCTCTGTAATTCTCCTAATTCCTCTATTCGCAAAGTTCATAGGCCATTTCCACTACAAAAAGTCTATAGCTTGTAAATATGTGAAGAAAACATCATAATTTCACATGTAAGGGAGTACTACCTAATATATTTGGCACTATAACCCGGTGCATCCATTTATGTTTAAAACAAAGAGACTTCTCAAGAGTATTCCACATGCTGATTTAACTTAAAGAAAAAAGAGGTGAAGCAACTCTCTTGTGTTCTTAACAATGCCTACAATAAAAAAATAAATGTATCTATATATGATTTATATAACAATCCAAGAAAAGAAAAAAGAAGATATTGGTCTATATCACTTAACATTCATAAATGTTGAGCACATACCACATATGAGTCTATGGCCATGACCTAAACATTAGGTATCAAAAGAAAAGAGAGGAACAAAACTTGCAAAGTGAGCAATATTTAGCTAAATATATTTAATGAATTACACACTGTCACAATAAATGCAAAAGAATTCATGATAAATGCAAAAGATTTGAGTTTGTGTGCCTTCAAGTGAATAATTGTTACACGGAACGAAGCATATAGTCTCTAGAATTTCACAAAATAACATGCCATGAGCAATAGAACTAAGAGATTTGCATACATGAAAGATCACATACACACATGAGTTAGATCATCCCAACTAATCAACAAAGTAGGAGGCCACTCAAGGGTTACACCATAATCAAGCACTCCTTATTATATTGGAGTTAATTGTTTAGGAAGTCAACACAACAGGAGGCTAATGTACCCGGGTGCCAAACCCTCCTAGCATAGAGTAATTTGAAACCACAAGGAGAGGAGGAAAACAAGCATCCCCAAGGGTCATGAAGTTCTTTGAGAGTCATCAAAGTATAGACCAAGGGTACAGAGAGACAAGGAAGTATCTACAAGAAAAAGTACATGATAGAAAAGTGTGTGTTCCTACAAAGAAAACATGCAATGGCAACCAGAAGAACGTGGCCGGATGAAGCAATTACAACCAAGTAAAATGATTGTGTGTGTGTGTGTGTGTGTGCGTGCTCCCACCCTTACCCATGCACTGTACTCAATGTTAAGACAATAGGCCCATTCAGTATGGGCCTATTGCCTCATCAAGTTGATGAGAGTAAAAAATTAAGTTTGAATCCAAGTGAATGGTTATATGTGAAATCAAAAAAGAAAGTAAAGTATAAATCATGCTTAATAGATTCAAGAACAGTGGTTGATATCAAAAGAATATCTGATAATGTCTCTATGAACATTATACTCTAGTAGGAGTTTTAAGGCTTTGTGAGCTAGTAGAAACAAGTATGGAAGACCTTCAAAGTCTTTACATGAAACAAAAAAGTTCAATATTAGATACAAAATTTAACAACGAGAAGTTTAATCACTAATTTCCTGCAACCAACCAAGTCAAAGGACCAAAAAGGTTGTGGATAGGAACCCCAATTTGAGGCCAATGCCCAAACCACCTAACATCTATCAAACAAAAAAAGGATCTATAGACAGCGGGTATGTCAGAGACCACAGACAATATATTAGTCCAAAGCCATCATCCCGACCAACCTAGTTGCCTAGGAAGGCCTTGTGTTTAGGATGTGTGTGTTGTTGTAGCCTAAATCACATTTTTAGAAGGAAACTTGTAAAGAGGAGGCATCCTCCATAGCCTCCATATTGAAAACAAAGTTGTTAAGTCAAATGTGTTCACAACTCAATATACCAGATTCAACCAAGATTACAATCATTCATAGTCTCTCATATGACTAAAAGACTAAGTAACCAAAGGCTAAGTGAGAAATAGAAATGCCTCATCTTTTAAGTGGAAAGGAGGTAGTAAGTGGTTGTAGGCTGCCACCCTATCCAATCACCTCATTTGTAGTTGTATACCACTAACCAAGAACATGCCATATTCCATCTTCCCATTCTCTTGTGTAGCATGGTAGGTGATAGGAGTAATCCATTTCATTTCACAAGGTCCTCGTAGGTAGGCATAGATATCAATAGCCACAGACAGACAAAGGACTTTTGTTAATGCAAACAAATATAACAAAGAGACTCAAGTGTACATACCAAGATCAAGCTAAGGATATGACACTGACACAACAATTAAAGGAGGTGGGTAGTACTCACACTTGGGAAAAGAGACGGCCTTGCATCTAAGGAGGAGGGAGATGGAGCCATCCACAATAGAGTCAGTGCAATGGGGGGGGGGGGGGGGGGGGGGTGTGTGGTTGTACTATGCACATCAATGAGAAGGAGAAGAAGAGTTCCTTGATAGGGGGCGTAAAAGTAAAAACAACATCAATATCCAATGGGAACTACCAATCAGGTAGATGAATGTGAAGAGTAATTTGAAACTACAAGGCAAGGTGGGAAACCAACATCCCCAAGGGTCATGAAGTTATTTGAGAGGCATTAGATTATACAGCAAGGGTGCATAGAGACAAGGAAGCATCTACAAGCAAAATTACACTTACAAAAGAATGTGTGTTCCTTTAAAGAAACCATGCACTGGTAGCCAAAAGAATGTGACTGGATGGAGCAATCACAACCAAGTGAAAGGACAATGTGTGTGTGTGGCACATGATGTGTGTGGAACAACTCACCACAATATGTATCTAGTAAAGAATATGGTGTGTACAATTGATGGGTGGTTGGATGCATTTGGCACATCCGACTTGGGTAAGAGGCACACCATCTTTACCCTAACAATCTCTTGCTTAAAGACGGATGTGTTGATAAGGGGTACTACTATAGGACCTAGTAGCATGTACAAGAGGTATACGGGGGAATCTTGTCTCAACCTATACCCACTATCTCTCTCTCGTAGTCAATGCATGCTAGCGTATAGGATCTAGCAATGTTTGCATGCTTATATCCCTACTACAAGTATCATGATATGACCTGCACTTCTCCATGATGCATCATGCTAGTGTCACTCATCACACGACTGGCAATCCCAACTTCAAATGCTTCCACTATAGCTGCTATATCGGATTTTGACACTAAGAGATTGTACATAAGAGTCCCGAAGGCTAATGAAAAATGTGTAATCTCTGCCAGTATATGCATGGCCATCACATCAATGCCATGTGCAGTGGCCTTTGCTGATCTATACACAATAGATATCTCAACACTCACTACATCACCACCAGAACCTGTCACCCATGGATGCATCAATCCTGACTCCAAGAGGGCAATCATTGCTCTCTCAACGTCCATAGAGTATGTATCCACATGTCCTAGCATCACCATATTAGCTTCTAGAGTGAGTATGTCAAAGAAATCCATATTGCTTGTCTTCATATGGTAGGAGGCATGTCTGTCCTAAGAGGATCAATCTATTGTGTCTCGCTAGAGCATGGCTGTTCTAACTCTGCATCTATAGACATGTTTTGCACAAAAATATGGAGCTCATTTGCAAAAGATATGTGTCTAGTCTCTCTCTGACATGACTGTAATGTAATTGATACTATGCCATCTGCACCTCAAATACATGCATAGGGTAGACTAAGAGAATCCTGGCTCCTCTTGCAATGACTAGTGATCTCTCAATGCATCTAAAAAAATTTCTCTAATAATTAATACTTGACATCCACTCTCTCAATTGCCTCATCAAGATCAAACTCTGTGGAATCTCTTGAACATAATGCACATGTCATATCATATAAGATGCACTACTGGGTAATGACAAGTATACATCTCCTACACCATCTATATATTATGTTGATTTGTCAGCTAGATACACATGGCCAAGGCTCCCTCTGGCAAAAGTGCTAAACCACTCACGACATGATGTGATGTGGGACACTACACACTCATGTAGTAGTCGTCGAGAGCAAGTGGCATTTCTATCAAATATAAAATCAAGAATAACACTAGAGGTAAACGTGACTTCACCGTCACTAAGATACAAAGCCACTTCTCTAGTCTATGTCAAAACCATCTCTACATCATACACACATCTACATCATGTTGTCTCATGCATCTAAAGAAATATCGTCTAATGTGTCCTGTGTGACCACCATGCCAACATCTCAAGTGTCAACATGAACAAGACCCCTGTCTCACACGAGTCATCATAGTGGACTCAAAATTGTCACAGATATCAACTACCATAAGTTAACGTCAAAGTGGGAGATCAACTTGACCAGAACACCAAAACAATAGCTGTTAAAGTGGGATAAACAAGATCTATGGCTCTACAACATGTACAAGGGCAATGTGCATAAACCAATGCCAAAGAGAACTGCACCAAAACTTGGAATGAAAGGAGCTCCCTACAGGGAGAAAACACTCTCAAAAGAGCTCACAAGTACTTGTAATGCTCAGTGCATCAAGGCATAAAATCTCTTGTAGTATTGTAACCACAATGTGCTCTACAGTCATCAGACGGATGTAAGTCTCAACTGCCAAAAGTACATGGAACCTGTAGAGCGAGTGGGAGAACAACTCAACCACTATCAAAGCTCACATCCGACTACCTGTAACTCGTAGCCACACAAGCATACGTCTCATACCCACTCCTACAGGTGGGTATGTGAACACATGTCTATGTCCAAAACAACCATATGCCCATCAATGTGGGAACAAAGTAGATCACAACAAGAGGGAATCACTGTCTCAATCCAATGATTGCAAATGTTTCAAAAGAGTGTATGGAAATCAAGCGAAAACTATGGTGAGAAATCTAGGGAAAATTGGATAGAGTCTTCCTTGAAAAATAAGCGAAATCTCAATGGAAACTCTCAAAGCTTAAACCACATCCAAGATGCTAAAATGGCTCCACAATGTGCATACAATGGCAATCCGCGTTCAGTGTACACAAATAGAGTGATCATGCATAAATAAGCACCGAAACCATATGCAAATTACTATCAAAATGACCATAAACCAAAGCATGAATCAATGCCAAAATGTCCTGCAAAACTCTTTGCCCAATTGCATGAGCCAACGTGCATAACCTGTGATTAATCTCCTATGCACATATATCTGTTGAAATTTTCAGCCCGCACTCTTGAGACAAAATAATGAATGCACAAAACAAGTGAAAAACCAAGCTCAATATAAGCTCTCTGGATGTAGCAAATCAGCTCCAAAAGCACTTCAAATCACCACAATATGCATACTTGGTCTGCATATCAATCTACAACATTCAGAACACCTTACAATCGATCAACCAATATCTCTCAAACCGTAGAGAATTTGCAAAAACTTCCTTTTGCAAAGTATTGCAAAAAAAGGGTCAAGAATCATGGGAATGTCCATAAAACAAACTATTTTTTTAGTTCAAAACAGATCTGAAAAATATGCAAATGTCTATCCTTGACTTGCAGGCAGTTTACCAAAGGTAAAAAAAAATCGGTGCAAAAAATGGGAAAACTTTTAATTGGAAAGTTGTAGATCACGACATTTTTTATCAAAATTGTGAAAAGCAAGCTGAAAAATGCCTTTTTGCTTAGTCAAATCTCTGCTACGTCAAAATAGTGCTGGAAATTTCATAATGTCGCCGCATTCTCTGCCACGGTGTTGCAATGATGCAAGGCCTTCACTCTGGCTCTGATACCACTTGTGAGTGCACAAATGTGGTGCGTCTATGTGGAGAGAGAGAGAGAGAGAGAGAGAGAGAGAGAGAGAGAGAGAGAGAGAGAGAGAGAGAGAGAGAGAGAGAGAGAGAGAGAGAGAGAGAGAGAGAGAGAGAGAGAGAGAGAGCACATGATGTGGATGGAGCAACTCACCACAATATGTGAGAAAGAGACTTTATTCTTGTATCTAGTAAAGAATAAGGTGTGTATAACGTGGTTCCCCTTTTTTTGCATCATCCCTTGAATTCATATGCTCATCCTTTTGCAATATGCATTCCTGCTTCTCCTCCATACCACTAACCAACTTCCTTAACATGTAGTCATCATCATCATCAGTCTGTTTAGAATCCATACATTATTTTAAATGTGCTTCCTCAATCTTGAATATCAAAACAACAATCCTCAAAACCACAGGACATGTACTTGTTTCCAAGTCAAGTAGATCATCTCCATTCCATAACCTATCATATTTTTCTAAAACCATACAATTACCTCCTGCGGGCCTTTTACTAAAGGTACTCAAAGCATCTCTTATCTTCTCCCAACTATTCCAAATTCTTTCAACACTTTCATTCCACATGATCTTTCTCACCACTCTTGTAGCTTGAAATTTCTTGTACCTGCAAGCATCTGTAAACAAGAAATCCTTTGTCCCATCATCTCACATCATGATCTTCAAATACTTGCTCACAAGCTTTGATGTAAATCTTGAGATCTTGAAATATTCTAAGCAACATCTTGTACCTACTTTCTACAATGTGAAGGCCACTTAAGAATTTTCCTCAGTGGTAGGCACCAAAACATTTTTGGGAAAACAAGAGCAAGGGGAACCTCTATAGAAATTCCTCCCAATAGCACTCAAGACACAAATTTAGTACCACTCCCCCGACACCACAACTCAAAAGCAACTGATCCCTAAGGAATTTACAAGCACATTCCCACCCAAAAGATCACCATGGGTAAGTGCACCTTGACATGAAATCAACCAATGCACTTGAGGAAAAGAGATTTACCCATTGCCAAAATCCTATTTAAAACCACAATTTCAAAGCGTACATACACCACAAACTACGGGAAACAGAATGTATCTCCCAAACCACAACTTCAAACGGGATGCTTTCAAGCCTCAAAATTTCTTTGCATTTTCTACAAAAACAAAAGTTTAGACCTCCAATTTCAAATCTATACACCTCTATGTGCAAAATTGGCATGAACAGTGAACTGCCATGGAGTGACTACACGTACTTAGGCTAGTCGAGGGCACAAAACTGCATCAAAATTGTGGAGGAGGCACAACGACCCAAGACCTAAAGAATACTAATATTTGGTTGAACGCTTTTATGTTTGTAGATGAGTCTTAGCTATATACAAGTCATACTTAAAAAAACTCAGTATAACAGATTCTTACAACAATCTGCCGATTGGCACTAGCCAAGTGACTTGCACCACATGTACATGTGCTTGCTTAAGCAAACTAGAAACACCACACAAATAAAAATCACACACCCTTTTGACACACAACATCATATCCATATGTACAAATTTACAAGGAATGGGGTGTCCAAAATGAAAGCTACAACGTTTATAAAAATTCCAAATAGTAATCCAATAATGATAGCACTTCAATATCTGTGGTAGTTAAGAATTCAATGCCGAATATCTCAATCTTCTGCAATTTTTGAACTTAGCTCTAATTTTTAAACTCATTCTTCTCCCCCATTCCCTCTTGTGCACTATCAGAGTGCATGGTTGTCTGTGGTTGATCGAGAAAGCGTTGAGCTTTTTGCTATGTGACAGAGTTGAGAGAGGAGAGTAGCAAAAATAGAAAATGGTGTATAGAGTGTAGTAGGAGATAGAAGAGAGTTAATATGAGAGCATAAGTGCCACGGGAGCCTAATTTGCAAGAGATAGAAGAGAGTTAATATGAGAGCATAAGTGCCACGTGAGCCTAATTTGCAAGAGATAACGTAGATTTAGTAAATATCTTAATATTAATAGCAACACACAATGAGAACATCCAACAATGAAGTTATTGAATTTGAAACAATTTGTACAATGCATGGTCAAATTGACCTATAATAATCACCAAGATATTCAACAAATTTGGGTATAGCCTTAAATAAAAGCTCCAACACTGACAATCAATCAAAACCAATGCTTGGCTTCCAATCAGTCACAATGTTGGGTTCTTCTCGATGCATGTCTAGACCCTCATTGTAGCCGCATACACTTGAGCCCCTCAGTGAATGTAACCTGGCTCTTACCTCAATCATCTACCATTTTCTTTTTGTTGTCAAGACCACCCTTCCTTTTCCCAAGCCTTGAACATGTAACCACCCTTTGTCTACTCTTAATCCCAATGGGGAGGAATTATGCCCAATCATTAATTAGAGTCATTCCATAATCTAGACTTTACTCCAAGTAATTTATTCTTAAATGGCCAACTAAAAAAAATACTCAAGATGAGTAAGCTCCCAATACCATGTCATTGATTGCAAATTAAATCCTTTTTTTGTGTGTGTAAAATGCTCTATTAAAAGCAGTATCTACCAAAATCAAAAACATATAACCACAAACCGGAGTTATTCCACAATACTAAACATATATTTTTCAAGTTTGAATCAGATTTTTGGAAGGAAATTTGTAAAGAGGAGGTATCCTCCATAACCTCCAAGTTGAAAAAAAAATTGTAAAGTCAAATGTGTTTACAACTCACTAGCTAGATTTAAACAAGGTTGCAATCATTCATAGTCTCTCATTGTCTTTTTGAATAAAGACTAAAGTAACCAAAGGCTAAGTGATGGATATAAATGCCTCACCTTTTAAGTAGAAAGGGGGTAGTAAGTGGTTGTCAGTTGCTGCCATCCCTATCCAATCACCTCATTTGTAGTTGTAAACCATTAGCTGAGCACATGACATATTCCATCTTCCCATTCTCTTGTGTAGCATGGTAGGTGATAGGAGTAATCCATTCCATTTCACAAGGTACCAGTAGAGGTAGGCGTAGATAGCAATAGCCATAGACATACAACGGACTTTTGTTGATGCAATCAAATATA
Organism: Adiantum capillus-veneris; assembly: GCF_014529385.1. Taxonomy (NCBI): domain Eukaryota; kingdom Viridiplantae; phylum Streptophyta; class Polypodiopsida; order Polypodiales; family Pteridaceae; genus Adiantum; species Adiantum capillus-veneris. The sequence goes on from NC_140944.1 coordinate 44,126,394, forward strand.
GCAAAGAGATGCAAGTGTACATACCAAGATCAAGTTAAGGATATGATGCCACCACAACAATTAAAGGAGATGGGTAGTACTCAGTCTTGGAAAAAGAGACGGACTTGAATTTGAGGGAGAGGGAGATGGAGCCATCCACAACAGAGTCAATCATTGAGGGGAAGGGCAATTGCACAATGCAATAGCTCAACGAGAAGGAGCATACGTGAAGGTCCTTGATTGGGGGCGTAAAAGTAAAAACAACACCATTCTCTGATGAGAACCACCAAGTGGGTAGGTGAATAAAGCACAAGAGGGAGGTCACACCATCATAAAACAATATCTGGTGTTTAGAAATCAACAAAGTAGGAGGCCACTCGCAGGTCACACCATAATCAAGCACTCCTTATTGGAGTTAGTTATTTAGGAAGTCAACACAGACGTAGGAGGTTAATGTACCCTGGGGACAAACCCTGTTAGTGTAGAGTAATTTGAAACCAGAAGGAGACATGGAAAACCAACATCCCCAATGGTCATGAATTTCTTTGAGAGGCACTAGAGTATAGAGCAAGGGTGCATAGAGACAAGAAAGCATCTATAAGCAAAAGTACATTGACAAAACAATGTGTGTTTCTTTAAAGAAAACATGAAATGGTAGCCAAAAGAATGTGGCTAGATGAAGCAATCACAACCAAGTAAAGTGACAGTGTCTGCGTGTGTCTGTGTGTGTGTGTGTGTGTGTGTGTGTGTGTGTGAGAGAGAGAGAGAGAGAGAGAGAGAGAGAGAGCATGTACCACATATGAGTCCATGGTCATGACCTAAACATTAGGTATCAAAAGAAAAGATAAGAGAGAGAGAGAGAGAGAGAGAGAGAGAGAGAGAGAGAGAGAGAGAGAGAGAGAGAGAGAGAGAGAGAGAGAGAGCATGTACCACATATGAGTCCATGGTCATGACCTAAACATTAGGTATTAAAAGAAAAGATAGAAGAAAAACTTGCAAAGTGAGCAACATTCAAGTGGATATATGTAGTGGATTACAAACTTTATGGTAAATGCAAAAGAATTGAGTTTGTCTGAGTTCTAATGAACAATTTTGTCTGACTTCTAATGAATAATTGGTACAAAATGGAGCATAGAGTCCCTATAATTTTATAAAATAACATGCCATGAGCAATATAACCAACACATTTGCATACATGAAAGATCACATACACACATAATCCAAGGCCAGGTAGATCCAAGAAAGATAAAGAGTGTAAAATAGCACAAAAGTGCATGCATGTGCACTTTTAGAGTGGAGTGTTGTGCATGATGCGAGAGAGAAGAGGGTAGAGAGACGTGGAGAACTAGGTGCAATCTCCCCATGCAAGAGTGAGCATTTTATCTTACATGTCTTTAACTATAGATTCAAGTCAATGCTAAACAATCATTAGAATCATCCACCTAAACATAAAATAACTATTGCTCGTAAAGGTCTCTCAACTAATAAAATGTCCATAGGGTATCTTCTAAATACATAAGCCATAAACCAATTGTGCTTTGCCATTTGTCACATTTAACAAGCAACTGTTAATGCCTCATAATCAAATCCAATTACATACTTCTCCATTAAAGAAGCAATGGGCTTAGTTTTCATGATATTAATCTCCAAGTCATACTTCTCAAAAAGAGTTGTTAAAACACTCTTAAAACAACATATCAAAAAAATAATACATCAAAATATAATCTCACAAACTTAAATAGATTAATTCACTTATGTCTTTAGTCGTCCATGCACTACATATTCTAGTGTCCCATACCACTAAGAGAAGTGATATGTGTCATATCATGATATCATTGGTCATAAATAATTGTTCAATAACCAAGTTCCATCAATTTTGAATCCAAATTTATAAACACTATCTATTATGGAAGTGATATTTTACTATTTATTGCAATTGACAGGTGGAAAAGGCTTGATCGAGCTAGCCTATTGCAAAAGGATATTAGATTTTATGTATATTTTATTATTCATGTGCTCTTTTATGAGATTTGTCCATTTATGACCGGCCAACCAGTTTATAATCAATTTGACCATTCAAGAAATCTATAAATCAAATACGTGCAAGAGGAAAATGGTCACTCTTGCACGGGGGCAGATTGCACCTAGTGTCCGTCTCATTCTTCTCTCCTCTCTTGCCGTGCCAGGCGTAGCACTCCGCTTTAGGAGGTGCACCTGTGCATGTTCTCTTCCTCTCTCTCTCGCTCGCTGTTTCTCTCTGTTCTCGTACGTCGTTGATTATGTGCTATGCGAGACGTCAGGTATGCTGATTCGTTCATTTATGATTAGCAGTGTGTTGTTTCGGGTATTTTGCAGGGAAACCATGCATTTTGTCTATAGGAGTGGTATCAGAGCTTTGGCTACACTCTTGGGTTTTGCAAAATCATAACTATCAAGATTATCATGATCAAAGATCAGTCTTGCCTCTTAAACTTCATTTCTTTCACGTATTTTAGGATTGTGCATAGATTTCTACCAATCTCGTATTTCAATAAACCTAGACAAGGGACTATGACATAAAATTATACCGAATCTTAGGTCTAATACTAAGCAAATGTGTTGAATAACTTGCTAACAATCACGATTGAAGTAGACAAACATGCATGCTAGAAAAGACAACAAGCAATGATAATGGACAAGAAACACCTGTTTATGCTGGCCATCGTGCTTAATCCAATGAGTGAACTGGAAAAAGATTGCGTGATGTTCGAAAGCTGAGCTATTGCAATATGTTCTTGTACACACTAGAAAACAATAGGAAATACCTCTAAGAGGCACATCAGTGCACTACTAGAGATCACTTGAATACCAACGCCAACTTACCAACGTCAATGACGGGCGTCGGTATGTGCATCGGGAATACTAGAGGGAGTAATTTTTTTTAAAAAAAGTTATTTTTTGTTTTTCGACACTGATACCGACGCCTATTTAGTAGTCAATACCGATGCCAATCTGAACGGGCATACCGATGCTTGCTGTAAAAAAAGAACCCTCGAACTCACTTTTCCTGCGAGTTTTCAAAATCAAACTCTCTCTCTCTCTCTCTCTCTCTCTCTCTCTCTCTCTCTCTTCTTCATTTTGCGGGCAGATCTGCACTTCTATGCCATTGCGGGTTTGAGAAAACAAAGCACACTTCTCCGTGCTTGCACTAGGTAAGATAGTTGTGCATTTTTCTTGGTTTTGTGTGTGTGTGTGTAACACAATGTGTGTGTGTATGTGTGTTTTTGCAGGTTTGGAAGCTACTTTGCAATTGTTTTGTGCATACATACGGTGTATGTGAGTGCTTCATTGCTCTCTCTCTCTCTCTCTCTCTCTCTCTCTCTCTCTCTCTCTCTCTCTCTCTCTCTCACACACACACACACACACACACACACACACAAACTTGAATTTTTGTTTAATTTTGCATTTTAGTTTGTGATTTAAATTAAATAATTTTGTTGATTAAGCTTATGTGTTTTGATTTGAATTGTTAGTTAAATTAAAAGATGTTGTTAATTATATTTACTACTTTCTTGAATTTAAGTATAGGTTTAAAGTTAATTAGTTTAATGTTTTTTTATACCAAAAAATACTAAAGTAAAAAGAAATATAAAAACTTTAGATTAATAAAAAAAAGTAGTGAAAAAAAGAGTAGAAAAAGAAATTAAACATAGAAAAAGGGAGAAAAAAAGAGAGTAAAAAAGAAAAAATTAAACAAAGAAAAAAAAAGAGAGAGAAAGAAAGAGATAGAAGGAAAGAGAGATAGAGAGAAAGAGAGAGTAAAGATAGATATAGGGAGAGAGAAAGAGAGAGAGATAGAGGTAGAGGGAGAAAGAGAGATAGATAGAGGGAGAGAGAAAGAGAGGTAGAGTGGGAGAGGGAGGTAAAGAGAGAGAATAGAGAAAGAGAGAGATAGAGGGAGGGAGGGAGGGAGGGAAAGATAGAGGTAGAGAGAAAGAGAGGTAGAGAGAAAGATAGGGAGATAGAGGGAGAGAGGGAGAGAGAGAGAGGGAGAGAGAGAGAGGGAGAGAGAAAGAGAGGTAGAAAGGGAGAGGGAGGGAAAGAGAGAGAGAATAGAGAAAGAGAGAGATAGAGGTAGAGAGAAAGAGAGGCAGAGAGGTAGAGAGAAAGATAGAGAGAGAGAGAGAGAGGGAGAGAGGGAGAGGGAGAGAGAAAAAGAGGTAGAGAGGGAGAGGGAGAGAAAGAGAGAGAGAATAGAGAAAGCGAGAGATAGAGGGAGGGAAAGAGAGAGATAGAGAGAAAGATAGGGAGATAGAGGGAGGGAAAGAGAGAGAGATAGCGAGAAAGAGAGGTAGGGAGAAAGAGAGATAGATAGAGGGAGAGAGAAAGAGAGGTAGAGGGAGATAGAGAGAGGAAAAGAGAATAGAGGGAGAGAGAAAGAGAGAGAGATAGAGGGAGAGAAAGAGAGGTAGAGAGAGAGAGAGATAAAGAGGTAGAGATAGAGCAAAGCAGAAAGAGAGAGATCGGGAGGTAGAGGGAGGGAAAGAGAGAGAGAATAGAGAAAGAGAGATAGAGGGAGGGAAAGAGAGAGATAGAGAGAAAGAGAGGTAGAGAGAAAGAGAGAGATAGAGAGGTAGAGGAAGGGAAAGAGAGAGGGAGAATAGAGAAAGAAGAAAAACCACAAGAAGAAATGGTGAATACCTAAGCCGTTTCTGAAATCCGTTCGCTTTTTTTTAACGAAAAAATACAAACGAACTTCCGAAACGGCTTGTGCTCTTGTCCAAACCATCCATAGTTGATTAGGTAATCTTTAAGCAAAGTCAAAAGCACATATGGCAAGCCTAATCAAAACCGCAAGAAGAAACGGAAAATACATGAGCCGTTTCTAAATTTCGTTCATGTTTTTTTGCGAAAAAACACAAACGAACTTCGGAAACAGCTTGTGCGCTTGCCTAAACCATCCATAGTTGATTAGGTAAGCTTTAGGCAAAGTCAATAGCATGTATGGCAAGCCGTAGGAAAAACAGCAAGAAGAAACAGCAAATACACAAGCCGTTTCTAAAGTTCGTTCACGTTTTTTCTGAAAAAATACAAATGGACTTCGAAAATGGCTTGTGCACTTGCCTAAACCATCCATAGTTGATTAGGTAAGCTTTAGGCAAAGTCAAGAGCACGTATGGCAAGCCGTACACAAACCACAAGAAGAAATGCCAAATATAGAAGCCGTTTTTGAAGTCCGTTCGCGTTTTTCTACGAAAAAACGCAAACGGATTTCAAAAACGGCTTGTACGCTTATCCAAACCATCCATAGTTGATTAGGTAAGATTTAGGCAAAGTCAAGAGCGCGTATGGCAAGCCATAGACAAAACCGCAAGAAGAAACACCAAATATACAAGCCGTTTCTGAAGTCCGTTCACGTTTTTCTACGGAAAACCACAAATGGACTTCGAAAATGGCTTCAACACTTACCCAAACCATCCATAGTTAATTAGGTAAGCTTTAAGCAAAGTCAATAGTGCGTATGTCAAGCCGTAGGCAAAACTGAAAGAAGAAACGCCAAATATACAAGCCGTTTCTAAAGTCCTTTTGCGTTTTTCTATGAAAAAATGCAAATGGACTTCGGAAATGGCTTGTGCGCTTTCCCAAACCATCCATAGTTGATTAGATAAGCTTTAGACAATGTCAAGAGCACGTATGGGAAGCTGTACGCAAAATCGCAAAAAGAAACGTCAAATACAGAGGCTATTTTTGAAGTCCATTCGCGTTTTCTACAGAAAAACGCAAACAGACTTCCAAACGGCTTGTGCGCTTGCCCAAACCATCCATAGTTGATTAGGTAAGCTTTAGGAAATATCAAGAGCGTATATGACAAGTCGTAGACAAAACCGCAAGAAGAAACACAAAATATACAAGCCGTTTTTGAAGTCCATTCGCATTTTTCTATGAAAAAACGCAAACGGACTTCGAAAACGGCTTCAACACTTGCCCAAACCATCCATAGTTGATTAAATAAGCTTTAGGAAAATTCAATAGCACATATGGCAAGCCGTACACAAAACCGCAAGAAGAAACGCAAATACATAAACCGTTTTTGAAGTCCGTTTGCGTTTTTCTATGGAAAAACGTAAACGGACTTCGGAAATGGCTTGTGCGCTTGCCTAAACTATCCATAGTTGATTAGATTAGCTTTAGGCAATGTCAAGAGTGCATATGGCAAGCCGTAGACAAAATTGCAAGAAGAAACACCAAATACACAAGTCGTTTTTGAAGTCCATTTGCGTTTTTCTACGAAAAACGTAAACGGACTTCGAAAACGGCTTGTGCGCTTGTCCAAACCATCCATAGTTGATTAGATAAGATTTAGGCAATGTCAAGAGCGTATATGGCAAGTTGTAGACAAAAGCTCAAGAAGAAACACCAAATATACAAGCCATTTTTGAAGTCTGTTCATGTTTTTCTACGGCGAAACGCAAATGAACTTTGGAAACGGGTTCAACACTTTCCCAAACCATCCAAAGTTGATTAGGTAAGCTTTAGGTAAAGTCAATAGCGTGTATGGCAAGTCGTAGGCAAAACCGCAAGAAGAAATGCCAAATACATAAGCCGTTTCTGAAGTCCGTTTACGTTTTTCTACAGAAAAACGCAAACGGACTTTGAGAACGGCTTGTGCGCTTGCCCAAACCATCCATAGTTGATTAGGTAAGCTTTAGGAAATGTCAAGAGCGTGTATGGAAAGCTGTAGAAAAAATTGCAAAAAGAAACGCAAATACAGAAGCCGTTTCTGAAGTCCGTTTGTGTTTTTCTACAAAAAAACATAAACGGCCTTCGAAAACTGCTTCAACACTTGTCTAAACCATCTATACTTGATTATGTAAGCTTTAGAAAAGTCAATAGTGTGTATGGTAAGCCGTAGGCAAAATCGCAAGAAGAAACGCCAAATACATAAGCCGTTTCTGAAGTCCATTTTTGTTCTTTTTGCGAACGGACTTCGAAAACAGCTTGTGTGCTTGCCCAAACCATCCATAGTTGATTAGGTAAGCTTTAAGGAAATTCAAGAGCGCATATGGCAAGCCATAGACAAAACCACAGGAAGAAACACCAAATATACAAGCCGTTTTTGAAGTCCATTCGTGTTTTTTTAACGGAAAAATGCAAATCAACTTCGGAAACGGCTTCAACATTTATCCAAACCATCCATAGCTGATTAGAAATAGCGCGTATGTCAAGCCATAGGCAAAATCGTAAGAAGAAACACCAAATACACAAGCCGTTTCTGAAGTTTGTTTTCGTTTTTCTACGGAAAAACGCAAACGGACTTCGAAAACGGCTTGTGCGCTTGTCTTAACCATTCATAGTTGATTAGGTAAGCTTTAGCCAATATAAAGAGCGCGTATGTTAAGCCGTAGGAAAAACCGCAAGAAGAAACACCAAACACACAAGCCGTTTCTGAAGCCCATTTGTGTTTTTTGCGGAAAAACGCAAAGGGACTTCAGAAACGGTTGTGTGCTTGCCCAAACCATCCATAGTTGATTAGGTAAGATTTAGGCAAAGTGAAGAGTGCGTCTGGTATGCCATAGACAAAATTGCAAGAAGAAACACCAAATATACAAGCCGTTTTTGAAGTTCGTTCGTGTTTTTCTACGGACCCACAAATATAGGCTTTGACCAATAAAGACATGATTATAACCCGATGGTCCTGATCTCCGTGTACCTCTAGACCAAGGTGTGTTGGGATTGGGCATGAATAGAGAATATGAGATAGTTTACACTGCCTATAGTTACAAGGTTAAAGAGATCATGTAAAGTGTCCCAAATGTGGATCAAACAGGAATAGGGAGGATATACAAGGCAAATCTGTCCCTGCAAAGGTTTTAAGACACTTTCCTATCATTCCAAGAATAAAGAGCATGTTCAGGAGAAAGTCTATAGCATCTTTGATGACATGGAATGCCAACACTAGATCCACGGATGATGTGATGCGGGTGCCTGCTGACTCTCGTGCATGGAAGCATATAGAAGAACAATGGCCAACATTTGCGAAAGAGCCTCGTTCACTCCATTTTGGGTTCGAAATGGATGGAGTAAACCCATTTGGATTACATAGTCCATCATGGAGCACATGGCCTATTTTCTTGGTGAATTATAATCTTCCTCCATGGCTAGCTATCAAGAAGGGCCATTTGTTAGTGTCACTCATTGTCCCAGGAAAGTACAAGGCAAAGAACATGGACGTCTATCTGGCACCACTTATAGAAGAGCTTCAAATATTATGGACATGGATTGATGTGGTTGACATGTCCCAACCGATTGGATGACGCCATGCCCATGTACAAGGCATTCTCATGTGGACCATGCACGATTGGCCAGGTTTTGGTGAGTGTTCAGGTTAGTCATCTATATACAAATCTTAGTCATTGCTAATTGTGCCCTGCTAATTTCTTTCTTTACTGTCTCCATGCTTGAGCTACTCTGGCAATCATGCATGTCCAAAAGGGTGGTCCTCAACTTGGCTTTCGCTGCTTTGATTACCTAGGCAAGACAATCTACAAAGAGCATGCAAGATTTTTGCTTGAAGGACATGAGCTATGTGGGCCAAACATAAGTAAACATGGCATGCATGAGTGATTAGAAGAACATGTGGCTACAAAGTGGATATTTTAACCCACCCGACATGAAGAGACTGTCTATTTTTCATGAACTCCCGTACTGGAGTGGTTTGCTTATCAATCATCTGCTCGACCCAATGTTATTTTTAAGAATATGGGAGAGATCATATGGAAGACCATTACTGGAAAAAGGGAGAGCAAAGCTCAAAGAGATGACCTACAGGCTGTGGGTTGAATGCTAACGATGTGTCCTTGACTTAAACCCAATGGAGCGTTTGCTATTCCTCCAAAAGGTCCATGGGTTTTGAGTCGTGCAGAGGAGCAACAAGTGAAGAAGACCATATCTTCTTTCTAGACTCCTACAGGGTGCATGTGATGTTTGGAAACGGCTTTCACTAGAGATGACAATCTTAGTGGTCTTAAGTCGCATGATTGGCACAAATTTTTACAGTTTATCTTACGAATTGCCATAAAAGATTGTCTGACAGATGACATTAGATGTACAATTTATAAAATTAGTGTGTTGAATCTCACAAAAGAGATAAGAAAAGACAACATAGATGCAGCTCGCTTAAATGCAATCGAAGCAGTGCGTATGGTGGAGAAGTATTTTCCAACTAACATTCTTACCATCCAAATGCATTTACTTGTGCATGTGGTCGATGAAGTTGCAAGTACTAGAACAGTCAATAGCAGATGGATGTTCTTCTTGGAGAGATTCATGAAGACTTTAAAAGGGTTCGTTCGTCAAAGAGCTCGTCCTGAGGATAGCATGGCTGAAGGATGACTTGTGAAACAGTCTCTAGTTTTCATCAGTGAGTTCTTGGGTTCAATGAGATGCCCCGATTGTGGACTACTAAGACCAACACCAAGGTTACAGTGGACGAGCCGCAAGGACAAGGCATCATGAGAGAGATGGATCTTAGAATGCGAGAAAAGGTTATGAGATTCTGTCTACTCAACTCAGAGGCAATGAAAAAGTGGTTAGAGAAGTATGAAGAGAAAAAGCAACGAGGTATGATAGAACGTTTGCAGTTCAAGCACAATCGTGCCACTAAAAACCTGCCTTATTCTGATCATCTTCAGAAGTTTCTAGACTTTCCTATTGGTCGATCATTAGATGCAACAATTTTGGAGGCAAGGCGTACTGGAGTGTTGATTACTGAAGAAGAGGAGGAGATGTCAAGGGGTTGCGACTAATATGTAAATATTTTTACAGCTTCTTTTTGTAAATCCATATGGCCTACATTGCTTTAGTAATATTGAAACTGTGTAGTTTATGTGCTTGTAGTATCACAAATACAGAGCTTTGTGGTCCCATGGGAGACACTTTAGAGTGCAGCGGAAGATAGACAAATGAAGGGTGACCTTTGATAGTGGGGTTAGGGCAAGCTTCATCAAAGAAAGTTGGACTAGTGCTAGAAATGAAAAAACACAGATTGGTCAGCTTGAATACTTTGGCTACATCCAAGACATCTTGAAGAGTAGCTTCAAAAAGTTTGATACTTTTATCTTTGATGTCAACTGGTTCAAAGCTATTACTAGTGGGCCTAATGCAAATGTACGCAAAGATAAAAGTGAATTAGTTCAAGTGAACTCCAGGCGGGTGTGGATAGATGCTCGGGTTGCATTTGTACTTCTGCATCATTATGAACAAGTTGTGTTCACAATAGATCCACTATGGAATGAGAAGGATGAAGAAAATTTGTCTAAACCACGCTGGTTGTTTGTCGTTCAAGTTGCTCCACGGAGCAAACAACTGTGTGAAGGATTGGATATAGAGGTTGAACAAGTTCATGACCAAGGTGCATGACAGACGAATGAGGATTTTGAAATAGAGATCAGCAATCAGCAAATGCCAGAACCAGAACATTAAGATGACCTCTTAAATGTGGAGCTAAATGCGGAGAGTTCTAACGAAGTGGAGTTTCATGATAAAGATGCGGAAGGACAGATTGACATAGATATTTTTGGAGCATCATCTCTCATAGAATATGAGAGAATGGCCAGTGATTAGTTCTAACGAAGTGGAGTTTCATTATAAAGATGCGGAAGGACAGATTGACATAGATATTTTTGGAGCATCAGCTCTCATAGAATATGAGAGAATGGCCAATGATTTTTGTTTGGATGTAATTTGTATTGAACACTTACAACATCAACTATTAGATATAGTGATTTGTGTTAGAGTTTTGTTTTTATGTTATTTGTATTGCTTAAGTTGTTGTATAGTGAATTGACGTATTTCTCTTGTTTTATCAATTTAAGTTTTGCAGCCATGGCCGATGACGATTATACATACTCTCCAAACTTTAGTTTTCCAATCACTCGGGCCAGCATGTCACTCGAGCAGATGGGTAGCTTCTTGTCGCAGTTTACATCTGAGCAGATTTCTCAAGAATAGGCTCTTTGGGGTGCAGGTCCCTCTAGACCTAGTACAACTCTCTTGACCCAAGTTCAAAGGAGGGAGAGGCTGTCGACTAGGAGGCCTTGCCTTGAAGGGCATAGACTTCATAGTTGTTTTTTGGTAGTTTTTATGTTATTCATGATTGTATATACTATGATATTTACACTTATAGTTAGATGTTGTTACTTCTTGTTATATGTTCATGGTCAATTAGCAGGGGGTATGGTTATGGTCATGTAAATCAAGTTATGGTATGGCTTGTTGGTGCAATGAGGTTTTGGTATGGTCATGATTTAGGGTTGACAAAAATTTGGTTATGGAATATCTTTTTTATTGCGCATTTGTAATAAGATTATGATATAAATGCTTATGGTTTTGACAGAGAAGTTGTTATGTTTATGGTTTTTTTAATGTGGTTTTGTAATTTTGAATTGATACTTGATTATCAGTTTTTGAATTCTCTCTTTAGTGAAAAACGCAGTGGTGAACTGTTGTAGCTTTTGCACTCCTCTATTGAGCAGAGAGAGTTGGTTTATGCTGCTTCAGTACATGTAGCAGCAACAGCCAATCCTCTCTGCACATAAGTGGAGTGCAATTGCTTTTGCACTTCTCCTTTTTGAATAGAGAGTGATGGTTTATGCTGTTGCAGTACATGTGGCAGCATTCAATACTTCTCTTTGTCCAAAAATAAAAAAGGTGGAGTGCGGTTGCTTTTGCACTCCTCCTTTGGGCATAGAGGATTGGTTTGTGCTGCTGCACTACATGCAACAGCAACAGCCAGCCCTCTCTACCCATAAAAAAATGCAGGTTTTGCCGTCGATACACGTCTTGGTATTACCATTGGTACACACGTCTTAATACGCGTCCATACATGCATCTTAATAGCCATCGCGTCTTAATAAGCATCGGTACATGCTTTTTATTTCCAGCATTTATTTAGACGCTCATACTGACATCGATTCAGATGCATATACAGACAATTCATATACTGATGCCTATACCAATGTATCAATTCCGACGTCGATATCAATGAATATACCGAGGCAATTCACTTTAAAAATATATTTTTTTTCGTCTATACACACGTCGTAATTCGCACGATGTGTTGTAGTGGTGGTGACGAAGGAAATTTGGAATGGCGGCCTCTACACCAAAACAAACTCCATTGCGCCACAAGGGAAATGAAATGAGGGCACCACCTAGTCTTGGAAGCGTGGACTAGGACCGCTACACAAAGAGAGAGAGAGAGAGAGAGAGAGAGAGAGAGAGAGAGATCACTATGAATGAAGCATTAACCGTAGTGTGTGTACAAGGAATGGATGACTTCAAACACTCCCAACACAAATAGCATATAGATTACCAAACAATCACTCAAGGATTAGCCAAGATCACATCAAGCATTCTCACACACATATAAAACATTTCTCTTAATTAACATAAGTAAGAGGAGGAGAGGTTACTAGCATGAAACAATTTGCACTCTAGGATGTGCAAGAATAGAGTGAATGAATGAGCTTATGGGCTCATGGTGAGTGATACAAAGGCTCAATGGGGCTGAGGGAGGCTTGAAATTACAAAGGGGAAGGCCTCTTTATATAGGAAAGAGAGTGATTAGGAGTGAGGTTAAGATCCAAGTGTAATTTGTACAAATGAAGCTTGATTAGGGACATTCAACCAATGAAGAAGCTCCTTCCAAGTGATTTGTTGACCAATTAGCTCCATCATCACTTGTGTTGTCTTCACTCCTTCCTCCATAGCTTGAGTCCAAGAGCTTCCTTATTTTAAAATGTAAAGAATCTACATAAAATCAATACATATCTAGTAATAATAGGAAGGGGTTGAATGAGAATTTATGAATTACAACAAGATTAAGCATGACTTGAGAGGTGATTAGAAGAGGAACTTTGATGGGTTTTAGAGCTTGAGAGAGAGGAGGAAGGAGAGGAGGGTGAGAAGACTAATGGCTGATTTTAGAGAAGGTCTCAATGTGGAAAAGGAAGGGTGTGTGTGTGTAAAGGTAGAGGGGGTGGTCTCCACCACAGTTGAAAAAACTGGCGTCCACCATTTTGGCCATATCTCCTAGACCGTAGATGCAAAAATTATAAAAAAAATATGGCCAGAATCTCCAGCTCATCAGCTACAACTTTGATGAAGACAACTTGTCTTGGATCGGAGTGGAAGTATTTTTTAAAAATTCAGCAAAATCATGTGTCTGGTTTCTTCCTTTACCAAGTCTTCCACTTGGGTCCCATTTGTTTGAATCATCATATGGCTCCAAAGCCATGATGATATGAGCCACTCATGACCCTTGAATCATGGGTGCATGGCTCCACAACCACATCATATCTTTTCTTTTCACATTTACATATTTTCCCTTCCCTTCACCACTAGGTTCTCCCTCTACCTTTCACCTCCGGTGAACTAGTCAAGAAAAAATCTTTTTTTTTAAAAATTTTTCCAAGAGGTTGTTCTCACTCTTTCTTTTATTGTAGACCTCTAGAAGCAAGGAAAACCAACAAAATATGATAATCAAAAATTTGTGATAGGCTCGGATCATAGCCCCCCCAAACCTGGCTAGGGGTATTTATGCCTCTAGCCTACTTTCTTTGATCTTGAGCTGACCTTATCCTGATGTGATAAGGCTTTAGATGCCATCCATTTGTCCTGGTCTTGTGCACTTTACCATCAATGTCTTGAAGTCTGTAAGAGCCATTTTTGAACTTTTTGGTGACCAAGAACGGGCCTTCCCATCGGAAAAGAAACTTTCCATCCTTACGAGTGTCGAAGCGATTGTCATATCGAAGCACCAGAGATCCCTTTTTGATGTCTTTGGATGCTAGCTTTTTGTTGAACTTTTCTCTGCGCTTCTCTGCTTCTTGAGAATAGTGGTTGATGGCTTCTTCACGATCCAATTGCAGCCTCTCTAGATCCATGATCCTTTGATGTACTTTCTCCTTTTGAGAGCCTACCTGGCTACCCAATATTCGAAGACTTGTTAACTTCACTTCAATGGGCAAAAGCGCCTCCTTTCCATAAACCAAATGAAAGGGTGTGTACCCTAATGTGGTTTTGAAGGAGGTTCTATAGGCCCATAGAGCTCCATTCAGGTGTTTGTCCCAATCTTGGCGCCTGGCATGTACCTGTTTGGTGAGAATTTTGCAAATGATTCCATTTACTTTTTCCACCAAACCATTGCACTGAGGGTAGTAAGGAGTAGAGTGTTGATGCTGAATATTTAGCTTCTTCATGAGTTCTCCTACCAAGTCTGCTCTAAACCCTGGTCCTCTATCAGATAGTATTTCAAGAGGGGTGCCAAACCGGCAACAGATGTGGTCAAAGATGTACTGACTCACATCCTTAGCAGTAATTCTATTGGTCGGCATAGCCTCAGCCCATCTAGTCATGTAGTCTACTCCCATGATGATGTACTCTTTACCTGACTGAGTGCGTGGTAGAGGCCCTATGGCATCAATTCCCCACTTCTCAAAGGGCCCATATACCTTTATTGGGTTCTGAGGTTCAGCTATGAGCCGTCGTGGTCCTGCTTTCTGACATTCATCACATTTTTGACACCAGTATTTGACATCACGATGAAGACTTGGCCAAGTAAACCCAGCTTGTAGAACCTTTCTACTAGTGACGTCGTGTGCAAAGTGTCCTCCGCACATATCATCGTGACAAGCTTTTAAAATCTCTTCAATTTCACTCTTCAAAGGAACTCTCCTAAGCACACCATCCTTACCAAGACAATACAAGTCATTATTTACTATGCGATACCTGGTAGCCTTCCTAGCTAACCATCGCCTTTCCCCTGCATTCAAGTGTTTAGGAGCCTCTCCTTGCTCCAGAATGTGCATAATATCTTCCAAGTCCTCCTTGCCTTGCTGAAGTGGAAGTTTGATGGCCACTGCTCCCACTATTGACTCATTTAACTTTGATGATGCTAGGTGGTCTGCATCCTTGTTCTGGTCTCTTGGCACATGATGTACTTGTGCCTCCCTAAATCTCCTCATAAGAGCTTTTGCTTCTCTCATTTTAGTAGAGAGACGGGCATTTTTGCAAGCCCATGTACCTTGCATTTGCCTTACCAAAAGCATGGAGTCACCAAAAGCGTTTAATCTCTTAATTGAATTATCGAGGCACCAACAAAGGCCATGAATTAGAGCATGATATTCTGCTTCATTGTTGGAGTGGACATCTTCTAGAGTGATCCCTTCACCATGGATCCTCTCTCCCAATGGGGATAAGACCACGATGCTTGCAGCTGCCTTATCCTTGGTTCTCTTGTATGCTCCATCAAAGTAGAGGCTATAAGCATTGACCAAAACCTCTAGAGCTGGAGGTGGTGGAAGTTCCTTTCTCTTCAAATGGAAAACTTTTTCATGGCACTTGTTTGTTAAAATGTCAGCTAAGCATGCTCGAGTTGTTCTTTCAACCTGTATTGTATAATCAAACTCTTGAAGTCGCACCACCCACTTTGCTATTTTGTCAGAGATTTCCATATGTTGTAGTGCATAGGGAAACATATCCTCCACAGTGATAATTACAAACCTCTTCGGCAGCAAGTATGGCCGAAATTTGGTTACCGCAAACATGAGAGCTAACACTAGCTATTCCATCAGGGTGTAGGCCTTCTCCGTGTTTTCCATGAGGCGGCTAGCAAAATACACAGGCCTCATAAAGGAGGTTTTTGGATCTTTTTGTAGGAGGGCAGCACCAATGGCTTCTTCTCCCACACTAGGGTTTACAAAGAATGTTTCTTCCCAACAAGGTTGGAGGATTATAGGGAGTGACCCTAACATTTTTTTAATCTCTCTAAAATGCCCTTCACTTTCTTCACTCCAAACAAGCGTCTCTTGACGAGTCAGCTGTTGTAGAGGAAATATCACTTGGGAGAGTAAGTGTATGAATCTACTCAAATATCTTAGCTTTTGCAAGAAGGAGATTAATTGTTTGATGGAAGTTGGGGAAGGTAGATTTAGCAATGTTTCTATCTTTTCAGGATCTACCTCGATTCCATCAATGGACACTACATGCCCTAATAGTGTAACCTTGCTTTCCCCAATGTGACATTTGTCCTTGTTTAGTTGTCCACCCAGCTTAGCTAAACGAGTAAATCCTTCATCAATCTTGCCGAGATGCATACTTTTGGAGCTGTAAATACAAAAGTCATCTATGAAAACCCTTATGGACTTACCAAAGTAAGGTTGGAAGACCATGTTCATGAATCGTTGAAAGGTGGCTGGAGCGTTGGTGAGACCAAAAGGCATGACTCGGAATGCAAAACATCCCCATGGTGTGATGAAAGTAGTCTTTTTCTGGTCCTCCTCTGCAATGCGTATTTGAAAGTAGCCAGAGTAGCCATCACACACTGTGTATCTCTCATGGCCTGCTACTTCATTTAGAATCTCATCTTGAAATGGGAGAGGGAAGTGGTCCCTCTTTGTTGCAGCATTTAGTGGCTTGTAATCCACGCACACTCGCCATTTACCATTCTTCTTTGGCCTCACCACTACTGGGGAGACCCATTCTGAATCTTCTACTGGGTATATGAATCCTGCTTCTAAGAGTCTCTTCACCTCAGACAACAGTGCATTTTGTTGCACAACTCCTAATCTTCTTAGTTTTTGTACTACTGGCTTGCTCCCTTCTTTTAGATGGATATGATGCTTCACTGCAGTGACACCTGTAATGTGAGTGTAATCAGAAATAAACAATGATGCATGCTTCTTGAGAACATTTACATAACCCTCCTTTTCTTCTTCCTTTATATCCTTGGATAACATCTCCTCTAGGCTGGCATCCCACACATTCTCCATTTGGATCCTTGGGTTGCCTTCTGATGAGGTAGTTTCCTTTATGGTGACGCCCATGACTTCGAGAGTGCTATCACTCTCTTCACTTGAACTCTCTTCCTCGTCCATAGATGAGGAGCATCCACTTGAGCTCCACTCATCAGCTGACGTCTCTAGTTCAAGGTTCTCTTGTCGCCCATTCTTTAGGTTATAAACCACCTTCCGACTATGGCCACCCATGCGAGGCCTCAACTCCAAGTCTCCTGTTGCCCAATCTTGCCTAGCTCCTATACCCATGAGCCAAGGTCGTCCTAAAATAAGGGGGTATCCTTCTCCCTTTACTGGCATCACATAAGCATCAACCTCTGTAGTGATTCCAAAAACAGAAACTCTCAAAGCTTTCACTACACCCACACAAGTGACAGAGACATTATTGGCCATTTTTGCCCTAAAGTTTGATGATTCCATTACCTCTAAACCCAATTGATGCATTAGCTTTTCTGTCATGACACAAACCTCTGCTCCACTGTCAATGTAAGTTTTTGGAATCCGTTGTCCCTTGATTTGAGCCTCCACCAAAGGCACTATATCCTTGAGACCATATGCTTTGATTACACTTACTAGCTTACTTCGCTTTGCCCTCGTGCTCACCATTTTTGACCATTGTCATCGAAGCTTTGGGGAGATATGAAGTAGTTGTGGCCAAGTAATCTTTGGTCCTTGAGAACTCACATCAGCTGTCAAGTCATAAGGTTGTGTCCGAGATCCCATAGGGAAATCAGAGATGTCAATTTGAGACCTAGTATGGGTCTTTCTCTTCTTGGCTTCATCTTTAGCTGCCCGAGATGTACTTGCTTCATTGCTTGCATCCTTGCTTGTTTCTTTACCTACTTCTTCTTGGACACGCACACGTTTGATAGGCATTGTAGCCACTTCATCTATCTTCATCTTCCCTTTAGCTATTTCTTCCTGGTTGCTTCTGCCCTTGAGGACCTCCTCCATCCTTATGATGCTCACATTTGGTTGAGTAGCAGGGGCTTGAGCTTGAGCATGAGGTGGCTGCAAAATTTGAGGTTGCGGTTGCTCTTGTGCTTGAGCTCTAGCACGGGGTGGACTTACTTGTTGTCGAGGACCTCTGACAGGGTAGTCATATCTTCTGGGATGAGGGCAATTATACATGCCGTGGCCAATTTCCCCACAATTGTAACACAACATTTCCCTTGCTTGACGTCGCATTGGTGGCCGATTCCCACCATTTCCCTCAATAGGCCTTCTTGCACCCTGCACAAGATTTACTTTCAACCCCTCTAGCTGGTTTGTGAGATTGTTTATTTGTTGGAGCATATCTTCTTGTTGACCTCTATTGAGGTATGGTGCATTAGGCACATTTGGAGGTATGTGAGAAGCTTCCATAGTTGTGATATTGCCTCCCAAAGCTAGCTGGCCAGCTTGGGCTTGATAGAGAATCTTTCTATTCTTTTCCCTAGCAATTCTTAAGGCATCTTCAAAAGCATTTGGAAATTTGCTCTTTACCTTCTCCCTTAGCAAGGGGTACAAACCTGAGATAAATCGATCCTTTTGGAGGCAATTGGGAGCTCGCTCACCAGGGTTTAGTGAGTCTGACCATTGGCCCCAAAGTTTCAAAAAACCTTCCTCATAGGTTGCATAACCATGAGGGTCAACTTGATGAAGGGACAGAAGCCGTTGCCATAGTTCTTCTGCCGAATTGGCTCGTTGAAATCTTCGTAGGAAAGCCACCTTCAATCCCTCCCAATCAATTCTTTGGGTTGGATCTAGAGCCTGGAACCATACCCTAGCTTCTTCTTTGAGCACCAAAGGAAAAGCTCTCAATTTCAATGCTTCGTCATCCCTCCCAGAGACAAGGAAAGCCATCTCCAAGTTATCCAAAAAATCCCTAGCATTTTTCCCACTACGCCCAAAAAAATTTGGGAAAGCCATCATAAAAGTGGGTTGCCTTCCTCTCAATACAGCACAAAGATGAAAACGTCTAGGCCCAAATCATATCTTATTAAGGGTAGAATAAATGGATTGATAGATGCATTAATCTCAGCTAGACGACGAGAGCCTAGTAAGTCCCTTATGATGTTTTGGAACCTAAGCTTTGTGCTAGCTATTATATGCACAGTTTGTCTAGCAAGAGGTTGGAAAGGTCCATATAAATCCCTATGATTCATGGAGTATGCTTAAAGCAAGATGAAGATGTGAACATCAAAAGATACATTATACTCCAAAATAGGAAATATTATAGGGTCAGGGGATAGCAATATCTCTCTCAACCTCTCAGCTCCAAAATAGAAGACCAATCTTTGTTGGAAAAAAATCTTTCTATCAATGCGCACATTCACCCTAATATTTTGAACTGATTGAAAGTTGTAGAAAATGGGATTATTCATTGGTGCATTAATTACAAACTTCCATGAAGCACTTCATTGAAGTTGAGCTCTCTTGGATCCCACCATTTGAGAGATGCGAAGAATTTGCTCACCAGTGATTAGCCTAGCTTTGGTGTGACCATCTTCAGCTTTGTAGAGTTCATAGGGTTCGATGGCTACCCTCTCAACCACCTTGAGCCTTCTTGCTAGTAGTAGTTGGAGTGCATCATCATATGTAGCCTCTTGCCAATACCGCACCCCATTGATGTGTAGCTCCCCCTCCAAAAACTTGTTAATACCCGAGTTTGAGAGTGCTTTCACCACCTGAAGTCGAGGCTTCAAAGGAAGTGTCTTCACACTAGCCACAAAGCACTCAACACAATTTTTTGACCTAGGGACTTGATGACTACAAGATTTTCCTTGAAGCAAAGAAGGGTGTGTGTAGTTAACTCTCTTTACCCGCATACGTGCCGTTTGTCGATAAAGACGCTTCTTTTCTCGAGCTTCTTGGGGAGACCATAGTGGAAGTCTCGGAGAATTTGATGGATCTTCCTTCATAGGATTGATAGAGCGCTGCTTGAGAACTCCTCAGTGGGGGCACCAATTTATGACGAAGGAAATTTGGAATGGCGGCCTCTACACCAAAACAAACTCCATTGCGCCACAAGGGAAATGAGATGAGAGCACCACCTAGTCTTGGAAGCGTGGACTAGGACCGCTACACAAAGAGAGAGAGAGAGAGAGAGAGAGAGAGAGAGAGAGAGAGAGAGAGAGAGAGAGAGAGAGAGAGAGAGAGAGAGATCACTATGAATGAAGCATTAACCGTAGTGTGTGTACAAGGAATGGATGACTTCAAACACTCCCAACACAAATAGCATATAGATTACCAAACAATCACTCAAGGATTAGCCAAGATCACATCAAGCATTCTCACACACATATAAAACATTTCTCTTAATTAACATAAGTAAGAGGAGGAGAGGTTACTAGCATGAAACAATTTGCACTCTAGGATGTGCAAGAATAGAGTGAATGAATAAGCTTATGGGCTCATGGTGAGTGATACAAAGGCTCAATGGGGCTGAGGGAGGCTTGAAATTACAAAGGGGAAGGCCTCTTTATATAGGAAAGAGAGTGATTAGGAGTGAGGTTAAGATCCAAGTGTAATTTGTACAAATAAAGCTTGATTAGGGACATTCAACCAATGAAGAAGCTCCTTCCAAGTGATTTGTTGACCAATTAGCTCCATCATCACTTGTGTTGTCTTCACTCCTTCCTCCATAGCTTGAGTCCAAGAGCTTCCTTATTTTAAAATGTAAAGAATCTACATAAAATCAATACATATCTAGTAATAATAGGAAGGGGTTGAATGAGAATTTATGAATTACAACAAGATTAAGCATGACTTGAGAGGTGATTAGAAGAGGAACTTTGATGGGTTTTTGAGCTTGAGAGAGAGGAGGAAGGAGAGGAGGGTGAGAAGACTAATGGCTGATTTTAGAGAAGGTCTCAATGTGGAAAAGGAAGGGTGTGTGTGTGTAAAGGTAGAGGGGGTGGTCTCCACCACAGTTGAAAAAACTGGCGTCCACCATTTTGGCCATATCTCCTAGACCGTAGATGCAAAAATTATAAAAAAAATATGGCCAGAATCTCCAGCTCATCAGCTACAACTTTGATGAAGACAACTTTTCTTGGATCGGAGTGGAAGTATTTTTTAAAAATTCAGCAAAATCATGTGTCTGGTTTCTTCCTTTACCAAGTCTTCCACCTGGGTCCCATTTGTTTGAATCATCATATGGCTCCAAAGCCATGATGATATGAGCCACTCATGACCCTTGAATCATGGGTGCATGGCTCCACAACCACATCATATATTTTCTTTTCACATTTACATATTTTCCCTTCCCTTTACCACTAGGTTCTCCCTCTACCTTTCACCTCCGGTGAACTAGTCAAGAAAAAATCTTTTTTTTAAAAATTTTTTCCAAGAGGTTGTTCTCACTCTTTCTTTTATTGTAGACCTCTAGAAGCAAGGAAAACCAACAAAATATGATAATCAAAAATTTGTGATAGGCTCGGATCAGTGGGAAGAGGCACTAACCCTTATTGAATAGAATCAGAACAACATAAAGAATCCTAACCTATCTATGGCACAACCTATAGCATTAAGGAAACAAGATATTGTATAGATTGGCTATTAGCCTGAAGGCTAAACCTCTATCCTCATTGTCGTGAAGATAAATAAAGTCATCCTCAGTGAAATCATGTGTCCCATTCATGAAATCATGTAAATCTTCCTCATCATCAGATGCACATAGGTTCACTAAGAATGTCATTAGGCATAGATATTTATCTTGCTCAAAAGGATAAGCTTTTGCAATCAGAGAGACATTCACTATTGAGTAGGGATCAATCATGGTCAAGAGATGTATCAACCATTCTAATTCCTCAAAATTTTTCTCACACGCTAGTGTATCTATCAAATCCTATTGAAAGGTAAGCACATGATAGACCATTTGAAACACTTGAGAAAAGTAAAGAGGGTACCTCTCACCCAAGGTAGGAGTGGATGACTCTAATGTACTAGCCATATTGGTCCACACAAATAGATTTTGGTTAGTTGCAAATATCATAAGGGTCGTGTCATTGTGCATATGCGTCATTATGAGTTTTGGGTTATGGATTAGATCTTGCAGGTTTCAATCTTTTGTTTCGTGGCTCTTGCTCATTTACTCTTTTTTTGTTGTTGTTTTAATATAGGGCTATATATTCCGGAGGTTAAGAGGTCAGGGAAGAAGGTTAAGAGGGAAGTATGAAAATGATGGATGTCAATCAACACTCCACTATTTCTTGGGTAGATCATATCTTTTGGAAAGATGTCATCACCTTTTGAAACCACTTGTTCCAAGTTCTAATGGGTGAAGAATTTGACCAATAGTTTTTCCCCACCCTATGCTCTTCATCAAGTTGCAAGGGTGGTAAGGTACTCTCCCATGATCTTACTTGCAACTTTACTTTAGGTGGTGAACTTACAATGAAAGGTGCTAATTCTTTCTTGTTTTTTTGGATATTTATAATGGTAGGTGAAGGTTGTATAGAAGCTTGTATTTCTGTGGATGAACTACATGAAGCTTTATTTGACTTCCCTATTCCTGAGCTAGGTGATACAAATCATTCTCTTTGGTACCCAAACTTGCTCTAGAATAGGTGTGTAGTATTTTGCGATCTTTCCCTTCCCACGGTCTTCAATCGGCTTCACATTTACAAGGTTTTACTCACATGGATGGAATTATAGGTGACAAGGAGGAACACAATTTACGTTTAGGCACCAAATTTTGATCATTTTTGTCATAGCAACCTTGTGCTTCTAATAGTCATTTAGGAATCCGACGCAATGTTTTCTTACATTTCTTGGGACAAGTGGGGCGTTTCTTACAAGGCTTTTGTTTTGAACCAGATTGAGAACTGAAAGTGGTTGTTAACGAAGCGTTAGAGACCCATTTGTATGTTTCTCTTGTAAAATCACACTGAGTCTTGGGTGCCTCATTCTTGGTTTCAGCCACAAAAGTTGAAGCCCTAGAGGGTTGTGCTATAGGTACATATGTTTCAACCTCTTGGATATGCAATGTTTTGTTTTGTGTTCCCTCAAAAGGTGGTTGCAGACATCCACTTATGTCTCAGGTTTAGGTTCCCCTCTATAGCACCTGCATGCATGACCAAAAACCTTTGAGCCACAACCCCATTTTCATAACTGACAAAAGTGTGCAAGATTTTAAAGACAATAGTTTTGTTCTTGTTAATACCCTTGACTTGGATGGTACTTTGGGATAAAGATGGCTTGCCTACCTGACACCAAGCTCCATAGGAATGGCATATTATTTAACTTGATGGGGTATCGTAGAGGTGGGTCATAGTCTACCACATTGCCCTTTGATTCAACTTGAAATTTATGTGTACTCCAAGTTTAGTTTTCTCATTGGAGCGTAATGCATTGTTGTTGTTGATGAGCCTCGCCTTGAGCTTGTATCTTTTTCAATTCTACTTGTGACTTGGGTGCCTTCTTCTAATGGATGGCATGTAGCTCCTCTTGGCTTAAAGGATCATAGTATCTTTTGAATGTACTCCCGTTGAGGAATCCAATGGTTTCAACTCCATCATGAGTTTCCACACAAATGGTACCTTGTGAGGTGATTTTGCATACTTTGTATGGTCCTTTTCCTCATATTTAAACTGTTTCTTCTCGTTACTCACTCCATTAATAAGGACTTTATCCTCAACCTTTACATCCTTGTTCTTTAAATGACGGTCAAACCATTTCTATCTACTATCTTTCTCCACAAGTGCATTTTGCACAACCAGTTGCCTCTCTTTATCTAACCTCTCAAGGATATACAAATGCTCAACTAAAGGGTTGCCATCCCAATGAAGCTACTCGAAGACTAGGAATGAAAAACTCCCATGGCATAACTGCTTCTTGGAATGGTGTACAATTAATAGCCACTTTGTAAGCAATACAATAAGCCCATAGAGATGATGTCATCTTCAAATTCCAATCTGTGTAGTGAGCCTCTACAATCTTAGTCAAGATAGAAATTAAAGTCTTGTTAGTACTCTCAACTTGGCCAACTGATTGTGGATAATAAGGTGTACACTTATGGTGGGATATCATGAAGCTTGTCGTGAGTTCCTTTATTACTTCAATTATAAAATGAGTACCATTGGCATTTATTACTCGTTTATAAAATGAGTATTATTGTCATTTATTACTCATTTATAAAATGAGTACCATTGTCACTCACAATTTCAATGGGACAACCAAATTGGGTAATAATGTTCTCAAAGAGAAACTTAGTGGTTGTTTTTGCATCAGTCTTGTGTGTCACCTTAGCTTCCATCCACTTTGTCACATAGTGAGTGGCAACTATTAGTGTTACGGGCTGTCAGACTAATTGGACATACAAAATCTAAGCCCCATTTTTCAAATGGTTGAGTCACTTTAATAGGATGTAAGGGCATCTTATCCTTTTGCTATGTGGTCTTGGAATGTTGACATTCATCACACCCTTTTGCAAAAAGTGATGCATCCTTGAATAAGGTGGGCCACCAATAGAGTGATTGAAATACCTTTCTAGAAGTTAGTTCTCCTAAAAAATGCCCTCCAGCTATGCCCATGTGTGCTTCTTGCAGTATGTACAAATACTCATCCTCATGAGCACAATGTCTAAGAATATCGTCCTTCCCAGAGAGTTCCTGCAATTAGAGAATAAGGTTCACATTCCTTTAGTAGCTTTTGAGCTATATCCTTATGAAGCTCCTTGGGTAGAAAACCATTAACTAAAAACTTTACAATCTTCTCAGTCCATTCAGGCATGGTATCAACTAGAAAAAGGTAAGTATCGGGCAATTCATCATCAATTCTAGTATGGGCTTCACCATTGGGTATGCAAGGCAAATGATCAGCCATGACATGTCTTTTATTGGGTCTCACCACAACGGTAAAATTAAACTCAAGAATGATTAATAACCTCGTGTAATTCTCCCCGTGGAACATGGTTTGTTTACTAGATACAACAACGCTTGATGATCCACATAAAAAACAAACTTGTTGGCAAGAAGGCGATAGAGAAATTTGTTTACAATATAAATCATAGAGAACCCTTTTCAGTGTGTAGTGGTGTAGTTCCTCTCAGCATCATTCAATTGGCGACTTGCAAAGCTAATGGGGTAGTCCAATTTATGTTCTTCTGGTTAAGTTAGAACACACCCAATGGAAAAGTTTGATGCATCAATATGCACATGGAAAATCACATTCCAATCGGGCATTCATAGGATTGGGGCACTTTTCAAGGCCCTTTTTAATAACTCATAAGCATGGTCACACTCCATGGTCCAATGAAATTCAGTAAGAAACTTGTACAATGGGCAAGCTATCTCAGCAAAGTTTAAAATAAAATGCCAATAATATCCAACATGGCCCATGAACCTTTGAACTCATTTATAGTTTATAGATGGTGGCAAATTGGAATGGCTTTATTTTTTCTCTCACATGTGAAAATCCCATTCTTGGACACTCTATGTCCTAAAATGACTCCATGTTTACCCCAAAATTGGCATTTGAAAGCACTAGGGTTGTGTGAACATGACCCACTTTTGTGGCTATAAGAAACTTTTTTGTAAATTCTTGTTCTCATAGACCACAAAAAACCTCATCAAAACCTTTTAGGGATTTTTTCTCAAGGCATGTAGGGTGTTGATTTTTTTGGGAAATATATAATTTCATGTAAAATTGTTATCTTTTAAGAGACATCTTTTGGGTACAATCAAACAAAAATTCCTTAGATCTGTAGACACCTTTAAAACCTTCAAAGAACATTGAAACTTTTTTGAAAAATACATGGATATGTATACAATGAGAATCTATGCATATACTATGTTTAGAAGAAAAGTCAACTTGTTTGAAGCCTCAAAAACATGTATATTGTTAAATTTAAAGCCAGTTTTATGGCTTCTTACTATTTTTAGACAATTAAAATTTTCTATTTTACACTGTTTTGGAATAATGGTATACTAGAATTTTACTCTATGTCACAGGACCACAGTCTTAGAACCAACATTTTAGAATGAGGTCCCAAGCCACTATTGTGGCTCAAGCCACTTAAATGGCCCAAACACAAACCTAGTCTTAATGAGATGCGATACAATCTACACCATTCAAGCACTTTTTCTCAATATGATAAATTTTCTTTCCAAGAAGAATTAACACAAAGGTCATCTAAAAAAGCTTCGCAAAACTCCCTTAAATATTCTCTAAAAGGAGTTTTCATTAATCTTTAGCATGTAGCAGGGCATTGGTTAAGCCAAAAGCTATAACACAAAATGCAAACACCCCAAATTCTGTTTATAAAAGGAGTTTTAGCTTGGTCCTCTAGTGCAGTCATGATTTGATTGTAAATAGAGTACCCATCTAAACAACTATAAGATTCCTTTCCTACAACTGTTTCAAGCACATGTTCCGAATATGGAAAGTTAATGGTCTCTCTTAGTGGCAGCATTAACCTTCTTAAGATCCACACACACTTTGAGTTTTTTGTTATTTTTTGGCACAATAACAATTGGAGACACCCATTCTAAGTGCTCAATAGGGTATTATGAATCCACATTTGGTAAGCTTTTTGAGTTCTTCTTGAACAATCTTTGCATACTTAGGATTCATTGAGTAGGGTCTTTGTTGGACTGGTTTAGTAGTGCTAATCATTGGAATTGTATGTTGCACTATGGAAGGTGGAATGCCCTTCATGTCATGATATGTCCAAGCAAATATGTCCTTGAATTTTTTGAGGAGCTCTCTTAAGTACATATTCCTCGGTCTCTGTTAGTTCTTGGGCAATGAAATATCTTTGGACTCCTTATCTAGATCTGCTAACTCTATTTCCTTAACTATCATTGGACCATCATAGACTCCATTACTTACATTGATAGGCATTCTTTGGGCCTTTGTATACACAACCTTATGCTCCTCTCCGTGGTGTAGCATTTGAAATTCTCAGGTTCAGGGTGTAAGTCTGTGGGATCTTATTGTGCTGTGGACTGTGATTTCACTTATGCTTCCCTTTGTTGTTGAGATAACTCTCAAATTTGGTGTCTCCTTACAGTATCCCTATGGACTTACCTCCAAAACGAGGGGATGATGACCATCAAATTGAGCTCCTACCAGGAAGCTCACTGCTTAACAAGCCTCCTTATAGTGTTTCTCAAGCTCAACAAGAGGAGATTATGAGGCAAGTGCATGAACTAGTAGACAAAGGGATGGTGAGGCCTAGCTCCTCTCCTTTTTGTTCTCTAGTCCTTTTAATGCAAAAGAAAGATGGTATATACTGCATGTGTGTGGACTATTAAGCGCTAAACCATCTCACTTTCAAAAACAAATTTCTTGTACTGCGGGTCAAAGATCTGTTTGTTGATAAGCTATAAGGTTTGACCCGCTTCAGTAGAATTGACCTTAAAAGTGGCTATCATCAAACAATGATAGTGAATGAAGATATCGTAAAGACCGCGTTCCATAAAATGTTTGGTCTTTATGAATATCTTGTCATGCCTTTTGGTTTGACAAATACTCCAACGACGTTCAATCATTTATTGGAGAAAATATTTAGACCCTATTGCAAATTCATTGGAGTGCTCTTTGATGATATCATCATCTACTCCAAGTCCTTGGAGGAGCACAAGCAACATCTCCAGGTAAATTTTTAAGCTTTGAGGAAGAACAAGCTTTTTATCTATCAAAAGAAAAGCGAATTTTTCCTTCAAGAGATTCAATATTTAGGTCATATTATCTCTCAAGATGGTATCCATATGAATCCATCAAGCTTGGAGGTAATAAAAGCATGGCCTAATCCAAGGAATCTACATGAGCTGAGATGCTTTATTCGTATGTGTGTGCATACTATAGATGCTTCATTGCCAAATTCTCTCCAATAGCAGGACCATTGCATGACTTAACAAAGAAAACCGTTAAGTACTCATGGACTGCTAAAGAACAAAATGTTTTTGACAAGCTCAAAGATAAGCTTACCTCCCAACCAGTCCTTATGCTTTGGGATCTCTCAAAGCCATTTGAGGTCCAATGTGATGCTTGTGGTGATTGTCTTGGAGCAGTTTTGCTTCAAGAAGGACATGCAATAGCATATGAGAGACGAAGGTTCAATGCCAATGAATGGGTCTTAGGCATATACAAAACAAAATCTTTTAGCTGCTCTATAATGGAAGCACTATCTTTTAAGGACTCCATTTATTTTGCAAATGGACCACCAAAGTCTCAAGTACTTCATGACGCAAACTAAGCTTTCCGACAAACAAATGAGGTGGGCAAATTTTCTTTCGTAATTTTATTTTCATATTGCTCACATTGTTGTTAAGCACATCAAGGGGCTAATCACTTTCACGATGACCAAGAGTTAATGCGGTGTCTATAGCAACTCACAATGAACTGTCTTCTATGATAGATAAGTATGTGACTGGACCTAACTTTACAGACATAATGTGCATTGGGGAAGAAAGAAGAACCATTCACCTTGCAGGATGGTTATCTTCTCCATGGCAATAGGCCACTCCCTTCGTGAGAAAGTCATGTATGAATCCAATGCTCCTGCCTATGCGAGGCATAGAGGCATTCAAACTACTCTTTGAGGAGCAGAGACACACTTCTATTGGCCTACCATGAAAGTGGACATACAATAGTATGTTTCAAAATGTGTTGTATGCCAAAAGACTAAGTATGATAGAGGGAAGCAATCTGGATTACTCCAGCCATTTCCAATCCCTAATTTACCATGGGAGATTATATCCATGGATTTTATTTTTGGATTACCCAAGTCTATCGATGAGAATACGTGAATATGGACAATAGTCGACATGTTTAGCAAGCAAGCACACTTTATTCCTGTCAAAAAGACTATTAAGGCACACGAAATGGCAACTCTCTTCATATCTTAGAGTTTTAAACACCATGGATTTCCAACATCCATCATGTCAAATAGAGATCCTAGAATGACCAGTAATTTATGGAAAGGTCTCTTTGAAAATCTAGGTACAAGATTGAATTTGTCTTCGCCCTATCACCCACAAACGGATGGCCAAAGTGAGATAGCGAGTCTTACGATACTCGATCTACTAAAGACTTATGTTACAAAAGTAGAGCAATGCTCACAATGGAATAAAAACTTACCCCTTGTAGATTATGTGTACAATAATACTGTCTATACTACTACAGGAAAAGAACCTTTTGAGATCATAGAGGGAATACCTAAAAGTCCCTTGCTATTTAAAGTACATAGGAAGATCTTTTTTGTTGATCAGTATAGCAGTGGCCTACAAGAATCTTTTCAAAAGATTAAGGAGGCTATATCCATCTCTCAACAAAGGCAAAAAGCTGTCGTTGACAAGCATTGAAGGGCCTTAACATTCAAAGAAAATGATTGGGTCTTACTCAATTTTCCCAAGGCTTGATTGAGGCAAACTACGAGAAAAAATCCTACGGGCCACCAAAAGTATTATGCTAAGTTAGCAAAAAGATACTATGGTCCTTTCTTAATCTTAAAACCAATCAACAAGATGGAAAATGCGAATGCTTTCTAAATGAACAATTTTTTTGTCTTATAAGACTAATCCTCTTTTGTGCACAAATTTAAATAGTATGCATGCTTAGAATCATGTTTGTGATGATGACATCACTCAAACACCAAGTAGAATTTGTCACTCTTATTTGGGAGTATGATATGGACTAAAGAGCAGACATGCTTACCATAGCTAAGTCTCCCCAACACCAAATGGACTAGTCATCCACTCTCGAATGATGTCGTAGGGTAAAAAGGGATCCTCTACTCGCTAAGAAACACAGACTAATGACTAAAACTTTATCTTTTCTACCTCATAGTCGAGGACAACTATGGTTTCAAGGGAGAGATAATGTCATAAACTCTAATATCTAACCAATCCAAATGATTTTCTCATATTAAATTGATCACTTAATGTGGGAGAATAAACGGGAACAAGGGTTAGGATATAGACATGTGCTTATGGATCTATCTCAACACGGGGCCAAGGTAAAAGGGTCCAAATGAGAGATGGTATGTCAAAGAGAAATGCTACCTAATGGAGCTTAAAGACCTTAGGGTTAGCTTCATTAAAGACCTCCAAAGGTTAGTATTGAATTATTCCATAGGCCTAGGACCTTAAACAAGCTGGGGCTGACCTTGAGGTGGAAACCCTACCCAAGCTCGAGGTGCTTGTCGTACTTGCTGACTAAGGTGCTTAAGGTATTTGTGGGAACCTTGCCCAAGCTTGAGGTGCTTGTCATGCCTAAATGACTAAGATGCTTGAAGTGCTCAATTCAAACATGATCTCTCAAGAGGCATAAAAGATTGTCATGTTTAAATGATTAAGGTGCTTGAAGTGTTCAATACAAACATGATCTTTTAAGAAGCATAAAAGACACATGTCGAGATCCTTCCCATTTTGCCCTCATGATGTGCTTGAATCCTATTGGATAGGATTTAAAGGGATACAATGAGAATTTAGATGCATTTAAATAAATAATTAAGCTCTTTCTCTTAAAGAGAAAAAAGAGGACACTTGTCCAAATGATATAATTAAATAATACAAGAGAGAGAGAGAGAGAGAGAGAGAGAGAGAGAGAGAGAGAGAGAGAGAGAGAGAGGGTCTGACCAAGCATGAGAGGGGGGGCTGATTTGGGCATCCTTATACTTCCCCCCCCCCAACACACACACACACACACACACACACACACACACACACACACACACACACACACACACACACACATTGTGTGAAGTGCAAAGTGCAAGAGCTCCATCTCCTTCTCCAAGCTTGTTGAGAAGTTGAGAGCCTACACCAACACTATTGGCTATGGAATGCAAATCCAACCAAGAGCCATGCTTCAATGCTTAAGCTTTACATCTTCTTCATCTTCATTACTATGCTATTATGCTATGCTAAGCAAGAAGAGTGATGATAAGTGAGGAACTATTTCTTTCTCCTATGAATGATTCTTCTTCCTCTTCCCTACCCTCATTCCCCGCTAGCTCTCTCCACCTTCAAAGGTGTTTGAGGCCTTGGGAATGAGGCCAGGGATGGTTAATGCTTTTACAAAGTTTATTTTATTCTTGTGATGCATGAAGCTTTTTATCTTCATAGCATCACCAGGACACAAGGAACACAAAGATTGTATTTTACCAAGTCTCTCTTGATGGGAAAATCTATAATACAAAAGCCTATTGGAGGGGGACTGGCTCCACATAAATCCGGCCCTCAATTGTTGTCAATTTCTCTAAACTCTCTCTCTCTCTCTCTCTCTCTCTCTCTCTCTCTCTATTGCAAAAGTATTGTTCATGCCAAGTTAATTAAGTATTATGGTTATGTTGCTACCGCTAATTAACTTCACCCTCTATGTTCTCCAAGTAGTCTCACAAAAATGCTCACTCTAATTTTCTTAATTCAAAGTTCATAGGCCATTTCCATTACAACAGGCTTCAATGCAGGCACTCGAGGTGTGTCCTTTCATGCCAAACTTGGTCTATTGCCATTGCACATTTAAACTCTATGCATGGTTTAAATGCATTGAAATTTCGGTTAGAATTTAGAGTGCCCTACTTGTCCATAATTGTTATGCATGGTTGAAATGCATTGCAATTCTCATTAAATTCTTGAGTGTTCTACATGTCCATATCTGTCAATTCTTGTTAATCAACCATACCTTCCACATGCATTGCAATTCTCGTTAAATTTTACTCTAAACGTAGGGCATTCAATGGTACTATATGGACCAAAGAAAACTGAGCACCATTGTTTCTCCCTTCTTGCATACATATGATTGTTTTGTGGAGCACGATTATCCTTGAATATTTCTTGAATAGCCTTGGTTAGGACGACCAAAGTCATCTTAGATAGTTTTTACTCTTTGACAAGGGGTTTTATGGTCATTGGCTCTTGACCAATTGCTTGCGAGCTAGTAATTCTGGCTCAACAAACACTTTTTCTCTTACAATCATTAAATTGTCTTCCAATTGGATTGCATTGGTGGTGACTGCTTCCCAAGTAGTGATACCTCTAATGACTAGGCCATTATAGATATCCTCATGTTGTAGTCCCCTAATGAATCTATCAAGCAATTGGTTATTTTTAAAACACTCATCTGGATTACAATGAGAGTTCAAATTCTTCAAGCGATTAATAAAGTCTCTCAGTGACTCACCTTCCTCACGTTGGGCTTTTTGGAGCTGAGAGGCTACAACACAAAGCACTCCCTCTTGTATGTACTCTTTCAAGAACAATCTTTTAACAGTGTGATAGTGCGTGCACTCTCCTAAGAGTGGGATAGTGCATGTGCTCTTCATTCCTTAGGGTTCTATACCAATCCCGTGCCTTCCCACTTAGAGTCAATCTTAAAGCCTTGCATTTATGCAACTCATTGTTCTCTTCTAGGGAATCACATACTTGTTCAAATACCTCGATATGATTTCTAACATCTCTGTCTTCACTATATTTTGTGTAAGCTTGGCTATTTGTACTGCCTTGCTTCTAGGCTCTCTATCAGGTGTACTAAGCATATTTTAAACAATAGATCAACCAATAGCTTGAGAAAATGTTGCCAAGTTGCCCAAGTGAGCAGGTAAAGTGGATAAAGGTGCTCTCGAGACTGCATATGGATTAGGGGTTGGCATTGGGTTTGTCATACAGGATGTCCTTGGGTCCAGCTGGCTTGGTACAACATTATGCCATGCAATGGCCCGAGGTTCATATGTGTTGGCCCTAGGCCTAGTAGACTCGGGATGTGACATGTTAATGCTAGCCAATATGGCTCCACTAGAATAAGGGATTGGATAGGGTGGTAGTGGAGCATAAGTTGTCGAAACAATTGGGGGTGTTGGAGCTGTATGAGCACAAGGGGCAGCAGGTACATATGATTGATACACAATTGTAGGTAATGTTGTAGGCATTGTGATAGTCCATGGTGTATTTTTTGCAAACTAAGAATCTTGGTGAAAAAACATATGAAGGATCCATCGGGCTCTTTATCAAACTACAAGACAATTTGATGTTGCTAGTCTCTAGCATCAAGGCTGAATATAAATGTTGCTAGTCTCTAGCATCAGGGCTGAATATAAATATGCTATAGCTGGTGAAAGCATCTTACTTTAGGAAGATATATACAATTGAATCTATGATTTGAGCATCTAAATCCCACAATATATTCATATCCGTAGAATCTAATGCAAGTCTTGTTATACCATCTTCTAGTCGTATATCTACTATTAATCCTTCCTCCATAGATGACAATTTTTTTTTGTTGCTGACATTGATTTTGTATGTTACTATGTGGTAGCTATTAACCTCTTCTTCTATAACATGTGCTGCCTTTTCCTTCTCTTTCACTTTATTTATCTCCTCTACATGCCGATTTTTCTACTCAGCCCTGGGCGTGGTATTCACATCGTGGGTGACTTCTACAATCTTCACCGCCTCAGGCTTTGATGGAGGAATAAGCGAAATTTCCTTCATTTTATTATCCATAAATTTGTTGGGCTGGAGAAGCTTATCATATCTCCACCTTAGTCTTTTCAGAGTGTAATTGTCTTTGTCCATAATCATTGCCCTGTGTGCATGTGCTGCAACAATTGTTATGTCATTGAAATATTCCAACAAAAAATCCTCTACTGCCTCTTGTAGTGCTAGCAATGCAGCAGGTTTCCACCTTATGGTCCCAAAACATGCTTCCTCACATATTGACCTGACTAGTCTTTGAAATGGAAGCTTTGGTACTATAAGCTCGATACATTTCTAAGCCTTCTTGATTTTCTTAAACAGTCTTATGTGTCTTTGTAGCCTATTCATCCTTGAAGCTTTTAATATTTTCATGGCCTTCCCTGGTCTCTTCTTTTTACTAGTAGATCTTCCTCTTGCTTTAGCAGCAAACTTGGTCCTTTGCTTGTCTTTCTTGCAGTCATCTTTGTTCTTTCCATTTACCTATAAGCCAATCTCTCTCTCTCTCTCTCTCTCTCTCTCTCTCTCTGTCTCTCTCTCTCTCTCTCTCTCTCTATGTCTCTCTCTCTCAAGCTCTCTATCTCTCCCTAGCAATCTCTCTCTCTCTCTCTCTCTCTCTCTCTCTCTCTCTCTCTCTCCCTCTCTCTCTCTCTCTCTCTCTCTCTCTCTCTCTCTCTCTCTCTCTCTCTCTCTCTCTCTCTCTCTGAGTGGCATTATGGCAAGCGGGAACAATCTAGCGAATATTAGAATGTTATCTGCGCGCCATTGTGCACACAAGGGCTCAAGTTTTTTACCACAACATGAAACTTATTTTCTCTCTCTCTCTCTCTCTCTAATAATCTCTCCCTCTCTCTCTCTCTCTCTCTCTCTCTCTCTCTCTCTCTCCCCCCTCTCCCTAAGATTGCTCTCCCTCTCTCTCTCTCTAACAATCTCTCTCTATCTCCCTCTCACTCGCTCTAAGATCTCTCTCTCTCTCTCTCTCTCTCTCTCTCTCTCTCCCCCCCCCCCCCCCTTAGAGTGGCATTATAGCACGTGGGAACGATTTAGAGACTGATAGAATGATATCCGTGCGTCATTGTGCACTCAAGGGCTCTAATTTAAACCACACCATTAAAATTATTTTCTATCACACATAGGGACACACACACACACACACACATCTCGAGAAAAAGTGTTAATATGGTGCACGTAAGATGTTTAGCTTAACGTTGTCAGGCATTTTTTGGGTGGAAATGAAGTTGCTAATCCATGCTAAAAAGCTTGCTCACTAGCTTCGAGTACATAGATGTACATAATGCTTTGAGTTTTCGGAGTGCTCTTGTAGAATTTATGTATAAAGGCTTGGTTCTACTTAGTCATTTGCAAGATTTTTGGGTTGTTCAAACTTCCAAAAGGTGGTTTCTAATAAGTTCTTTCAGTCGTGCTTGATAGCCGGTGAATCGGACTCATACCTCATGTGTTACATGTATTGGAGGTGGATGGTACCCTACTTCGAAAGTGGATGCGGATGCATGTGAGGAAAGGCAAGTGGGCTGATTTGATGGATTTAATTAGAAAAAGTGTGGCTGAGAATTTTTGGAAATATCCGAAGTGATAAGCTCCGAGCCGGGCTTTATAACACTGTATTTGGTGCTCGGAGTTACGCCACGCCTCTGCCAAGATTGCTCGGTGTGGGGAGCAAAACAGGCAATTTATTGGCTCAATTGGGGAGGTGGAAGGATGGTTCCAAGTGGCAATGGAATAACCCCACATGGGGGGGAGCAATTGAAAATTGGAGGGTATAAGGGGGGGAGTGGGTACCCCCTAAGGGTGTATCAAAGGAGTTAATGGAGCTTCTTGGCCTTGCTTGTGAGGGCTCGCGGAATTTGGTGAGAGGCGGGGGTGCCCAATTTGTGTTCCCACTGCTTGGACAGGCCCCCTGCCCATTTTTTGGTCCCCGAAAACTGTCCCCCCCACTTGCCTTGGTCAAAAAGTGACCGACATCCCATTTTTAACCCAAAAAAGGCTCAAAATGGACCAATAAAAAGGTGCCCAAAGGGGGAAATGAAGTCGGCTAAGAGGGGAGAGAAAATCCCTTGGGAAAAGAGCCAAAAAAGTCCCCCTTTAATAGTTGCATTTCTCTGCACACCTGCAAACACTTTCCAGAGACCTCCTTTCTGGAGCTTTTTCAAAACCCCCGAACTTCAAATGCTTGTAATTTTCTCATTCCTTATCGGAATCAAGCATATGATGCTCTACAGACATCTTGTGAGCCAATCTACACAATTATGTTCTCTCATTCTCCTAATTCTAAGTGTGGTTTCTGCTAGAGCTGTTCTTCTCCAAGCTTTACAGGTGTTTAACACATGTGAATTCGACAGTGTAGCTGTTGTTCTTTCTGACGGTGTGATCGCTGCAAGGCTATAGGGGCATTCATTTTCATTTTTGTTTGCACTTCACATCATTTTGGTGCCCCCATGGAGGAGAAATCCTCATGTGCTCCAATTTTTGCAAAATTTGTCCACTATGCAGGGAGAGAATGTAAAGGGGATGTGGGTCCTTATGGACAACAGCCTATGTATGTGCTATTTGTGGACAATATTTGAGGCAATAGTTTAATTTGGATTGCAGCCTTTGTGAGGGTCGTGAGGTTTTGTGAAGCCAAGCACTAGGGGCCGGGTTACTCAGTGTGAGGTGGATTAGGTACTAGAGCGATCCATCGACATCCCTTGAGCTTACGACGTCACATGTAAGCTTTTTAGTGGCAATCAAACATGGCAGACGAGTTTCCACAGTTTCATGGATTGCCTAACGAAAATGCAGAGACATTTATTGAAAAGTTGGAAGCAATTGCTTACTGCGCAATATACTAGACCAAGCTATATTGTTGCGGCTGCTGCAATATAGTTTACAAGATGAGGCAAAAGTTTGGTTACACAATTTTGAGGAGTTGATGCAGGCACAAAACCCAGGGGTGGTTTTGGACTACAATCGTGTGAAGCAAGCTTTCCTGGCACAATACCAATCCATCGAAGTACCTGATGAAGTTTGGCATGAAATTCTGGGATACACTCAAACGGCTAGTCAAAGTGTTGATGATTTTGTCATGCAGTTCACTCGTTTATGGGATAAATGGGCCCGGGCTTTGGGAAACAAGATCCCTCCATCCATGTTAAAGAAGGACCGTTTTGTGGCAAACTTAAAAGAAAGTTTGAAGTTCAAAGTTGAGCTAAAAAGGCCCGCCACCTTCGAGGAGGCAGTCGCCATTGCCAGAGAGAAATAATGGAAAGCTCAAAGGCTTAATGAATACAGGAAAGCGGTCCCTGAGAAAAATAATGGTAGCCAAAAGGAGGAGAATCAGGCAGAAGCTGGAGGCCAACCTATCCAAAGGGCTGCTAGTACAAGACATGATGACCATGATGCAGGAATTACGACTTAGAGTTCTTGGTGGTGGAGGTGGTCGTGGTCGTGGATGTGGTAGAGGGATGTCTCAGGCATGTGAAGCTCATCCTAATGCTAACCAGGGTCATGGGCAAGGTGGTTTTGAGCCACAAAGGAGGTTCATTGCTACTTGTTATAATTGTGGTGAGCTTGGTCACATCATCACTTATTGTCCAAAGCCAACAAGGATGGGAGGGGATATGTTTTCACTTCCTCAACAGATTCCTAACAGAGCTAATGATTATGCATTGGATATACAGGAAAATCAAGCCTCAACCTTTGGTGGTCATGTGGGTATTGTGCGGGTAGAAAAGACAGACGCAAATGTGTTACCAGTAGGCAAAAGAGAGAGGGAAGGCTATGCAGCACCAGGGCCTAGTCGAAAGAAAGGGAAGGAGAAGGAGGGTGAAGATACAAAAGTCAAGAGAAAGAGGAAGCCTTGTAGACGATTTGAAGTGGCAGATTTGCCTTTGGGAGAAGGCCAAACAACTTACAGTTTAAAGGAAGACGTGATTGGGAGGAAAGTAGATTGTACTTTTTGACAATTGATGAATATGGTGCCCAAACTCAAAAGGCAGTGGAAGTCATTAGTGAATCCAGAAAAAGGGCCGAAGCATGGACAATTTAGAGTGTTGTCCATGGGAGAGTTACCCGACATGTGTCCTGTGGTGAATGCTTGGCACACAGGTGTGGGCATGGGAGAAGCCTACATTGATGGAGGTGCTCAAGTTTGTGTGATCACACAGTCATGTGTCGAGAGACTGGGTCTCATTACATGAGGAAGCTTTGGATTTTGGATTTGACTAGCAAACCATGCCAAGGTAAAATGTTTGGGGATGATTAAGAATGTGGAAGTTGAAGTCTTTAACGTGAAAGTTATGGTGAACTTTCATGTTATGCCAGCTGGTCTAGGAGCCTTTCCTCTCATTTTGGGACGACCTTGGTTGAGAGCTATTGGTGCCATGCAAGATTGGAGCAAGGGCACAATCGGTGTGCATGGCAAGAAGGGTGAAAAGAGGGTTTTTGATATGACTACGAAACAACCTATGGCACTTGAAGATGTGAGTGAGAATGATAAGTCCGAAACTACCAATGATGATAGTTTTGAAGACTCAGAAAGTAGCACTACTTCAAGTTCCTGTGATGAGGGTGAAGTGTTATTCTTGTTGTTAGAAAAGGAACAAAGAGAAGTTAGTGAAGTGCTACAATTATCAGGGAATATAAATGCTTCAAGCCGTTTAGAGCAACTTTAAGAGTTGATGCAACCTAAACAGGAACTGCCAGTGAAGAAAGAGTTGATTCAAAATATGCTGAGTACTGATTTGACACAAGGAGAAAGAAGGGAGTACTTAGCAATGTTGGAAATGTTTCCAAAGCTTTTTATTAGCTCATATCAGGAAATAAGGGGTTTTGTTGGGGATCCTGTGAAGATCGAGCTAGTTGAAGGGGCAAAACCAATCAGATAGAAGTTAAGGAGGATGTGCAAGGAGTAGATGAATGCCTTAAAGGAAGAAGTGGATAAGATTTTGGATGCAGGGTTCATTGTGCCAGTGGATAATGCTGAATGGGTAAGCCCTGTAGTAGTCACCCCAAAGAAAGATGGGTGTTGGAGAGTATGTGTTGATTACAAGCCACTAAATGCAGTGACCAAGAAAGATCCTTATCCTTTGCCTTTTATTGATCAATTGCTAGATGCAGTGGCAGGTTTTGAAAGGTACAAATTTTGCGATGGCTATTCAGGATACTTTCAACTTATTCTTGCTCCTGAAGATAAAAAAAAGACCACCTTTATCACCCCATGGGGTTGTTTTTGCTTTTGCTACCTTCCTTTTGGGTTAACAAATGGGCCGGGAGCTTTTGAAAGGAAAGTAGACTGGGTCCTTGCCCCATTTCTTGGGAAGTTTGTCAAAGGGCTCATAGATGATTTCTGTGTATACAGTTCAAGGAAAGAGCTTGTTCAGAAGCTTGAAATGATGTTGGCAAGGTATGATGAATGCGGGGGTCAGTTAAACCCCAAAAAATGTCATTTGGTGCAGCCAAGGGTGAAGCTTTTTGGACATGTGATTTCAGAAAATGGGATTGACGCAGATCCAGAGAAAGTGGAAGCCTTATTATTACTGTCATCCCCAAAGGATACAAGACAATTGGCTACTTTCATTCAGAAGGTTAAATATCTGTCTCGATTCATACCTTTGGCATCACAGTTACTGTACCCACTGCAGTAAGTGGTTAAAAATGATCCATTGGAGTGGACACAAGACTGTGAAGAAGTTTTCGATAAGGTCAAAGAAGTTTTGAGGACACTGCCTATTATGCAAGCTCCTGATTGGGAGAAATAATTTTATGTTAACCCATCAATTGGAGATGATGCCATTGGGGCTATGCTATTGCAAAAAGGGAAGGAGTCCAAGTATATGAAGCCTGTTTAATATGCTAGCCGGGTTAAAACCCCTCATGAAAGAGAGTACTCAGAGATTGAGTTGGTGATGATCAGTATGGTCTATGCTTGCAGATGATTCAGGCATTACCTAAAGTCGTTCACTTTTCTCACCAGCTATTCATTGCTACTTTAGTTATTTAATAACTCAAATATATCAAAGACAGTGATGAAATTGGTTATAGAACAGCACGAATTTCAATTCATTTTTTTTTGGTGGAAGAGAGTACTCGGGCTACCCTAGCAGATTTACTCACTTACAAAGAGACTCCTGTTTTGGTTAAGGAAGAGGTGGTGCAAAGGAAGAAGGTAAAAACTCTTGCTATATCCAATGTTTCACTGTTATATTTTGATGGCTCTTATCGAAGAAGTCATGAAGCTGCTTCTGGAGGGATTGTTGTCTATGATGCACAAGGAAATTTTGTGAGGAAACAAGGGTTAAAGCTTGATGCGAAAAGTAATAATGAAGCAGAGTACATGGACCTTGAGAGCGGTCTGCACATTTGCTTACAATTGGGAATTAAATGCCTGCAAGTCAAAGGAGATTCCTTGTTGGTGGTGAAGCAGGTATTGGGGTGTGGAAGAATAAGAACCCTAAGTTGAAGAATTTGTGTTTCAAAGTGAAATCTTTGCTTAAAAAGTTTGAGGCATGGAGTTTACAGCATATTGAGAGGTCTCAGAATGAAGAAGCTCATGATGCTACCCAAGAAATGATCACCTGTGTGTTTGTGTTGAAGGCTGATGCCCCTCTATATCATGGAAGAGAAGTGCTATCGAAGGAAACGGATTTTCTGCTTACAGGTGTTTTACCTGAAGATTGCCATCATCCAAAAAGTATGCTTTTATGAGAAGAGTCAAAAAGTACAAATGCTTGATGATGTGCTTTACATGAAAGGAAGTGATTTGATATTGTGACGTGTGCCCTGGAAAGAAGAAATCTATAAGATTTTGGAAGAGAACCATGAAGGATCCTGTGGTGGACATTTTTCCATGAAAATTATGCTACATAAGATTTTACAAGAAGGCTATGTGTGGCCGAGTGTCCAGTGGGATGTGAACCATTGGTGCAAGTCTTGTTTGTCTTGCCAGAAGATGGGGAAGAGAATTTTGAAGCCTGAATTGCAAAAGACGATTTTAGCTTTTGATGTATTTGAAAAATGGGGTCTTGATGCTATTGGACCCTTACCCATGAATGGTAAAAGAAATGCTTACATTCTGATAGCAGTGGATTATTTGTCACGTTGGGCAGAAGCTAAGGCTGTCAAACATATTACAAGTAAAGAAATGGGGAAGTTTGTGTATGAAAATACATGCTGCAAGTTTGGTGTGCCTTTGGAACTACTTTCGGATCGGGGACCAGGATTTAGAGGAGAGTTGTTTGATTTCCTTTGTGGAAAGCTTAATATACAACATAGGTACAATTCTCCTTATTATCCACAATGCAATGGTCTTAATGAGAGATTCAATGGGGAGTTCGTGAATATTTTGAAAAAATGGCTCAGACACATGGGAAGTCTTGGGATTCAGAGTTGCCTTGTGCACTATGGGCTTATAGAACCGCTATCAAAACAAGCACAGGGTTTTCTCCTTATCACTTGATTTATGACAAAGAAGTTTTATTGACTATTGAAGTGGAAATCCCTGCAGTTAAGTGGTTGTCATTGGAAGGTGAAGAGCAGTGAGATGCTTGGCAGAAAAGATTGTTGGATTTACAATGCTTGCAATTAGACAGAATTTTGGCCTTGAGTCATTATGAAGAAGTGTCAAAGAAGACTCAGATGAAGGCCAATGAATGCGTCAAGGATAAAGGAATTGAAAAGGGTGATCTTGTGTTGTGGTACAATAGTAAATTGGACAATACTTTTCAGAAAAAGTTTTAGATTAAGTGGGAAGGTCCTTTTACTGTTGTAAACAAATTTGAAAATGGCACATATTAGTTGGAAAACTTAAATGGTGCAGAGCATAAATACCGTGTTAATGGTTATAGATTGAAGAAGTATCTGGCATGTTTGATGACAATTGTTACTGATGAAATGCTATCAATAGAAGGAGACAATGCGGAAACATCTGAAAATGTGGATGAGGTTTTTGGGGATGAAATGCAGCAGTTTTTCATCCTAGGGACCTCTGTTTGTCATGAATGACTAAGCAGGCAAGGGGGGGTTGGCAAGCTATGTCATGCATTTTTTGGGTGGAAATGAAGTTGCTAATCCATGCTAAAAAGCTTGCTCACTAGCCCCGAGTACATAGATGTACATAATGCTTTGAGTTTTTGGAGTGCTCTTGTAGAATTTATGTATAAAGTCTTGGTTCTGCTTAGTCATTTGCAAGAGTTTTGGGTTGGTCAAACTTCTAAAAGGTGGTTTTTAATAAGTGCTTTCAGTCGTGCTTGATAGCCGGTGAATCGGACTCATACATCATGAGCTACATACATTGGAGGTGGGTGGTACCCTACTTAGAAAGTGGATGCGGATGCATGCGAGGAAAGGCAAGTGGGCTGATTTGATGGATTTAATTAGAGAAAGTGTGGCCAAGAATTTTTGGAAATAGATGAAGTGATAAACTCCGAGCCGGGCTTTACAGCGTTGCATTCGGTGCTCGGAGTTACCCACCACGCCTCCGCCAAGATTGCTTGGTGTGGGGAGCAAAAGAAGAAATTTATTGGCTCAATTGGGGAGGTGGGAAGATGGTGCCAAGTGGCAATGGAATAACCCCACATGGGGGGGAGCAATTGAAAATTGGAGGGTATAAGGGAAGGAGTGGGTACCCCCTAAGGGTGTATCAAAGGAGTTAATGCAGCTTCTTGGCCTTGCTTGCAAGGGCTCGTGGACTTTGGGGAGAGGAGGGGGTGCCCAATTTGTTTTCCCACTGCCTGGACAGGCGCCCTGTCCATTTTTTGGTCCTCGGACACTGTCCCCCCCCACTTGCCTTGGTCAAAAAGTGGCCGACATCCCATTTTTTACCCAAAAAAGGCTCAAAATGGACCAATAAAAAGGTGCCCAAAGGGGGAAATGAAGTTGGCTAAGAGGGGAGAGAAAATCCCTTGGGATGAGAGCCAAAAGAATTCCCCTTTAATAGCTGCATTTCTTTGCACACCTGCAGACACTTTCCAGAGACCTCGTTTTTGGAGCTTTTTCAAAACCCCCGAACTTCAAATGCTTGTAATTTGCTCATTCCTTATCGGAATCAAGCATATGGATGCTCTACAGAAATCTGCACGAGCCAATCTACACACTTATGTTCTCTAATTCTCCTAATTCCAAGTGCGGTTTCCACTAGAGCTGTTCTTCTCCAAGCTTTACAGGTGTTTAACACATGTGTGAATTTGACGGTGCAGTTGTTGTTCTTTCTGACGGTGTGATCGGGGCAAGGCTACAGGGGCATTCCTTCTCATTGTTGTTTGCAGTCCACAACATAGGGTCGTCTTCACACACCATTGTGGAACCTCGTCAAATTTTTGAAAGGTTGTCATTTTGGCTTGTGTAATAGTCCCAATATCATACCATTTTGAGTTTAGCATTCACACAAAC
Organism: Adiantum capillus-veneris; assembly: GCF_014529385.1. Taxonomy (NCBI): domain Eukaryota; kingdom Viridiplantae; phylum Streptophyta; class Polypodiopsida; order Polypodiales; family Pteridaceae; genus Adiantum; species Adiantum capillus-veneris. The sequence continues at coordinate 44,168,998 of NC_140944.1, forward strand.
ACCCACAACACTACTCTCTATCTCCTCTCCGTGTCTCTCTCTCATACCTGTAGGTATATGTGGATAACAATACCCTCTACGTTGTCACCTTGTGCACTGCTCTTTGAAGTCTTGTCCCTCTCTGTCTTTGTCTCTCTCCCTATCTCTCGCAATGGATGCTGACACTATCCTCTTCTCCATCTCTCTCTCTCTCTCTCTCTCTCTCTCTCTCTCTCTCTCTCTAAGGTGCTACAATAAGCATGCCAACGAATATTGTGCAACCAATTAAGTGTGAAAGTGACCTCTCAATCAAAATTATACGGTGCAATAAATGCCCACTAGTTACTTTTAGCTGTTTGACACGTGTAAAACATGTAGTTATTTTCCGTGCATGTCAGCAATGGTACTATGAATGATTTGATTATGTTTGTGTGTGTGTGTGTGTGTGTGTGTGTGTGTGTGTGTGAGAGAGAGAGAGAGAGAGAGAGAGAGAGAGAGAGAGAGAGAGAGAGAGAGAGAGACAGAGAGAGAGAGAGAGAGAGAGAAGGTTCTTCACATTTCACTAGGTTGAGAGAGACATTTCACTTAGGTATATTTCAAAATCTGTAAGTGGAATTACACTAGAATTCATACACAAAGTGAGAGAGAGAGAGAGAGAGAGAGAGAGAGAGGGTTCTGCACATTTCACTAGGTTGAGAGAGACATTTCACTTAGGTATATTTCAAAATCTGTAAGTGGAATTACACTAGAATTCGTACACAAAGAGAGAGAGAGAGAGAGAGAGAGAGAGAGAGAGAGAGAGAGAGAGAGAGAGAGAGAGAGAGAGAGAGAGAGAGATTGAATTATTGTCCACGGAGGTCATATATGACCTATGTAACCAAGAAAGCACACACTACAACGGTTGCATCTCAAGCAAAAGTGTCGATACATATCAGTTAAGGACTGAGGGTCCATTAGGTGAAAAGAAAAGGGGAAGATAAGAACCTAGGGGGGGTGAGATGTGGGGAGAGCCGGTTTGGGATTTCGAAACTCCTGGATGATAGCTTTACCGCTTCGGTAGACTGCCCATTTGCCTTGCTTGCGAGCTTCATGTACCTTCGTGAGCTCTTCACTTTTGTGTTTGAGTTGTAGTGGAGTGAGTTCTTTTGCGATCCAAAACTTGGTGTCTTTGAGAAGACATGATAGTTGAAGCTTGAGTCAATCTTCCCTACTTTTGAATTCAAGGATGGCATGCCCACTTGGTATGGGCTTGTCAGGGTTTCTTGAAGTGATACAATCTATTGCGTTGTATTCGAGCTTGATCGGATTGAGAGTTTCGTTGAGAAAATTGATGTGCTCCGAGAAGTCATTGTTAATCAAGTCCCATGCTTGAGGTAGCCCACCGATGCGGACCTTGAGGGCATTTACTTCTTGGAGTCGTCATTCTCAAAGCTCTAGTGGCACACATGTCTTCACATTTGCAAGTGTTACCGAGTGGGTTTCAATGGCCTTGGCTTTGAATTCTTTCACTTTGGCGGTGGCAAGATTGACCATGGAATCAAGTTGTGCCTCAAGATTGCTTAGACAAGCTTTGAGGTCGCAATTCTCTTCCATGACCTGATCAAGGTCTGCTTGGTGGCACTCAATTCATTTGGATTTGTTCGGGGCTGCTAGGATAGCAGCAAAGCTCAATCGTATTCTCTTCGGGGTATTCGTCGTCATCCTTCCTATGGGAGGCTACTGCTATGAAAATTCCCTCAAATATCCAAATGGAACTGTGAGGAAGCCCTATGGATGTGCTATTGTAAAGAAGCACCCAAGCATCAAATCAAATGGGAGGCTCCCAGTAGTTGGCAGCATACAATGGGACTGCTTCAAATCCCTATGGGAAACTACCTCTGCAAAGTAGCAAAAGAAAAAACTCATTAATCAGTCGGCACCAATATTTGACAGTCGACAAAAATGATAGTCGGATTAGGTGAGGTTGGTAAGGTGGGTGAGCTTTGGGCACAGCCCTTGTGGGACCTCACGGCACCTGTGAACAACGCTTGTGAAGCGAGCAAGGCCGCGACTCTAACGGGCTTGGTGTGGTAGCACGGGCTTGCGGGTCGTGAGATGGGGAAAGGGGGAGGGTGAAGCTGGGCCTTAATGTTCCCCACAGGGCTGCCCCTCGCCCCGAGGGGGGGATTGTGGAAGCAGAGCACGTTGAAGCTAGGGGGGGGGGGAGAGAGAGAGAGAGAGAGAGAGAGAGAGAGAGAGAGAGAGAGAGAGAGAGAGAGAGAGAGAGAGAGAGAGAGAGAGAGAGAGAGAGAGAGAGAGAGAGAGAGAGAGAGAGAGACGATAATTTTACTTGTCTTATTGCGCATGGACGGGTCTTTTTGGTAAGCCAATTGTCTTCCGTGCGCGGTAGAGCACTAAATGGTTATGTAGGGTGATAGGAAATCAAAGAAGACCAAAACAGAGTGAGGGAGAAGACCCTTCCTCTATTTGTTGTCCTAGGGTATGAATATACATAGTATTGGTATGTTGATTGTTCTTTGCGCGACGTGGAGCATATAAGGGGTAGCAAAACAGGGAGAGAGAGGAGTTGGAACTCAAATAAAATGAGCTACTCTAAGTAACCTCTATAAGAAAAAAACATGACCTACAAGAAGAATTTGTCAGAGAGAGAGAGAGAGAGAGAGAGAGAGAGAGAGAGAGAGAGAGAGAGAGAGAGAGAGAGAGAGAGAAATAGAGAGAAACAACTTGCAATTTAGGAGAAATGTGCTATCAAATTCAAGAAAAAAGCTAATTGTTGGTGTGTCCCAATACTTACCTTTTTTTGCCTGTATTATGTCTTTCTTAGGCTTAAGATCCTATAGAATGAAGAGGCAGATGGTGGATCCAGAAATTGTCGTAGCTGAATAGGAAGTAGTAGAGAGCCCACCTAAGTTGCTGAGAGGCACTTTTTAAAGAGAGATGTGAACTTTGCTCTGGCTAAAGATACATTTCTTGGAGTTGATATTGTGGGGACAGAGGAACCCCCCAATGACTCAAAAGCTTCAGAACAGGAAGAAGTGCCTGTAAGCCAGAAGCTTCAAGTGACTACCGCCAAAAAGAGAAACATTGATCTTTCTTCTGCAAGTGAGCCAGCTACAAAATGTAAGAAACGGGTTGAAAATCTTGCATGTGTGGATTTTGCAGTATCTGCAGGAGTTGCCGAAATGTTTGACAAGGTCTGTTCTATCTTCAATGCCCCATTCATTCTGGATGGCATTATAGCTCAGCACAACGATTTCCTCAAGTCTGAAAACGATAAGTTTGAGCTTGAGGTCCACAGGGCAGGGTGGTTCTTGCTGATATGGTTGTGGTGCACTTAAAAGATTGTGATTCCATAGGACGGTCATACAAGAAGTACCATCAACTGCCTATTATCTATAGACCCGCATGGTGTCCTATGCACGAACAAGATTGCAAGCTAATTAAAGAATCCTTTGGGTTCCTTCTATTCTTAAATTCTCTGTTTGCTAGTCTATTGAATGATCCTTCAGAGGTAATGGATGAGGAGGATTTACCACCCGATGAACAAGATGATGAGGACTTGGAGTCCAATGAGGTTCCTGAGATTGAGGAGGATATTAATCTTGAGGAAGAGGCTAAAGAGGTGCAACAAAGAAAATTACTTACAATTAAAACATTTGACATCAAACTACCTTTAGATGTCTCTGGCTTTAATGAGAATCAAGCCACATTGATGCTTCCTAGACTGTCAGACTTCAAATTTGGTGAGATATCATACATTTTCCTCCATGACATTCAAAGTATATTTTCTTTAAGGGAGGACTTTGCACTTGCCACACTCTCCAAATTTCAAGAGGGAGGAGTGGATTTGTATTTGATGACAACAATGACGACGAGGCAATGGAAACCTCTAGTAACCCGATGGAGTGCCTCAAACTCTGCTTTGACAAGGCAGAAAAGTATAGAGAGACACTCCCAGATGAGGCCACCTTCAAAGCTATTGGAAACATCCTCAGGCCATCAACCTGTACTCACAAAGTAGAGGACCGGTTTACGCGTCTCGCACAAGGGTCCACGAGGTCAGTGGACCTATGGAAGGATGACTTATATATGCAAGATGAGAGCCCCCCCCCCCCCCCCCCCCCCCCCCCCCCCCCCCTTGCAAAAAAAAATTAAAAAAATTTGTCACTGTCTTTCTCTAACTCATCCTTTTGTGTACAATCATGGATTGCTGAAAAGGATGACTTTCTTCCCATCGGACAAGAGAGTATCGTGGAAGGGATGCAACACTAGGACAATACCTTGCCAGACTCTGTGAGACACCCATACTAGTATTTCACAATGGAATGTCCCAAGAGGGAAGTACTGCAACATTCGCCCTCAAGACGCTCTCACGCTTCCTAGGTGGACCAATGCTACCACAAAATGCAGACAAAGTTATCCTCGTCGACAAAGTTTTTGCTACAGAATGTTTTGGATACTGTCCGGGGTACACTGGTGGTCGTGCAGCTTATTATTACACATACACAGCAATGGCACTCACTTTGGGGAAACAAAACCCAAATGAACTATTAGATTATGGCAAACATTTAATGATCCAATACAAGGGTAATGTGCCAAAAGATATCCATTTTCTGTCATCAAGTTGAGAGACTTGTGACTTATTTTGTATCTATTATCTCATTAGGCATCTCATGTACATGTTGTGACCTAAAATCAAAATCTCTTGATCCACCTATGGTTAACATATTGCATTGACTCTCTCCACTTTCTATGGCCTTAACAAGCACTGGAGTTGTTGAATGCCTCTACTCGTTTCCGTTTCCTTTGTTGCATATGTCGAATTGCTTGCGCTGTTGCCGAACAATCTGATACATATTTTTGTTGCAGCCGATGAAGGATTCTGCGATAAAACCACTAGAACAACTCTTCAAATTGTTTGCCTTATTGTGAGAGACACCATGACGTGTGTGTCTGAAATATGCATTCGTGGCCAGGTAATGAGACTTTTCCAAGCCTTGGGTGTTCCATATGCCTGGGTTTCCATACTTTTGAATTAAGTATGGTAAGTGATTGAAAATGATGTGATGCAAATAACACAAGTTGTCAGGAATTAACCTTTTAGTCCTTATCATTTAAAAGGGTGCATCAACAATACCATGTAATGAGTAATCTGAATTTTATTCCATGCTGACCTAAATGCTTTCTTTAGTAGCTGAAGCTTCTTCTTAAACTTGTTTAGATCATTTTGTGTCCACTCATCTTTGTCACACATCTAAAATAGCACATTGATGGAACGTCATACTTCACCCTTTGCATTGGGAGTTGTGGGTTTCTGGTCCTTCACTGCCATATGGAGATTTTTCCATTGCTGAAACTCAATTTTATTGACATAAGTGGACTGATATATCCTTCCACGTTTGGTTAGCTTCTTATCTTTGATGCATGTTGGCTTTGATAAAAAACGATGTGCCTTGAACCACTAATAGATGGTTTGCAAGGTACATCTTTATCATTGGTTGACCTTCTCTTGTCCCGCTGGATTTTCACATTGCCCTCATGGAGACCAATCTCTGACAAAACTAGTTCAAGCGCCCCTACTGTAACCTTCTGTTCTTTTGAATTCTTGATTTTCCAAGAAAAACCAATGTACAGATACACCAACTTCTCCACAATTCTGCAAAGAACATGCATTGTACAAATGTGTACATTGACAAGTGGAATATCTAGAACTGGGTGGACATTAGGATCCTCATTGTGGCAAGTAGGTGCCTTTCTCCACCATTTTGGGTCCATCGTCTTTGCAGGCTCCATACAATAAGCATGGAGCCTTTACCATAGCACCCATTCTACAATTATACATACACTTCAGTGTTTTAAGCTCACCTGTAAGATGCCATTGGATCTGAAAGTCTCCCCTCCCATTGACAACCATCACCTTTCCTTGATTCATTTGTTTATGGATGATATCAAGGATGGGGCTTGATGGAACACCCAATATAAAATGTTGTGGTCTTCTTTATTTACCTTCAAGATCAAATCCGCATGAGATGTTAAAGTAAATCTAAAATTAAATCTCAAGAGGGCTCACCAAAGCTGAAGAGAAGGTGGAAATGGAATACCTGAAAAGCACCAAGCCACCATATATTCGTTTCTGATTGAACATTGAAGTATGAAGGATCATCAGTGGGGCATTTTGAAAGAGCCCTATTCATCAATGTTATTGTGATGCATTCTAGCTTCTTCTCTTTGAGGATCTCACACTCATCTAGCTTCAAAACAAAATGGAGAACGCCACCTATCTCTTCAAATGTTACATTTTAGAACTCAACCATTCTAGTTTGCAACAAAGTGAGGTCCATGAAGATACTCTTGTACTCATCGTAGGTTAGAGTTGTTCCTTGAGATCTATAAATACCAGCAATATGAAATGGACATCCAATGAAATCTGTCTATGCATGGTTGAGTTGAAGTCTCTTTTTCCAAAAAATTGCTGCTATTGGTAGAAGTTTAGACTTTATTCCATTCTTCACAAAAATGGAGGAGATAGATTGTTGAATAGCTGAGTACCCTCTCTTACTCACACCAAGGGAGTCAAGTGTGCCCTGTATTTCACTTGCAGACACTGGACTCTTTGTAATAAAATGGTCAACAACATCCCGTTGCAAAACCTTATACTTTTTTTCATGCATTATATCCTTTGCAAGACCACTTGTGATCAAAGGATTCAATTACTTTTCTACATTGGCCTTTGGATCTATGTTTTCTTTGTCTGGATATATACCATGTCTACATAGAAAATATAACAGACATAAGAAAAAACAATGTATAATTGAAATAAATTAAAAGGTTCACAATCCTGACCTCAATGCTTGGATTCTTTTCTTGAGACCTCCAGAGCCAACCTTCAAGGTTTCAAGATTCCGTAGTCTCTTCTTTCACACACGAGCACCTAAGCTTGTATATTTCCTTTGTAAGTTACACACTTTTCATTGGAGTACTACATGTATTTCTTGTGTGCACTCCAAAAGGGTTTTTGGTCCTCACAATGCAAAGTAGAAAGTCGTATAATCTCATTTGCTTGATGGTGAACCATACTTTTTTGAATTTTTGATTTCCCAGTTAGAGCTTTGTAGTAGCCAAGTAAACCATTCTGTCCGTCACCTGCAAAGGTCAATAAAGTAGTCAAATTTACAAATGCAAGGGAGGAATTGGACATAGGATTCAAAGGATAGAGGGACCCATTTGTCCATAAATCTATGTGTTTTGCTCCTTCTACTCTGAGTCTTGCTTTCTCCGTGTGTGTTGCTATTGTGTTTGTTTTACTTTGCTTGCATAAAGGATCATATTCAGAACTCAAATCAATGTGTAGATGATATTTATGACGTTTAGTGAGAAGGTTTGAGGGGCTAGATGAAGAAGCCATGAATACACAGTGAGAAGAAAATTAAGAAACAAAAGAGTATAGCACCATTACTCCCTAGATTACCTACTGCATACAACGTATGGAAAAGAAATTCCCTCTTATATGACGGGGTGCATTTAATATAAGTGAAAAGGGACATTCCATCAATCATTATGGCTGTTATGACTTTGTCAAAAGAATCCACTTCAAATTACACTTTTTGAACAGTTCATGAGGACACCTTTTCTTTTACCACACCAATTTTCTAGAGAGAGAAGGCAAAAAACTGTATTTTCTTAGAAGGCCCATGCCACCAAATGACCTCCCAAGTTTCTTAAAGTATACAATTAACCAATAGGTCACAATGTGCAAGTGTGGAGTGTGCACAATGCATGGTACCCATATGATCACAATGTCATATGTATAAAGCTACCATAATAGCAAAGAGGCTAATCTAGAAAGAGTGAGGCAGAAGCAACTCCAAGCTCCAAGCGCAAGAGGATGAAGTGTGACTCGTTGAGGCCTTTGGTAAGAATGTTTGTAATCATCTGGTTACTTGGATAGTGTTCAATCATGATAGTGCCGCCGCAAGGGTGTGCCAGAAAGAGGAGAATGACCAATATAAATTAGTATTTATCAAAGCCAAATCATCTCACAAGCTGCAAGTGATGCAACAACATTTTCAGACTCAGTCGTAGAAATTGCAACACAACGTTATTTCTTGCTGGTCCAGAAAATAAGACAACCATTTATGAAGAAGCAATTGCCACTAGCAGATCGCATAGATAAATGTGATCCGGCCCAATGTGCATTTGTGTAACCCAAAAGAGATAGAGATTGCACAGAGTCTGATGTTAATTGTCATCGATATACCAAACCAAAATATGTAATGCCTTTTAACTATTTCATTGCACACTTTGCTTTAGACCAATGCTTAAGAGAAGGATGTGCAAGATGTTGTCAAGAAATTAACAACAAACAAAATATCAGGGTAATTGTTCATGCGACCAAATTATAGATATCCAATCAAGTTAGCATAAGGTTGATTTGTGACAAGCTGACCGACACTTTCAGAAGTGTTCTTTGTAGAACTTGAAAGACACGGAATGTGCAAATTTTAGACCAAATTTTTAAATGGTATCTGCAATAAATTTTGATTTTTGAAGGAACAATATACCTTTTGTGTGGTTCCTTTGAATCTGAATGCCAAGACACGAGTGAATCTCTCCAAGATCTACCATATCAAATGTTCAAGACAAAAGTTTTTTCCCTTGCTGAAGAAATCCCAAATCATTGGAAACAAGGATGGTATCATCCACATAAACTGTAAGAATCACAAAACTAACACCTTGGTGATTTATGTATAAGTTGAGATCTGAAGAGTAAGAGATAAATCCTTTTGAGGTGAGAAAAAGATCAAATTTTGTATACCAAACCCACGAAACTTGTTTGAGACCAATAGTGCCTTATGAAGTTGAGCAACAAGGTATAAATTTCCTCTTCCAAATCACCATTGAGGACAGTAGTTTGCACATCCATTTGATGAGCTTCTAAATCAAATTGAATAGCAAATGACAATAAAATTCAAACACTTGTAATATGAATAACTGTTGAAAACGTCTCTTGATAATCAACACTAGTAGCTTGGGAATAATCTTTTGCAGCTAAACATGCCTTGAACTTGTTAAAAGATCCATCTTCTTTTACTTTTGTCTTATTCACCCACTTACACTTAATAGCTGTACGACCAGGAGGTACTTCACTTAGTATCCATGTACCTTTGAAGATAAGAAAATCGTACTCTGATTTCATAGCCTCTTGCCATTGATCCTTTTGTGGAGAAGAGATAGCTTCGATGTAAGTGACATGATCTTTAAAAGTAGAGAAAACATCGTCAACAATATTATCATCATAAACACGACATGAACCATGTTCAAAATCAATATGCAGATCAACAAAAATGTCAAAATCATCATTGGTAACATTCAGAATAAATGTCTCTGAAGAGAAAAGCTTCTTTATAGGAAAAGTTTCATCATCTAAGAGAAACGGAAAATCTTGAAGCAAAAATTCAGTATCATCAGCATCATCCATGGATGAATTTTTGATAAGCTGTTTGTTTAACATATCATCACGATTCATGATTACTTTCTTGGAGCAAGAGTCATAGAATTTGTAGCGTTTGGAAGTTTCAAAATATCCAATAAAAATAACTTTAAGACCAGGAGCATCAAGCTTTGTTGGCGTTTCTTTGGGAACATGAATATAAAAAATACATCCAAAGGTTAAAAAATGAGATACAAAAAGAATATCACATGCCTATGCTATGATGGGTATCTTACAAGAAGGTGCATTAGTAGGAAGATGATTCTGACTAAATACTGCTGTCAAAGTAGCTTCAACCAAAAAAACAGGAGATAATCCAGAATGAATCAGTATACATCTTACATAATTGAGAATACTACGATTCTTTTCATTCGCAACGGTGTTTTGTTGAGGTGAATATGGAATATTGTGTTCATAATGAATTCCAATGTCAGCACAGTAAATCGCAAACGCTTGAGAAACATATTTGCCTCCATTATCACTACAAAGCTTCTAATTGAGGCGACGACCAGTTTGAAGTTCCACAGCCTTGTGGAATTGTTTGAAAACAGATAAGGCCTCAGATTTTTGTTTAAGTAGAAAAATAGTGGTATATTGTGAGTGATCATCAATAAACGTAATGAAGTAATGATGTTGTGATCTCAAAGAAGTTAGATATCCACATATATCAGTATGAACAAGATCCAATATATCATGAAAATGAGCTGTATTTGAGAGAGGAAAGGGTTTACATTTATATTTTCCAAGAGCACAAGACTCACAAATTCCTATCTGGGGATGATCTTTGAGATCCATGCCACAAACAAGATCACAAAGATAAAGATCAAAGACTTTTGATAAATCAACATGAACAAAGTGGTGATGCTATACCTTGAAATCATGATCACTTGGAGCAGTGACAACATTTGGTACAACATCATTGAGAGAGAGTTCAAATAGATTACCATTTCAAGAAGTAGTGGCTATAGTCTATCTATCTCTCTCAATGCGGTATTTGCGATGATCAAATCCAACAAAAAGACCAAGATTAACAAGCCTACCAATTGAAAGATGATTACGTTGAAGATTTGGAACATATAGTATCCCTCACAAAACTCGAGTGGAAGAAGATAAGGTACCAAGATATAAATCTCCAATACCTTTTACTCAACAAGTTGTATCATCCGCAAGAGAAACAACACATTGAATTGGTAGTGGATGATAGTTATGGAGCCACTTAGACTGATATGTCATATTTTTTGTAGCACTAGAATTGATAATAAAAAGTGAACCATCAAGGACATAAAGTATTATGTCTATAGAAACCAAACATACGACGCAACTTGTTTTTGGTACAAGTTACAATGTTGGATAGATTATGCTCTATTAGGATCTTTGTCAAATCGACGCTTATAGCACATATGAGTGGGATGATCATATCGTCCACAATATTCACAAGAAGAAGAAGAATCTCTAGATAAACGTGGTTGTTTAGTGGTAATATTGTGTTCTTCATCATATTAAGGGGCTGAACAATCATTTTTAATATGACCATTTCTGTTGCAGTAAGAGCAGTGCTTGTTAGGAAATTTGAGACGAGAGAAAACATTATCGTGATGACCACCTCTGCGGTTTCTTTGTTGAAATAGACGCCTTCGAGCATAAAAAGCATGTTTCATCTATTGTGACTCAATCTCCTCTTGTGAAATCATAGCTGCATCATGACTAGCATTACGTTGTTCTTGAAGTTGAGAGTATTCAATTAAAGATATGCAAGTTTGGACCATCCTTGTTAGAAAGAATGGTAACAATGTTATCATAGGAAGAGTCCTTCACTGTATCAAGAACAAGTGTAATCAACTATTTTTGGGAGAGAGGATCATCGGAAACAACAAGATGCCTAATAATATATTTGAAAGATTCAATATGTCTCGTCATAGTAGTACCAACTTCATATTATAACTTGGTAAGAAAACCTCTCAAATAAAGTATCTTTGTGATAGATTTCTTTTGAAAGTTTGTAATAAGGTTTTTCCATACGTCATGGGAAGTAAGAAGTTCATACACATCAAGCACAAGAGAATCAATGAGAGTAAAAAGAATGTACTGACGAGCTGCTTTATCACGTCAATGCCAATCTGTATATGCAAGATGCCACTCTTTAAATACAAGTCCTTCAATGACAAGAACATTATCATGATCTTGATCACTAGGTGAAACGGGCATACATGATTTTCAAGAACAACATGAGAGAGTTCATCGCCTTTGAGAATTAATAGCATCTTCCCTTTCCAACCAAGAAATCTTGGGCCTTGAAAAGGAGGAAGAGAACGTTGGCCAAAAGGAAAGCCATTGACGAGAATAGTCATTTCCATATCCGATTACGAGAAGACGTATAAGATAAGATCACTAAATCTTCACACCATAAATGGTGAAGACCGGACTAAGAACGAGAGGATAATATCATAGTCATGATTTTACAATATTCAAAAGCTCAAAGATGATGAGAGAAAGCACCCAAAAAACAGGTGAAAGGAGACGTCAATAATAAAGGAGTCCTCAAAATAGAGTGATGTGAGAGGCAAAATGACGAAAATAGAGTGACGTGAGATGCAATATTGACAGCCAAAATATGAATAGTTAAACGCTAAATTTGATTAAAAAAGTTGATGCTAAAAATAGAAAAATGATTGCAGAGGCTTTACGAAGATGAAACCTGCGTTGTCGGAATGTGTGCGGTCTAGCTGGGAAGGTGCAGAACCTTTGGCTGTGAGAGTTCGTGATGAGAGTCACAAACACTTTGTGAGAAAGTGTTTGTGGAGAATCACCAACCCTCTTTCTAAGGGTGACAAAAAAAATCTAAGAGCGTTTGTGACAGCAAAGTCACAAACCCTCTTTCATGGTATCATGTAGCCTCGACCCCAATTACATAGTCGTAACATCAAACAGTTGAAAGGAATGCTCGAGCTTCCACCTTCACGACGACAATTTTTTGATTTTGCAAAGATTTATGAGCCTCTAAAGTAAATCCCACACACCATTTTTATAAGGGAAAACCCTAATTTACTCCTTTACTAGCTCAGATACAAGATTATGAAGAGGCTGGACTGCAGCACACATAGATTGGGCAACCATGGAAGCTATTACACAGTAGTGATAAATTGCAGGTTTTTTCTATAAAAAGCACCCTTCTCCCTCTTACCCACGGCAATATAGCTGACGTGTCAATTTTTGGGCCATTTTGCCACTTTGGACCAAAACTAAGCCATTTTCAGCTCATTTTTGACCCAAAAAATATCATTTTTGATGCAAAAAATCCCAAACGAAGTCAGGAAAATCCCTAAATGTATGGGATCACTTGCATATTCATAAAAAGCATAGATAAGCACAATTTTTTATCAATATACCATTTTGAGTCACTTTCCATGCAATTCTGCAATGGTGCCTGTTAGTTACTATTTTTGACAGTTTTTGCCCGCATCAGTCTTTGTACGCAAGATGACTGTGCCACCATGAAACACTTGGACTATGTACATTGTCAAACCAAATTAAGCATCTTATCAAGTAAAAAAGCACGCAAATGAGCCACATCTAGGGCCACGACTCCCCGAATAGGTATGTACATGATAGCGACCGTAATAGCCGCTTTAGCATATATCACGATATGTACATTATTGTTTTTCTTTCCATGCATCAAGAAGTGTCAAAAATGAGGTGAATTTTTTTATTTCACACTATGTACGTGTCACGGCACGACAACGTCAAGCTCGATTGTAGTAAAAACATCATAATTTTCTGCTGTGAACTCTGTTTGTTGCAGACCCGGATTCAAATCAAAGAGCGGAGTAGAAGAATGAGTTTTGGACGAGAGTGCAATTGAGGTTTTCTTGATAGCACCTCATTGCATTTTTTTTCTGCTCCAAATTTTGAGTAGAAAACCCTTAAAAATTGAGACGATGTTGAGGGTGTTAAATTACAAATCAACAAGTAAATGTAATCAATGATTCATCACCACATCGATTAGAAATAACCACTACAAAAAACACTAATAATGTTCTTTTTAACACAAAATAATCATGGTTAACAAGAATCAATTCTTAGAAATAAAATTTGAAGAAATTATGAATCTTACGAGAAAACCAAATACACGTAATCTGTTTCCTCACCATGAGTTGAATTGTCGCATAATCATTTTTGCTCTGATACCATGTTGAGATGTAGAGAGAAAAAGAAACTGAGAGAGAGAGAGACGAGACAAGAGACACACCATGTATTCTCCCAAATACTAATTCATAATGAGGACAAGATACATATATATAGGTGAGACCAAGTTGACTAGAGTGAGCTGTATACAGCTCCAACAATATGGACCCCACATATGAAAGAACTTCATTCACACCTAACACTGACTTTTGCCTAGACAAGGTAAGGTTCACTTTTTCCAACCTTGATAAGATCTTATCACAATCATTGATATGATTTTCCACATATTCTTGGCACCCCCTCGAGTCCAGAGCCACAACTATATCACTTATATCACATCCTTTGACTGGCAGATCATCAAGAAAGGGCATCATAGTTTAAGGTATGAAGTCACATATGACTTTGTTCATACCATTCATCATATGCAAAGATGAATTAGTTTCTCCCTGAGGTAAGGTGCACATTCTTACCAAGGGACAAAGGTGTTCTCATGGTAGTCAAGTCTCTGCTTTCCATTGCTAGTTCAAACTGATCATACCCTGAGTACAAATCCCCCATAGAATATATCGCTCTTTTCATGAATGCCTCTGTAAACTCATCTACAATCGTCCCTGTACCCACATCTACAACTGTAAGCTTGTTGGCAGGTTTCATATCTTGATAAAGTGTAAAGAACCATTTTTCTTTGGAACTGTGAAACACTTGTTTGAATATAGAGCACAAGAAGGCGCCAAAATACCCATCTTGATCTTCTTATTAAGTAACTTAATGAGTTTTGGCAAATAAGCCTTTGGAAATGGAATAGGTCACAAGTTCCAAGGTACATGAGGGATAGTGAAGATTACCATAGGAGCAACAATGGAAGTATCCACACACCCTATCTCATGCAGTTCAAATGCAAAAGCTTTTTCGTGTTTGGCAAGCATGTCTCAAAGCTATCTTTTTAGCTTCTGTTAAACTACCCTCGCAACCAACCTTTAACTCCTTCAAAGAATTCTACGTAAACTTGTGCCCAATCTTGCTAAGGTCACAAAGGCTAGGTTGCAAAGCAGCTTGTTCCATCTTATTTGTGCAATCTTTTGGTAGAGGTAATGCCACTGGTTTCAGTTTCTTTGCCATAGACTTATAACTAGTATCCACCCGCACATCAATACCTTGAGCATTTTAAAAATCCTTAATAACCTTGTACATTTCTGTGGAGCATACTTTCACAACCTCATTTCCAACACAAAAATTACAATCACTAAAGACTCCAAGTCTTGCATGGTATCCACAAATGAATACTCATCAAACACACCTACAATGCATTCCTCATATTCTATCAAAGCATTGGTTCTCAAACCTTTTTGTACACTATTTACATGTCGTCTCTCACCTCGCGTCAAGTCCTCACACTTTGTAAAAGTGATAGATCCATAATATGATAATCCTATAAAACCTGTAGAAAACATCTCCTTTTCATATACATCATGCGATAAGTTTTCTCTTCTTGCACCACTGCAATCCCGCTCTACAATGGTACATGGCCAAAACCCCTCATTTCCATGTAGTCCTTAAATTCTTTGTTTGTTTTTGGCAAGGGTTGCACTCTGAGACTTTCACAGTTCCTTTCATGGTCCACACAAACAATAAGGAATTGGACTGTACGCTTCCCATTCCTGCTCCTTATCCTAGCATAAGTTGATCCATCATCCATAACTTTTGTTTCTATATGAGTATCAGTGATGTATGGCTCCCCCAATGATGAGAGGGTATGTAGAAATCTCCTAGAAAAAGAAATCTTGATCATTTTTCATGTCCCCTATAGTCACCCTTACACTTGGACAAGATCCATCCCGCATGAGTTTTTTTCTACACGGATCATCCATCCATGATTTATATTGATCGGCCATTTTTTATTTTGATATAGACTCTTTGACATGAGGTTAATTTTTGATCCATGATCTATCAGCACGATATATGGCTCTTCCAAGTCTCCCACTTTTACCAAGGTCTCAGTAGTTGCTCTTGCCCAATGACTCTTGGAGTAATAACTCTTGTAAGTGGTGTTGAATTCATCCTCATCACTTAAGAAGCGAACCTGTTTTACTCCTCCCATAGACTTGTAGCATCCAACAATAGTTTCATCACCTTGATTTCCATAGAACTGTACTCCCTGTGCATTTAAAGTCTCTCCTTCACACTATACATGGATAGATTCAATAAGCGACTATCTCTTTCTCTTGATGATATCAATAAATTCTTCATGGAAATCCCTCTTTGCTATGCCAAAAACCTCACCCAGGGTAGATTCCACCTTACTATTCAAAATCCTCTCTTCCGAAACCTTTTTGAGATGAGTCGATGCCTCTATATCAGATTGGAGTTTGTAGGGCGGACCCTTTGCTTTAGCTTTTGTTGCAGCCTTCTTATTTTCTTTAGAGGCTTCTTGCATATAGGCATGTTGATGACATGAATATGTTGCGGGGAAGCTGATCTAGGAGGTACCGTGTCATTTTTGCCTCCACTCCTTGTGGCCCATCTTGAAGGCCCTTCATCCCCATTCTCACACATGTGTATCTCTTCCACAGTGGCCTCATTGGCTTGACATTTGGAAATGTATGCATGCACTAACAAAGAGTCTACACGGTCATTCCAACCTATTTCTAGCCGAATGCAATCTCTAGCCTCATGCAATATCTCTTTAGTCATTTTACCCTTCACAATAGAATCTATTGCACACGACCACAATTCTCCACTCTTGACTGATTTATTTTTAATAGGTTCTGCCTTCAACCCATAGGCGGCCGCCTCAACCATTGAGATGGCATGGCTAATAGCCATGTCCTCAACTAGCTTCTTCATCCCACCTTTGCCAAAGTTTGTCCTCAAGAGCTAACTTGTTTCACTTAAGTGAATTTTTTCCATCTTTAAAGAAAACAAGTTCCTTCATCAAAGCATCTTTGAAACTTTCACAATCCCTCCTTCCATGGTCAACACTATCACAACATATGCATCTATTTACAAAGCCTTTTGAGATCGTTGCCTTGTAGATTGACCTGATGGTTGCCCCTTCTCTTCTAGGCTTGCAAGATTTAACTTTAGCTCTTGCATTCCTTTAACAATATTGTAGAGGATGGATTTTTCACTCTTTGGAACCACAATCACAGGCTTTATGGGACTCTCGGGAACACTTGGGGCTTGAGTAGGGTTGACTAGCATCTTGTCTCTTTGTCGTTGTTGCTTAGCTAACAGTGAAATGGCATCTTCGACCTCATTCCAATCAATATTTAAGCCTTGTTTTGAACGTTTATCCACAAGTAATAATTCTAACTTCCCTTGAATTTCTTTACCTGCTGCCTACAAAAATAGATCTGTGTTTTTTGAGTTTAGGGTAGCCTTTTCAGTCCTTGAAAGTTGATCATAGCGGTGTTCAAATTCTCTTAGCAATATTTCAGTAGGCAAAAGTTCCTCTTTTGGCCGAACTACCCACTCTAAAAAAGGTCTCTTTGTTACCCTTTCAGAGTCCTCCATGAAATATTCTTTCTTCCCATGTTTCCCCATGCTTATTTCTAATCCCCCTTACATGCTCTCTGATCTCAAGAACCATAGCTAGCTCAAAACTTTGAGCCCTCTCTTCTTCAGGCACTTGATGCAGCTCCATCTCCTTTACATAGACACAAAGATACTTTGTTACAAATTTACCATTAAATTGATCTATTTTATTCACCATAGATTGAAGTGCTTTGGTTGAGGAAAGTTCTCTCCTTTCAATAACTTGTTGCTGCTGTATAAACACCGCAAAGGCTTGCAACATTTGTATTGTGACGGGATCAAATGGCACCCCTTTTTGCTCCATATATTTAGAGTTTTGATTTGAGATCTTCAATGAAAATTTTGAACCCTCACCGTAGCCTACTTCACGTGGGGTTCACCAAACTTGTGCTAGAAAGCACCGGGTCTTTGACAGTGAGAGCTTGCAGCAAAATCAAGCAAGTCGTAGAAGACTTGAAGCTAAAAACACACTTAAAAGAAATAAAAATCCAGCCGTGAAAGCTTTACTTTGAAAAAGATCCATAATCAACTCAAAGCTCTTGTGTGTGTGATGATTTGGTGTAGCCTCACTGCCAATTGCACAATTGCAGTGCTCTTTCGCCCTGATAAAACCCTAAACAAACGCTTTAATTCTCCATTGTAGCCATTTCATGGAAGCTTTAAAAATTTAATAGACAATCTAAGTAAGTATTTGAAGAGGGTAAACCCTAATTAGTGGCCTCCTAGCCTCGAATAAAGGGTTGGAATAGCACGAGACTTCACTAGCAGACTATAGGTGTAGGCTTTGTATCCCTTCACAAAAGAGGTCAAAGTGTTGATATTCTACTTCTAAAATGTTCGTTTTCTCCTCATACTCATGGAACTGTGAGTGACATGGTATTTTGAGCCATTTTTGATCAATTTTGGGTCATTTTTAACCATTATATGACCTTTTTGGCCAATTTTTAGCCCGTAAAAAGCCCAAACGAGCTGGGAAATTTCCTTGAAATTATGAAAAAATCCCATTGGGATTAAAATTCACCTTAAACCTCATTTTACCACCTACAAGCACTCTGGATGTATCTCTTATGCTCGTGCATAAAACCTGCTATTTTTGGTCGAGATCACCCACATTGAACTTTCTAGGAAAAACAAGCATGCCACTTTGAAACACTTGACATTTGCACATTTCTAAAGAAAAATAGACATATTTCTATGTGAGAAAACATGCCATAGTGCCATATCTAGGGCCTCACTATCCCATAAAGGTATATACGGAACTACAATAGTGGCATATATTTTCGCATATATCACACTATATGTACATTATAGCATTCAGTCCAACATCAAAAAAGCATTGGGAGTGGTAGATATTTTAGTTTCACATTATGCGCGTGCCATGCCACGATATCGGTAAACTTTACGAAAGTTTTATAGTGGTGGTGGTACTATTAAAATGGCATAATCTTAAAATTAGCACTAAGATAATTCAGTACATCATCAAATACTCATGTTATTCAACATAGATCACACTATGTACATTATAGCATTTGGTCAAACACAACAAAAGCATTGGGAGTGAGGTAGATATTTTAGTTTCACATTATGCACGTGCCACACCACGACATCGATAAACTTTACGAAAGTTTTATAATGGTGGTGCTACTATTAAAATGACATAATTTTAAAATTAGCACTAAGATAATTCAATACATCATCAAATACTAAATATTCATGTTATTCAACATATCTTGAGTTCCTAAAGTCTGAACTTAATGGAAGGAAAGCCTGGCAAATAATTTGATCTAAACAATTATTGTGACTAGAATGCTACACATACACGTGAGTGAGATGATGAGAGCTAGAGGGACATAAGAGTAGTAGTATGAAAGCTTCTAACCCCACATCGGTCCCACAATGAACCCATATGAGCCTATTTATTGATATCACAAGGATGAGAGAGAGAGAGAGAGAGAGAGAGAGAGAGAGAGAGAGAGAGAGAGAGAGTAAATAGAGATTTATTTGTTATAAATACATATCATAATAGAAATTTCTTTCCATTTGTGCTCCATACATGAGTTGTAATCATCTAGTTTGCCAAGTAGTTATCCATTAGGGATGGTCATGTTCCAAATGTATCCCACTAGCAATTCTCACCAACCCCTAGAATCATGCACCATCAACTCCTTGCATCAATAGTGACCTCTTATATACAGTGTGTTGGCTAGGTATCCAACCTCTAGTGTCACGTCCACTTGGAACCCTATCTATGTTAGTACTCCTCACAATTACCTAAGTAGCAAGGTCATTTGCACTCTCATTTGGCCTATATAAGGAGGCAATTCTCATATAACTCCAATTTAGGACTTTTGGGATTTATTCAAGTCCCATTTTTAAATTGGGGCTTGCAATCTTGGTTAAATTTGGCCTACTATAATAAGAAGCATTTGACTGGTAATAGCCTAATTATCTTTTTGTTAGCTCTTAAAAGATGAAGGGAATCTGGAAAAAAATGAGAGACTTCAAGAGAATAAAACACAATTGCATATCGATCTTTTAACAAATTTTTTGAGACTATGGTGGTACTGATTGTATGTAATATGGTGTACTTTATTTAGATAGAAGACCATAAGACTTTTATAACATATCGTAGGGTATATTTTAGTCTCATTCCCTAATGGATTGGACTCTTAATCATAGTCAAGATATGAGGTAATTATAGGAAACACCTTGAATTGTGAGTTAAAGGTAATGAAACCCTTCTCTCTATGTGTGTTGAAAAAAGACTGAGAGAAAGCTAAACCTTGAAGGATCACTTGAGTTGTAGCATATTGGTTCTCGACACCAAGCTGGTTGGAAGCTCTAGCTTAAGCTTGAGCCTAAACCCCATCTTAATACAAAATTGGTGCAAAATGCGTGGAGAAAGAAGTGCGTGGACTTACATCTGGGTAGGGTGGATGCTCAATCAAGATTGTAGCCCACCCTAGTGGAAAATGACATGAGAAAGAAATGGGGTCATCCTTCACCTAGGTGGGGTGGAGGCTCAAACTTAAGCCCCAAACTTAAGCCCACCTAGGTGAAGGGTGAGCTCACTGTATCAATGTTGGCGGTAGGCTAGAACCTAAGTTCAAGCCTCCACTAGAAAGCTAAACCTTGAAGGATCACTTGAGTTGTAGCATATTGGTTCTCGACACCAAGCTGGTTGGAAGCTCTAGCTTAAGCTTGAGCCTAAACCCCATCTTATACAAAGTTGGTGCAAAATGCGTGGAGAAAGAAGTGCGTGGACTTCCATTTGGGTAGGGTGGATGCTCAATCAAGATTGTAGCCCACCCTAGTGGAAAATGACATGAGAAAGAAATGGGCTCATCCTTCACCTAGGTGGGGTGGAGGCTCGAACTTAAGCCCCGAACTTAAGCCTCCATTAGGCTACCTACTCATGGTGTTATGCACCGGTGGAGGAGTTCAAGCCTACAGTAAGATGATGTTATGCACCAAGATTAGGTGGAGGCTCGAACTTAATTTCATGCCTGTGCCCCATCTTAGTGCAAAACACCATGAATAGACAATAGAGTGGAGTCCCCTTACGATCCTCTACACATCCCCTCCACAATGGCAGTCTTGCCCACCCTAGCCTAGCTATCCCACTAGGCATGGATTGGTCTTGCTTAGATGGCCCGTAATTTGGACTGCACGGTCAATATGAGCTTCTCGACTGATATGCCCTTGTTTTGCTAGCCTCATCAAGTGAATCCCAAAGGCCATCAGAGTAGGCATGTGTGCATTCTGCATAGACGCCTCTATGCCTGTATCAGTGAGTCTAGGAAAGTTTTTGGAGTTGTGTCATCTTCCCTTCCTTCGAGTTGAATTAGCAGCTAGAAATTGTGGCATACTAGATGTACTGGCAGCACGAAAGCTCTCTCATATGCCCAACGTTAGTAGTTGCTTTGCATATTATTTTATAAATGTTATGTTATGCTAATAAAATGTAAGCACAATAGTTGAGAAATCAGCAAGGATGGCTATCATTGTAGTTCCAGGGAGTCATCTTCATTGCCATCTCGCAAAGCAACCTCTTCACCTGCTCCCTCGCTTGGTGCCCGACCTCCCTCTCCATGTTCGCCTCTACTGCTTCCTTTTTTGCCATCGCTGATAAGCTCAAAAGCATGGGTTTACAGGAAGACATCACAAAAGCTAGCCTTAACATATTCACCCTCTGTGACTTCCTCTGACCTCGATCTTGAGACAGTTTACCCGCAGGTAGAATGCCTCCAACGCACGCTCTCAACATCTCCACCCTCTTTGGCGGCCTCAACAAGGTTGTTGAGCAGGGTTTTGAGCTCAACGTTGATTTCCTCCAGAGGTCGAATGCCCCCGGCACATGCTCCTAATTATTAATTCTACTTCTGTGGCAATGGTGTCTCTGGGCTGCTCTTTCTCCTTCTCGTCACTACCCTCTTCACTTCGTTCTACGTCAACTCCCACACAATGATTTGCACTTTTGGCTACCTCGTGAGCAAGAAGAAGGAGGCTCCATAGAGACGAAGAGGGAGGCTACTCAGAAATGAAGCAGGAGATGTGATGTCGGCAACATTAATGGTGACCGGATCGTCAAATGCAAACGGTTATTTTGAATTTCAAATTGGTAGATGACAACTATATGCATTTAAATGTGACAGCTTTACAAAAAGTATATGGGCTCGTTTCTTGCAGCATACAACATAGAATTTGGATCTTTTCTTCTAGGGGTGGAGCCTGAAGGCAATGTTGATTTTTTTAGTGAAAACTATCTAGCCTCGAACTCATTTTTTTTTGGTTTGTACAATCTAGCCTCCAACTCAAGTTCGAGTTGGCTTTTCTATTGGAAGTAACATCAAACTCAAGCCTAATGTTAGAGCATTGGTTGTATTGTTGGCCAACCGGTTTCCACCACATCCCATACCACCCATAGCTACGCTTCTGAACTCCTTGCCAAATCTCTGTCACCTCTGATTGCTATTGTGCTGTGTCCATTGTCTAAAAAAACTACCCATGCTCAAACCGCCCTTGCAGTTTTGCTTCTTCTTCCATGCAGAGGCAATACACTTGACGGAGCTCAACGTGACTTCTTGGCCTAAGAGCTCAACCTCAAGTTTGAATTTGTTTTAGCACTTGACTTCTTGGCTTTTGAGCTCAACCTCAAGTTTGAGTTTCTCTCAACGCTATGTCTTGGCATTGGAGCTAAACTCACGTTCGAGTTGTTTTCAATGTACTTTCTTGGCTTTAGAGCTCAACATCAAGTTCAAATTGTTTCATGAAATGTCTTGGCTTTAGAGCTCAATGTCAAGTTCGAGTTGTCTACTTCTCTCTTGCCTAGTTCAAGTGCGACTACAAGTTCCTAGGTGTTCACCCAAATAAATTATATGGATCCATTTCAAATGTGATAATTGGGTGCCTTATATCTTAGGTGTATGGATTTTTTGAACTAGTTCCCACTCCAAGATATTGTAAGTTGATCTCCATCAGCTTGTTTGTTGACTTTCAAGTGTAAGAGTTGGGATATAAGAGTTTCCAAAAAAAGAAAATCTCTCCTCTAGCATGGTATCTATTTCATATGTTGAACCTTTTCCATGAAGTGGTCTAAGAAACTTGTTTCAAGTCCTTGATATTGAAACTCACCTTCTTGGCTTTTTGTAGGTTCAAATGTGAGCCTCACGATTTTTTTTCTCACTTCCTTGTTGCATGAGCATCTTCTTGTGCCATTAAAATTGAAAATTGGAATGATGTAGCCTTAGGATTTCACTATTTTGTTCATAAGTAAAGAGTTTGTAAGATGCAACACGCATTTGTAGCCATCTCAACATTACTTGTTGCTAGAACATCCTCTTGTGCCATGGAAATTGTAGATTGGAATGTGTATCTTTAGGATTGAGCTACCTGATTATTGTAAACAAGAGAACATCTAAGATGTAAGATGTGCATGTTGAAGTCCAATCCCCATCTCAAGATTCCCTCTAGTTTACATGAATGGATTGTCTTGAAGATGCTAAGATTTCTAAGTGTCTTTAAAAGACTCTAAAATTGTCCCAAAATTGTGATTTTTTCTCGAATTTCCTAAATTGGTCTTAATATATATATATATATATATATATATATATATATATATATATCAATTGATTCTCTCCACTTATTCTCTATCTCTCTTCTTTTAGTACAAGATGGTGTCAGAGCAAGTTAGCATCTTAAAAAAGTGATTAGCATCAACACCTACATTAACGTTTTGAGTGGGATGGAAACACACACAACGCCTCTATAATGACCCCACACACACTCTTGGAATGATACACACACACACACACACACACACACACACACACACACACACACACACACACACACACACACACACACACACACACACACACACACACACACACACACACACACACACACATGCGTGCACACACACTATGGGGCACCACTCGGCTTACACAACCCACCTGGCCGAGACAGGGTACACACTGATGGAGTGAGAGGAGAGAAACTATTCATTTGCCCACTTAACATAGACACACACACACACACACACACACACACACACCCCCAAAAAAATCAGCTCAAAAGAGGAAGACTTATGATGATTAGATACAATTGAGCTTGGGCCAACACCAATGGGGCAAATAGCTCACACAATATGGATGAAATTTGCTAGATACAATCATAAATTGGACCAGAGACTTCGCTCACATGAGAAACTTTCATAGCAAAAACAACAAAAAAAGGTGAGGAATTTGGCAAAATGGAGAGCACCATTGCGTCGAGAGTGGCCAAAAACCACAGTCTACAATATCAAAGTGCTCAAATCCGACCTCGGATGAGCAGTTTATGGCCAAAACAGGCTCCAAAAATAGCAAAAAATCAGTTGCGGCTGTTCCTCCTCTTCTCTCCACGTTTTTTTGGTCTTTTTCTCAGGTTTTTTAGTGTCCACAATTTACTTTATTCCTTGGGCACCTTTGAACTTTTCGTTGACCTCAAACAGACCCCGAATAGGCCAAAAAGTAGCCTCGCAGTGCATAGTTGTCACCCTCCTGCATCCATCCGTACACCCGGCCCTCAACTTTTCTCAATAAGGCCATAGCTTTGATCCTGCAACCACGTGAAGTAGCCCCAAAATATGGTCCTCATAATTCATCACAAAATAACAGCCCCGCTGTGTCTTCACTTACCCTTGTGCAAATATTGACCCCATTCGACCTCCTGACGCCACTAGATGCCATCTGACGCACCTGCTTACCTCATGGCATCGGCCCGCGGATAGCTTCCTTGAGAAGTTTTACGCGCCGTAAACTCCTCTTATTATAGAAAAACACACAAATACTCGTAATAATGAAAATCGATGCACTATGTACACCCTGTCGTACTTTTAGACATGTGGGCCCCACCCAACCACCTGGCTCTGGAAAATAGGCAATCCTTTATTTGATGCACCATGCATGTGTATGTACATATGCGCAATCAATTCTTCCAAAAAACTCCTAACATAATTTGCCCATCCCCTAGCCTGCTAGATCATTCATGATCAGCAGCAACAAAAAGAGATATGAGACTTGGCGCGTCACAGGTCTCCTCATCCCTCACCTACATTACTTGTTCTACAGATAGCTCATCTTGCTCCACCATCATTAACCTGTCATGATATAATTTAAGATGCAATCCATTTACGTGTGACTTATGTACGATTCCATCCAGGTTAGCCAAGTGATATGTACCATTCGGAAAGCACTCCACTACCTTGAAAGGGCCTTCTCACTTAATTTGAATCTTCTTTTGGAATGTCTTGTCCAGCTTATTGTTGTAGCGCAAAAACAAGTCATGTTTCTTGATACCCTTACTTTTGACCTTTTCATTTATCTTTTCTAAAGCCTTATCTTGCATCTGCCCATAATATTCCATTGCACTCATCCTGTCCGGCTGAACCTCTTATAATTGTAAGAGCCTTTCTTTGAATGCATCACTAGACTGCCCAAGCAACTTTTCTAACATCTTGACCGCAGGCAACTCTACTTCCACAGGCAATAGTGCTTCCTTTCCATATACCAAATGAAATGGAGTAAACCCTGTACCTGTCTTTATCGAAGTGCGGTAAGCCGATAATGCACTAGGCAATTCCGAATCTCAATTCTTTCCTTGGTGCTCTGTCACTTTCAAAAGATTTTGTACCAACTCACCATTGAATCTTTCATTTAAGCCATTACACTGCGGATAATAAGGAGTGGTATGCTGGTGCCTAATCTTTATCTTTGTGCATAAAAAGTCTAGCAGTTTAGCTCTAAATCCTGGCCCCTTATCCGAAAGTAGCTCCAATGGCACCCCAAACTTGCAACATATTTCATCGTACACAAATTTTGCCACATCCTTTGTAGTGTTACTGCTATAGCCTCTGTCCATCTTGGGAGATAGTCCACTGTAGCCAAAACATAGCTTTTGCTCCTGCTTGTGATAGGTAACGGGCCTATTGCATCAATCCCTCACTTTTCAAACACATTAAATGACATAATGGTTTTTCGTAGCTCTGGCTTCAACACTCTCTTCCCAAATGCTTGACACCTATTGCAAGACCTATACCAATGGTGAAGATCCTTGTGCAAACTAGGCTATACATATCCCTCTTGCAAGGTCTTATGCAAGGTGATCTTTAAAGAAAAATATCCGCCACATGCGCCTTCATGATTCTCTTCCAACACTCTATAAAGCTCTTCCCTCCAAGGTAGACGTCTCAACACGAGATCAACCCCTTTCATGTACAAGACATAAGCAATCAATTTGTACCTGGATGCTCTACGCACAAAACCATACTTCTTAGATTTCTGAATGTCCTTCGGAATGATTCTTGTTAGCAAAAACTCCTCTTCTGAGCCAAACTTTCTTGGCCATGATAAAGAGGTAAATTGGTCCTCAACACAAATAGCTCCCCAATCATGCTTTGAGCTGCCTCATGTGCCTGTCCAATTAGCACACATTCAATGTGTCTGATGCTCCATGTGTTCGAACTTTTTTAATAGGCCTTTAATTCTAAAACACATTTCCTTCAATGAGGTGTTCTTACTCTTCCACACACCCAACACTTGCTTCACAACTAACAAGGCATCACCTTTTATGCTCAACCTTCTTATCCCATGCTTCAAACAAATGTGTAACCCGGCTTCCAAAGTAGCATATTCAGCCTCATTGTTACTATGAGTATCCAATTTGAACCCTCTCTTGCATACTAGCTTCCTCTCTGGATCGTAAAGTGCTATACCCCTTGAAGCCGCATCATGGCTCTTTCTGTATGAGCCATCAAAAAACAACAAATGTGCATTGCTGATCTGTGGCACTTCTTCAACTACCCTTCTCACCACCTCTTCCTTAACAAGAAGGGTATTCTCCTTGTAAGTCAGCAAATCAGCTAGGGTAGCTCTTTTACTGTCTTCCACTAAAAAAGAGAACTCAAACTCTTGCAGCTCAATTACCCATTTCTTGACCACATTTGACATGTTAGTGCCATTAATTAATTGAGACAAAAAGGTGTATCTCATCAAGAAAACAAAAGGTCGTGGTAGCAAGTAATGACGAAATTGTCGACAAGCAAATATTACACTGGCGATCACTAGCTCTACTTTCGAGAATTTTCTCTTTGCTACCAACTTCACTCGGCTTGCACAATACACTGGCCTCATATAATGGCTGCCCTTCCTCTTTTCAATAGCATGGCTCCAATGGAATCATCCCCTACTGATGGATTTACATAAAACACTTGCTTCCACTCAGGAGCCTGCATGGCTGACAACCCCCCTAACACCTCTTTCACCTCTTGAAACACTTCTTCATACTTGTCATCCCATTGCAATGGATCATGCTTTGCCACTTGTTGTAATGGATAAAGGAGTTGCAAAGACAATGGAATAAACCGCGCCATGTACTTCACTTTGTGTATAAAGGTTGCCAATTGCTTTGTACTCGTAGGTGATGGAAGAATAATAATAGAGTTGACCTTGTCTGGATCCGCCTCAATGCCATTTTCTGACACCATGTGGCCCAATAACTTCACCCTTGGCTGTGCTAGATGACATTTCTTTGGATTTAGTTTTCCTCCACATTCATCATATCGAGCCAATACCGTCTGCAACTCTTCATGGTGTTCAGCTCTACTACTGTAGACACAGAAGTCATCCATAAAAGCTTTAACACAACTACCAATGAATGGTGCCAATACCCAATTTGCTCTCTCTTGATAGAAAGATGGTCCATTTGACAACGCAAATGGCAATACCGTGTAGCAATAACAGCCCCATGGTGTACTGAAAGTTGTTTTTGTTCGGTCTTTAAGAGCAATCTTTAATTGAATTAAATAGCCTGAAAAACCATCACACACAGTGTACCTCTCATAACCTGCCACCACTGAATCCAAGATCTGATCGATGAATGGAAGAGGATATGGGTTCTTCTTAGTTGCTGCATTTAAGGGTTTAAAATCTTAACAAATCCTCCACTTCCCATTCTTCTTTGGGCTGACTACTACTGGACTCACCCATTCTGTGGTCTCCACTGGGACTATGAACCCTGCCTTCAATAACTCGTCCATCTCTTCTCGCAAGGCTTCCATCTGCTCTTGACCCAGCCTTCTTAGCCTTTGTCGCACTGGCTTAGCACCTTCTTTCAACTCTATATGCATCTCTTCTCCTTTGAACCCTCTAATCTCTTCATATGAAGTAATGAACAAATCAGGAAAACTAGCCAGCATGTGCAAATATATTTCCTTCTCCTCGCCTTCATGGCTCTTTCATGGGACTTGACATCCTCGCCTTCATGGCTCTTTCCCTTCTTCTTACTAGGACCTGAGACACTTCTTTGTCCTTCCTTGTCATCCTCGCCTTCATGGCTCTTTCCCTTCTTCTTACTAGGACCTGAGACACTTCTTCCTTCCTTGTCCTCTATGATCCTCTTCCCAATAGGCATCACTAATGTATCTTCCAGCTTTGCTGCCTTCTCCAAAGTGACTACACTTATCACTTTTGTCTTTCCCTTTTCCTCCTGGGTTAATCCACTGGCTCCTTCTTCTCCCTTAATTTCTATGCCATAATCATTTGACCTAGTTAGCACCTAACTTGGCAAAGGACACATGTCTCCCCCCATCCTTGGTGACTTATCACATTGCGGGCTGATGTGTCTCAACTCTGCAATTATAACATGTGGGTGTCTGCCTCCAGACTCTTACTATTGCTTTGTTCAACACCATTCCTGGGTCTTTCTTCACCTCCTGGCTGATTTGCAAACCTTCCCCGACCTTGACTATTTCCCACATTACCTAGCATGTTTAGGCTGAGATTCTTCATTAAATCTACCACTTACCTCATGTCTTGCCTTAGCCCATCATCTTGCACTGTTGTAGTGACCACTGCTAGCATGACTTGAGGAGTAACAGAAACCACTAATTCATGATGAACCATGGCATGCGACCTTGCAAACTATCCATAGGCTGAAATTCAGACCTCATGGGCAAAGACTCTACTCCTAGCTAACTCATTCTTCTTAGATTCCACTCTTTGTTCCTTGCTCCCTCCATTGCATCTTCATATGTCCTAGGCTTCTTTAGCTCCACTCTCCAACGTATATTCTGCCAAAGACCAACCAAGAACCTGTCCTTCTTCATCATGTCAGGTGGGGGTACCTGTGGTGCTAAGGCCTTGCACATCCGCTCCCATGCCAATGAAAACTTACGTATGTACGCATCTATTGGCTCACCTTCCTTTTGCACCAAACCTTGTACTTCTTGCCACACTTTGTCAGGATCTTCTGTCTCATAAACTCCACTTTCAATCCATGCCTTAGATTGTCCCAACTTAATCTCACAAGTGGATCAGCCACACACAACTCCTCTTCAAAACTTTGGACCAAACTGGTGCATCACTCTTGAAACAAATTTGGAGAAGACGTAAATTTGCGTCGGGTCATGAATCTGGTTGCTAATGCAGGCAACCTCCATTTTTTCCAAAAAGTCTTCCACATCTTCATCACTTCTTCCATGAAACTCCGGATAAGAGAAAGCCATGGCTACCCAAGTTTCAATGCTATGAGAACCCCTTCTAACCCAAGTGCAAGAACCCAAACTTTTTTATGACTCAACCCCAGGAGCTCGTCTTTAGATAAGGAAAAACACATGCACATCAAATGAGTTTTCATAGTTAATCATCGGAATTAAAACAGGCCGCAAACATAAAGACTATGCGCTGTTGGAAAAAAATCTTCCTGAACACATTAACATTTATCTGGATTCTTTGTGTTAAATAAAAAGGAGTGAATTGAGGTCCATTTTGATCACCCATTAAAGCCAACCATATAGCTCCAAGAAGGTACACCTGACTTATTCTCTGATTTTGCCAAAATTTCAGTAGCATAACAGCATAAATGGCTCAAAAGAACAAAAAACCAGCCATCACAACTCGGAAAAATTTTGACAGAGTTTCCCCAGAAGTAGAGTAGCGAGAACCCAAAATATAGAATGTATATGTATGCATAACCTACCAACAATAGAACCCGAGCATCAAGTAGGAATCACTAGTACATAAGCTATGGCAAGGTCACAAAAAGGGTGCTGAGCCACCTGTATCACCGAAAGGATCTCACATTTGAGAATCCCCCAGCTCAATAAAACCTCACGTTATCGACTCTCTCACGAAAGCTTATGCATATCCCATATAGTCAAGTCTCAGAAATGACTATCTTCCAGACCAAGTCTTAAAAATGAATGGGACTGCCAAATAAAACCAAGTATGGCTCCACAAAGACGTACAATGGCAGTATCCACAAGTAACGTACAATGGCAGTATCCACAAGTAACGTACAATACAAGACAATGCGCTCAAACAGGCATGAAATGATGCATACCCACGACAACTACAAGTGACTTCCGCTTGCCAGTATATCACTCTACTCAAGCTACCTGTACCTGTGTGAATCACCTATACCTTTACCTGTAACCTGTAACCTGCAATCTGCAACCTGTAATCCCGAAGCTGAAGGTACTCAAAGAAGATCCTCAATGGGGGCAACAAAAGAATGTGAGCGAGATGGAAACACACACAACGCCTCTATAATGACCCGATGCACACTCTTGGGATGATACACACACACACACACACACACACACACACACACACACACACACACACACACACACACACACACACTATGGGGCACCACTCGACTTACACAACCCACCTGGCCGAAACATGGAACACACCGATGGAGTGAGAGGAGAGAGATTATTCATTTGTCCACTCAACACAGAGATACACACATACACATACACCCAAAAAAATCAGCTCAAAAGAGGAAGATTTATGATGATTAGATACAATTGAGCTTAAGCTAGCACCAATGGGGCAAATAGCTCACAGAAAATGGATGAAATATGCCAGATACAATCATAAATTGGAGTAGAGACTTCGCCTCACAGGAGAAACTTACACAGACAAAACAACAAAAAAAGTGAGGAATTTGACAAAATGGACAGCACCATTGTGTCCGGAGCGGCCAAAAATCCCAGTCTACAATATCAAAGTGCTCAAATTTGACCTCGGATGAGCAGTTTATGGCCAAAACAGACTCCAAAAACAACAAAAACTCAGTTGCGGCTGTTCCTCCTCTTCTCTCCACATTTTCTCAGGTTTTTCAGTATCCCACACTTCACTTTATCTCTTGGGCACCTTTGGACTTTTAGTTGACCTCAAACGGACCCCGAATAGGCCAAAAAGTGGCCTCGCAGTGCATAGTTGTCACCCTACTACATCCATCCGCACACCTGACCCTCAACTTTTCTCAATAAGGCCATAGCTTTGATCCCGCAACCACGTGAAGTAGCCCCAAAAGATGGTCCTGACCTTTTGCATAATTCATCACAAAAAAACAGCCCCGCTGTGTCTTCACTTACCCACGTGCAAATATTGATCCTATTCGACCTCCTGACGCCACTAGATGCCATCTGACGTACCTGCTTATCTCATGGCATCGGCCCGCGGATAGCTTCCTCGAGAAGTTTTATGCGCCGTAAACTCCTTTAATTATAGAAAAACACACTGATACTCGTAATAATGAAAATCAATGCACTATGTACAATATCCTGCCCTACTTATATACATGTGGGTTTCATCCAACCATTTGGCTCTGAAAAATAGGCAATCTTTTATTCGATGCACCATGCATGCGTATATACATATGCGCAATGATTTCTTCCAAAAAACTCCTAACACCGTCACATATTTACAATTGAAAGTTCAACCTACCTTCCTTCATTTAAGCTAACGCATTTTGCTAATAGATGTAATTAGCTTTGCATTTAGTACGATTACACAAAGGATTGGTATCTAGCGGGGCACATTCTGTCTATAACTCAAAAAGCTATATTTGGCTCACCTTTCTTATACCTCTTTGAAAAAGTTCTTATGGCATCTTCAAGTGTTCGTGCTGGGGTGGCGCAGTATCTGCTGGGAGTGATAAGCGTGGAAGTGCGTGGGAAGTCACGCTTATCACTTGCAGCAGAAAACTGCGCCACCCCCTCCCGAATTAGCCGCTCTATCTGCCTCGTCGACAGCGCCCATTCGCCATCTTCTCACTCTCTCTCTCTCTCTCTCTCTCAATCGCCGACAGGCCAGCTGCTCCCTAGTATAAGCGCCCATGAGGCTTGGCCCCTGAGGCAGCAGCTGCTCGGCTTGCTTATAATCATCAACCGCATGACCGCCATTGCTGCCATCCCTTTCTCTGCTAGTTTCCCACACAGATGCTGTCGCAGAACATGTGGTCGATGAAATCGATGAAGCTTGATGAGCTCTGCAGCGAGAAGACGCAACTGAGGGCGACGTCGGCGCCCAGCAAGCACGCAGCAGAGGGTGACATCAGCCTGAGGCTACCAATCTGCCATAGCCGCTGATAATTGCTCGTATTCACTGAAGTGCGCGCTTGCAGCTAGCTGATGACAGGTTGGCGAATATGCGGTTGCCCATGCTGCGTCCCTCTGCTAGCTGAGAGAGAGAGAGAGAGAGAGAGAGAGAGAGAGAGTCAGCTTGCTAGCTGATGGCTAATTGGCGATGCAGTTGCGTGCTAATTTACAATAGTATACTGGAGAGAGAGAGAGAGAGAGAGAGAGAGAGAGAGAGAGAGAGAGAGAGACTCTGCTAGAGAGAGCGATATAATATCGTCTTTCAAGCTTTGATGGGGCCTGAAAGGCGTTGAATATTGGGAGCAGTGATCCTTATCTGCATGAGTCGTGGCTCAAGACGGCTCAGCCAATCTTCTTCCTTGGTCGCAATCGAGCACAACATGATTTGTGGACTTTTTCGTGCATTCAAAAGTACCCCAGTCTACAGCTAGCTGCTCCCTAGTAGGCATGAGGCTTGGCCCCTAACCGCATGACCGCCATTGTCGCCGTCCCTTTCTATGCTAGTTTCCGACATTGATGCTGTCGCAGAACATATGGTGGATGAAATCGATGCAGCTTGATGAACTCTGCAGCAAGAAGACACCATCTGGTTTTTTTAAAGAGCTTGACACGATTCGAGAGGGTAGTACTCAGTATATGGGACTCAATATACGGGGTTAGCCCCATATGGGACTCAGTATATGGGGTTAGCATATGGGGCTAGCAGGAAGTGATTGTGCATCAATCAGAACCCGTGTCAAAATGATATAACAAGTTAAATTGTGTCCCAGTTGTCGACTGCATTTTAGCAGATGATTTTGTGCCAATGTGTTGCTCGTCGTTCCAGGCCACGCGGTGTCCTTAACCAAATGCAAAGGAAAGGCCATTCCTCAAATGCAATCACTTATACTTGCATCATGAAGGCAAGTCGCACTAACCGAGACGTTGAAATGGCAACGAAATTCACGGATGGTATTGTTAGTCAAGGACTATTGGAGGAAGATGATGTTTATATCAATGCTTTGGGTGGTGTTTACCCCAAATGCAATGCCATGCCTTAGCCGATATGTATGCCAAATGGGGTGCACTACAAGACTGCCCAAGGGCCATATTAAATGGCCACCCAACTCAAGCAAAGGATGGCCGTCCACCCAATTAAAAGAAAAGGTTTTTTTTTTCTTGGTGTAAAAGAAGTGGGAAAAGGGGAAGAAAAAGATGGCAATGGCATGCAGGCTGCGAGGGGCGCAAGGGAGAGTGAGAGAACTGCGCAGGCTCGGGAAGGCGCTGGTTGACGCTCACCATGAAACGGTATTTGCTCAAGGGGATGGGGCGAAACTTTTTGGGCCGAGTTTTGCCGCGATCGGCGCTGCCGCGTTACTCACTGCCACATCATCAAGGGTGTATTTTTATGCTCCCTAGCAACGATGGCGCCGTCGTTGCTAAGAGAGGGGGCAAGCTAAAAATAGGAAAAGTGGTATATATAGAAAAACGTGGAGAAGAGGATATTGTATTGTTGTGAGGGTATTGAGAAGGGGAGGAACTCGGTGCCGTTGCATGAGTGTAGCATGAGCAAGACAGAGGAACTCTCTCTCTCTCTCTCTCTCTCTTTCTCTCCGTCTCTCTCTCATGTTGCTTAAGCAGGAAGGAAGCCACAAAAAATCTCTCGCTCTCGTGCTTGAACTAGGGAGGAGGAAAGACGCTCTCTCTTGATCTCGCTCTCGGAGGAAAGAAAGAGGCAATCTCGTTCTCTCGTGCTTGAAGAAGAAAACAAACACGCTCTCTCTCTCTCTCTCTCTCTCTCTCTCTCTCTCTCTCTCTCTCTCTCTCTCTCTCTCTCTCTCGTTCGCGGATGAGCAAGGGAGAAAAGGGAGGACACAATCTCTATATCTCTCGTCCTTGAATTAGGAAAGGAGAGGGTTCTCTTGTTAAGAACCTTGAGGAGGAGAAACTCTATCTCTCGATCTCGTTTTCGAGATCTAAACAAGGAGAGTTCAAGAAGCAATTGCCCCCGACAACCTGGTGAGCCGGACGCGAACTCGAGCGTGGGTGGGAAAAATAGTTGAAGCCTGTGTCTACACCGCAAGAGGCAGCCATGCACCAAATGACGCAACAAGTTGCAGCGTACATGCAGCAGCAACAGGCTGCCCAACAACAACATAATCTGCAAGAGCAAATTCGTAAGCTCGAGAAACTGTTACAGAGAAGTTGTAGCGGTTTGAAGGTCGAGATATTTTAAAACTTTTGCAATCTTTAGGAGCAGTCTATGGAAGATAATGGAATTGAAGACCAGAACTCAATGGAAGGATTTCATCTGATTACAATGTTGGAACTTAGGGCCCAGATTAAAGAAATTCATGCGGTTCAAGGACCAAATTGGCAGGACTTCAAGAGGAATATTTTCTCAAAGATTCTCATAGGGTGACCAAACAAAGTTTTATGAAGTGGGTGCACAAGAAGAGTAAAAATTTATCTGCACAAGAGCTGTTACGAGAATTTGAAAAGAAGTTTGGTTAATCGTATTTAGAAGAACAACATTCCTTGAAGGATGAGAAGGTGAAAATATTGTTTATTCAAGCTGCTATTCCATGACTTCAAAAGAATTTTGTGCAATTATGGAGGACTTGGCAGGAGAATTGGATTGACATCTGATTGAAAAATATTCGTTGAAGCGATGAATTATGATTGTAAAACGACAGAAGCGAATTGACAAGAAGATCATGGTTGAGGTAATAGATGATGTTGAAGAAGAGATTAAAGAGAAATCACCCTCGACAGTACCCAAGGTGGATGGGTCTGTTCTTGACGATCTGGTAAAAGGTATTCAAGAGCTAGATTTAAATTTTAAAACTATTAAATTTGAAGGGTTAGCTGCAAAGGCGTCTACTTTCGAACCTAAGCAGCAACAGCCACCACCACATAAAAATTAGGATAATCGATGCATGTGGTGCGATAGTGAAGATCATAGATATGTGAAAGAATGTGATGAGTTTGATGAAGCTTACAAGAAGAATATGGTTTTTTGGAAAGACTAGAAGATTCATCTCAGGGAAACAGGAGATATAATTTGCTTAAACTTTGGCAGGGGCGGCATGAAGAAGCTAGTGGAAGAATGTGGGACGTGCATCTAACCTCACTATCCTATCTTATTGCAGTTTTAGCGAGAACCATGATTAAATTGTCAATCCATGGGATGAAACTGACTCGACTAGTGCATAGAGGCTACAAGAGGTTGTCAATCTCTTGGAAAACAACAAACAACTCGAATCTAACTCAAGCTACACTCAAGTGACTGAAATCACCAAAAGCCAATCGCTCCTCGGCAAACAAATCACATATGTTATAGCATCAAGTGACATCCAAACTTAACGAAACTTCTAGGACAAGTTTATAAGACCTAAGCACACATGCTTATGGTATCAAACCCCACTTTAGGTCAAGTGTCAAAATTACGATTATTAAAAACATTGGATTTTTTCTCTAGTCATTTTCGACCCAGAATGCACCTAAATGCTTAGCAATGATGCCCTCATATCCCGTCTATGCTTAGTTTTTGATTTTGAAGTGTAAATTCCTACTTATGATAAAATTAGGCCGCAGGTCGACGAAGCCAAAACCTACAAAATACTGTGATCTGTTTACGTCAATGCGTAGAGCTCTTACCTGCGGTTGCAATGAAACAAACTTGACTGCAATGTGACAATATTTGGGGAGGGAGTACGAAGCGCGAGAAGGAGAGAAGTGAGCGCCCTTACCTTAGGTTGTGTATTTCATTATCCAAAACTTTTCAATAACTTACAAAAATTCACGATTATACCTTAGCCAAGGTTTTTGGTGGTCAAAACTAATTATCTAGGAGCTCTAACTAAAGATAGGCAATGACAGGTTGATATAATATGGAAGCTTGTAGCCTTGGCTCATCAATTACAAGGTTTAGCCGAAAAATAGGAGTTAAAATATTTTCAATTTATCAAAATAATAAGTGTTTTTACAATGAGAGCTCCAAAAAATGGTATCTGTGGTGTCTGTGTTAGCTTGCTGCTAACACCCCCCCCCCCTCTTCGCCTGTGTCGTCCCTTGACACAACTTTATGGTCTGAAGTAGTCTTTGGCCATTGAAGGCTGGCAAGGCGGTCTTTAAGATCATTGAGTACCTTTTGGTATCTGATTTTCCTCTCTTTATCTGGTACTTGAAAGAATTGCATGGTGACTCTGTTTTTCAGCTCCACTGCTGAGTAGCCTATAAACCTTGATGTCAGGTTGCTAATCACTGGCCCAAATATTTTCATTCACCAAGTGAATTAGAACCCTGTGTAGAACGCTTCCTTAAATGCCAGCATATTGTGAGAAGGTAAAAACATACACATGGCATAGAAGCCATAGAGGACTTCTTCCGGAGGTTGGACACTGAGATCATAGCACAAACCTTTTTACCCTCAAGGAATGACATCCAAGGGGCACCTGTTTGCTCTGGCTCATGGAACACTTCAATGCAGGTGAGCAACATTTAGCAGATTTTGTATAACATTGCACATGACAAATTTGGTAAACTATTAAAGAATGACATGGTGCCCGTTAGGATTTTCACCATGTACTCTTCCGTTGGTAGTCCCTTTTTTGGAGCAGCCAAGTTGGCCGCTTTTTTAATAGTGCCTCATGTGCTATCCAGGTCCTTACTCTTGGTACACGACAGAAAGTAGGATCCTTTTGTAGGGCCGCATGTGCTCTTGTGAACATAATCAATTTCCTTGGATTCTTGTTCATCCAGCTCAACCTCCACTTTGAGTGGTCTTGATCTGCACCCTCAACTTTCATGTCGGTGGAAAGTCTTTCTTTTCCTCGTAGGAACTCCACTTTAATGAGAGCATAGGGCAGGGATTGTTGGTGTCATTGCGCATTGATTTGATTAAGTGTCAATTGTGTGACATTGAAGGAATGAAGTACTCTCAGCTCCCAATCCATTGCTCCTTTCCACTGCTCATCTACCTCTTGGGTAAATTCTCCTTCAGTGCATTTTCTTCATGCCACTTAGCTCTTCGGCTGTTTGCATCTCCATCTCAACGAATGAAATAGAGGGGATTTCTACATGGGGCTGCTCTGAAGTGCCTACCTCCTCTTGGGTTTTTGGCCATCCCTCTCTCAACAGCTGGTTGACTCTTTTGAGCTATACTATTTCTTTCATCAGCTCATCTTCTCTTTGGACCCGCATCAAAGCCAGGTCTTTGCGTTGAGATTGCTCCAACTTAAGCTCCAACTCGAGGTCTTTATTTTTCTTCTCTAATGCCTTGTAAACCTCGTCTATTCCTTTGATCGAGGCCACTGCGGATTTTCTCTGATTTGTCGCAGGAAATTTGCCTGATCATTTATCCTTTGTTCCGAATATACTGTAGGGCAGCATTCGCCACATCTAACTGTACCTAAATTTTCTAAACTGAGAGGGTTGTAGTTAGAAGTTCATTTGTAACTTGTGTTAGTTGCTCATCTTTTGCTTTGCATGCATCTGACAATTTTGTAAGCAACTCACCAAGCTCCTCCATTTCTTTCTACTGCTTATCCCATGTGAGATGATGTGGTTCAACTTCCGCTTTCAACTCCTGCACTTGCCTTTGTAGATCAGTGATGACGTTAAGTCGATCGTCTAACTCCCCTTGGAGTGTGTCAATCACGATCTCTAATTCCTTGGCCCTTGTGCTACGACTTAGTGCTGCTGAGCAAAGTCGTTCAGTCATGTCCTACATTTTCTTAGCATATTCATTCACTTGCAGGATAACCTCGTCGTTTGATTGCCAGTCTTCGTTTTGTGCCAGCTGACTTGATGTTTCTGCAGCTTCTTGTGTGTCCTTTGGCGGCGTCATGGCTGCTCGTTGCTGTTGCCCTTATGGCCGTGGCTGATCTTTTTCTGTTTTGTCATCCTGAGTCTTCGTGGATGCCTCGGCCTTCTCTTGCTGTGGTGAGGTAGAGGGTGTTTCCTTGGACTCTTGATCTCTTTGTTGCTCTAACTTCTTGTTGTCCTATGATGGTGCAGGACTGGCTGCCTTTTCTGGCTCTTCATTGTGCTCTTTTTGTTGTTCTTCTGTAGACTCAGCTGCTTGTCTTGAAGTTTTAGCTGACTCACTCTGTTCAGGATTTGTCTCCTTGCTAGGTTCAAGTTCTTTGGCTTCATTTGCTGGTGAAGGTGGTCAGCTCAGCATGGGGTGATCATGCTCTGAAACGGGTGAAGAAGGGCGAGAAGATACATCACCTTGAGCATGTTGTGCTTCTCCTTATGCATTGGCTTCCTCTACTTGCTTTTGTTGTTCCACCGTCTCCTTAGCTGTCCTTGCCGCTTCTTGTGCTTCCCCCAGCTTCAAGGCTTCTGCTTCTTGATACATTTGTTCCAGGGATTCCGTGGGATCTTCAGCCCGCTTCCTGGTGTGATGCTTGGTTCTTGGTCCGTTAAGCTCAATAGGCACCCACTTTTTCGGGTCTTTTCCTTGTGCTTGGCGGCTGTGTTGGTAAGAGTGTTTTTCTTGTTCTTACCTGGCTTGCTTTTGTACAGGTTCCTCCTGTTGCATTGTCATGGATTTTCTCTTCATCTCTTCTATTTGCACTCTCCTTTCCTTGTTATCCGAGCTTTCACTGCTGTGCTGTTCTCGCGAGCTCTCAGCAGACTCTTTATTTGACTTGTATGATCTCTTGGCAGATCTTGTAGCTCAAGGAGAAGGTTGTGCTGACATTATTCAAGTGTTCTGATTTGGGGCAAGCGGCAAGTTGTTGGCCATGCCGATGGCATGATAAGCAATCTTGGTTAAAACCTCTGGTGCACCTAGATAAGTGATTTTTCCTTCTTTCTTTGTCCCTTTCAATGTGGACAAAACATATTGTCATGGTCAATTGGTTGCCAGGTCATTGATTTGAGGACTTGTGTAAAGGTTGTGGCAACCGCATGATTGGGCATTGTATACCTTGGTGGCCTCTTAGCAAGGAAGTGGAAGTGCTGGTGGTACAACCTTGCGAGCTCTTCCACCTGTTTGTGAATGAGGTCTGCAAATGTGGCCGCGGCGGTTTCTTTGGTGAAAGTTCCGGCCGTCTTCCTATCTCTTGCCCTCATTGTCATTCCTTCTGTTGGCAGTTTTAGTGCTTCTGCCACTATCTCCTTGGTAGTCACAACTTCAACCTTATTCCCTTGTGTGTCAGAGATCTAAGCGGTTCCATCTTCTTTGATTGTGGACAAAACCTCATAAGCTTACTGGAAGTCCACTTCACAAGGCTCTTGTTCATAAAAATCTCTGAGTCCTAGCCTTCGGTTGGCTTCTTTGGTCTCTGATTTTGCAGCAACATCATATACTTCTTTGGGTAGAAGTTGCAGCTCTACCTGATGTCCTTCCTTGCTCTTGAATTGGCCATTGAACACTATGGTGTTATGCTCTTCTAGCTGATCTCTTGAAAGATAGGTTGCCTTGGCGGTTTTGACTGAATCACGGTCTAGTTGGTATGTTGGTAGCTCTTGCAACTTTTCTTCTTAGTTGAGCTTCTTTTTGGCCCTCTCTGCTGCTTGCATGGCTCCTGTTCAATGAATAGAGTGTCAAAGTTAGCAGAATTGATAGATTTTTCTTTGAAATGTCCTTCAGTATGAAATGCTAACAATTTTGGTCCAATTTGCTTCAAATCAATTTTTGACAAGCATATATAGATGCATAAAGACATGTAAGGAACAAAATTATAAAGTCTAAACAAAAAAATTGTAACAAAAGTAAATAATCGCGATTATTTACAACTGAGTAAATTTTTTACCTTTTTGCAAATTTGGCATTACAGGCTTGAAGTATATACCAAATAGATACTCTGAGTGAAATATGGGCTCATTTGGATGCATAGGATGAAATTGGTACCAGATTTTGGCTTTAGGTCTTTGAAACAGTAGATATAAAGGAAATTTGAGATTTTGAGCTCCAAAATTGTTCAAACTTGGCTAGTGGGCTTAGCACATCATGTACTTTGGATGTATGATGGCAAAATAGCAAAATTCCCCCATTTTGGCATGAAAGTAAATAATCATAATTAATAACGTTTTTACCAAAATCAACATTTTTTTGGCACCACTTGGTTCTAGGCATTGTATAGACCTTGTATATGGAATATGAGGTGATTTAGATCAAGAAATATGGCTCACAACTCAGAATTTTGGCAATTTTCTAAGTTATATGTAACTATTTTTGTCTTGCAAAGACTTCTTTGCATTTTTTGGCAATTTTCTAAGTTATATGTAATTATTTTTGCTCATACTTGAATTTTGGCATGTATTAGGTGTGTACAAGTGTTAGGTGATGTGATGATGCAACTTTTATAGTGCAAAAGTAAATAATGGTGATTATTTACAGCAGTCACATTTTTCTTGCAAAACTTAAAATTTTTGACCTAAAGACATTCTATACACCTAAAACAAGTCCTAAATTGAATATGGTAAAGTTTGGTCTTACCGGCATCACTTTGTGCTTTGTCGACTCTGAAACCACCGATCTCTGTAACTACAC
The DNA here is from genome assembly GCF_014529385.1 of Adiantum capillus-veneris. Taxonomy (NCBI): domain Eukaryota; kingdom Viridiplantae; phylum Streptophyta; class Polypodiopsida; order Polypodiales; family Pteridaceae; genus Adiantum; species Adiantum capillus-veneris. The sequence goes on from NC_140944.1 coordinate 44,209,603, forward strand.
TGCCTGTTGAGTTTGTTAGTCACCTCTAAGGCTATGGACTTGTCCGGAACATAGTTGTGAAGCAACTCATCCAATTTTGGCCCATTTGGAGTCAGTTTGACCTCGTATGTCCAATTTGACGCTTTGTAGCCTTCGAGCCGTTTTCTGCGTTTCGAGGGCTTTGCTTGATTGATTTCACAAAACCAATCATATACATTGTGTATAGACCTTGTAGGTAAGCTGTTTGTGGAGTCAGAACCGAATTTTGACATCTGCCAAAAACCTAGCTTTTCTACTTGGGCCCCCCTTGACCTTTTCTGAATGGTCAACTATTGCTATATAAGTGTTCTAATATGTTGGGGCATGCTACAGTTCAAATCTTATCCGATTTGGTTGAGCTGACAGGCCGCTATGGTCAGTTTTGGGTCATAGGTCTTCATGCACTGCTCGGATTCTAGGGTTTTTTCTAGGGGTTTAGACTAGCTACCGGCCATACAAAATGGATCATTGATGATTAAAGAACTTACCCCTCATGTCTCGTGTGAGACGGTGCTGAAAACAAGTGACTGTAGACTCCGGAAAAGACACGCGAAAGAGGTCGAAAAGCTCTCTCTCCAAAGGTAACAAGTGGAAATGAGGTGGTTTTAGCCTACCTGGGATATCTATACCCGGACTTCTTGAATCATTTTTCTCCAGATTCCCCCATTAGTCCTACTAGGCCGTAAAATCTATGTTAGACTCAAAAATTTCCCTGATCGGATTCCTGTAGTTGATTCTGCAAGAATTCTGCAAAAGTAGGTCTGGCCGCCTAATTTATCCTTCCCGCTTCCATCTTCCGATCTCATTGAAATTTTTTGTGCTTGTTCGCTTTGTCTTTTTAATCAGCACTGTGTCTTCAATTTTTCTATATGAGCTCCCTTGCTATTTATTATTAATCTTTGACCTGTTTATTGAGAAATATAAAAGAAAATATGAAAATGCGCTAAAAAAGCAAAGTGAAAATCCAATAATTAAGGAAATCCATTGAAAAATACAACTTTATTGTTTTTTATTGAAGAATTTCTTCATTTTAAGTCTCAATATCGAGAAAAATGATGAAAAATAACCAAAAAGGACTATTTCTTGATGATTTTTTGATAGTATATACACTATTTACACTCACCAGGGAGATTTTATCAATGAATTTTCCCTTGTTGATGAATTATAAGGGCATTATTAGGTAATTTTGTAAAAAATCACACATTAACATCAACTTTTCCTCCCTCTTCAAACATTGCCCTTAATTACTTAGTGCCCTTCAATCCCTCCTAGATGGCGTACTCCGGGACGGCTGTGTGTATGGGTTGAACAATTGTGTCTATGCATAGCCTTGGTTGGCTCTACCATGCTTTGAAGATCAATGCACTTCAAACCATTATCCTATGCAAGAGGTGGGTCTTGAGTGATTAACTCAAGGGTTTCTGATGTCGAGGCTTGTTGTTGCTATCTTCCAAAGAGCAAATTTTGTGGCTTGTGTGCTCTTTGCTTGATTGTGCCATCAGGATGCTTCATCATGCTAATTGCCTGAGATTTTGGTATCATAAATGGTTGTTGTCGAGCTTTTTCTCGCCATTGGTAGCTTGGTTTGCTTGGTGCATAATGGTGTGGTGGAGTCTTCTGAGACTTAACTCTCCATTGCTTGATTGGTTTTACGGTTTGTGGAGAAGATAAATGCTCTTTTTTATTTTAAATCCATTTCATGTTAGGTTCCTTGCTCGGAGAAGCTCGTCTCTGTGTTTTGAGCTTTGGAACCACCTTTGGTACTGTCGATGATGTTTTGGGCACCCAGATTTGAATCGGCTTATCCTTAAGTTGTGCTTTTGGTACCCAAATTTTCGTGACTCCTTGCATGCTACTTGTAGCATTTGCTTGTCGAGAGGATGGAGAAGATTGATTCTTCATGGTCTTGCCTTTCCATTCCTCCTTGCTTGGTGCAATTGGAACAATGAGTTGTCCGCCTTTAGGTGAAAGCCTGAGATGATTCGTATCCCAATCTGGTACTGCCTTGTATGTCCGCATCCAGGAAATTCCAAGATCATGGTCTCATTCATGTGTTTATCTGGTAAGCATACAAATTAATGAGGACATGGACATCCATGTACTATCACGTTCAAGTTGACTACTCCCAATGTTGGTGTTGGGTTCTTGTTGCATCCTTTGATAATCACTATTCTTACTGTCAATGCTTGACTTGTTGCTTTCTTGTACGTGGAATAACTGACTGCATTTACTCAAGCTCCTGTATCGACGAATGCGTTCGTGCTATGCTTGTTGACCTGTACTTTGATGTGCAGGTCCATTCGTCTAACCATTCATCATCTGTTGATACGGCATCTTTCCACAATTCCCATTGTCGGTCCTCTATTTCTAGAGTGTTGATGGGAATCGGTATCTGTTCATTCTTGAGAGTAGCTTTTCATTTGAGTACCCGAAGTCGAGCTTCCTCTTGGGCTTCATTAATAACCTTCTGTCGTTTAATCCTCCTTTGCTTCGCTACATGCATTCTTTCTAGCAATTCATTGGTTAGCAGAAAATTGTATTTCTTTAAATGACATCCACTAATCTAATTAGCCATTGGTTCAGCATCTAGGGGTGAACAACTTAACTGCTCCATTTGAAGATACATCTTCAATGATAAACGGTCCGTTTCCCTCTTTCTTAAACTTGGAAATGAGTTGCTTAAGGGAATATACTAAAACTAAATCCCCTTTCTTGAAGATTTTTGATAAACGCTCCGTTTCCCTTTTTTTTAAACTTGGAAATGTGTTGCTTAAGGGAATAGACTAAAACTAAATCCCCTTTCTTGAAGATTTTCGTAACTAGATTGGAATCAAAAAACTGTTTTTGTTTTCGCTTTTGTACATAGATGTGAGCTATGACAGTTAGCATTTGCTCATCTAGATTTTCTAAATCTTCTAGTCTTTCGGACAATTCATGTCTAGTCTACTCAAGATCCTTAACTACCCTTAGTATCGGCAATAGAAATTCTATTGGCAGTATGGCATCAAGACCATAAACATGGTTAAAGGGTGTAGCATTTAAAGTTGTTTTGAATGAAACTTGATAAGCCCATAGAGCTGCATGGAGATTCATTTCCTAGTTTGTTCTTCTTGAACTAACCACTTTAGTCAATACAGTGGTAAGAATCTTATTTGTATGCTCAGCTTGCCCGTTTTCTTGTGGGTGATAGGGAGCCGATTTGTTATAGATGACCATAAATTCATTAAGCAGATACTCGATTATCTCATTGAGGAAATGAGTATCCCTATCACTAACAATTTCTATTGGCAGTCCATATCTTGTAAACACATACTCATATAAGAATGCGGCAGTGGTTCTGGCATCATTCTTTTGAGTTGCTTTAGCCTTGGCCCACTAAGTCAAATAGTCTGTAGCTACAATGATATATTGAGCTTGGGTTCTATAAGCAGGTGGCTATATTGGACCAACAAAGTCTATACCCCATTTTGTGAAATCTCTAGCTCCCATCATTGGTCTTAAAGGCATGCTATCTACTCTTGTTGGCTTTTTTGCTCGTTGACAAGTATCACATCTTCAAACATATTCTTTGGCATCTGCAAAAAGTGTTGGCCACCATATGCTTGCCATTAAGATTGCTCTTGTGGTGGTCTCACTAGAAAAGTGACCTCCAGCTAATCCAGCATGTGCTTGTTCTATGATCGAAATTTATTCGTCTTCATTTGTACGAAGACGCAAATGTTGATCCTTAACTCTCCGATACAATTGGTTCCTAATAAGAACATAGTCTCTTGCTTCTGTTTCAATTGCTCATTGACGGTGTTTACTCATATCCTTACGAAATGTTCGGCTTGATAAGTAAGTGACTAAATAGTTACTCCACTTAGGAACAAGTGACATTTGAAACAATGTTACGTGAGGTATGGGTATTTGTTTTTTAGATTGAAGACAATCCTTTACTAAAGAGCAAACATCACTCCTCATAGTTGGCCAAAATACTTCAAGTCTTAAGAGCCTTTTCATAGTTTGGTCTTCCGCAAAGTGAAGTCCTACTATGGTGAAATGTGCCTGACTTAGGTATTGGTTTTTTCTTCAGGATTAATGCATAAGAGCAAGATTCCATCTTGGTTTCTTTTGTATAGCCTACCAGCTAGTAATTGATATATAGATGATTGCTTGATTCCGACCGTAATAGGGAGTGCTATTTGTGAATCCACTTGAGCTATGGTCATTAATGACACCAAGTTCTCCGACCATCAAGGTATCATTTCCACGGAGAACAGATAGGCATCTGATAGATCATGAGTCTACTCCTTTAGGAGGTTCTCTTGAAACAATCCCTGACAAATGATCTTCTCTTTGATGAGTAGTTTCCTTTATTACAACTACAGTGAAATCAAATTCCAGAAGAATGATGAACCATTTCACTATTCTTCCTGTTCCTGCTGCATGGCTTGTTGACCAAGTACAATAAAGCTTGGTGGTCCATGAAGAACACAAATTTGTTTGCTAGCAGGTAATGTCTATACTTTTTTATGGCATAGATCATTCCTAATCCTTCCCTTTCGGTGGTGGTGTAGTTCTTTTCTGCCATGTTCAACTGTCGGCTAGCATAAGGAATAGGAAAATCAATTTTCCCGTCTCTTGGTTGAGCTAGTATACACCTAATGGCAATTTTTTTGAAGCATCTACATGTATGTGGAATATCTTACTCCAATCTGGTGCTTTCAATATTGGAGTTGAGGTGAGAGCTTGCTTAAGATTCATGAAGGATTCTTCACACTCATCAGTCCATTCAAAGTGTGTAATCAAGCTATACATGGGTTTTGCAATTATAGCGTACATGTAATTGAACCATATGTAATATATACAATGTCCCATAAAGGCTTGAACCCCTTGATTGTTGTTGGTCTAGGAAAATCAGCAATAGCATGAATTTTATCCATATCAGTAGCTATGCCAGTTTTAGACAGTATATGTCCAAGAATTTTTCCTTGTCTACCCATGAATGTGCACTTTTCAGGATTTAAGCAAATTCTATAAAGTCTACATTTTTCAAATACCTTTTTGAGGTGTTCAAAATGATCAGCTCGGATTGATGAATGTACGCATAGATCATCCATGTATACTTCCAAGAATTTCGTTATATATTATTTAAAAGAATGAGTCATCAATCTCTAAAAGGTGGCAGGAGCATTGGTTAACCCAAATGGCATAACCCTATAGGCAAAAATACCCGATTCTATTGCAAAAACAGTTTCATGCTGATCTTTTGGGTCAACCAAAAGTTGATTGTATCCTGAAAAGCCATCTAAGAAGCTGTAAGATTCTTTTCCTGCAACTCGTTCTAACACATGCTCAGTGATTGGAAGAGGAAAGTTGTCTCTAATGGTAGCTGCCTTCACTTTCTTGAGGTTGACACACACTTGTAATTTTCCATTCTTCTTGGGTATGACCACAATATTGTTTCATTTGAGCTGCACAATCTCTAACAGGCTTACCATGTTTCTGTTTAAAGCTGTAGATTTGAGCTACCATATTGTGTTTGATCCCCATTTTGGAACAAGTAGCTACAAATCCTTGAGCTAATGTGTTCAAGTCCATGATTGACCTTGGTGGAATGTTTTGGAACCATGTTAATGCTTTTCCTTCTAATTTCATTCCAAATCCCTCGAATTGCGTATGGAAATCGAATATGCGTTCTGATCTTAGCACTTGTTTAAAGCTTGCTAAGTGATGTATGGATCCCCTGATCCAATTTATTTTCTAACCCATTTTTGGAAATCAGCTGGTCTGACACGTGTATTTGGTTCAATTGCTGGTCTTCTGGCATTTGGTCCTATTCCTAGTCCTTCAAACCAGTCTGTTGGAAATAGTGACTCATATAGCCGTGGACTGGCCTTATTGTCACCCGATTTTCTGCATGATGAGGTGGTTTCTGGTTTCTTAACATTACTCTCAGAAGATCTCTCATGGTGTTCATCTCTTGAAATTGTTTCTGGTCCTTGTCCCAATATCCAATCCCTTATGGAATACCCTTGGTATTTGGTTTGTTCTACCTCCTCAGGAGTCATCATAAGAAAGTTGCTATTATAACAATATCTAAATAGGTAGGTTGGCAGGTCTGTTGATCCCTTATCCTTGATCTTGAAGATATAGATGATCTTCATGGCCGTCAGTTGTCCTGATTTGGCATGCAAAGTCCACATAAGATCTTTTACATTTATATCCTCCCAACAATAGACTCCGATCCTAGGATTATCAGTACTAAGCCGTTTCAAGGGCTTCAAATCAACTTGATTGTATCCCTCGAATTCTAAAGTTGGTGGTCCTTCTTTTGTAGCCATATTTGGAATTATAGTATTTACTTCTAGCCCCCATTTGTCTATCACGTCAGTGTTTTCTACTTGTAAATACTGAGTTCCGTTTCAATCCATGTACACTTTTCCTTGTTTGTTTGCGTAATCAATGCGAATGATGTACTCTTAGTTAGGATCCAGGTAAACCTGAGCTCCATGGCGATTAGTCTTATAAAAAGAGAGTATATGCTTATAGCCCATTGTCGTTCCGGTTTCCGAGTGAGTTGAATAGGAAGACATTTCAGATGATGAATTCGAAAAAGTGTCTGAGACTTCTCCAAGGATAGTGTGCAAGGAATTGCCTTGATTCACACTTTCTTCAGTGGATACTCTACTGGAGGTTTCTCCAAGTATGCCCTGATTTCCTAGTACATGACCATATCTAAGGTTCATAAAGGCTTATGAAGCCTTGTTGGATAGAGTACTTATTGACTTGGTGTCAATTTCTTCCACTTAACTGGATTGCACTTTCTGTGTGAGCTACCAATCCCTCGTGTGCATCCAATCCCTCGTGTGAGCTACCAATCCCTCGTGTGCATCCTGATTCCTGTACAAACTTGATCAAGTTAGCTATTCTTCTATAAAGACAGTATAGTTTTTGCTAGCTATTATGCTTGGTCTATGTGTGTCACTGCAAATCGAGCTAACTTGGTCAGGAGTTGAGATTTCAACTAGGATTCATCTGCAACTCGAAAACTGAGTGAACATGTATCAATTTGGATCCGATTGAACCCAAAATTGCCCGATGGCATTGTATTATGCTGGTCTATCACTGTACAAGTTCAAAGGTCAAAACTGGTGTCCCTATGTAGCAGTAGTAAATAATCATGATTATTTACTTTTGTCAGTTTTTTACACTTTTTGGCTTGGTTTACCAAGTATACAACCTGTTAAGATCCTTGCACAAGTTTCAACAATTTTGGACAAAATCTGTTCAAGTTTATCAATTGTTCTGTGCCTGCAGACTCTGTTTCAAAAATCTGGCTTAAGTCTCACTTTTGTGATTCAAATTTCACCAAAATTGATTTGTGTAGTCTACTTGATATGCTTGACCTTGTGGTATGCCCAAATGTGCAAAAATACCAAATTTTAAAGCAGACGTAAATACTTATGATTATTTACTTTGGCTATTTTCTTGCAAGTTTTTGCCCCAATCTTGACACAAATCTGTTAAGCACTTCAACTTAAGGTCTCTAGCGAACTTTCATCAAATTTGGACTATTTTTGGTCAAATGGTCATTAGTTTTATGTCCACAGACTAACTTTGCAAATTTGGTCACAATTTCCAATCCAAAGATCCAAATCTCACCAAATTTGGTTTGTGGGCTTATTACAACATGGTAAAACCAATGGTATCTAACTTGGTCAAAAAAGTTGAAAAATGGGACAGATGTAATAATTGCGATTATTTACTTCTGACAAATGCTTGCATCTTTTTTATCAACTGAGCATGGACACATGTCTATCACATCAATACTAGCCTATGAATCAAATTTTATCAAGTTTGGACTATTTTTTTCTCCAATTTACACTCAAGTTTTAGAAAGTCAGTACAAACTATAGTTTTTACCTAGTTTTTTGCCAGTTTGGTGATCCAAATCTTTTGTGCCTTTACAAAAGTTGTTGTATACATGCAATGAGTTACTGGTATCAACCTTGGTTAAATCTAAGCTGAAAGTTAATAATCGTGATTATTAGCTTCAGGCTTGAAATGAACCAATTTTTGTACTTTTTTTAAGGATAGTCCTTTTATGAGTTATTTTAAGACTATGAATCAAGTCAAAACTTAATTTGGCCTAAAATTTCAAGAAAAAGTAAATAATTTGAGTTTTGGCCAGCTCTTGAAATTTTTATCTCAAGTGTCCTTGAGCTTACCCATTGGTTCAGACAACGTTTAAGCTTACTCTCCGGTTGGATTGAGTGGTTTGGAGTCTTTTCGTGCTATTTCTAACCGTAGACTTGAAATTCTGCAACTTCAAAATATAACGCAAAATTATTCTTTTGAAGAGAGCAATGTCATAAAATCCACCTCGGATCCTACTTACCCTACTCCTATGTTCTCATGCAATGGGGTTGTGGAAAGTGTCCACAAACACTCGGTTTCTTGTTTTTTAAGGTTTTATGAGCATTGATCTTAAGAATTTTCTTGTCTATCAATCATTCTCAAAATCCTAATATAATCCTACAATCCTAAAGGCACTCGTCAAGTACGATTACTTCCAAGCTACCTCTACACAACAAAAGACGACAAGCTTAAGCCATGCGGTTCTAAAAGAAAGTTTTTACTCTAGGAGATCCTAGAGGAAGTTAAAGGATAACTTCACAAGATTCTCGTGTTTTTCCTTAGTTTAGGTCTCTTTGATCCCCGAAAATGGCGCCAAATGTGGGACGTGCGTGTAAACTCACTATCCTATCTTATTGCAATTTTAGCGAGAACCACGATTAAATTGTCAATCCATGGGACGAAGATGACTTGACTAGTGCAAAGAGGCTACAAGAGGTTGTCAATCTCTTGGAAAACAACAAACAACTTGAATCTAACTCAAGCTACACTCAACCGACCAAAATCACCAAAAGCCAATCGCTCATCAACAAACAAATCACGTCCGTTACAACATCAAATGACATACAAACTTAATGAAACTTCTAGGACAAGTTTATAAGACCTAAGCACACATGCTTATGGTCTCAAACCCCACTTTAGATCAATGGCCAAAATCATGATTATTAATAGCAACAGTGGATTTTTGACCTAGTCATTTTGGACCCAGAATGCACTTAAATGCTTAGCAATGATGTCCCAATAACACGCCTATGCTTAGTTTTTGATTTTGAAGTGTAGATTACTACTTATGATGAAATTAGGCCGTGGGTCGGTGATGCCAAAAGCTATGAAATACTATGATGTGTTTACGTCAATGCGTAGAGCTCTTACCTGGCTGCAATGCAACAAACACGACTGCAATGTGACAACCGGGGAGGGAGTAGGAAGCGCGAGAAGGAGAGAAGTGAGCACTATTAGTTCACGTTATGTATTTCATTATCCAAAACTTTTCAATAACTTACAAAAATTGGCTTTTATACCTTAGCCAAGGTTTTTGGTGGTCAAAACTAATTATCAGGGAGCTCTAACTAAAGATAGGCAATGACAAGTTGATACAATCTGAAAGCTTGTAGCTCCGGCTCATCAATTACATGGTTTATCCAAAAATAGGAGTTACAATATTCCCGATTTATCAAAATAATAAGTGTTTTTACGATGAGGCTCCAAAAAATGCCATCCATGGTGTCCGTGTTAGCTTGCTGCTAACAAAAAAATACAGCATAATGTTGCTCTTGTGGAAGCCGCTACATATGGGTTGCAGGTTTGTGCTAAGGGAGATGATGAAGGTAAAGGTGCAAAGGGCCAATTGTGGCTGTATGCTTCAAAGACAGTAGAAGCAGGGAATGTTACTATGTATGGAAAGTTACGCTAGGTAGGGAATTCAATTTGGGAAACCACTAGGTGGACCGATCCATAGATTCTCTTTTAGTATATGCATATATTGCTAAATCTCAAGCGAATGAAGCTATGGTGGAAGAGAAGCAGAAAAGGGATGAAGAGGTTGCTGGGATGCCAAAAAGGCCAACAAGATCCAAGAGCAAGAAAGAGGAAGGGTCTGCTCCTAAAGTGGTTATGGAGGAGGCTCTAAAGGAAAAAAACCAAGGTAAGCCTAAGGGACCCTCATATAAACTTAAATCTGATATTGAATTGGCTACAGATCTGAAGAAGGTTTTTGAAGAGCGTATCCTAAATAGTAAAGTGGAGCTCACATTGGGTGATATTCTGGGAATTTCCAAGCACGAGTCCCATAAGAAGATTATCGATATTATCAAAAGGAAGCAACAAATACCAAGTGAGCAAGAGCCAGAATCAGTTAAGAGCCAAGTGGTTCAACACATTGAAGCAATTCTAGATGATTATGAAGAATATTTTGCAGATCTTGAAGAAGAAGACTCAAAGTCTGTGGCGGTTTCAACCCCGATTATACCCGAGGTAAGAAATGTGCATTTTAATGAGGGGAAGACAAAGAAACTATACTCAAGAATCACCTTTCAAGGACTCATTGGGCAAGAGAAATGACTGAAATTGTGGTAAAGCTTGGCGACATTGAGGTGCTGGTCTTAGCCCTTATAGACCATGGTTCGGAAATCAATCTGATTGTGAAGAATTTGCACCAGAAGGGGAAGTGGCCTATTGATGTGGACCATGGGTGGCGGATTCGAGCTTCCAATATGCTTCTAGGTGATCTTTACGGTGCATGTGTAAATGTCAAGGTAACTATTGGGGATGTCTGTGATGAGAAAAACTTCTTTATACAGGAGCATTTCTCCTACCCACTGATTTTGGGACAACCCTACATCACGGTTGTGCAAATGGAAACCAAGCTGCTAGATGATGGCTCAACCTATGATAGGGTTTAGGGCCGAGATGGTAAGAAAGTGGTTCAATTTTTGACTGTATGTGTTGACCATGCTAGGAAAAAAGACAATTTACGTGATCGTCCAATGCCATAGATATGCAAAGAGTTCAAAGAACACAAATTTGCTCAGGATTTTCTTGGGGTGCCACTATAAAGCAGGACTATGGTGGCACAAGTGAGGAGAAGTTCTCGCAAAGAGAAACCTTCTCTTCAAGATTTTTGGAATTGACATCTGAGGGTTCAATATCTTACAAGAAATTTAATTATTTATCTACATGGGAGAAACAATATGTTTCAAGTATTCAAAGTGAACTGCATGGATGTGATGTGCTTGAACTAGATGATGTGATTCTAGGAATCTTCTAAGAGATTTCTTATGTTGACACTATGTCAGAGCTTGAGGATATCAGGCAATACAGGTTACAAAGTGGAACTGAAGTTGTTAAAGTGCACTCATTGGACATGTATGAAGAGTTGGACATATACGAGGCACTTATGCATATTGAGGATGACTTGGGTAAAGCAGTTGAAGCACAGGTAGAGAAGAAGTACAAGATTCTTTCAAAGAAAGTGAGACCAGTGGCTACACCTCTACCAGAAGGAAGTGGGGTGTTTAAAGAAGCTTCTGGACAGCCTATGCTAAGGAATCCAAACAACATTGGGCATAAATTTACTAAGGAGACATTGCAGCAGCTGAAGGTTGGAGAAGCTGGTTTTCTCAACGAAGAGGAAATCAAGTGCTTTCAAGGTATGCTCAAAAAACACGGTAAAGCTTTTTCTTTTGAGCCAAGTGAGATTGGGTGTGTGGATCCAAATGTTGTTTCACCTATGGTTGTAATCACTATTCCTCACATGTCGTGGAGCTTACACCCCATTACGGTTCCTCAAGCTCACTTGCCAAATCTTATTAGTTCCTTATGAGAAGATACAAATGGGAATTTTGGAGCACCATACTCCAATTGATAATTCATTGTTCCTAAGAAAAATGGTACTTTAAGGTTCATACATGACATGCAGCCGGTTAATAAGGAAACAATCCATAATGTGGGTATTGGGCCAATAATGTGGGTTAACAAGGTAACAATCCATAATGTGGGTACTGGGCCAATTGTGGATGAATTTGCTGAAGCCTTTGCAAGAAGATCAATCTACTCTATGGGTGATCTTTACTCTGGATGTAATCAATTTCAGCTAGCTTTGGAGAGCAGGGATCTTACTACGATGCGTACAACTCTTGGGTTGGTAAGGATGTGCACTTTGACAAAGGGTACTACTGTACCTCATATGATGAACGGCATGAATAAGGTATTAAGGGACTATCCCTCATGGTACTATGCCTTTTTTTTGATGATCTACCAATTAAAGGATGTGAGGAAGGCTCAAAAGATGAGGTAAAAGATCAGAGGGGGTGCCCACAGTTTGTTGCTCTATATATTGCTGACTATGATGCTCTTTTGTTCAGGCTTGAAGAAGTTAACTTAACACTTTCAGGGCAAAAATCAGTTTTTGATGCTATTGAGGTTCTAATTGTGGGGCATATGTGCAACACAGAAGGTAGAAGGCCCAGTCCGCCGGCTAGAGTTGAATCTATTCAAAAGATGAAGGAAATGTGCTCTTCAGTTACTAAAGTTCGTCGGTTTCTAAGTGCATGTATATTCTGACTTATTTGGTTGCCACATTTTTCTCATGTTGCAGAAGTGATTTTATCAACTGTTGAGAAAAGGTAAAAGATTTGTTTGGGTAGAAGTTCACACAAGCCATCAAGAAGTTAAAGAAAATGCTTCTTAAGGCTCCTACCTTGAGGAAAATTGACTACAAATGTGGAAGGCCAGTAATTTTTAACAGTTGACACTAGCCCGACAGGTATTGGACGGGCTATAGGTCAGGATGATGAAGAAGGTCACATGTATGCGGTTCGATTTGGAGCAAAAGTGCTCAATGCTTGCCAAAGAGGCTACCACATGCTAAGAGAGAAATTTGGGGCGTTGCTACTACTCTAAGGTCTGACAAGAATATTTTATAGGAGCCTCAATCGTGGTAAGAAAGATTTCTTGCCTCATTGATAGGGATGATTTCAAACTGCTCTACTCCGGATATTGCTATGCTACGATGGATAACCTATATTAAGTCTCTGAACCCTGAATTTTATCATATTGCAGGTAGCGATAATCCTATTGAAGATATGTTATCAAGAGCTAGGTTTGAAGATGAAGAAGAGATGCTAACCACAAGTGATGATGTTGGCTTGAAGTTCTACACATCTTCTTATCTACATGAAAATTGTGGTAATATTGTTCATATTTTTGAGGTATTTCCTGAGGAGTTCTATGATGGAGAGTGGATTTTGATCGGTTGCTACCTTATCACTCTTACTAAGCATGGAGGGTGGACAGATATGCTGGAATTAGGGTTGCAGATAAACGCACATAGCTTGGAGAAAACGAAGGAAGCTCAAGGCACACAATAGAGAGTGTGTTTCTTAGTATTCAATGGAAAGATAGATAGCCCTAGAGTGATGGGCGTATATACAATGCTCGCGGGAAAAACCTCCTAAAGAGGGAAAAAATGCCCCGGCGGTCCTAGTTTGTTCACACATCACTACCACATGTATATGGTAACAAATCCCGCTTAGAGTGATGCGGTGAACGAGAGTTGGCACATGAGTAAAGGGAAGTGCCATGCCCTGAGGACATGATTAGTCCACAAAGGGGAGTAAGCCCAAAGATTTGCGGAAAGCTTCAAGCTTCTCACGAGACAATGCCTTTGTGAAAAGATCTGCAAGGTTGTCCTGTGTTGGCACATAAGCCAAGCTGATCTCTCCTGCTGAGAGCCTCTCCCTGACATAGTGGTCATGCACCTCAATGTGCTTTCTGCGAGCATGAAAAACTGGGTTCCTCGCAACTGTCAATGTGCTCTGACTCTCAGTGTAGATAGTGTTGGCAGTGTCCTGTCCAACACCCAAATCAGCCATCAGGCGTTTGAGCCATACACACTCAACCGTAGCTGTGAAGACTGCCCTGTACTCAGCCTCACAACTCAAACTGGCCACAGTAGGTTGCTTCTTGCTCAACCATGATATACATGAACTGCCAAGCATGAAACAAATACCACTTGTGGACACTCGCGTGTCAAATCAACCAACCCAATCTGAGTTCAAAAAGGCATGTAAGTCTGGCGGCAATGATCCCCCCTTGGGATAAAACAAGCCAAGATGTAAAGTGCCACTAAGGTAGCGGAAAATCATCTTGACAGCCTGCCAATGCTTAGACCCTGAGCTATGCATAAATCTCATGACCTGTGAGACTGCAAACTAAATATCTGGCCTCGTGTTGCATACATAAATGAGGCAGCCAACAGCAGTTTGGTAAAGAGTGACATCAGTAGGATCGCCAGCATCATGTAGACTCAACTTCAAAACCTGTTTCCATGGGAGTGGCAATAGGTTTGCAATCCTCAAGTCCAAACTTATGTAGCAATGTCTCTATGTAACTTTTCTGACACAATGCAATACCACCATCACACTGCTTAAACTGTATACCCAAGTAATGATGCAACAACCCCAAATCTTTCATCTTGAAAGTAGCATTCAAATCAGCCTTAAATTCAGCAATATGTCTCTCATTTGGTCCAGTGATCAACAAATCATCGACATAAAGAACCACAATGAGAAGTACATCACCCTCACGCTTTACATACAATGTGCTTTCTGTTGGACTGTTACGAAAGCCTCGTTTAACCAAATGAGTGTCAACTTTCTCATACCAAGCACGAGGAGATTGCTTCAACCCATACAAAGCCTTCTTACATCTGCACACTTTGTCCTCTTGTCCTTTTATGACAAAACCGCAAGGCTGCGTTACATAAACTTCCTCAAATATGTCACCATTCAAGAAAGCAGTAACAATGTCCAGTGATTGATGTACATCCCAACCAAAATGAGTTGCCAATGCACATAGAAAATGCACAGTAGTCATATGACAAGTGGGAGCAAAAGTCTCTTCATAATCTATGTCTTTTTTCTCTGCATAACCCTTTGCAACAAGTCGAGCCTTATGGCGATCGATCTCACCAACCGGCTTGCGTTTCAACTTGTAAACGCACTTTGTACCAATGGCCTTTTTGCCAGGAGGCAAATCACATAAAGTCCATATGTCATTTTCTATAAGTGCATCATATTCTGATTGCATGGCAGCCATCCAATTTTTTAATTTCTGTGCTTCATCAAAAGACAGAGGCTCCTCAACATCATGTAAGCTAGACACATCCAAAGCATAACAATCTGATGCATAAGATGCATGTCAAGAGCCTGAAAAAGTACGACTAGACAAAGGTGCATCCAATGTATTGTCACGCAAAGTGTGCAGCAGCCATTTTGGCATACCTCTAGCCTACTCATTTTCAGCCCTTTTGTCATCAAGTACATCATGTACATCTGCATCAGCAATAGACTGATCTGTACATTTTCAGAAATACCCATAGGCTGTACATTTGCCTCATTGGAAATTACATTCGTATTTCCACCACTAAAAAGAGGCATCAAAGTGTCATAAATGTCTTGTGAGCTTACATTACTGTCTCTAGTACATGACAGCAAGGGCTGAACAGAATCTTCCACAAACACTACATCCCATGAAACCAGAATACGCTTTGTTTGCAGATGATATAAGCTGTAACCTTTTCTTTCAGCACTATAACCAACAAAAATACATTTGATAGCCTTATCATCCAATTTTTTGCGCTATGTTTGTGGCACCAAAGCATATGCGAAACAGCCAAAAACACACATGTACTCAATAGAAGGCTTTCTATCATGCCATGCTTCATATGGAGTAATAGACTACAAAGCTTTCATAGGACACCTGTTAACTACATAAGTGGCACACATGATGGCCTCAAGCCAAAAAGAATGCGGCAAAGCTTGACTTTTGACCATACATCGTACCATTTTTGTAAGTAACCTGTTTTTCCTCTCAGCAATACCATTTTGCTGAGGTGTATAAGGCACTATACATTGGTGTTTTATCCCACGATTAGCCAGAAATGCATTAAATTCATGAGACATATACTCCCCCCCTTGATCGGAACGGAGGGTGCCCATAGTACATTTTGAGACATTTTCAGCCATAGCCAAAAATTGTTTGAAGCACATAGAAACTTTGAACTTTGATTTAAGCAAAAATACCCATGCATGCTTGGAGTAATCATCAATGAAAGTCACAAAGTAAATGTAATTGCCCAAGGACGGAGTTTGCATGGGCCCACAAACATCACTATGTACAAGCTGCAATCTGCATGTGGCACAAATTGAACCATCCTTTGGAAACTTAGAACACTGCATCTTACCCAAAATACAGCCTTTACAAACATGTTTGACAGGTGCTTCAAGAGGCAGAAAAGAAGCAACCATATCAAATTTTTGTAAACGTAGCAAACTGGAAAAATTCAGATGACCAAAACGTGCATGCCAAAGTTTTGCATCTGAAATAGCCTTTGAATCTGCTATAGCATTTGCAAAATTTTGTCCACACTTGTCATACAAAGTGATCTTATACAGCCCACGACACAAAAGTCTAGATGCAACAATTTCATCACCAAAACTAAGATCATGAACTATAGATCTTTCATCCACAAATTTGACTACAAGTCCAAGTCTAGCAAGTGTGGATACAGACAAGAGATTCTTCTTGATCCCAGGTACAGAAAGTGCATCAACAAGTGTGAAGGAACTGCCATTTGCAACAATAAGCACAATCTTTCCAACTCCCTGAACCTGATAAGAGGCATTGTTGGCACAAGTGACTGAATTCCCATGAGGGACAAACTCGAGAGAGGTAAACAATTCATGATGTGAGGTAATGTGCTTTGTAGCACCACTGTTGAAATATCACACATGTGAATCTGTAGCAACTAACAAGCATGCATCATGGACAATAGGATTGTAAGCCTATTCTGCATCAACATCAGCAACACAGTCTCCTTTCACAGAAGACTCAACAATGGCTGCATTTGTAGTGGAGCCAGCATTTGCAGTGGAACCACCCTCTTTCTTCTTAGCCTCTTTGGCCTTCAACTTAGGACACGACTTGATCAAGGGATCATTAGCTTTACAATAATGGAAATGCATCTTCTTTTTGCCCTTATCACCAGAATTGCCAGACGAAGTGCTACCAGCAGAAGCATTGGGAACATAAGTTTTGCCACTCGCAGAAGAACCATAAGAAGTGGCTGCATTGCTGTTACCACCCTTTCTTTGAGAAGCAATAAAAGCTTGTTCAACTGCACGCTGTCTAGTCTTGTTTTTCTAGAAAGTGACTCTTGCAACAACAATGTGCAAAATGCATCAAACTTGACAACTTCTGGATTTCCTTGGGTCATATAAGTCTCCAAGTACTAGCAAAAGTCTGGTAAGAATCTGGTAAAGCATCAAGAACAGTCTGCACAAGGGAAATGTCTGAAATGACTTCACCTGCAAAAATAAGTTGCTCATTGATATCCTTGATACTAGCAAGGAAAGTGTCCATATCATCTTCCTCATGCATAATCTTCGGCTCCAACTCTTTACGCTGTCGAGAAATTTGCGGTCTTGGCAGGAAAGCACCGGGCTTATGGCTGTGAGAGTTTGTGAGAGAAATCAACAAAAACTATATGAAGGAGTTAAACCATAGATGCCATGAAGACTAGGGTTTGGAAAGAAGTGCAATCAAAGAAGACTCACTCTTTCTCTCTTGCACTCACACACACAAAGAAAGAACACAAAAGAGAATGTCAAAACAATACGAAAATGAAAACATCAAGGCTATGGTCATATCGTATCATGGGTAATATGAAAGGGTTAATAGATGAGTTAATGGCATTCAATCTTGGCTGACCAAATAGGCTAAGAATTGTTCTTTGGAATTGTAGTTTTGTGCTTAGCATAATATATATATTTTGTCTAGTGATTGGGATTAATTGTGTGTACAAATCCTCTTGGTTCATAGCAAGATAACTACGCTTACGTCAAAAGAAAAATTATAGTCTATGAGAGGTAGTATGATGGGATCCGGTGATAGAAGTATTTCATTAAGCCTTTCTGGGCCAAAGAGAAACACTATACGTTGTTGAAAGTGTATTTTACGGCTAATCCATACGTTAATTCTAATAGATCGTACAGAGTGAAAACGATAGAAATGATCATCATGTGGGTTATTCATCTAGGATAGTATGTGAGAAATGTAGATATGAGAGAAGTGAAGAGATGAGAAGTTTCCCTCCCAAGCCCTATTCTTGCCCGTAGGCAATAAGGATACTGCGGGGAGAGATGTACCTGTAGAAAAGAGAACCTAGAATTTGCAGAGAGGATGAATTACTAAGAATGAGAGAGATAGGTTTGCTTAAGGAGATGAGATTAGATACATATATATATGTTGGATTAGAGATGAAAAAGAAAACAATAAGAAATCAAGAAAACATCAATGTAGAACACATCTTACTTGACAAACCCTTCAGCACCATTATTGATGGAGAGAGAAGAAGAGTGGATAATTCCACTTTGATTGATACACCAAGTGCAAGACCTTCTTTGATTAGAGTTGATCTTCCAAGGTTAGCTTGTTGCAAGAATGGCTAGTCTCCCTCTAGGAGAAAGTGTAGGCTTGGGCTTATGTTAATGGCTAAGTACAATTAGGCATTACTACTCACTCCCTCAAGAATTCCTCTCATCAATGGCTTGAATGCTTGAGTTCCTTTTCAAGAAAGAAGAGGTCCCCTTTTATAGGTGAAGGGAACCCCCAAGGGTTTACACAAGAAGAGAGGATCCAGTGTGAATAGGAATTGGAAAAGTTGGAAATGAGCTGTCCCTGCATGATGTGGGCAGACTAGGGTCCAGTATTTTGATCATATCTCCTCAACCGTGGCTCCAAATAAAAAAGTAGAAATATGGGCAAAATTTTCAGCTCATTAGCTACGATTTTTATTTTAAAATCATTTTCCAATTCGAATTGGAACCTTGTGTAAAAAATTCATCAAAATAGGGTCCATTTCTGGCAGCAAAAGTCTTCCCGTGGTCCCCTTAGCCTAGACTTTCATTTGATTCCAAAGGACACCTCATGCCATATGAAAGCATGACATTGCTCCTTGACAAAGTTTTGTAATCATGCTTGCAATAATGCATTAAAACAAGTGTATCTTTGAAATCATGCCACCTAGTGTCCCACTACGATTTGATTCCCTCCTAGTAGCTACTTAAAAAGAAATATAAGAAAAGTATAAAAAATACATAGAATATATATATATTGGAGTTTACCCTAGATATAGGATCTAGCTAGGGTGTGAGATGATAATGAGATAGTAGAAATAAAGAATCAATGCTTTTTGCCCCAAGTTAAAGAGGCGGAGCTATTGATGCTTTTCCCATAGTATTTTCTGATGGTAAAGTAAGGATAGGTTACCCTTGAGAAAAATAATAGGATGAGATAGAATGCTTATTATTATACTTAAATATGCATATGTACAATATAGGAAAGATAATTATGTATCTAAAAAATTATAAGATAGATCTTGTAGCATGCGTTCCCACTATATACGTGTCACAACACGACAACGCAGCAAAGCACTTTTAGCCTCATTGCGACTTGCATAAAGACCAGCCAATATATCCCAAGCCTGTTTTGCAGATTGTGTTGAACGAATGTGAGGAACAATGGTGCGCTTCATAGACAACATAATCAATGCATGAGCTTGTGCATCCTTTACATCCCAACAAGATTGTTCTGCCGTAGGCAAAACACTTGCAGCAAGACCTGCAACATCCTCAACATCGCCTGCATCCTCAGAACCAGGACGTACATCAATGCCCTGCACAATATTCCAGATGCCCTTTGATACAAGAACATGTTGCATCATGTAAGCCCACATAGGGTAATTGTCCCCATCCAACCTGTCCTCAACAACAAATATCTTGAACACATCTGTGTTGTTGTCAGCCATGGTAAATGTTGCACCTGATGTGAAAACTGCCCGACAAGAGGAGAAACAAAGCGGGAACAACATGTGCTATATAGCACAAAGTGTAGTAGACCGTAAGGCACTTGTTATGCAAAAAATGGCACTGAAAAAAATTCTGCACAAAATGACGAAATAGCCTGTGCAGACCTGCTTGAAGTGGAAACGGAGGCCAAAATGAGCCCGAATCAAAAATCTGAGCAGGCTTAGCTCTACGAGTTCACCCAAAATATTTGCCGACCTGCGAACACTCACCAAAACTCACCGTAATTGGAGAAAGTGAGCAGGCATGTGCTGGAGCAGCTGGCGACTAAGCCCGGGAGGACGTAACCTGCTCTGATACCAATTGTTGGAATTAGGGTTGCAGATAAATGCACACAGCTTGGAGAAGACGAAGGAAGCTCAAGGTACATAATAGAGAGTGTGTTTCTTAGTATTCAATGGAAAGATAGATAGCCCTAGAATGATGGGCGTATATACAATGCTAGGGGAAAAAACCTCCTAAAGAGGGAAAAAATTCCCGGCGGTCCTAGTGTGTTCATACACATCACTACCACATGTATATGGTAACAGGATAAAGAGTATAAAAGGATCAGAAAGAAGGCTTACGGCTGTTTTTTGAAGGATGGACGTTTATGGAAGAAATTTTTTGAAGGATGGACATTTATGGAAGAAACAAAAGCACCCTGTAGGGGTAGTTGTTTGTGATAAAGTGACTCAACAGTAGGTTGTCAAAGAATTTCTTGAAAGTTTATGGGCTGGACATAGAGGAGTCTAGACAACTTTTGTCAAGATTAAGGATCATTTGGTGGAAAGGTATGTATAAAGATGTGGCTCTATTTGTGGAGACATGCTTAGTATGCCAACAATATTCTAATGTGCGACATCAAGATGGATTGCATCCCACCTATCCACTGGCTGTGCACTACAAGTGGGTGGTGGACCTGATTACCATGTCAGTAGGTGTTTGGCAAATGTGGTACATTGTTCTTGCGAGAGAAGATCTTACTAATCATGTGGAAGGCAGAGATTTGCGTACCAAAGCTACCAGTTGTGTATGCAAGTTCTTGCTTGAGGATATTATTTCTAGGTATGGATGTGTTGGTAGAATCAATGTTGATAGAGGAGAGGTGGATGCAGATGAAGCTCGGGATTTCTTTGCTCGCTTAGGAATTAAATTGGCTCTCATTATAGCATACAATCCAGAGGGTAATGGTAAAAGTGAAAGAGGGCATCTGCCTATTGTTAAAGATTTAGCAAAGGCATGCCAGGAACATATTGATGATTGGCCTAAATTCCTACCATTTGCTTTATGGCCTGATCGAGCTACACATAGTTTTGTTACAGGTTTTATGCCATTGGAGCTAATGTATGGGCAAAAAACCATTATGCCTACAGAGGAAGCGGTTATTTCTTGGACCATAATGCCATGAGAAGAAGGTATGTATACAAAAGATTTTCTTGCTTTGCGCATTTGTCAACTTGAAAGGCGTCAGGAAGATATTGAATAGGCTAAAGTAAAGCTTAAGGAAGCAAGGTTAAAGAATAAAGCAACATTTAATGGTAAGCACAAACTATGACCTCATGCTATTAGAGATAGGGATTGGGTCCTTGTATATGATAGTAGCTTGAAGAACCAGTACACTGTTATGAGAAAGATGGTTAAACGATGGTTTTGACCATATGTAGTAATTCATGTTTATGATAATGTGACCTATAAGTTATGTGAGCTTGATAGCACTGAGATCAAGGTGCCTATTGCAGAAAAAAAAGTTAAATTGTTTAAGCAACAAGAAGGTAAGATTAATATTGAAGAGTTCAACATAGATCAACCTCTTGAAGATAATTCTATGTATGCATCATGATGCTAAAAAAGAGTATGCTTAAACTAAGCATAGATGGGAGTTTATGATCTAGAACTACAATGCTTGAGGTGCTCTGTTGGCCTGTCTTTACAGCTCGTCGATTGGAGCTATGGTGCAAAAATTATGGCAAGTTGAAATTTGATTCAATTGCAGATCTGTGCCGGATTGGGAAGTGCAGCTGAAGGATCAGAGATGAAGTGAATGCATAGGCCCAAAGTGCTCACTTTGTGGAGCACCTCGATCTTTTCACATCAGCAACCGGGGTTACGGTTGACAAGATATCGTCGAATTAAATTTCCTCGGGGGCCAGTTCTGTGCTAGGTCGATCACCTCGATCGGTGTGCCTTCTGGTTTTCTTTTGGAGCTTGACACGAATCAAAAGGGTAATACACAGTGTATGGGGCTAGCAAGAAGTGATTGTGCATCAATCAAAACCCATGTCAAAAAGATATAACAAGTGAAAGTGTATCAGTTGTCGACTGCGTGTTAGCAGATGATTTTGTGCCAATTTATTGCTCATCGTTCCAGGCCATGCTGGTGTCCTTAACAAAATGCAAAGGAGAGGCCATTCCTCAAATGAAATCACTTATACTTGCATCATGAAGGCGACTGGCACTAACTGAGACACTAAAATGGCTTTGGATGTGAGAATTTGTGAGAGAACTCCAAATTGTTTTATGAAGGAGTTATACCATAGATGCCATGAAGTCTAGGGTTTAGAATTTCCCTCCCAAGCCATATTTTTACCCGTAGGCAATAAGGATACTGCGGGGAGAGATATACTTGTATCAAGGAGAACCTAGAATTTGTAGGGAGAATGACTTTCTAAGAGTGAGAGAGATATATTTGTCTAGGGAGGAAGATAAAATTAGAGATATATGTTGGATTAGAGATGGAAAAGAAAACAACAAGAAACCAACAAAATATCAAAGTAAAACACATCTGACTTGAATTTTTTTTTGAGAGTTATTCACCATTATGATGGAGAGATCGAGAAGAAGAGGGAAGACTTCAGCCTTTGATTGATGCAATGAGTTCAAGACCTTATTTGAATAGAGTTGATCTTTCAAGGATAGCTTACAAGGTTGGCTAGTCTTCCTCTAGGAGCAAGTATAGGCTTAGGCTTATGTTTATGGCTACGTACAGTTAGGCATCAATCCTCTCACTCCCTCATGAATGGTTTTCAAGGAAGAAGAGGTCCCCTTTTATAGGTGAAGGGAACCCCCAAGGGTTACACAGAAAAGAGAAGATCCAGTGTGAACATGAATTGACAAAGTTTGAAATGGGTTGTCCCTGCATGATGTGGGCAAACTAGGGTCCACCATTTTGATCATATCTCCTCAACCCTGGCTCCAAATAAAAAAAGTAAAAATATGAGCAACAAGTAAAGCTCATAAGCTACGACTCCCATTTAATAATTTTTCCAATTCGGATTGAAACCTTGGGCAAAAAAATCATCAAAATAGGGTACATTTTTGGCAACAAAAGTCTTCTTGTGGTCCCCTTAGGCTAAACTTTCATTTGATTCCAATGGACACCTCATGCAATATGAAAGCATGACATTGCTCCTTGACAAAGTTTTGTAGCATACTTGCAATAATGCATTAAAATAGGTGTATCTTTGAAAATCATGCAAGCTAGTGTCCCACTAGGATTGGATTCCTTCCTAGTAGTAGCTATTAAAAAGAAATATATGAAAAATACATAGAATATATATATATATATATATATATATATTGGAAGTTACCCTAAATATAGGATCTAGCTAGGGTGTGAGATGATAATGAGATAGTATAAAGAAAGAACCAATGTCTTTTGATCCAAGTTAAAGAGATGGAGCTATTCACGTTTTTTTCCATAGTAATTTCTAATTGTAAAGTAAGAATATGTTACCCTTGAAATAAATATTAGGATGAGATAGAAAGATGATTATTATTCTTAATGTACATTATGGGAAATATACTTATGTATCTAAAAAGTTGCAAGATAGATCTTGTAGCATTCGTTCCCACTATGTACGTGCCACAACACGACAACGTTGGTTTTTCCAGATTGGCAATTGGAGGTCTGATGGCCAATATTGGCAGTTCAAGTTTCCCAGGGGACCAGTTTCATGCTAGGTCGGTTGTCTTTGCCGATGTGTTGTCTAGAAATTTTATAGCCTAATCAGGGTTTGTATGCATTCTTTGCATATTGAGAAGTTTGAAGGAGTTTACGGCTCGTCAGACAGAGTTCGGGTTGATGAGATAATATGTCTTAAGGCCGGTGTCAGTTGTTGCAGGCACACGGCTGAGCATGATAATTTTTGGAATCCAAGACCATATTGTTACTAAAGGGTGCCACGTTATGATATGGTTGTGGCAAAAAAAATTTAAAAAATTTCTAATCTACTACGAAGGGATTGCCTTTCGACAAAAACAATCACCTATGCTTGCATTTTAAAGGCATGTGGCATTATATGAGATGCTGATACGGGCGGTTAAAATCACGATGATATTGTCAGCAAAGGGAAAATGAAAGCTTTGGCAAAGCTTTGATCACTGATATGTATACCAAATGTGGTACCCTTACAAGTGCACAAGAAGTTCTTGTTGAAGGCTTCTTGTCTGAAATGTCATCATTTAGAACGTGTTCACTTTTGCAAGGTCTCCATTGTTGTGGCAAGCAAGTACTGAGCCATTTTACTAGTTGTATAGAGAAGGCTGCTCAAAATCTTTGCTTTGGTCGAAGTGCATGCCAAATGTGGTGCCCTTTGAGGGCCACCTGCCCAAAGAGACAATATGGCCGCCCAAAGCATGACTAGCCACCCAATTAATTTAAACATGGTTGAAATGTGAAGGGAAGGGAAAACAAGACATGGCGATGGCACAGGTAGCAGAATAGTTGGAAGGGAGTGGAAGATACGCTCGCGTCAGGCCGTGCAGGGCTCGGATGAGCACGAGCATGAAACAAAATTTCAATGGCTCCCCATGACACTCCTTTTTGGTTTCCACGCTATCCATTTGACTCGCTGTCACATCATCTCTGTCCTTCCCACCTAGAAACGAGGGCATCGTTGTTGCTTAGGGGGAAGGGAATTTAAAAAAAAAAGAAGGAACTTAAGAGGTGGGAGAGATAAGGTAAACGTGTGAAGAAAAAAAAGAGGGGAATGATTGGCGAAGGGGGATCTTGGCAAAAACAAGTGGAGAAAGAGGAGTGAGGAGTCGAAGCTCGACAAAAAGGGAAGGAGAAGAAGAAAGGCAAGGGAAATCTTGGGGAAAGAGGAGCTCTCTCTTTCTCTATCTCTCTCTCTCTCTCTCTCTCTCTCTCTCTCTCGCTTCTTTGCTTGAATAACTTGAGCTCCCTCCTTGTCACAAGGGCATATGAGGGAGAGAAAGAGCTATTGGAATCTCTCTCTCTCTCTCTCTCTCTCTCTCTCTCTCTCTCTCTCGCTCTCTCTCTGTCTCTCTCTGTGGTAAATGGAAGGATGCAAGAAAAAAGGAGAAGGCTTTGAATCTCTCGCTCTCTCTCTTGGCTTATTGGAGTTCTCAAGAACAGCATAAAGGAGGTGATAAGGACAATGAAGGTATAAAGCAAGGAGTGTGACGGCTTGGCCTTGCATTGAATAAGGACATACCAACAGGGATGTGAAGTGGGAGATGCGAAGCACGACAAAAAGCTCAACATCAGGATATCTCTTACTCTCTACCAAGTAGACTTTGGGCAATGGAGGTCTCGGCTTCTCTGCACTTGACCTAAGCTGAGGAGAACCAAACTCTAAGTGCTAATATTAGGCATTCTAAGCTGATAAGCTTCAAGGTTTAACCAGGGAAGAATTTTACCTTCTTGGGTGGATTTTGGGAGGATTAAGCTCTCAGCAACTCGAGAATTGTCAAGCAATGCCGTTAACGATAACTTTTGTAATCAAATTTCACATTTGGTTAACCATCACCATCTTGTTGCTTTTAATGTGCCAATTTATGTCATTTAAGTGTTATTCTATCTATTTGCTTTGTGTAGTGCATCTGGTCTGTTATTTTTCCCACAGCGAGTAGCCTAGTGCTGACCGGCTCACGTTGCAAACCCATTATCCCCGACACCGAAGACATAGCTTTAAGGATGTCTTCTTTGATCTTGGATTTGAAGCTTGATATAGTACATGCATCATGGGCCTTCAAATCAAGTGAACTTATGATGGGAACCGATAACTAATGTAGTTCTCCATATGCACCTTCTCGCGCGTGATGGAACCTTGTATTCTACAAAATAGGCAAACAAATCCATTGTTTTGTAAAAAGAAGGTGGCTTGTTAGCATACATAACATCTTCAACCTCTTTATACATTGCTTTGAATGTCCCACTTAGGATCTCCAATGGCTGCCACTCCATAGCTGTTGAAGGAAAGATATCTAAAATGGAATCAAAAAATGAGAAAGAACAATTGGAGAATGATAAATTCATTGTATAAAATTGATAAATTGTTTTATTACTTATAGAAAGAATGCAGTGCGGGATGTTCGTCCAAGTCTAAAACCATATCCTTGGGCATGTACACATGTTGAACCTTAGCTAGCCAGCCATTGTTGGTCACTTTGAAAGTAAGAACACGACCTTTCCAATGGTTTTTTACTTAATCTCGTTTGGTTCTCTTCACTCTGTTAACACCTTTGCATAAAGGAAGCATTGCTACTCAGTCATTCACACGAAAAGACATGGGTTTCCAAAGACCATCCTCTCTAACGTTATGAAAGTCACAAGAAGTATGTTATGTGAAGCATGACATATAGAAGACGCCATGGAAACTTAGAGATTAGAGAAGAAAAAATAAAATAGAGTGACCTAAACCTCTCACAAAATAGAGGGAAAATGAAAAAGGTATACATTTGAAAAAAGTAGGTGATTTGTCATTAATGGCCTTGTTTTTAGTGTAATGGAAATGATAAATTATTGTATTTATTGTTTATTGCAGTTGACAAGCGGCAAAGACATAGAGGCTTTATGGAATGTACAAAGGATACTCGATTATTATCATTTTATTATTAAAGTGCTCTAAATGAGCTATGGCCAATTAATGTCCGACCAAACAGTGTGTAGTCATTTTTGAGCATTTAGAAATTTATAAAGTAAATACGTGCAAGAGAAAAATGCTCACTCTTGCGCGGGGGGAGATTCACCCAGAGCTTGTGTTTATTCTTCTCTCCTCTCCTCTCTTCTCTCTTGCCGTGCCGGGCATAGCACTCCGCTCTTGGAGGTGCGCCTGCACACGCTCTTTGGCTCTCTCTCATCCTCTCTATCTTGTGCAGTGTATGTGCGATTGCCAGGTATACAGATTCGTGCATTTCATTGTATGTAGCATATTATTTGTATATTTTGCAGGGAAACCACGCATCCGACTATCGAAGTGTTATCAGAGCTCAAGGCTATGCTCTTGGTAACAAACAATCAGAGAGACCTACAACTTGACATCCGAGCAAATTTAGATCTTTTGATCCTACACTAGAGATAAGTATAGCTACACAATTCTTAACTATTTCATTTAATTTTATTGTCTTGTCTCTCTTTGTTGTGACAAAATCTATGAAGACCTTAATCATACATTAATTCTTCATAAATTTTATATACTAAGAAAAGCCTTGAACATTTCCAACATAGTGTTTAGCACTCTTAATAATACTACTAATAATACGGACATATCTAGTGTGCATAGTTGATTAAGAGAAAGTCTTAATTTGATTGGGAATGTGTTTAGTACACGACGACAACGAAGAAGAAGAAGCAGCAGAACAACAAGAAGAAGAATTTGATGTTTTGCGATCATAAAGTAAAGGAGATTGTGTGAGAATCTAAATAAAACAACGATGCATAAAACCTCTATTTCTCATTTCTTTCGGTGATGAAGCAAAGTACCCCAAGAACAAAAACAAAACGTCTGATAAAACTTGTCGAGGGTGACAAATTATGGCTCAGTTTCAAAGAGATCCCCTCAATTTCAAAGGGATCCCGAGCTTGTAGTGGAAAAGCTCTCTAAAACATATATATATAATAATAATACATTTACTAGATCTAGGATAGAGCTCCAAACAGTGCCACTCATTCCTCTGCCGCAACAGGTTCTCGTGCCATGGTGTCGCTAGCACCACCCTAGAAAATGGAAGTCTCTTTCGCCACCCCATCGAATGTGTCAACGACGTCGACACACGCTGCACTTAACTAAGAATGGCCATGCAACCCACTGAGCGCATGCACATCTCGAGTACACCCCAGCTAGCCGGTATTTTCTGTAGTCAACAACCTCGAACCATTGTCACGTACCAACCCCGTCGCCCATACAGATCTGTCCGAACCTCCAAATCATACACTCCAACTACTCGTCAACCACTTTTTTTGTAGTACAGCTTTCAGCTCAGACTGCCATGCATGCAGTGGCTCTCAAGTAATGAACACCCACTCGCCTCTTCATCACGAGCCACTACTCGAGTGCATAGCTCACTGCAGTAGACTGGAGCCACGTGTTCGACCCACCACCCACCACCTCCAATCCGGCCTCCATGCAACTCCCAACCAACCCACATCCATCAAGATCTCTTACTCTCTCTTTATCTCTATACAATAGTCTTCTCTCTCTCTCTCTCTCTCTCTCTCTCTCTCTCTCTCACACACACACACACACACACACACACACACACACACACACACACACACACACACACACACACACACACACACACACACACACACACACACACACACACACACACACACACACACACACACTCTGTGTGTGTGTGGTCAAATATTGACCACCAACACCCGCAGCTCTGTCGTTTTCTCTCAATTCTCACCCACCATGCAACCCCACAACCCACCCCTCCCTCCACCGGTGGCATCACACTCAACTAGCGCATCCAATGACCTAATCCAAGTGGTGGTCTGTCTACCAACCACCTTTGCATGCACATACTGAACTCGAAAAGGTGGTTGTTCAGATCACCCACTCAACTCTCTCTGTGTATCTCATGCAAGTTCAACTCTTTCTCTAGTCCACAGCCACCACAGGTTGCCCTCTGCCGCCTTTGACGCCACTCCACTACATGGCGGCTTCTGCTTACAAGGCATGTCAACTACTCCTTACCTTACTCAACCTCGATTCACCACTCACACTTAAGCTTTGACGTTCATAATCCACCAAATCTCTCACCGCCCCTAGGGGAACTCTTTGCATAGGCGAGCATACCCACTCACGTCCTACACAACTATCAATAACCTATTCTGAAGAAACCCCGTTCCTTTTAGTTGGTCCTCATCCCCCTTTCAAATATAGTCCCCTATTTTTTATTTTTCTTTTAAATCACGCACATCATCTGCAACCACTAGTACCGGTCTTCAAGTTGTATTCACCCTGATTCATCCTCTCGCTCACGCCTCTTTGAGCAGCAAGATTTCAGGAGTAACACTCTGAGTTCAACCAAGAAGCACCTGAAAGAGGTGTGGGTTGTCCTTATCATTATTAGCCTTTAACGAGGCTCTTCCGTGGAGCGACCATTGACGTAACTCGACAACGACCGCTACATTACTTTCTCCAAAGACACCTGCTTTCGAGCATCCTCGGGAATTGACGTGTCTTACACTGGTTACTTATTGGCAAGTTCTACCGGCACCATTGACCACCTTTCCAACGTTCCAAGAATTTTCCATATTCCACGGACAACTATGGCTTTGTCTTCGCCCAACGACACAACTGACGTCATTGACACCCTCCACTCCTTGCGGGATGAGCTCACACAACTTTGACGAGACTATGAGTGCCTAAAAAACCGCTTCCGAAGGCTTTGTCTTTGACTTTTGGATGTGCACGCCTCCATCCATGCCTAAAACTCTACTTAAATGAGCCTCACCGAACACCTCCTCGGACGACCCCCCTACACTGACACCAAGAAACCTTGGCGCGGCCCTCCTAGCACTACTTTCCCTGCCCCCACACCATAGACATGTGTTTTTTTTTAAAATTCTTATTTTGTAATAAGCCTATCCAGGTTCCCTTCGGCCCTCCTTTCATAGATCTCTATGTAGCCAATTAATTTTTACGGATATAATAACATCTCTGTAGGCTCCCGTATGCAGGGATTCATAACTAGTCTTTTGGTTTGCTTTAAGTTGTCACCGCTTCTTGTAGCACACGTAGTCTCACATGTTTTTTTCTGATTTTTTTCCCCACGTAAGCAACACATTATTTCTCGCAATTTTATCCGCATTGTACTAATTGATTTGGACTAGCAGAGGCTAGTATCAAATTTGATATGCTCACATCTACAAATGCTCCCACTAAAAGTCTCTGCTGTAACCACGTTCTGTAATGTGTATCCACTTCAAAGTACACTTTTTGAACATTTCATGAGGACATATTTTCTTTTACCACACCAACTTTCTAGAGAGAGAAGGAAAATAATTCTATTTTCTTAGAAGGCCCATGCCACCAAATGACCTCCCAAGTATACAATTAACCAATAGGTCACAATGTGCAAGTGTGGAGTGTGCACATGGTACCTATATGATCACAATGTCATATATACAAAGCTACGATAATAACAAAGAGGCTAATCTAGAAAGAGTGAGACAGAAGCAACTCCAAGCTCCAAGCGCAAGAGGATGAAGTTTGAATCGTTGAGGCCTTTGGTAAGAATGTTTGCAATCATCTGGTCACTTGGATAGTGTTCAATCATGATAGTGCCTTTGCATACTTCATACTGAACACAATGATAATGCACAACAATATGCTTCAACTTGTTATGTTGAACATAGTCTTTTGCAAGACTAATAGCACTCTGGTTATCACGCCACAAGGGTGTGCTAGAAAGAGGAGAATGACCAATATAAACCAGTATTTATCAAAGTCAAATCATCTCACAAGCTGCAAGTGATGCAACAACATTTTCAGACTCTGTCGTAGAAACTGCAACACAACATTATTTCTTGTTGGTCCAAAAATAAGACAACCATTTATGAAGAAGAAATTTCCACTAGTAGATCGCATAGATAAATGTGATCCCACCCAATGTGCATTTGTGTAACCCAAAAGAGATAGAGATTGCATAGAGTTCGATGTTGATTGTCATCGATAGACCAAATCAAAATATGTGATGCCTTTTAATTATTTCATTGCACACTTTGCTTTAAACCAATGCGTAAGAGAAGGATGCGCAAGATGTTGTCAAGATAATTAACAGCAAACAAAATATCAGGGCAATTGTTCATGTGAACAAATTGAAGATATCCAATCAAGTTAGCATAAGGTTGATTTGTGACAAGCCCGACAATTTCAGAAGTGTTCTTTGTAGAACTTGAAAGACACGGTGTATTAACCGAATGTGCAAATTTTAGACCAAATTTTTGAATGGTATCTGCAATAAATTTTGATTTTTGAAGGAACAATATACCTTTTATGCAGCTCCTTTGAATCTGAATGCCAAGACACGAGTGAATCTCTCCAAGATCTACCATATCAAATGTTCAAGAAAAAAAATTTTCCCTTGCTGAAGAAATCCCAAATCATTGGAAACAAGGATGGTATCATCCACATAAAGTGTAAGAATCACAAAACTACCACCTTGGTGATTTATATATAACTTGAGGTCTGAAGAGTAAGAGAAAAATCCTTTTGAGGTGAGAAAAATATCAAATTTTGTATACCAGAATCGCGAAGCTTGTTTGAGACCAATAGTGCCTTATGAAGTTGAGAAACGAGGTCTTCCTTACCTGAAATAACAAACCCTTCTGGATGCTCCATATAAATTTCCTCTTCCAAATCACCACTGAGGATAGCAATTTGCACATCCATTTGATGAGCTTCTAAATCAAATTGAACAACAAATGAAAATAAAATTCAAACACTTGTAATATGAACAACTGGTGAAAACGTCTCTTGATAATCAACACCAATAGCTTGGGAATAATATTTCGTAGCTAAACATGCCTTGAACTTGTCAAAAGATCCATCTTCTTTTACTTTTGTCTTATTCACCGATTTACACTTAATAACTGTACGACTAGGAGGTAGTTCACTTAGTATCCATGTACCTTTAGAGATAAGAAAAGCGTACTCTGATTTTATAGCCTCTTGCCATTGATACTTTTGTGGAGAAAAATAGCTTCAATGTAAGTGACATGATCTTTAAAAGTAGAGAAAACATTGTCAACGATATCATCATCATAAACATGACATGAACCATGTTCAAAATCAATAGGCAGATCAACAAAAATGTCAAAATCATCATTGGTAACATTCATAATAAATGGCTCTGAAGAAGAAAGCTTCTTTATAGGAAGAGTTTCATCATCTAAAAGAAACGAAAAATCTTGAAGCAAAAATTCAGTATCATCAGCATCATCCATGGATGAATTTTCGATAAGTTGTTTGTTAAACATATCATCACGATTCATGATTACTTTCTTGGAGAAAGAGTCATAGAACTTGTAGCGTTTGGAAGTGTCAAAATATCCAATAAAAATAACTTTAACACCAGGAGCATCAAGGTTTGTTCGCGTTTCTTTGGGAACATGAATATAAAAAATACATCCAAAGGCTCAAAAATGAGATACAAAAAGAATATCACATGCCCATGCTATGATGGGTATCTTACAAGAAGGTGCATTAGTAGGAAAATGATTCTGACTAAATACTGCTGTCAAAGTACCTTCAACCAAAAAAACAGGAGATAATCCAGAATGAATCAGTATACGTCTTACATCATTGAGAATACTACGATTCTTTTCATTCGCAACGGCATTTTGTTGAGGTGAATATGGAATATTGTGTTCATAATGAATTCCATTGTCAGCACAGTAACTCGCAAACGCTTGAGAAACATATTTGCCTCCATTATATATCACTGCAAAGCTTCTAATTGAGACGACGACTAGTTTGAAGTTCCGCAGCCTTGTGGAATAGTTTGAAAGCAGATAAGGCCTCAGATTTTTGTTTAAGTAGAAAAATAGTGGTATATTGTGAGTAATCATCAATAAACGTATCTCAAAGAAGGTAGATATCCACATATATCAGTATGAACAAGATCCAACATATCATGAAAATGAGCTGTATTTGAGAGAGGAAAGGGTTTATGATTATATTTTCCAAGAGCACAAGACTCACAAATTTCTATCTGGGGATGAGCTTTAAGATCCATGCCACGAACAAGATCACGAAGATAAAGATCAAAGACTTTTGATAAATCAACATGAACAAAGTGGTGATGCTATACCTTGAAATCATGATCACTTGGAGCAGTGACGACATTTGGTACAACATCATTGAGAGAGAGTTCAAATAGATTACCATTTCAAGAAGTAGTGGCTATAGTCTATCTATCTTTCTCAATGCGGCATTTGATATGATCAAATCCAACAAAAAGACCAAGATTAAGAAGTCTCCCAATTGAAAGACGATTATGTTGAAGATTTGGAACATATAGTATTCCTCACAAAACTCGAGTGGAAGAAGATAAGGTACCAAGATATAAATCTCCAATACCTTTTACTTAAAAAGTTGTATCATCCGCAAGAGAAACAACACATTGAATTGGTAGTGGATGATAGTTATGGAGCCACTTAGATTGATATGTCATATTTTTTGTAGCATTAGAATCGATAATAAAAAGTGAACCGTCAAGTACATAAAGTATTATGTCTGGAGAAACCAAACATATGATGCAACTTGTTTTTGGTACAAGCTACAATGTTGGATAGCTTATGCTCTATTAGGATCTGTGTCAAATCAATGCTTATAGCACATATGAGTGGGATGATCATATCGTCCACAATATTCACAAGAAGAAGAAGAATCTCTAGATAAACGTGGTTGTTTAGTGGTAATATTGTGTTCTTTATCATATTAACGTGCCGAACAGTCATTTTTAATATGACCATTTCTGTTGCAGAAAGAGAAATTCTTGTTAGGAAATTTGAGACGAGAGAAAATATTATCGCGATGAACACCTCTGCAGTTTCTTTGTTGAAATGGACTCCTTCGAGCATAAAAAACACGTTTCATCTATTGTGACTCAATCTCCTCTTGTGAAATCATAGCTGCATCATGACTAGCATTACTTTGTTCTTGAAGTTGAGAGTATTCAATTAAAGATATGCAAGTTTGGTCAAAATCTAGACCATCTTTGTTAGAAAGAATGGTAACAATGTTATCATAGGAAGAGTCCTTCACTGTAACAAGAAGAAGTGTAATCAACTATTTTTGGGAGAGAGGATCATCGGCAACAACAAGATGACTAATAATAGATTTGAAAGATTCAATATGTCCCCTCATAGAAGTACCAACTTCATATTATAACTTGGTAAGAAAACCTCTCAAATAAAGTATCTTCGTGACTGATTTCTTTTGAAAGTTTGTAATAAGGTTTTTCCATATGTCGTGGGAAGTAAGAAGTTCATACACATCAAGCATAAGAGAATTAATGAGAGTAGAAATAATGTAGTGACGAGCTGCTTTATCACGTCACTGCCAATCTGTATATGCAAGATGCCACTCTTTAAATACAAGTCCTTCAATGACAAGAACGTTATCATGATCTTGATCAATAGGTGAAACGGGCATACATGATTTTCAAGAACAACATGAGAGAGTTCATCACCTTTGAGAATTAATAGCATCTTGCCTTTCCAACCAAGAAATCCTAAGCCTTGAAAAGGAGGAAGAGAACTTTGGCCAAAAGGAAAACCATTGACGAGAATAGTCATATCCATATCCGATTACGAGAAGACGTATAAGATAATATCACTAAATATGCACACTATATATGGTCAAGACTAGACTAAGAACAAGAGAATAATATCATAGTCATGATTTTCCAATATTCAAAAGCTCAAAGATGATGAGAGAAAGCACTTGAAAAACAGGTGAAAGGAGACATCAATAATAAAGGAGTCCTCAAAATAGAGTGATGTGAGATGCAAAATTGACGAAAATAGAGTGAAGTGAGATGCAAGATGGACGACCACAATATGAATAGTTAAACGCTAAAAATAGAAAAATGATCACGAATGCTTTACAAAGACGAAACCTGCGTTGTCGGAATGTGTGCGGTCTAGCTGGAAAGGTGCAGAACCTCTGGCTGCGAGAGTTCGTGATGAGAGTCACAAACACTTTGTGAGAAAGTGTTTGTGGAGAATCACCAACCCTCTTTCTAAGGGTGACAAAAAAATCTAAGAGCGTTCGTGACAGCAAAGTCACAAACCCTTTTTCATGGTATCATGTAGCCTCGACCCCAATTACATAGTCGTAACATCAAACAGTTGAAAGGAATGCTCGAGCTTCCACCTTCACGACGAGAATTTTTTGATTTTGCAGAGATTTATGAGCTTCTAAAGTGAAGCCCACACACCATTTTGATAAGGGGAAACCCTAATTCACTCCCTCACTAGCTCGGATAAGGATTACGAAGAGGCGGGACTGCAGCACACATAGATTGGGCAACCATGGAAGCTATTACACAGTAGTGATAAATTGAAGATTTTTTCTGTAAAAAGCCCCCTTCTCCCTCTTACCCACGGAAATATGAGCTGATGTGTCAATTTTTGGGCCATTTTGCCACTTTGGACCAAAACTAAGCCATTTTCAGCTCATTTCTGACCCAAAAAATATCATTTTTGATGCGAAAAATCCCTAAATTTATGGTATAACTCGCATAAGCATAAAAAGCATAGATACGCATCATTTTTTATCAATATACCATTTTGGGTCACTTTCCATGCAATTCTGCAACGGTGCATGTTAGGGTCTATTTTTGGCAGTTTTTGCCCGCATCAATCTTTGTAGGAGAGATGAGTGTACCACCATGAAACACTTGGACTATGTAAATTGTCAAACCAAATTACGCAACTTATCAAGTGAAAAACATGCAAATGAGCCACATCTAAGGTCACGACTCCCCGGATAGGTATGTACATGATAGCGACCACAGTAGCCGCTTTAGCATATATCACAATATGCACATTATTGTTTTTCTTTCCATGCATCAAGAAGTGTCAAAAGTGAGGTGAATGTTTTTATTTCACACTATGTACGTGCCACGACACGACAGCGTCAAGCTCGATTGTAGTAAAAAAATCATAGTTTTCTATTGCGAACTCTGTTTGCTGCAGACCCGAATTCAAATCAAAGAGTGGAGTAGGTGAATGAGTTTTGGACGAGAGTGCAATTGAGATTTTCTTGATTGCACCTCATTGCGCTTTTTTCTTGCTCCAAATTTTGAGCAGAAGACCCTTAAAAAGTGAGACGAAGTTGAGGGTGTTAAATTACAAATCAACAAGTAAATGTAATCAATGATTCACCACGTCGATTAGCAATAACCACTACAAAAAACACTAAAAATATTCTTCTTAACGCAAAATAATCATGGTTAACTAGAATCAATTCTTAGAAATAAAATCTGAAGAAATTATGAATCTTAGAAGGCAACCGCATACACATAATCTGTTTCCTCACCATGAGTTGAATTGTCGCATGATCCTTTTTGCTCTGATACCATGTTGAGATGTAGAGAGAAAAAGAGAGTGTGAGAGAGAGAGACAAGACAAGAGACACACCATGTACGCTCCCAAATACTAATTCATAATGAGGACAAGATACATATATATAAGTGAGACCAAGTTGACTAGAGTGAGCTGTATGTAGCTCCAACAATATGGACCCCACATATGTCCTACAATAAGAACTTCCTTCACACCTAACACTAAATTTTGCCTAGACAAGGTAAGGTTCACTTCTTCCAACCTTGACAAGATCTTATCACAATCATTGATATGATTTGCCACATACTCTTGGCACCCCCTCGAGTCCAAAGCCACATCTATATCACTTACATCACATCCTTTGATTGGCACATCATCAAGAAAGGGCATTGTAGTTTAAGGTATGAAGTCACATATGACTTTGTTCATACCATTCATCATATGCAAGATGAATTATTTTCTCCCTGAGGTAAGGTGCACATTCTTACCAAGGGACAAAGGTGTTCTCATGGTAGTCAAGTCCCTGCTTTCCATTGCTAGTTCAAACTGATCATACCCTGAGTACAAATCCCCCATAGAATATATCGCTCTTTTTGTGAATGCCTCTGTAAACTCATCTACAGTTGTCCCTGTACCCACATTTCCAACTGTAACTTTGTTGGCAGGTTCCATATCTTGGATAAAGCGTAAAGAACCATTTTTCTTTGGAACTGCGAAGCACCTGTTTGAATATAGAGCACAAGAAGGCTCCAAAATACCCATCTTGATCTTCTTATTAAGTAACTTAATGAGTTTTGGAAAATGAGACTTTGGAAATGGAATAGGTCACAAGTTCCAAGGTACACGAGGGATAGGAAGATTACCATAGGAGCAACAATGGAAGTATCAACACACCCTATCTCATGCGGCTCAAATACAAAAGCTTTTTCGTGTTTGGCAAGCATGTCTTCAAAGCATATCTTTTTAGCTTCTGTCAAACTACCCTCGCAACCAAACTTTAACTCCTTCAAAGAATTTTGCGTAAACTTGTGCCCAATCTTGCTGCGGTCACAAAGGCTAGGTTGCAAAGCAGCTTGTTCCATCTTATCTGTGCAATCTTTTGTTAAAGGTAATGCCACTGGTTTCAGTTTCGTTGCCACAAACTTATAATTAGTATCCACCCGCACATCAATACCTTGAGCATTTTCAAAATCCTTAATAACCTTGTACATTTCTATGGAGCATACTTTCACAACCTCATTTCCAACACACAAATTACAATCACTAAAGACTCCAAGTTTTGCAATATGGTATCCGCAAATGAATACTCATCAAACACACCTGCAATGCATTCCTCATATTCTATCAAAGCATTGGTTCTCAAACCTTTTTGAACACTATTTACATGTCATCTTTCACCTCGCTTCAAGTTCTCACACTTTATAAAAGTGATAGATCCATAGTCTGTTTATTCTATAGAACCTGTAGAAAACATCTCCTTTTCATATACATCATGCGATAAGTTTTCTCTTCTTGCACTACTGCAATCCCACTCTATAATGGTACATGGCCAAAAGACCTTGGTAAAAGTGGGAGACTTGGAAGAGCCATATATCATGCTGATAGATCATGGATCAAAAATTAACCTCATGTCAAAGAGTCTATATCAAAAACAAAGATGGCCGATCGATATAAATCATGGATGGATTTGATCCGTGTAGAAAAAAACTCATGTGCGATGGAGCTTGTCCAAATGTAAGGGTGACTATAGGGGATGTGAAAAATGATCAAGATTTCTTTTTCAAGGAGACTTCTACATACCCTCTCATCATTGGGGGAGCCATACATCATTGATACTCATATGGAAGCAAATGTTATGGATGATGGATCAACTTATACTAGGATAAGGAGCATGAATGGGAAGCGTACAATCCAATTCCTTATTGTTTGTGTGGACCATGAAAGAAACTGTGAAAGTCTCAGAGTGCATCCCTTGCCAAAAAAAAACAAAGAATTTAAGGACTATAGGGATATGAGGGTTGCTCTTGCCCAATGACTCTTAGAGTAATAACTCTTGTAAGTGGTCTTGAATTCATCCCATCACTTAAGAAGCAAACCTGTTTTACTCCTCCTCTAGACTTGTAGCATCCAACAATAGTTTCATCACCTTGCTTGCCATAGAACTGTACTCCCTGTGCATTTAAAGTCTCTCCTTCACACTGTACATGGATAGATTCAATAAGAGAATGTCGCTTTCTCTTGATGATATCATTTAATTCTTCATGGAAATCCTTCTTCGCTATGACAAGGACCTCACCCAGGGTAGATTCCACCTTACTATTCAAAATCCTCTCTTCCAAAACCTTTTTGAGATCAGTTGCTGCCTCTATATCAGATTGGAGTTTGTAGGGTGTACCCTTTGCTTTAGCTTTTGTTGCAGCCTTCTTCTTTTCTTTAGAGGCTTCTTGCATATAGGCATGTCAATGACATGAATCTGTTGCGGGGAAGCTGATCTAGGAGATACCGTGTCATTTTTGCCTCCACTCCTTGTGGCTCATTTTGAAGGTCCTTCATCCCCATTCTCACGCATGTGTTTCTCTTCGACAATGGCCTCATTGGCTTGACATTTGGAACTGTATGCATGCACTGACAAAGAGCCTACACGGTCATTCCAACCTATTTCGAGCCGAATGCAATTTCTAGCCTCATGCAAGATCTCTTTAGTCATTTTACCCTTCACAACAAACTCTATTGCACACGACCACAATTCTCCAATCCTGACTAATGTTTTTTTTAATAGGTTCTACCTTCAACCCATAGGCGGCCGCCTCAACGATTGAGATGGCATGGCTAGTAGTCATGTCCTCAACTATCTTCTTCATCCCACCTTTGCCAAAGTTTGTCCTCAAGGGCTTACTTGTTTCACTTACGCGAATTTTTCCATCTTTAAAGAAAACAAGTTACTTCATCAAAGCATCTTTGAAACTTTCACAATCCCTCCTTCCATGGG
The DNA here is from genome assembly GCF_014529385.1 of Adiantum capillus-veneris. Classification (NCBI taxonomy): domain Eukaryota; kingdom Viridiplantae; phylum Streptophyta; class Polypodiopsida; order Polypodiales; family Pteridaceae; genus Adiantum; species Adiantum capillus-veneris. The sequence continues at coordinate 44,248,754 of NC_140944.1, forward strand.
GGGCTTGAGTAGGGTTGACTAGCATGTTGTCTCTTTGTCGTTGTTGCTTACCTAGCAGTGAAGTGGCATCTTCGACCTCATTCCAATCAATCTTTAAACCTTGTTTTGCATTTTTATCCGCAAGTAATAACTCTAACTTCTCTTGAATTTCTTTGCCCGCTGCCTACAAAAATAGCTCTGTCTTTTCTGAGTTTAGGGTAGCCTCTTCAGTCCTTGAAAGTTGATCATAGCGGCGTTCAAATTCCCTTAGCAATTCGGTAGGCGAAAGTTCCTCTTTTGGCCGAACTACCCACTCCAAAAAAGGTCTCTTTGTTACCCTTTCAAAGTCCTCCATGAAATATTATTTCTTCCCATGTTGCCCCATGCTTATTTCTAATCCCCCTTACATGCTCTCTGATCTCAGGAACCATAGCTAGCTCAAAACTTTGTGCCCTCTCTTCTTCAGGCACTTGATGCAGCTCCATCTCCTTTACATAGACACAAAGATACTTTGTTACAAATTTACCATTAAATTGATCTATTTTATTCACCATAGATTGAGGTGATTTGGTGGAGGAAAGTTCTCTCCTTTCAATAACTTGTTGCTGCTGTATAAGCACCGCAAAGACTTGCAACATTTGTATTGAGACGGGATCAAATAACACCCCTTGTTGCTCCATAGATTTACAGTTTTGATTTGAGATATTCAATGAAAATTTTGAACCCTCACCGTAGCCTACTTCACGTCCGGTTCACCAAACTTGTGCTAGGAAAGCTTCGGGTCTCTGTCAGTGAGAGCTCGCAACAAAATCAAGCAAGTTGTAGAAGACTTGAAGCTAAAAACACACTCAACAGAAACAAAAATCCAGCTGTGAAAGCTTTACTTTGAAAAAGATCCATAATCAACTCAAAACTCTTGTGTGTGTGATGATTTGGTGTAGCCTCACTGCCAATTGCACAATTGGAGTGCTCTTTTGCCCTGATAAAAACCCTAAACAAATGCTTTAATTCTCTGTTGTAGCCATTTCATGGAAGCTTTAAAACTTCATTAGACAATCTAAGTAAGTATTTGAAGAGGGTAAACCCTAGTTAGTGGCCTCATAGCCTCAAATAAAGGGTTGGAATAGCACGAGACTTCACTAGCAGACCATAGGTGTAGGCTTTGTATCCCTCCACAGAAGAGGTCAAAATGTTGATATTCTACTTCTAAAATGTTCGTTTTCTCCTCATACTCACGGAAGTATAAGTGAAATGGTATTTTGAGCCATTTTTGATCAATTTTGGGTCATTTTTAACCATTTTATGACCTTTTTTGCCAATTTTTAGCCCAAAAAAGGTATTTTTGCCCATAAAAAGCCCAAACGACTTCGGAAATTTCCTTGAAATTAAGAAAAAATCCCATTGGGCTTAAAATTCACCGTAAACCACCTGCAAGCACTCTGGATGCAGCTCTTAGGCTCGTGCATGAAACCTGCTATTTTTGGCCGAGATCACCTACATTGAACTTTGAAAACACTTGACATTTGTACATTTCTAAAGGAAAATAGACATATTTTTATGTCATAAAACATGCCATAGTGCCATATCTAGGGCCTCACTATCCCATAAAGGTATATACAGAACTACAACCGTGGCATCTATTTTCGTATACATCACACTATATGTACACTATAGCTTTCCGTCCAACATCAAAAAAGCATTGGGAGTGGTAGATATTTTAGTTTCACATTATGCGCCTGCCATGCCACGATATCGGTAAACTTTACGAAAGTTTTATAGTGGTGGTGGTACTATTAAAGAGGCATAATCTTAAAATTAGCACTAAGATAATTCAGTACATCATCAAATACTCATATTATTCAACATATATCACACTATGTACATTATAGCATTTGATCCAACATAAAAAAAGCATTGGGAGTGAGGTAGATATTTTAGTTTTACATTATGCACGTGCCACACCACAACATCGATAAACTTTGCAAAATTTTTATAATGGTGGTGCTACTAATAAAATGACATAATTTTAAAATTAGCACTAAGATAATTTAGTACATCATAAAATACTAAATACTCATGTTATTCAACATATCTTGAGTTCCTAAAGTTTGAACTTAATAGAAGGAAATCCTGACAAATAATTCGATCTAAACAATTATTGTGACTAGAATGCTACACATACACGTGAGTGAGATGATGAGAGGTAGAGGGAGATAAGAGTAGTAGTACGAAAGCTTCTACCCCACATTGGTCCCACAATGAACCAATATGAGCCTATTTATTAATATCACAAGGATGAGAGAGAGAGAGAGAGAGAGAGAGAGAGAGAGAGAGAGAGAGAGAGAGAGAGAGAGAGAGAGAGAGAGAGAGAGAGAAATAGTAAATAGAGGTTTCTTTGTTATAAATACATATCATAATAGAAATTTCTTTCCATTTGTGCTCCATACATGAGTTGTAATCATCTAGTTTGCCAAGTAGTTATCCATTAGGGATGGTCATGTTCCAAATGTATCCCACTAGCAATTCTCACCTACCCCTAGAATCATGCACCATCAACTCCTTGCATCAATAGTGACCTCTTATATACGGTGTGTTGGATAGGTATCCAACCTCTAGTGTCACGTCCACTTGGAACCCTATCTATGGTAGTACTCCACACAATGACCTAAATAGTAAGGTCATTTGCACTCTCATTTGGCCTATATAAACAGGCAATTCTCATATAACTCCAATTTAGGAATTTTGGGATTTATTCAAGTCCCATTTTTAAATTGGGGCTTGCAATCTTGGTTAAATTTGGCCTACTATAATAAGAAGCATTTGACTAGTAAAAGCCTAATTATCTTTTTGTTAGCAATAAGCAACATGCTTTAACAAAAAAAGTAGAAAAATAGGTACTACAAGATAAGGAGAATCTTAGAAATTTGAAGCGTTTCAAGAGAATAAAACAAAATTGGTCCTACAAGAAGTTCAAGAATGAGATAAAAATGAGAAATTTCAAGAGAATGAAACACAATTTGCACCTAGCTTTTGACAAAAATCATGAGACTATGATGGTATTTATTGTATGTAATAAGATGTATTCTGTTTAGATAAAAGACTATAAGGCTTTGATGACATATCATAGAGTGCATCTAAATCTCATGACTTTCAACCTAGATACAAAGAATTTCAAAAAGTTGAAGAACTCCAAGAGAATAAAATGAAACTGGTCTTAAAAGATGAAGGGAATTTGGAAAAAAATGAGAGACTTCAAGAGAATAAAACACAATTGCATCAATCTTTTAACAAAATTTTTGAGACTATGGTGGTATTGATTGTATGTAATATGGTGTACTTTATTTAGATAGAAGACCATAAGACTTTTATAGCATATCATAGGGTGTATTTTAGTCTCATTCCTGAACGGATTGGACTCTTCATCATAGTCAAGATATGAGGTAATTCTAGGAAGCACCTTGAATTGTGAGTCAAAGGTAATGAAACCCTTCTCTCTATGTGTGTTGAAAAAAGATTGAGAGAAAGCTAAACCTCGAAGGATCACTTGAGTTGTAGCATATTGGTTCTTGACGCCAAGCTGGTTGGAAGCTCTAGCTTAAGCTTGAGCCTAAACCCCATCTTAATACAAAATTGGTGCAAAATGCGTGGAGAAAGAAGTGCGTGTACTTCCATTTCGGTAGGGTGGATGCTCAATCAAGATTGTAGCCCACCCTAGTGGAAAATGACATGAGAAAGAAATGGGCTTATCCTTCACCTAGGTGGGGTGGAGGCTCGAACTTAAGCCCACCTAGGTGAAGGTTGAGCTCATTGTATCAATGTTGGAGGTAGGCTAGAACTTAAGTTCAAGCCTACACTAGACTACCTACTCATGGTGTTACACACCAAGATGGGGTGGAGGCTCAAACTTAATTTGGATCCTGCAAGCCTCCATTAGGCTACCTACCCATGGTGTTATGCACCGGTGGAGGAGTTCCAACCTACACTAAGATGGTTTTATGCACCAAGATTAGGTGGAGGCTCGAACTTAAGTTCGATCCTACACCCCATCATAGTACAAAACACTATGAATAGACAATAGAGTGGAGTTCCCTTACGATCCTCTACACATCCCCTCCACAATGGCAGTCTTGCCCACCCTAGCCTAGCTATTCCACTAGGCATGGATTGTTCTTGCTTCGACGGCCCATAATTTGGACTGCACGGTCAATATGAGGTTCTCGATTGATGATAGGATCAAGATGCCCTCGTTTTTCTAGCCTCATCAAGTCAATCCCAAAGGACATCAGAGTAGGCATGCGTGCATTTTGCATAGATGCCTTTATGCCTGTATCAAAGATTCTAGGAAAGGTTTTGGATTTGTGTCGTCTTCCCTTCCTCCGAGTTGAATTAGTAGCTAGAAATGGTGGGATACCAACTGTACTAGCAGCACGAAAGCTCTCTGATATGCCCAACATTAGTAGTTGATCTGCATATTATTTTATAAATGTTATGTTATGCTAATAAAATGTAAGCACAATAGTTGAGAAATCAGCAAGGATGGCTATCATTGTAGTTCCAGGGCGTCATCTTCATTGCCATCTCGAAAAGCAACCTCTTCACCTGCTCCCTCACTTGGTGCCCGACCTCCCTCTCCATGTTCGCCTCTACTGCTGCCTTCTTCGCCATCGCCGATAAGCTCAAAAGCATGGGCGAGTTACAGGAAGACATCACATAAGCTAGCCTCAAAATATCCACCCTCTTTGACTGCCTCAACAAGGTCAACGATCACGGTTCTAAGCTCGATCTTGAGACAATTTACCCGTAGGTAGAATGCCTCCAACGCACGCTCTGAACATCTTCGCCCTCTTTGGCTGCCTCGACAAGGTTGTTGAGCAGGGTTTTGAGCTCAAGGTTGATTTCCTCAAGAGGTCGAATGCCCCCGGCACATGCTCCGAGTTATTAATTCCTCTTTTGTGGCAATGGTGTCTCTGGGTTGCTCTTTCTCCTTCTCATCACTGCCCTCTTCACTTCATTCTACATCAACTCTCCCACAATGATTTGCACTTTTGGCTACCTCGTGAGAAAGCAGAAGGAGGCTCCATAGAGACGAAGAGGGAGGCTACTCAGAAATGAAGTAGGAGATGTGATGGCAGCAACATTAACGGTGACCGGATCGTCAAATGCAAATGGTTATTTTGAATTTCAAATTGGTAGATTGACAACTATATTCATTTAAATGTGACAGCTTTACAAAAAGTATATGGGCTCGTTTCTTGTAGCATACAACGTGGAATTTGGATCGTTTCTTCTAGTGGTGGAGCCTAAAGGCAATGTTTATTTTTTTAGTGAAAACTATCTAGCCTCGAACTCATTCTTTTTGGTTTGTACAATCTAGCCTCCAACTCAAGTTCGAGTTGGATTTTCTATTGGAAGTAACATAAAAATCAAGCCTAATGTTAGAGCATTGGTTGTATTGTTGGCCAACCGGTTGCCACCGCATCCCATACCACCCATAGCTATGCTTTTGACCTCCTTGCCAAATCTCTATACCTCCGATTGCTATTGTGCTATGTCCACTGTCTAAAAAAACTACCCATGCTCAAACCGCCCTTGCAGTTCTGCTTCTTCTTCCATGCAGAGGCAATACACTTGACGGAGCTCAACATGACTTCTTGGCCTAAGAGCTCAACCTCAAGTTCGAATTTGTTTTAGCATGTGATTTCTTGGCTTTTGAGCTCAACCTCAAGTTTGAGTTTCTCTCAACACTACGTCTTGGCATTGGAGTTAAACTCATGTTCGAGTTGTTTTCAATGTACTTTCTTGGCTTTAGAGCTCAACAAAAAATTCGAATTGTTTAAGTGCAATGTCTTGGCTTTAGAGCTCAACGTCAAGTTTGAGTTGTCTACTTCTCTCTTGCCTAGTTCAAGCGCGACTACAAGTTCCTAGGTGTTCACCCAAATAAATTATATGGCTCCATTTCAAATGTGATAATTGGGTGCCTTATATCTTAGGTGTATGGATTTTTTGAACTAGTTCCCACTCCAAGATATTGTAAGTTGATCTCCATCAGCTTGTTTGTTGACTTTCAAATGTAAGGGTTGGGAAATAAGAGTTTCCAAAAAAAGAAAATCTCTCCTCTAGCATGGTATCTATTTCATATGTTGAACCTTTTCCATGAAGTGGTCTAAGCAACTTGTTTCAAGTCCTTGATATTGAAACTCACCTTCTTGGCTTTTTGTAGGTTCAAATGTGAGCCTCACGATTTTTTTTCTCACTTCCTTGTTGCATGAGCATCTTCTTGTGCCATTAAAATTGAAAATTGGAATGATGCAGGCTTAGGATTTCACTGTCTTGTTTAGAAGTAAAGAGTTTGTAAGATGCAAGATGCATTTGTAGCCATCTCAACATCACTTGTTTCTAGAACATCCTCTTGTGCCATGGAAATTGCAGATTGGAATGTGTAGCTTTAGGATTGAGCTACCTGAATATTGTAAACAAGAGAACATCTAAGATGTAAGATGTGCATGTTGAAGTCCAAAACCCATCTCAAGATTCCCTCTAGTTTACATGAATGGATTGTCTTGAAGATGCTAAGATTTCTAAGTGTCTTTAAAAGACTCTAAAATTGTCCCAAAATTGTGATTTTTTCCCAAATTTCCTAAATTGGTCTTATATTATATATATATATATATATATATATATATATATATATATATATATATATATATATCAATTGATTCTCTCTACTTATTCTCTATCTCTCCCCTTTTAGCATTGAACAAGATGGTGTCAGAGTAAGTTAGCATCTTAAGAAAGTGATTAGCATCAACACCTACATTAACGTTGTGAGCGGGATGGAAACACACACAACGCCTCTATAATGACCCAACACACACTCTTAGAATGATACACACACACACACACACACACACACACACACACACACACACACACTATGGGGCACCACTCGGCTTACACAACCCACCTGGCCGAGACAGTGTACACACTGATGGAGTGAGAGGAGAGAGACTATTCATTTGCCCACTCAACACAGACACACATACACACACACACCCAAAAAACTCAGGTCAAAAGAGGAAGATTTATGATGATTAGATACAATTGAGCTTGCGCCAACACCAATGGGGCAAATAGCTCACAAAATATGTATGAAATATGCCAGATACAATCATAAATTGGACGAGAGACTTCGCTCCTCACAAGAGAAACTTTCATAGCCAAAACAACAAAACAAAAGTGAGGAATTTGGCAAAATGGATAGTACCATTGTGTCCGAAGCGGCCAAAAATCCCAGTTTATAATATCAAAGTGCTCAAATCCGATCTCGGATGAGCAGTTCATGGCCAAAACAGACTCCAAAAACAGCAAAAACTCAGTTGCGGCTGTTCCTCCTCTTCTGTCCACGTTTTTCTGGTCTTTTTCTTAGGTTTTTCAGTGTCCACACTTTACTTTATTCCTTGGGCACCTTTGGCATTTTAGTTGACCTCAAACAAACCCCAAACAGGCCAAAAAGTGGCCTCACAGTGCATAGTTGTCAACCTGGTGCATCCATCCGCACACCTGGCCCTCAACTTTTCTCAATAAGGCCATAGCGTTGATCTTACAACCACGTGAAGTGGCCCCAGAATATGGTCCTCATGATGACCTTTTGCATAATTCATCACAAATAAACAGCCCCGTTGTGTCTTCACTTACCCTTGTGCAAATATTGACCCCATTCGACCTCTTGACGCCACCAGATGCCATCTGACGCACCTGCTTACCTCATGGCATCGGCCTGTGGATAGCTTCCTTGAGAAGTTTTATGTGCCACAAAATCTCTTATTATAGAAAAACACACAAATACTCGTAATAGTGAAAATCGATGCACTATGTACACCCTATCGTACTTTTATACATGTGGGTCCCACCCAACCACCTGGCTCTGGAAAATAGGAAATCCTTTATTTGATGCACCATGCATGTGTATGTACATATGCACAATCACTTCTTCCAAAAAACTCCTAACATAATTTGCCCATCCCCTAGCTTGCTAGATCATTCATGAATGTGATCAACAGCAGCAAAAAGAGATATGAGACTTGCCGCGTCACAGGTCTCCCCATCCCTCACATACATTACAACTTGTTCTACAGATAGTTCATCTTGATCCACCATCATTAACTTGGCATGATATAATTTAAGATGCAATCCATTTACCCGTGACTTATGTAGGATTCCATCCAGGTTAGCCAATTGATATGTACCATTCGGAAAGCACTCCACTACCTTGAAAGGGCCTTCCCACTTAATTTGAAATTTCTTTTGGAATGTCTTGTCTAGCTTACTGTTGTAGCGCAAAACCAAGTCATGTTTCTTGATACCCTTACTTTTGACCTTTTCATTTATCTTTTCTAAAGCCTTATCTTGCATCTGCCCATAATATTCCAACGCATTCATCCTATCCAGCTGAACCTCTTGTAATTGTAAGAGCCTTTCTTTGAATGCATCACTGATCGCCCAAGCAACTTTTCTAACATCTTGACTGCATGCAACTCTACTTCCATATGCAATAGTGCTTCCTTTCCATATACCATATGAGATGGAGTAAACCCTGTATCTGTCTTTACCGAAGTACGGTAAGCCCATAATGCACTAGGCAATTCCGAATCCCAATTCTTTCCTTGGTTCTCTGTCACTGGCGATCACTAGCTCTACTTTTGAGAATTTTCTCTCTACTACCAACTTCACTCGCGGCTTGCACAATACACTGGCCTCATATAATGGCTGGCCTTCCCCTTTTGCAATAGCATGGCTCCAATGGAATCATCCCCTACTGATGGATTTACATAAAACACCTGCTTCCAATCAAGAGCCTGCATGGTTGACAACCCCCCTAACACCTCTTTCACCTCTTGAAACACTTCTTCAAACTTGTCATCCCATTGCAATGAATCATGCTTTTCCACTTGTTGTAATGGATAAAGGAGATGTGAAGACAATGGAATAAACCGTGCCATGTACTTCACTTTGTGTATAAAGGTTGCCAATTGCTTTGTGCTCGTAGGTGATGGAAGAAGAATAATAGACTTCACCTTGTCTCGATCCGCCTCGATGCCATTTTTTGACACCATGTGACCCAATAACTTCACCCTTGGATGTGCTAGATGAAATTTCTTTGGATTTAGTTTTCCTCCACATTCATCATATTGAGCCAATACCATCTGCGACTTCTCATGGTGTTCAGCTCTACTGCTATAGACACAGAAGTCATCCATGAAAGCTTTAACACAACTACCAATGAACGGTGCCAATACCCAATTTTCTCTCTCTTGATAGAAAGATGGTCCATTTGACAACCCAAATGGAAATACCATGTAGCAATAACAGCTACATGGTGTAATGGAAGTTGTCTTTGTTCGGTCTTTAAGAGAAATCTTCAATTGAAAATAGCTTGAAAAACCATCACACCCAATGTACCTCTCATAACCTGCCACACTGAATCCAAGATTTGATCGATGAATGGAAGAGGATATGGGTTCTTCTTAGTGGCTGCATTTAAGGGTTTCAAATCTTCACAAATCCTCCACTTTCCATCCTTCTTTGGGCGGACTCACCCATTCTGTGGTGTCCACTGGGACTACTGAACCGTGCCTTCAATAACTTGTCCACCTCTTCCCGCAAGGCTTCCATCTGCTCTTGACCCAGCCTTCTTAGCCTTTGCCGCACTGGCTTAGCACCTTCTTTCATCTCTATACGCATCTCTTCTCCTTTGAACCCTCTAATCTCTTCATATGAAGTAATGAACAAATCAGGAAAACTAGCCAGCATGTGCAAATATAGTTCCTTCTCCATACCTGAGAGGTCTCCATTTATCATTTGTGTCATCAATTCTTGCTTCTTTGACAATTCAACCTTGGTTTGCATCAGACCTTCAATCACTTCATAAGGCCCTTCACTTTTATCTTCAATCTCATTTGCAAATGCAACTAAACCAAACTCGTGGATTTCTTTGCCCATCAAAATAAATGCAACATCAACATCCTCATCAGTGGTGGTAGTACTATCACTGTCCTCATCAGTCATTGTGGAATATTCTTCATCACTAGACTCTTCCTCATCTTCATAAAGCTCTTCCAATACTTTCCTTGTGTCCATATTATATAGCTTCCTGGCAACTGTCTTTCCATAGAGGCTAATCGTACCCGTCTTCAATCTTGAACAGCTCCCACTACACGTAACCATGGTCTTCCCAATATGATAGGATATGCTCCCAACCCTGCTGGCATCACATGAAAATCAACCAATGCCTTTGCATCATACGCCTCCACTTCTAAGCTTTTTACAACACCCAAATATTTTACTTTCTGATGGTTTGCCAATCAAATCTGAAAGCCTGAAACCCCAGCCACTGTAAGACCCATCTTCTCAACGCATGAGTGTGTTATGATACATATTTGGGCTCCACCATCCACATAACGTTGTCCCATAATTTTTCTTTTGTGCCACACATCTACTATTGGGCAAATGTCTGGTAGCTCATCCATCGCCAACACCTTCACTGAACCTCTCTCTGGTTCTTTCTCCATTGGGTTAACCATCCTCTTCCACTGTCGCTTTAGCTTAGGCACCATCTCTATAAGCTTCCCAAAAGTAACATCTGCTTTCCTGCTTGTCAGATCCTCCTTCAAGTCATAGCTTAATTGCCCATCCCCTAGTGGAAAATCTCAAACATGAAACTTGCAATGAGCCCTCCTTTTTCTCTTGGCCTTGATATCCTTGCCTTCATGTCTCTTTTCCTTCTTCTTACTAGGACATGGGGCACTTCTTTCTTCCTTGTCCTATGTGGTCCTCTTCCCAATAGGCATCACTAATGTATCCTCTAGCTTTGCTGCCTTCTCCAAAGTGACTACACTTATCACTTTTGTCTTTCCCTTTTCCTCCTGGGTTAATCCACTGGTTCCTTCTTCTCCCTTAATTTCTATGCTATAATCATTTGACCTAGTTAGCACCTATCTTGGCAATGGACACACGTCTCCCCCCATTCTTGGTGGCTTATCACATTTTGGCTGATGTGTCCCAACTCTCCACAATTATAACATGTGGGTGTCTGCCTCCAGACTCTTACCATTACTTTGTCCAACACCATTCCTGGGTCTTTCTTCACCTCGTGGCTGATTTGCAACCTCCCCCGACCTTGATTATTTCCCACATTACCTAGCATGTTTAGGCTGAGATTCTTCATTAAATCTATCACTTGCCTCATGTCTTGCCTTAGCCCATCATCTTGCACTGCTATAGTGACCATTGCTAGCATGACTTGAGGAGTAACAGAAACCAGTGGTTCATGATGAACCCCTGGGTTGCGACCTTGCAAACAATCCATAGGCTGAAATTCAGACCTCATGGGCAAAGACTCTACGCCTAGCTGACTCATTCTTCTCAAAATTCCAATGTTTGTTCCTCGCTACCTCTAGTGCATCTTCATATGTCCTAGGCTTCTTTAGCTCCACTCTCCAACGTATATTCTGCCAAAGACCAGCCAAGAACCTGTCCTTCTTCATCATGTTAGGTGGGGGTACCTGTGGTGTTAAGGCCTTGCACATCCGCTCCCATGCCAATGAAAACTTACTTATGTACGCATCTACTGGCTCACCTTGCTTTTGCACCAAACCTTGTACTTCTTGACACACTTTGTCAGGATCTTCTGTCTTCACAAACTCCACTTCCAATCCATGCCTTAGATTGTCCCAACTTAATCTCACAAGTGGATTAGCCACACACAACTCCCATTAGGAAAAATTTGGACTCACAAAGGGGCCCTTTAAGGAGTTTGACTTTACCTCTCTCTACCAAAACGGGCGCATGGATAAATTTTTGCAAATAAACTCCAAAGTTGGCGGAGGTTTGACAGTTATCTGCCAACTTTGGAGTTTATTTGCAAAAATTTATCCATGCGCCCGTTTTGGTAGAGAGAGGCAAAGTCAAACTCCTTAAAGGGCCCCTTTGTGAGTCCAAATTTTGCCTTATGTCTTCAAATTATTTGGACCAAACTCGTACATCACTCTTCAAACAAATCTAGAGAAGATGTAAATCTGCGCCTGGTCATAAATATGGTTGCTAATACAGTTAATGCAGGCAACCTCCATCTTTTCCACATCTTCATCACTTCTTCCATGAAACTCTGGATAAGAGGAAGCCATGGCTACCCAAGTTTCAATGCTATGAGAACCCCTTCTAACACAGGTGCAAGAACCCAAACTTTTTTCTGACTCAATCCCCAGAAACTTCAATGGAGCTCGTCTTTAGATAAGGAAAAACACATGCACATCAAATGAGTTTTCATAGTTAATCATCAAAATTACAACAGGCAAAGGGCATTCCAGTATCTCTCTTAATCTTCTTGGCCCAAACATAAAGACTATGCACTGTTGGAAAAAAATCTTCCTGGACACATGAACATTTATTTGGATTCTTTGTGTTAAATGAAAAGGAGCGAATTGAGGTCCATTTTGATCATCCATTAAAGCCAACCATACAGCTCCAAGAAGGCACACTTGACTTATTCTCTGATTTTGCTAGAATTTGAGCAGCATAACAACATAAATGACTCAAAAGAACAAAAAACTAGCCATCACAACTTGGAAAAATTTTGACAGAGTTTCCCTGGAAGTAGAGCAGTGAGAACCCAAAATATAGACTGTATATATATGCATAACTTGCCAACAATAGAACCCGAGCATCAAGTAGGAATCACTAGTACATAGCCTATGGAGAGGTCATGAAAAGGGTGCTCCAGCCACTTGTATCACTGAAAGGATCTCAAATTTGAGAATCCCCCAGCTCAATAAAACCTCACGCTATCGACTCTCTCACAAAAGCTTATGCAAATCCCGTATAGTCAAGTCTTAGAAATGATTATCTTCTAGACCAAGTCTTAGAAATGACTCGGACTGCCAAATAAAACCAAGTATGGCTCCACAAAGGTGTACAATGGCAGTAAGTAGTTTTGCTTATAGTGTGTGTAGTTTAAAAGGTTTGAAAAGTTTTTTTTTCTGTTAGCCTGAGTTATATTTTTGAACTATGTGATGCGAGTGTCATTGCACATTTTGTAGTTAACATGGTGTTGTTGTATAGGTCCTTTATTGACTTGGAGCAAGGTGGATGCTCACACCTTCATGTCCTCTTTTAACTTAGAGCAAGGTCATTAGAGGTTTACACCTTCATGTTCCTTACATGCCTAGAGCAAGGCGGAGGCTCGAACTTAAATTTGAGCCTCACGCTCTTATTGACTTTGAACAAGATGGAGGCTCAAATTTAGACCTGCAAAAGGCAATGGCTCGAACTTAAGTTTGAGCCTCATGTCCCTTACATACATATTGCACGACGAGGCTCAAACTTACGTTCGAGCCTCATGCTCTTATTGACTTTGGACAAGAAGGAGACTCAAATTTTTACTTAAAAATTTAGAGCAAGGTAGTGGCTTGAACTTAAATTCGAGCCTCATGTCCCTTACATAGTTGGAATAAGGCAATTTCTCGAGCTTCCTTCCCCTTATATAGCTAGAGCACAAACAAGAGCTTAAGTTTGAGACTCATGTCTTTACCTATGGGTTTGGTGAAGGAGTACGAGCGGAAGTGCGACGTGAGAGAGAGTGCGAGAAGAAGAGCACGACGATATGGTGAACTCGCTCTATTGTAATGTGTAGAGCATAGTGAGTTCTTATTAGGTTTTTACAAAAGAATATGTGTACATACCTGGCGGCCCGCCCACTTACCTGGGCGAGCACATTGGGCTTTATACCCCAACAACCTCCCACTTAAAGTCCAATGTGGTACTTTAAGTGTGAGAGAAGCTACTATACAAGCTAATATACAAGAGATGTAGAGAAGTGATGTACTACCCTACACCTAACTGCTTGCGAAAATGCGCAAAGCTCTCTGAGGGAAGTCCTTTTGTAAGTAGATCAACAGGATTTTCTGTGGTGTGAACTTTGACAAGCTGAAGTTGCTTATCCTCGAGCATTTCCCTGATGAAATGATACTTCACATCCACATGCTTTGTCTTTGAGTGATAAATTGGATTGCGAGCCAATTGTATAGCACTTTGAATATCACAATATAACACAGGCATCTCTTCTTTGATTCCCAAATTTGTTACTAGTCGATTAAGCCAAATTGATTCTTTGCATGCCTCTGATGCTGCAACATATTCAGCCTCTGTAGTAGACTGAGTAACACAATCTTGTAATCTAGAACGCCATGATACTGCTCCACCAGCCAATGTAAAGACATACCCTGACGTAGACCTTCAGTTGTCTAAGTCACCTGCATAATCTGAGTCTGTAAAACCCTTTACACTTAGCTCCTGACTCCCATAGCATATACACATACTCTTTGTAGCTTTCAGGTATCTCAATATTCCTTTCACTGCCTCCCAATGTTTCTTGCCTGGGTTTGACATGTATCGACTTACTACTCCCACTGCAAATGCAATGTCTGGGCGAGTAGAAATCATTGCATACATCAAACTACCCACTGCAGACACATATGGAATCTTATCCATTTCAGCCTATTCTTCCTCAGACACAGGACAATCTTGTTTGCTAAGTTTCACATATGGTGGCAATGGAACACTCAGTGCCTTTCCCTTCTCCATATTGAAACGTTGCAAAACCTTGTCAATATACTCTGTTTGAGATAACCAAATCAACTTCTTTGATCTGTCTCTCTCAATGCGCATACCAAGTATATGACTTGCCTCACCCATGTCTTTCATGTCAAACGATTTTGCCATCTTTGACTTCAAAGCTGAAATTTCTTCCAAGTGCTTGCCAGCAATCAACATGTCATCCACATACAAAATAAGGATCAACCAACTACCATTCTTAGGCTTCTTTGTATATAGACAGTGATCCAACTCACTACGTTTGTAGCCTTGAGAAAGCATAAACTTGTGGAATTTATGGTACCATGCCCTCGGTGATTGTTTTAAGCCATAAAGACTTTTTAACAACTGGCATACCCAATCTTCCTTGCCTTTCTCAACAAACCCTTCTGGCTGCTGCATGTAAATTTCCACATCTAAATCACCATGCAAGAATGCTGTCTTGACATCCATTTGGTGCAACACCAAATCTAATATGGCAACCAATGCAAGAAAGCATCTCAATGTAGTCATCTTGATCACCAGAGAGAAGACTTCATCAAAGTCAATGCCTTGTTCTTGCTTAAAGCCCTTGGCAACAAGCCTTGCTTTGTACTTTGGCTGACTATCATGAGCGGTGATCTTATACCTGTAAACCCATTTACAAGGTAGAGCCTTTTTGCCCTGTGGTAATTTAACTAGCTTCCATGTCTTGTTTTTATGCAGAGCTGTCATCTCTGACTGCATGGACAATTGCCAATTCCCGGAGTCCTTCATTTGCACCGCTTCCTTGTAAGATGAAGGCTCATTGCAATCGGTCAACATGAAATAGTTCATAGATGGAACAAACCTATCAGGAGGTCGCGTGACACGTCCAGATCTACGCACAATAGGTGGATCAGGCTCAACCTGTGGTTCCACTCTATCCTGCCCTTCCTCCTCTTGAGCCCTGACATTTTGTCTTGCATGTGCAGGTCCATCTTCTCGGAACACAACTCTTCTAATCTCCTCAACCCTCTCTGGTTTAGAATGATATTTGGATTCATTAAAGTGAACATCATTGCTGCGGACAACCTTTATGGATTCGGGATCCCAAAGTCTGTACCCCATCTCACCAGAATTACCATAGCCTAGAAAGATGCACTTTCTACTCTTTGGCTCAACTTTGTTCCTAAATTCCTTTGGAACGTGAGTATATGCCTCACAGCCAAAGACTCTGAGATGCTTGTATGAGGGCATTTTGCCTGACCATACCATCTCTGGCACTAAATCCTTCTGCAAAACCTTGCTAGGAGATCTATTTACAAGATGAACAGCTATTGATACAGCTTCAGCCCAAAACCCATTTGGCAGCTGTGCATTAGACAACATACTTCTGACCTTCTCTTGTATGGTCCTATTCATCCTCTCAGCAACACCATTTTGAGGAGGATTGTAAGGAGCAGTAAGTTCACGTTTTATACCTTTTGACTCACAAAAGTCCTGAAAGGCCTTTGAAACATACTCTCCACCATTGTCAGTGCGTAAGCATTTAAGCTTCTTGCCACTCTGATTCTCCACAAGTGTCACAAATGTTTTGAAAACACTAAACGCTTCATCCTTGTGCTTGAGAAAGTAAACCCATACTTTCCTCGAGTAATCATCTATAAATTTCATAAAGTAAGAAGCTCCCCCTAGAGATAGGTTAGGCATAGGTCCACACAAATCACTATGAACAAGTGCCAACTGTGTATCTCTTCTACTGCTTCTATGCTTATGTGGCTGCTGTGTTTGCTTACCATACAGACAATGTTCACAGAATTCAAAATCATTAAATGAAAAGCCAGGCAAATAACCAGAACGAGACAAGATTTCCATTCCCTTCTTGGACATATGTCCTAACCGGCTATGCCACAAAGAAACGTTCAGCTGCTCGGTTAAATTGATTACATTTTTAGAGACATTTGATACATAAATCATGTAAAGTCCTCCAGACTTTACTCCATGTGCTACTGTCATAGAACCCTTGGATATCTTCCACATGTTCTGTCCAAAAGTGGTGACGTAGCCAGCATCATCAAGTAAACCTGTGCTGATCAAGCTCTTTGTAATTGCGGGAACATGTCTCACATTCTTTAGCGTGAAAGAAGAGCCATTCTGAAACTTCAATTGAACATCTCCAACACCTAAGATCTCACATGTCTGCCCATTGCCTAGCCGAACATGATCTTTAGTGGTCACATAAGAAGTAAACCACTCCTTGTTTGGAGACACATGAAGTGATGCTCCTGAGTCTATAATCCAGTCACTCAGTGCATTTCCATCAGATGTTGTAAGAAGAGCTGAGTCCATTGTATTATTCAAGAAGTAGATGTCTCCAGACACTAAACTGTCATCCTCTGCAACATTGTTTGTCACATTTATTTCTTGAATCTTCACTGAGGACTTGTTCTTCTCACCATGGCTTCAGCTTTCTCTTTGCCTTTTTTTGCTTTTCATTCTCTACAGTCTCTTTTCATGTGACCCTTCTTGCCACAATGGTAGCATTCTATGTCACTCTTGCCTTTAGCACTGCGGGACTTGCTACGAGACTGATTCCTCTTTCCACCTTTGTACTTTTCTTTGGTCCTTCCCCTGACAACTAAGGCTGTTCCTTTGCCTTTGTCCATTGTCTTTCTATTGGTTTCTTCAGTAAGCATACTTCCTTCTACACCTGCTATGTTCAAACCATCTAGAGGTGCAGAATTACTCAAAGCTGTGCGAAAAGTGTCCCAACTTTCCAGCAATGTGATCAACAGGAACATAGCTCTAACAGGTTCATCAAACTTGACACCTTGAGCTGACAACTGACTATAGATTGTGTTGAATTCATTCAGATGATTGGACATAGGTGTCCCTTCTTTCATCTTCAAGTCAACAAGCTTCTTAAGCCAGTATACCTGTGAAGCTGCACTCTGATTCTCATAAAGATCACTCAGCTTTAACCATGCTTGATAAGCCGACATCTCGTCTGCTACATTGAAGTAAACGCTTTCTGCCAAAGTTAGCATAATGGTAGAAAGTGCCAATTCATCCATTTCGTTCCATTCATCTTCGTCCATATCTTCAAGTTTTATCCCCTTGAGATTTATAGGTTTTATCTGCTTCTTTTGTACCAACACGTGCCAAATCTGCTTCTTCCACAATGGGAAATTGGTTCCATCCAGCTTCTTGATATTGTAAAGAGCAGTGTCCTGTGATCCAGCCATAGCTACGCTTCACAGTAGTTTACTTTCCTGGGAAAAATTCGGCAGAGTTTCCCCTGTAAACTGACCTCTGAACCAATATCAACCTGTCAAATGAACCAAGAAAGCTTCAGATTCTGTAGAAATTTTGGCAGAGTCTCCTTTGTAAAATGGCTCTGGTGTACTAAAAACAGCTCAAAAAACCATTGTCTCTCTAACACTGTAAGCTGTGGGTAAACTTGTCCTGCACCAGTACTGTCTCTGACTGTCCTGTAAGCATAGACTGTGACAATGCCTCAACGGCAGTAAAGCAAAGATGCAATCCCAACTGTCTAACTCACAGTCAATACATCCTAGCTGCCTATCTAAGGGTGCTCGAGGGATCGCTCTAAGACCTGTATCACCGAAAGGATCTCAACATTCGAGAATCCCCCAGCTCAATAAAACCTCACTCGACCCTCAACAAAGGCTGCAGTAAATCTGACAGTACATAGACTTTCCACAAAGTCATACATCCACAAATTTCCCACTGTATGCTGTAACTGCTGCGGCGGTTGTTTGCTGCGTGACTCACAGCCAGCAAACCATTAGGAAAAAAATGGACTCTCCATGGGCCTTGTAAGAATCCCTAATTTAAAGGAAGCCTACGAAGATTAAGGGGGACAAAGGCTTTGAATGGGTAGTATTTTGGTAGGGTCTCCTCCACCTTTGACCCCTAAAAAGGTAGGGGGAAGGGGGGGGGGGGGGGGGGGGGGGGGGGGGAAACCATTTAAAAAGTAGGGAAGGGGGAGTAAACCATTTGAAAAGTAGGGGGGTAGGGGGTCTTCTCTCTCTACCTTTTTGGCCAACTTGTAAGTGGCCTCTTAACTCTCCCATGCCACCTAAGCAAATCCGTGGGTCAAAGAGGTCAAAAAAATGACTTTTTTCAAAAACTTTCAAAAAAACTCTATTCCCCCCTAAAAAGTACCCCCAACATATACACATAATAAAAGAAAGTTTGTTAAGTTAAATTACTCAAAATTCAACATTTTTTGACTCCCTCCAAACTTTTAGAAAATTTTCCCTAAAATTGAAAACTCTCTCTCCTAATCTAAGCTCCTCTCCTACACCCATCCCCCTTGCACCTGCACCTGCTGCTGCACCTACGCACCCATCTCTCCATCCTTCAAGCTCCATCTCTCCATCCTACAAGCTCTATCTCTCCATCCTTCAAGCTCCATCTCTCCATCCTACAAGCTCTATCTCTCCATCCTTCAAGCTCCATCTCTCCATCCTACAATGCCTCTTGACGAAGTGACCAATGTCCCAGTAAGCTCTTCACGCGGTAGGTCTCCAGAGCTTTTCCTACGCCTACCTCAAGATTATGTTCCGACAAAGAAAACATGCTTGGGTACATTACCTTCAGCCAACGAACGCCGCGCTCAAGGGGAGAAGAATGTGGATCTTTGGACAGACGGATGCTTGTATCCAAAGAATCCTTCTCTCAATGTTCATCCGTCTTTTACAAACATTCCATGACTGTTGCAATACGTTGGAAATGGAGAGCAAGGTTTGTTAGGCTACTGCAAGAGACTCAACAAACACGAGATTGCGCGGTCCGAGATCTACTTGCGTCATTGGCAGTTGCTCAATGGGAGTTTCCACAATCTTCAAGCTCAGATGCAAATAGCTACTAGTGCGCTTGAGGAGGCAAAGAGCACCATCACAACCAAGGAAAATGTAATTAAAAAGCTTGAGGATACTCTTTCACACATGAAGAGTACTGCCATGGGAGGTAGGGTGAGGAAATGAGAGTTGTCCGAAATTCAGACTCTTGCACCACGTGGAGGTGCAAGAAAACGAAGGGTGACAGCTATGAGGTAACATGTTCTATCCCTCATGTTATTTAAGTTTAATACGGCTCATCATTGTTGTTTTGGGCAATAGGAACTTCGTCCAAGAAATGTGCAACGGCGAGAATGCGTCAGCTAGGGCTACTTTACTTCGTTCTTGTTTCAACAAAGAGGATTTTATTGGGATGCTTGATGCTCCAGAGGCAAAACACTTGAAAGACGCAATCACTAAGAGAGTTCTTAGAGATTTTTCTAATATTGTCACTGATCTAGATGTTCAGGATATTTGTGATGCTGTTGGGATTAGTACCAAGGGCTATCAAGCAATACATCAAGTGTTAAAAGATTCATTAAGAAGTCGAGGAGTCACAGAAAACCTATTCCCACTTCCTCACAGAGTGAAGATTGCCAAGAAGGTGTCAAATGAAGATGTTGTTCACCGATTAGGGGACTACTTGTATATTGAAGACACGATGCCTCTTCAGCCGCTCCGTGGAAAATCACAAGGAAGGAAGGGCCGCGGGAAGGGAAGCGGTGCTGTTTCTAACAGTGTGTTGCGGACCGAAGGGTTTGTTTACACCAAATTCAACAATATCTTTGTGGACTTGATACGATTGGAGCAGTCCATGGCTGTTTTCTACAATTTGAGTGATGCAGGTTAGTTTAGAGTTTCCTACATGCTCTATGATGTGCCATAACATGCATTCTGAGGCTTTATGTTGTTGGCAGTTCTTGAAGGCAAGCTTGTGTTCGTGCTGAAGTTGGATGAGTGTGTAATTGTTAAAGGGAGAAAGTTGGAGAGAATGAGCATCACGCTTATGAATGAAGCCCTAGCTTATGCCAAGCAATCTTGCAGTTCGAGTGAAGCGACAAAGCCCTCTTTTAGTGTGCAATCAGAGAAGGATATATGGTGGCTTGGGGCAATTGAAGTTCCGAAAGAGACACATGAAGTCCTTGCATGGATTTTCAGTATAATCCCATGGGTCACAAAGGTCATTAAAGCTCAAATAAACGGTGAGAAGCTCAAGGTTCCAGGACGTGGGGAGTTTGATGTTGAATGGCATTTAGGTGGTGATCTAAAGACCATAAAGTGCATGCTTGGATGCAAACAAGGTGCAAATTCTTTACTTCCCTGTCCATTCTGTACGAAAGGGCACAAGACAAGTCGAGAAACTCAAGTGGAAGGTCAGGAGGATGATAATGATGACCATATAATTAGGGAGTGGCAAAGTTCGGTTCTTTCATGTGATATGCTGCAGGTGCCCAATAGGGATAGCAAAGATCCTGTGTGGAACCCCATAATTCCCTTCTCCCTCAACAATGTTCACTTTTTCACATTGCATGCGTTTATGCTAATATTTGATAGGATCTTAAAGCATCACATTGATTATGCTTTCACAATGAAGCCCCTTCAATGGTCAAAAGACTCCTTGCAGGGGGTGGAGACGCTCCTTAATGAGATTGGATGTCACCGATCAAGGGTGAACATTGTAGCAGAGACTTGTAGGGAGAAGACATATGAGGTGGCACAGAAGGTTTCCATGAATGGAGCCAAAGCACGTCGATTTTTCAAGAAGATGTCAAAGTCTCCAATGCAGGTATCCAAGGCAAGTGTCGATCTAGCAAGTGAGAAGCGGTGGGAGTTGTGGAAAGATTTGTGTTCATGCACGACAGACAAAGATCCCAATGTGGAGGTTGCTAACCAACGCAAGCTAGTATGGTCATCCTTTCAAAAGGTTGTGCAATTGATGAATCTTTCAAGCACCACCGTTGAGCAGCGAGAGGAGTTCAAGAAGGAGCTTTATGAATTCACAAAGGCCGCTAAGGACGGATGGTCTGAAAGCAAGATTACACACTACATGGTTTGTTTTAACGGACTTAATACATATGCAATGTTTGAAAATGTAACTTTTCTATTCGCTTATCTCCTTTTTGGTTGTTTTAGCACATTATCTATGCGCATGGTGCATACTTCATGGACCGCTATGGTTCGCTTGATATATGGAGTACACAAGGCATGGAGAAGTCCCACTATCGAGCAAAAGGAGTCTACTTCAAGAATACTCGGCATGGTGGTGGTAGTTCACACTCCAACTACCTCCAATAGATGTTTAATTGGTTTTTTAGGCACACCTTTGGGAGAACTCGTACTATTGAGAAAGCAAGAGAATTGATGTTAGCAAAAGCAGTTATGCAACGCTTCCTGTACTGCAGCATCCGAGAAGTGGAAATGCTCGTGAGCGTCCCTCGGCCACGACGCTTGGCGTGCAACTAAATATCGAAAAGGCAGCATTTGGGCGTTGCGTCAGCCGTCCGCATGATCCTGGTTTAGTTGTTCAATTCAATTGCTTTATTTGAGTTTCACTCAATTGGCCGCATAGTGTGAAAGGGCCCAAATCTCAAAAAAACCTATTTAAAGGTTGAAGGGGCTCATTTTGTCATCTTCCCTACTAGGTGCAACCATGGCACGAACAAAACAAACGGCTAGGATTGCATATCCAGAGGGGTCGGATGGCCAACGACTCAAAGGTACAGCAACAGAAGCTGAAACTTCACAAGCTCAAGGTGAAGTCCACACAGAAGAAGCTGGAGCTTCAAATCAGCATGGCTAGTCCTCTACAGTAGCAAAAGAGAGACAGAAGCATCGTCTTGTTGTCTATTCATCGGACTCCAACGATTTTGATGGCAACAGGGAGGATGAGAGTGACCAGGGCAAAGAAACAAACAGCCAAAAGCAGCCGTCAGAAGGCTCCGAAGAGACACAAACGGATGAAGATGCCCCATGGGTTGGCGTTCAAATACAAACTTATCAGGCTCACATGTCTATTGGGGGTAAGACACTTCCTAAAGGGAGTGGACCTACACCATCACATCCGGTCGATAGTGAAGAGCACGAATCAGATGGAGAGTGGGTGGAATCCGATTATGAGGTGTTGGAAGTGCCTACGCAGAAAAAAAAGAGAAAGAGCATTGTCTACAAGAAGAGGAAGCAAGCTGCCCCGACTCGTGCCAAAAATGCACCTCCACGTCGACCTCAGAAGGTACGAAAGCGCAGCCGTGCTTTGGCGGAGATTTGACACTATCAAAAGAGCACCGAGCTCTTGATTCGGAGGGCCCCTTTTGCAAGGCTATGCAGGGAGGTTTTGCAATTGTACAACACTCAGTTTCGGATGGGCGCCGTGGCCATAGAGGCAGTCCAAGAGGCAGCAGAGCAATATTTAACTGGCATATTCGAGGATTCTAACCTCTGTGCCATCCATGCAAAGTGTGTAACCATTATGCCCAAGGATATGCAACTTGCTCGCCGTTTGCGCTGAGGCGGTCCGGGGCGGGCAACAAGAAGAGTGGCCTCTAAACACCCTTCAAGGCTCCCGTGATGCTCAATGGGGCTGGGGCACAACACAACACAAACCAAAACAACAAACCCACAGCCAAATCCCAACTACACAAGGGGCACCACCTAGTTTAAGAGCGAGCTAGGACGCAAAAGAGGAGAATCGTTAGAGCAACCCACAAACAAGCAAGGAATTTACACTAACCCTAACACCAATGGAATACTCTCACACCCTAAAACACGAGAGAGAGAGAGAGAGAGAGAGAGAGAGAGAGAGAGAGAGAGAGAGAGAGAGAGAGAGAGAGAGAGAGAGAGAGATAGTGCTCGGGCTGCTTTGAAACGTATCGGCAATGATCAAGCAAACACAACTATATATTTAAGAAAGAGAGAGAAAGGGGGAGGGGGTGCTTGTTGCATTAATACCTTCTTACAAATCTGTCATGACAAATCAAAGTGAAATTAGTATCTGTTCAACATAGCTTGCGTAAATTTCACCACAACACATCACAAGAAAAGCCACCCCAATCACTGTCTTAAAGCCAGGGGAGTCCTCTCCACCCTGTCGCCCTCTTACAGTATGTGGGATTTATGGCTAGGTTGATGACAACACCAGAGAACAAGCTATCAAGAACTTAACAAAAAACACCAAGACACTTACGCATCATTGTTGTCCATTACTTCACGTTGGAAGGGAGACAAAATATCCAAGCTTAGTCCAAATCCACCCTCCTTGATTCAGCAAATGTTGGGCTTACACTAGTAGGAGAAATGATAGATTTCCTACTCTCAATTGAATGATCACTCTCTCTCTTACAATGGCATAGAGTTCCCTTGCTAATCCCCTATTACAACACATGCACATGCATAAGACAATGAGCTTCCACTCAAGAGCTCCTTCTAGAGAGGTTGAGCTTGGCTTCTCAAGCTATAGCATAGTGCTCTTGCTTATGGCCCCCCCTTTGTGCTAGCTACACCCTCCTTTTATAGCAATTTTGAAGGCTAGGGTTACTCCTATAACCATGGTTGGGTTAGATTTTCAGCAATTTATCTAATTTCTTTTGCTTGGAATTATCAAGAAGTTGGTGAGGAAAGAGAGAGGAGAGAAATGGAGGTGATAGGACTTTTCATAGTGGGTTAGTGTTAGTAGAGTTAGTATTAATTTACAAAGGGAATTGGATATTTACAACGGGAGTATCCATGTAGGATACAAATAAGGAAGAAAAAAACTCTTAAGAGGTAAGAAAAGGTGGCTTTCTTACAAGGTTGATGCTCCAAGTGTCTTGAGTAGGGCCGATTTTGACGCTTGTTGACGGTCCACTACCTTTGACGGTACATTTCTTCTCCACTCTTGACCTTCCTTGAGAGACAAGGTAATTGAAGCTGAGTAATCAACCACCATGATGCTGTCTTTTAAGAGAAGAGGATGAATTTTGTGGTTTTTTTATAGATATGGGTAAATTGGAGGAGGAAAAATGAGACTAGGTAGTCAATTTTTGAATGGAATTGTGTGTGGGAGGTATGAGTTCACCATGGTTTCTCTTATTCTTCAAGGTTGAGGAGAAGGTGAGTAGTGTGCAGAGAGGAGTGGTGAGAAAGATGGGGATGATGAGTGGAGAAGTGTGTGTGAAAGAGGAAAATGATAAAGTGGAAGAGAGAGTGTGGCTGCATAGCATGGGAAAACTGGGGTCCACTAAAAAAATCATAGCTCACAGCTCGTAGCTCAAAAAAATATGAAAAAATTTGAGGCAAAAGTTCAGCCCACGAGCTACAACTTTTGTTTCTATCACCTTTTCAAATTCGGAGAGCAAGTGAACTTTAAAAATTCAGCAAAACCGACCGTTTTTTTCCACTGCAAGGTCCTTGTGGGGTCCTTCTTTGGATGATTCTTTTGAATACCTCCAAGAGTGAGCCCTCCATAGTGCATGTATGCATGCCACCTACCCTTGACCTTATTTGGTAGGTCTATAATTGAAGATATTGTTGAGATTAGGATATAAGTGAATAGTACAACTAAGAAAATCAAATATTGAGGGGTCTAAAAAATATGTACATGTCAAATATAAATAATATAGGTGGAAAAATATAAAGGGGTCAAAATACATCTCTCTCATTATAAGTCTACCATAAAAAGATGAATATTTTTGGTGGTCTAATTTATGAGATTAATAGAGAATATATGTAGGAAGGAAAAAATCACAATAGTGAAAAAAATATACACATAAATAGAACTAGTTTTTTTGGATTTTTGTTGGGATGGAGTAAAGAGTATGGAATAAAGAGTATGAAAAATGGTAAGAAAAAATTGTGGTAATGGTGAGGCAATGTACAGAGCATAAATAACACACACCTAGGTAGAAATATTTAAATAAATACCAAAATAATTATGAAAAAAATCTTTTATTTAGGCCCTATATACAAAGAAATATTTACATATGCATGGGCCATAATATACTTATATTTTTTATTTTTTTTATTTTTTATTTTTTATTTTTTTGGCTCAACTAGCCCAATGACTAGCTAATTGAGGGTTTTTGAAGAAGATATGGGAAAAGTCCCGTGACTCACGCACGCCTATGTACAGTGAAATGGTAGGGATAGCCACAGTGTTTGGGTGATTTTGGTAGGGTGAGGTAACTCATTGTGGCAATTACAAAGAGCCGAAAAACGGCTATCAGCGCCATGAGGAGTAGCTTGTAATTAGGCATCAACCTTTTTGTATTTACGGAACTCCAAGATTGGGAAGAATTTGAATACAAGCGTCTTTTGATTCTATATCCCACTCTGTGCATTGTATTGGGAAGAATTTGAATATAAGCGTCTTTTATTGTATACCCCAGTGCGCAATGTATTGTTTTAATTCTGCACCATGCAATGTAGTAGTGGTTCAAGTTTTGTCTACCTTCTATTGTATGTATGTAGCCATTAGCTTGTTATTGTGAAAAATTGCCTACGTTTAGCACCTTGGCTAAGTGGGGCAGGCACTTCCTGATGTATCCATGCTATGTGACTCACTATTGCATGGCAAAAACATCTACAAAGTGTTCAAAATGGCTTGGAATGCCCCAAGTTAGCTGCCACAAGGGCACGCATTTGAGGCATCCAGAGGCCTATGGATGGACATAATGTGCGCCCTTGTGGCAGCCTCTCCTAGTGCTTTGCTGACACTCTCCAGTGGTTTCCAAACAATTTTGACAAGCAATAAGTAGGTTTTGTTTGCTTCAATGCTTCAATTAGCATAGATGCTGCTGGAATTCATCCCCCCTTAGTCCATGTCAGTCCTAAACTCCAGAAAGGGCTTAGATATTGCCACAAAGTTTACTCTTGTGGTTTGTTAATACAACTTTAGGTATCTGGGGTAAGATGGGCTTAAGGTTACGTGGGTATCCATGTCTTCCTGTTTTGCAGCTGGGTATTATTGTCTTCTCACTCTGTTTTGTAACTGGATATGTTCCTATTCTC
The DNA here is from genome assembly GCF_014529385.1 of Adiantum capillus-veneris. Taxonomy (NCBI): domain Eukaryota; kingdom Viridiplantae; phylum Streptophyta; class Polypodiopsida; order Polypodiales; family Pteridaceae; genus Adiantum; species Adiantum capillus-veneris. The sequence continues at coordinate 44,275,186 of NC_140944.1, forward strand.
CAAGAAGGATTTAGATATTGCCACAATTTTGTGGTTTGTTAATACATCTTTAGGTATCTGGGGCAAGATGGGCTTTAGGTTACCTGGGTATCCATGTGTTTCTCTTTTGCAATTGGGTATTAATGCCTTGAAACTCTGTTTTGTACTTGGGTATGCTCTTAGATGTGTCAAGTCGATTGTCATACCTTAGCACAAGCTCTCCTTCCTTGATGCCTTTGTCCTTCAGTTCCTTGTCGTGCGTTTCTTTCGCTTGTGTGGCTTTCCTCTTGTAGCACTCATATGCTGCTTCTCTTTTCCACTCAAGCTCCACTAACGTAAGAAGTCGATCCATCCATACCTCTTGATCATCTTGTGCTCCTTTGCCATGAAGTCGCATTGTTGGAATGTTGAGCTCGATAGGCTGCAAAGCCTCTTGACCATAGACCAAGTGAAATGGTGTGAACTCCGTGGCTTCCCTAAATGTGGTTCGATATGCCCACAAGGCACCATCCAAGAAGTCATCCCATAATTTTGTCTTGTTTTGCACCATCTTTCTAATGATTCCTGCAATGACACCATTAGCCTTCTCCACCAAACCACTTGACTGTGGGTAGTATGGTGTGCTATGACGATGTAGAATGTGAAGCTCTTCACAAACTTCTGTGAGAAATCCTTTTCTAAACCCTGGACCATTATCAGAAACAATCTCCAAAGGTGTGCCAAATCTACAACAAATGTGAGTGTAGATGAATTTGCTCACTGTCTTCTCATTTACCTTTGCCACACTTTGTGCTTCCACCCACCTAGTCATATAGTCTACAGCCACCAGAATGTAGATTTTACCATTTTTTGTCCTAGGCAGAGGACCCATAGCATCAATGCCCCACTTTTCAAACGGTCCATTTGCAAGCACGATTTGCCTTGGACCATAAACCAATCTTCTATTCCCATTTACCTGACAATTGTGACAACTTTTACACCAATGTTGGACATCCACATGCAGACTTGGCCAAACATACCCCGCAAGCAAAATCTTCTTCACAGTTAATTCTTGGGCAAAATGACCAACACATGCTTCTTCATGCAAACCTTTTAGAATGGCTGGAATTTCCTCAATAGTTGGTACTCTTCTGCATACTTGATCCCTCCCTCTTTGATAGAGGGAGCCTTCTAGGAAGAGATATACGCTTGCCTTCTTCATGAGTCTCCTCTTCTGAGACTTCGTGAAGTCTTGTGGAAACTCGCCCTCCAAAATGTAGCTAATAATGGGAGTCAATGACTCCAATCCTTGGTATCTCGGTTGCTTGACGATTGCTGCCACCATGATGACCTGCACTTCTTTCTCAACATATGTAACTACTTGCTGTGCAAGTAAATCGGCATCTTCATTCTGTTTCCTAGGAATATGATATAGTTGCACTTCTTTAAATTGATTAAACAATCTACGAATGGCATGAACTTTTGTCCGTAAGCTTTCATTCTTGCATGCCCAAATGCCTAAAATCTGTTTAACAATGAGAAGTGCATCTCCCTTTACCATGAGGCGTTGTATCCCTTGGCCAATGCACATCTTCAAACCATGAAGTAGAGTGTCATATTCTGCTTCATTGTTGCTAGCTGAACTTGGTAGATTGAACTTCTCTTTCATGACCACCTCTCCACTTGGGTTGAGCAACACTAGCCCTCCCCCTGCTTTTCCTGTGGCTCGACGAAAAGCTCCATCAAAGAACAAAGTAAAAGCATTAGGAATACTTTTTGGTGGTGGCAATGGTAGGGTCTTTACTTCAGGCACCTTAATCTCCTTTTCGTGCACCCTATAAGTGAGAATCCCTGCCAATTGTGCACGCACACTATCTTCTACCTTGAAAGAGTATTGAAACTCTTGCAACTCCATAATCCACTTTGAGATCTTAGTACTAAGATTCATTTGAGATGACACCCAAGGGAACAAATTTTCTGCAGTGAGAATTACAAAAGGTTTTGGTAGCAGGTAGGATCTAAACTTTCTCACCGCAAACATGAGAGAAAGCATCATGAGTTCTGCTTCTGTGTAGTCTCTCTCCAAAGCATTCATGACCCTACTAGCAAAGTAGATGGGTCGCATCCTTGTACTGTGGGGATCTTGTTGTAGCAACACAGCACCAATTGTTTCCCTTCCAACACTAGAGCTAACAAAGAATGTGTACTCCCAACAAGGAGGCATGAGTGTTGGTAGCTCTGACAAAATGACTTTAATGTTACAAAAATACTCTTCAATCTCATCAGACCATGCAAATTCTACTTGTTGTGTTAACTTTTGCAAAGGATGAAGCAACTCCGAGGCTAAGTGAATGAAGCGTGACATATACTTCACCTTCTGAATGAAAGAGATGACCTCCTTAAGACTCTTGGGTGATGGTAGCTCAATAAGAGCCTTTGCCTTTGAAGGATCCACCTCAATGCCTTTATAGGAAACCTTGTGACCAAGCAAGATCACTTCATCCTCAGCTATGTGACACTTGTCGGGGTTGAGTTGACCTCCCATGTCATAGAGCTTCTTTAAACCTTCTTCTACCCTTTGTAGATGCAATGATTTTGAGCTATAAATGCAAAAATCATCAATAAAAACCCTAATGGACTTTCCAAAGAATGCTTGAAACACCATGTTCATGAAGCGTTGGAAAGTTGCAGGAGCATTTGTCAGGCCAAATGGCATGACTCTAAAAGCATAACAACCCCAAGGAGTGATAAAGGTTGTTTTCAATTGATCCTCCAATGCGATACCTATTTGAAAGTAACCCGAGTAGCCATCACACACAGTGTACTTCTCATGACCAGCTACTTCATTTAGTATCTCATCCTGAAATGGGAGGGGAAAGTGATCTCTTTTTGTTGCCTCATTAAGTGGACGATAATCCACACACACCCTCCACTTGCCGTTTTTCTTAGGAGTGACAACAACGGGAGAGACCCACTCTGAATTCTCCACTGGATAAATGAAACCTGCTGCTAGAAGCTTTCTTACCTCCTTGAAAAGAGCTTGCTCCTTAATGACTCCTAGCCTTCGTAGCTTTTGAGCCTTAGGTGTGGCCTCTGGCTTCAACTCAATCTTGTGTTGAACAACATCTACTCCACGCACATCGGTGTAGTCTTTAGCAAAAAGACTCGGAAATTTCCTTAGCACACATTTGAACTCCTCTCTTTCATCCTTTGTAAGTGTTGTAGACAACATGCCTTCTAACATTCCTTCATCTTCCACCTTTTGGTTCTCTTGAGGACCTACCTCCTCCAAGCCTTGACAAGAGGTCTCTTGGATGCTTGGCTTAAATCTTACCCCCATGACTTCGATGGAAGACTCCTCTTCAGTAATGCTGCCGCTACTTTCTTCTTCTGAAGTGCTATCGGTCCAACCTTCTTCCGTCTCACTTTGAGATGATTCTTCATGGAGCTCCTCTTGGCGTTGCTCCTTCATGTCAAAGACAACCTTCTTATGATTGTCATTCCTGCAAATTAATTTCCCACTCTCCCAATCCTGCAAAGCTCGCATTTTCATTAGCCATGGTCTTCCTAGGATAAATGGATAACCACTTCCCTTGGTCGACATAACATAAAAATCCACTGCCTTCTTAATGCCAAAGGCCTCCACAAAAACATTTTTACAAATGCTTACGCACCTAGCCTTGCTATTGTTTGCCATTTTCACTTTGATTTCAGGTGTCTCATGGATGTGCATGCCTAGTCTTTGCATGAGCCCTTCTGTCATGATGCAAATTTGTGCACCCCCATCCACTAGACCTTTCCTAACCAATCTTCCTTTTATGTAACAATCTAGCACAGGTGTAATATCCTCGTTCATTTCAGCATGTGCAATTTTTACAACAGGAAAACTCTCTTTTACCTTTCTCCTAGTGCTAACTGCCTTTGTTAAATCCCTCCTAACTTGTGGGCATAATGCAAGAAACTGAGGCCATGAGATATCACGACCCTTACCTCGCATGTCTTCCAACAGGTTGTATGGAGCCATACCATGTCCAAGAGGGAAGTCTTGGAGATTGATACGACGTCGAGTCCTCTTAGCTTCCTTGGTCTCCTTTGCCTTCTTGCCTTGTCCATGGTCACTCTGTGATGGGACGCCCTCTTTCTCTTTACCTTTTCCTCGGCCACGCTTAATGCCATTGGCTTCCATGTCAAACTCATTTGAATTTGTCACCTCTACCACATGCACATTTGGATCTGGCAAAGGTGGAACTCCTTCTACCCCTTGTGGAGGTGGTCTTGGTCCATTTGGCCTTTGTAGAAGCCTTGGTTGTTGACCAGCTCCTTCTCCTGCATTCATCACTGGGTAATTCAAGTTAGGTCTCCCTGGCTCTCCACGGGGCCAAGGACAATTATACATCCCATGTCCAGACTCTCCGCAATTCCAACATTGCAAGACTCTCCTAGTTCGTGGCTCTCTCTCTTCTGACTTCTTTGCTTGTCCCTTTGGACCTACAGCTTGTGCAAGGTGAATTGACAGGCTGCTTAAAGATTCATTTAGCTTCTCAATCACTTCAGCCGTTACATCAGGAAGCTCCCTAGATGTTGATGCTTGTGACTTACCTTTGGGTCTAAGAACTTCTATTGGAACCTCTCCCCTTAAGCACTTGAGTTTCCTATACTTCTCAGCAGCCCTAGTTTCCGCTGCATCAAAAGTAGCAGGTGCACCCGCCTCAACTTTTACCTTAAGGTCAGGAAAGAGTCCGGCTATGAACCTCTCCTTCTTTAAAAGTTCTGCACCATCACCAGGGTTAGCAACATTTCGTATCCATAGAGCCCAAAGACGTAGAAACTCTTGCTTGTACAAGTAGTAGTCATCTAAGTCTTTTTGCTTATGAGAAACAATGTCTTGCCATAGTTTTTGAGAGTTTTGGGGATCAAAGAAGTATCTCTTAAAACGATTCAACACTTCTGTGTAATTCCCCTTAACTTCCTCAGGCAAAGAGTCAAACCAAGTACTAGCATCTTTCCTAAGGACCACCTCAAACATTTCTACACGTTCTTGATCGGTTATTATCCTCTTGATACGGCAAGACATCTTGAAATTTGCTAAAAATAATTCTGCATCCTCTCCAGGCTCTCCAAAGAAAAGAGGATATCCAGACATTTGGCGTTGGCTCTCCATTATTATGAAAGATTACAACATGAGTTACAATAAGGGATACAATAGAGATTTAGAACCACTCGCCTGCAAATGAAGAAGTGAGAAAATACCACTCTAGGTTTTCTTCTTCAGCTATCCAAGCTTCAATAAGGTCTCGATTTGTTTGATCAAAACAAAAAGGTAGACTATTGATGAGCTCTAAGAAGGGTTGAAATTCTTCAAAGCTAAGGCGATAAACAGAAATCTCTAGAACTTCATTTTCTGGATCCAAAAGAGCAACCACGTCCCAAGTGATAAATTGCACTTGCTCTACAATTCCCAACGCACAAGCAGTTTGTATAAAAACTAGATCTTCATGCTCGTCGAAGGCTGTGACAAAGTAGCAATTGACTAGGAGCTCCTTTCCTTCGAGTTCCACACAGTCGGAGTGAGGCAACCTTCTCACAATTTCATAAAAAACATCCTCATCAAGTCCAATCAAGTTTGCAAGATTTAAAGACTCCACTTGTGCTACAAAATTCCTGGACAAAAACTCCTTAGGATTATGGTTAAATCATTCAAAAGCATAAAGAGATTTACAATGTCTCTATGAACAAAGTGTCATAGAAAGTAGAGAAGGATGAGAATTTATACAAATTTGCAATCTTCTCTATGCTCTCTTTATTAAGACAAGCTCTAAATAGCTCCCTATCTCCTTTGTTGAAAGCGAAAGGAAGACTATTAATAAGACGCAAATGAGGGAAAAATTCACCAAATGTGAGTCTATGAAGCGTGAACTCTGGCCGCAAGTTTCCTGAAGAGTCTTCCTCAATGGTGAAATGCACTCGCCAAACGCCAAATTTCACTCTATTTACCAATCTTAGGGCACACACTAGTTGGATGAATGCGCGGTCTTCCTTAGTGCCCAACAACAAGAGGAAAATGGAATCCACGCGTAGGACCTTCCGTCTTAACTTCACCACCCTCTTGTTATGAGGGAGACCCCTTACTACTTGCTCCTGCAACTCAATTGGTAATAGAGCTAGATCTCTAAGGATTGAACTTTCACTGCACACACATTCCCAGTTAGAACAAATGATCGTTTTTTTGTTTCTTGTAACAACTTGGACAAAGAAAAAAACAAACATACACACTATTTTGCCGGGCTGCACTTCATTTTAAAATAAAATGAACACATGTACATCAAAAGAAGTGTGGTAGTTGATGAGAGGTAGAATGATAGGGTTTGGTGATGCAAGAATTTCTCCTGCTCTTTGGGCACCAAACATGAACACCATTTGTTGTTGAAAATGGATCTTTCTACTAATTGCAACGTTTATTCTAATGTGTGGAGTAAAATGAAAGGGAAAAACCTCTATTCCTGGGCCATTATCCATGGCCTATGCATGTCCTAATGCTTAAAACAAAACAAAAATATAGACGTCCAAACTAAGGTCGTACCTAATGAGAGGCAAAATAAAAGGATTTACTGAAGCGTTTATCTCGGCCAACCTAAGAGGACCTAAAATTCTACGAATGACACATTGAAATTGCAACTTAGTACTAACAATTATGTGTACCTTTTGCCTTGCAATGGGAATGAAGGGATCATACAAATTCTCGTGATTCATGCAAGCTACTTGATTATGCTAAAGGTTGAACATACACAAGCCTGTTCCTCAGTGGGGGCACCAATTTGAGGCGGTCCGGGGCGGGCAACAAGAAGAGTGGCCTCTAAACACCCTTCAAGGCTCCCGTGATGCTCAATGGGGCTGGGGCACAACACAACACAAACCAAAACAACAAACCCACAGCCAAATCCCAACTACACAAGGGGCACCACCTAGTTTAAGAGCGAGCTAGGACGCAAAAGAGGAGAATCGTTAGAGCAACCCACAAACAAGCAAGGAATTTACACTAACCCTAACACCAATGGAATACTCTCACACCCTAAAACACGAGAGAGAGAGAGAGAGAGAGAGAGAGAGAGAGAGAGAGAGAGAGAGAGAGAGAGAGAGAGAGAGAGAGAGAGAGAGAGAGAGAGAGAGAGAGAGAGAGAGAGAGAGAGAGAGAGAGAGAGAGATAGTGCTCGGGCTGCTTTGAAACGTATCGGCAATGATCAAGCAAACACAACTATATATTTAAGAAAGAGAGAGAAAGGGGGAGGGGGTGCTTGTTGCATTAATACCTTCTTACAAATCTGTCATGACAAATCAAAGTGAAATTAGTATCTGTTCAACATAGCTTGCGTAAATTTCACCACAACACATCACAAGAAAAGCCACCCCAATCACTGTCTTAAAGCCAGGGGAGTCCTCTCCACCCTGTCGCCCTCTTATAGTATGTGGGATTTATGGCTAGGTTGATGACAACACCAGAGAACAAGCTATCAAGAACTTAACAAAAAACACCAAGACACTTACGCATCATTGTTGTCCATTACTTCACGTTGGAAGGGAGACAAAATATCCAAGCTTAGTCCAAATCCACCCTCCTTGATTCAGCAAATGTTGGGCTTACACTAGTAGGAGAAATGATAGATTTCCTACTCTCAATTGAATGATCACTCTCTCTCTTACAATGGCATAGAGTTCCCTTGCTAATCCCCTATTACAACACATGCACATGCATAAGACAATGAGCTTCCACTCAAGGGCTCCTTCTAGAGAGGTTGAGCTTGGCTTCTCAAGCTATAGCATAGTGCTCTTGCTTATGGCCCCCCTTTGTGCTAGCTACACCCTCCTTTTATAGCAATTTTGAAGGCTAGGGTTACTCCTATAACCATGGTTGGGTTAGATTTTCAGCAATTTATCTAATTTCTTTTGCTTGGAATTATCAAGAAGTTGGTGAGGAAAGAGAGAGGAGAGAAATGGAGGTGATAGGACTTTTCATAGTGGGTTAGTGTTAGTAGAGTTAGTATTAATTTACAAAGGGAATTGGATATTTACAACGGGAGTATCCATGTAGGATACAAATAAGGAAGAAAAAAACTCTTAAGAGGTAAGAAAAGGTGGCTTTCTTACAAGGTTGATGCTCCAAGTGTCTTGAGTAGGGCCGATTTTGACGCTTGTTGACGGTCCACTACCTTTGACGGTACATTTCTTCTCCACTCTTGACCTTCCTTGAGAGACAAGGTAATTGAAGCTGAGTAATCAACCACCATGATGCTGTCTTTTAAGAGAAGAGGATGAATTTTGTGGTTTTTTTATAGATATGGGTAAATTGGAGGAGGAAAAATGAGACTAGGTAGTCAATTTTTGAATGGAATTGTGTGTGGGAGGTATGAGTTCACCATGGTTTCTCTTATTCTTCAAGGTTGAGGAGAAGGTGAGTAGTGTGCAGAGAGGAGTGGTGAGAAAGATGGGGATGATGAGTGGAGAAGTGTGTGTGAAAGAGGAAAATGATAAAGTGGAAGAGAGAGTGTGGCTGCATAGCATGGGAAAACTGGGGTCCACTAAAAAAATCATAGCTCACAGCTCGTAGCTCAAAAAAATATGAAAAAATTTGAGGCAAAAGTTCAGCCCACGAGCTACAACTTTTGTTTCTATCACCTTTTCAAATTCGGAGAGCAAGTGAACTTTAAAAATTCAGCAAAACCGACCGTTTTTTTCCACTGCAAGGTCCTTGTGGGGTCCTTCTTTGGATGATTCTTTTGAATACCTCCAAGAGTGAGCCCTCCATAGTGCATGTATGCATGCCACCTACCCTTGACCTTATTTGGTAGGTCTATAATTGAAGATATTGTTGAGATTAGGATATAAGTGAATAGTACAACTAAGAAAATCAAATATTGAGGGGTCTAAAAAATATGTACATGTCAAATATAAATAATATAGGTGGAAAAATATAAAGGGGTCAAAATAAATCTCTCTCATTATAAGTCTACCATAAAAAGATGAATATTTTTGGTGGTCTAATTTATGAGATTAATAGAGAATATATGTAGGAAGGAAAAAATCACAATAGTGAAAAAAATATACACATAAATAGAACTAGTTTTTTTGGATTTTTGTTGGGATGGAGTAAAGAGTATGGAATAAAGAGTATGAAAAATGGTAAGAAAAAATTGTGGTAATGGTGAGGCAATGTACAGAGCATAAATAACACACACCTAGGTAGAAATATTTAAATAAATACCAAAATAATTATGAAAAAAATCTTTTATTTAGGCCCTATATACAAAGAAATATTTACATATGCATGGGCCATAATATACTTATATTTTTTATTTTTTTTATTTTTTATTTTTTATTTTTTTGGCTCAACTAGCCCAATGACTAGCTAATTGAGGGTTTTTGAAGAAGATATGGGAAAAGTCCCGTGACTCACGCACGCCTATGTACAGTGAAATGGTAGGGATAGCCACAGTGTTTGGGTGATTTTGGTAGGGTGAGGTAACTCATTGTGGCAATTACAAAGAGCCGAAAAACGGCTATCAGCGCCATGAGGAGTAGCTTGTAATTAGGCATCAACCTTTTTGTATTTACGGAACTCCAAGATTGGGAAGAATTTGAATACAAGCGTCTTTTGATTCTATATCCCACTCTGTGCATTGTATTGGGAAGAATTTGAATATAAGCGTCTTTTATTGTATACCCCAGTGCGCAATGTATTGTTTTAATTCTGCACCATGCAATGTAGTAGTGGTTCAAGTTTTGTCTACCTTCTATTGTATGTATGTAGCCATTAGCTTGTTATTGTGAAAAATTGCCTACGTTTAGCACCTTGGCTAAGTGGGGCAGGCACTTCCTGATGTATCCATGCTATGTGACTCACTATTGCATGGCAAAAACATCTACAAAGTGTTCAAAATGGCTTGGAATGCCCCCAAGTTAGCTGCCACAAGGGCACGCATTTGAGGCATCCAGAGGCCTATGGATGGACATAATGTGCGCCCTTGTGGCAGCCTCTCCTAGTGCTTTGCTGACACTCTCCAGTGGTTTCCAAACAATTTTGACAAGCAATAAGTAGGTTTTGTTTGCTTCAATGCTTCAATTAGCATAGATGCTGCTGGAATTCATCCCCCCTTAGTCCATGTCAGTCCTAAACTCCAGAAAGGGCTTAGATATTGCCACAAAGTTTACTCTTGTGGTTTGTTAATACAACTTTAGGTATCTGGGGTAAGATGGGCTTAAGGTTACGTGGGTATCCATGTCTTCCTGTTTTGCAGCTGGGTATTATTGTCTTCTCACTCTGTTTTGTAACTGGATATGTTCCTATTCTCCAAGAAGGATTTAGATATTGCCACAATTTTGTGGTTTGTTAATACATCTTTAGGTATCTGGGGCAAGATGGGCTTTAGGTTACCTGGGTATCCATGTGTTTCTCTTTTGCAATTGGGTATTAATGCCTTGAAACTCTGTTTTGTACTTGGGTATGCTCTTAGATGTGTCCAAATTCATCTGCCACAAGGGCGTGCATTTGCACACTTCATCTGCTGATGGAAAGCCCTAATGCGCGCCCTTGTGGCAGCATTGTTTACGCACTTCCAAGCCCTTTACTAGGCACATACATAACTTTGGAAGCCTCGAATTAACAAAGTATACATTTTTAAAATTTTAATGCCTGCCAAACCCTTTAGTAGTCATAGCAAAAATTATGGTGCTTCTCATACACAATGGAAGCCCAACATATAAGAAATTCAAAACCTTGTAAGAAAGAGAGTCATAGACAGCAAAAAGTAGTTTCATTAAAGAAATCAATGCTTTACATGATATCCGGATTTTGCTTTAGGATCTTTCTAATTACAATTTTCTGGCGCTTGGTCTTTTGGGGTGGCTCCCTATTAAGTAAAGTGGTTGTGATTTCTTGGGTGTCATTAACCCTTACAGCTTGGTTCATGCTGACATGGGCAATAAGGCGCCCGCGAAAGTTTACACCGAAAGTGGATATTGCAAAATCTTTCTTTACAAGCACTACAAGGTTGGCCGTTTGGGCAAGTGTTGTTAAACACAACGCCTTGGAGAGTGAACGGAGAGCAAAATGTAGAGACCATTGGGAGAGTAGTCGGCATGGACAAACACCACGACACCAGTGGGAAGTGTGCCGAGGTAGTGAGCAAGTGCCGCTTGAGGTTCGAACGGCGTCCTCCTCCCCCCTGACCGTTGCGCCCAGGCGTCAACCTCCAGAACATCCTGCAGAACATAGGTTTTCTGAGATATGGCACAGAATTATGATATAACATTAACAAAATCATTTGTAACAATCAAACGTAAGTGAGCATCTATACCTCTTGTCTACGATCCTCCTCATCGGCATCCGGGTGCAAGTAAAGATCCACGCTTGACTTTCCCTTTGGATCAAGCAAAACAGGTGTTGCAACAGGTGGTGGTGAATCCACTCTTGCGCGTTTAGCCAAACACATGGCTTGCACGGCGGCCTTGGCCTGCTCGGCCGCTGCCACCTCGGCTTGTGCGATCGCCACTGTGTCTGCCAAAGTATTTCCCATGGGCAGTAGGAGATCATCGTCATGGGAGGTGGTGGTATCAAGCTCAAACTTTCCATGGGCATCGAGGATGGCGAAACACTCATCCATGCGAAGCTCAAAGGATTTCTCCAGATCGTGTATAAACACAAACTCCTCCCCACCCACCACAATGGAGGAGAAGCGGGTAATCTCTACCTCAGGGATGGCATCCAGAGTGGTGGTTCCTTCTGGAAGGTCCCGAGGATGAACCGACTGATGGAGAGGCCTCCAAGAGGCCTTGAATCCCTACAGGGTAGGTCAAGGCAAGCGTCCTCTCCTCTGCGGATGAGTCAATGGCTGCGGGCTTGGGGTCCTTCACATCAGCCAATACCTCGCCGATCTGCAAGTGAGGTAGCACTACGTCAGGGCCTGTTGGGCACTCGTGAAGGAGGAAGATCATTATGGCCTGAACAGAGAAAAAAGTGTTTCCGATCCTTCCCTTACGCATTGCTCGCACATCATCAGCTTTAAGCCGCACATATTGTCCGGCGGGTTGTGCTATGGTGGCAAAGCGTGCAAGCCGCTGATGAAATGGCCTGTCCCCTTGGTAGATGTGGTGGAGAAGGCCTTCAGGGACCCATTGCTCTGGTCGGTTTGGTAACTCAACAATGAATCTCCCCATGCACGTGGAAATGTATGAAGTAATGTGCTCAAGAGATTGAGAGTGGAGGGTCAAGGTGGTTTCCAAATCGGGTTGGGTTGTGAAAAATGCTTGAAGCTCAGGGCGATTTGCATGCCCAACCTCAGTAAGGAATGCATCTAAAGCACTAGTAGCAGCCATGTCTTCTCTTTGCGTGATTGGGTATGCTAGGTCTCTCTGCAATGCTAGGATGAAAATGGTGAAATGAGGAGGTGGTCCTCCTTATACATACATATTCTATCTCGAAAAAAATAAATTTACACCACCTTAAAACTCAAGTACAAAATCAAGTACAACACCTTAAAACTTTTCAAAATCTTTAATAAAATATCCAATATATAAACGATTAAAGTTACAAGCCAATTCACTTAGACAAGATGATTTCGTCTGTAGCCCAATCTTTGTAAACAAGCATAGTGGCCTCCATCCGCCTTCCAATCTATACAACCAAAAATGGGCAATCAAAATACAAAAACCCACAGAAAATAAGAAAAGGTAGCTAGAGAATCACAAAGCAGACCTTGCGTTGTTCTAGTTTGAAACTTGCATTACCGACATCCTCGAATCCCATTATGACAAAGTGTTCCCGAAGATTGGCAAGAGTCCAATGCGGATTCACTGCAACCACCTCCACCTCGTTATTGGGCATGCGGACACAAATTTCAAAGGATTGAATCTCTTCGGCTGTCAGCTGCAAGGGTATCCATTTGCCACGTTTGTGCATCCACCTCTCATAGCTAAACCGTGCATACAAGGTGCACCTTGCTTTCAAATACCGAAGGCAAAGCTGTGAGGGGGACACATTGCACTTATAACAGTCACCATCATGCAAACCGTCAACATAGCCCCAATTGACACCTAGAATGGTGTCCATTGCATCTATGTCAACTTCTTTGCAAACAAACATTGTTGGTGTTTCTACAATCGGTAGAGAGCGGAATGCATGCACAAACAAATGAATGGGACAATGCCAACTGAGACCCACCGATCTGGTTGCCTTACCAAACTTTAGGGACCCCTGGAAATCTTGCAGCACCTTGCGCTTGAAAGAAAGCAAAGCCCAATGGTCTGGAGTTGGTCATTCTGTACTCTGCAATGAGGGTGTCTCCACGGCTTCTAACCTACCATAGCTTTGGCTTGACTTCGGCACCACGTACTTGTGGGAGTACATGAATATTCGCTGCTCGGTAAGTTTTTTCGATGAAACATTAGGAAACATAAGCTCCCCAATGTGAGCATGCACAACCATGAACGTGCCTGAGAGGCACTCAAGCGGCTGCTCCTCAACTAACCTGGATGGAAAAACATCTTTACAAATGTCCTTAGTTAAACATAATGATCACATAAACGTAAACATGACATATGCATGGGATAGCTAAACCATGAAAACTTACAATGAGGTGCAAATTGAGTAGAAGCTCTCTTGAGGTGGAGCTCAGCTGCACTGTAGACGTGTTGCACGATGGCCACCATTCCGGACTTTGTTTCTTTGAATGTCAATAGCTGGCCCTTCCAATGACGTTCCAATACGCCTCGACACCGTACGCGATGAGGTCCAGCACGTGACGGTTGCATGTAGATCCATGCACCCTTCTTGAACACTTGTGGGATCCATACCCCCTCTGAGTCTTTTGTGTTGTGCAACACAATCTCCTCTATCTCTGGTTTGGGCCGTCTATGTGTGGACATGCTTGGGAAGTTGGGCTTAGGAAGGGATTTGAAAGAGTTTAGTATTGTGGAGAGAGAATGAGGAGCTGGGGGGAGGGTGAGGTGAGCTGCCTATGGTGGCTTTGACAGTGGAGATAGAGAAAGAGAGGAGTGAGAGATAGAGAGGATAGTGGAGCTGTGGGATATGGAGTGTGGGACTGTAGAGGGTTGATGGAGGTGTGAGAGAAGGGGGAGCTATGGAGAGAGAGGAAGAGAGTGGTGGAAAGCTTTTGGCTATGGCTGCCTTGACTGTAGAGAGAGAATGGGAGGAGGGAGAAGAGGGAGAGTGTGGAAGAGAAAAGTAACGAGGGAGAGAGAGAAAAGTGGATTTCGGGAGGAAAAATTGACTTTTTAAAGTTAGTTTATGTTTTGGGGCAGTTCTGGAGGCAAATGGGTCAACTTTGGAACTTTTGAAAAATTTTCAATTTTTTGGGTTTTTAAGCATGCGCGTTTTTTTTAAGGGGGTCCCTCCCTCTTTTATGACACCTCTCTCCTCCTATTTACCCCCCCCCCCCCCCCCCCCTCCCCTAACCTACCTCCCACCTTTCTTTAAGAACCAAGCATTGAAGAGGGAGACAATTAGGCTGCACCCCTACCATTCCTCCCCCTCTAGGTGATATCCCAAGAGTCTTCTCATTGGTTCTCCCTTAAGCCTTCACTAATCAAAAAGGCCCAAGGAGAGTCCATATTTTTCCTAATGCCCTCAACAGACATACATCATCTCTGACAATACATCCCATGTGGAAGTACATGCAATGTCAGGATGAAATCTGGAATATCAAGCAACAAACACAAGCTACCTGATGAACTAGTGGATGTCGCCTACAGTCTGTGTGTAGATGCGTCCGTGTCGTATGTGACACGCCTCCAAGAACTGTGAGCCGTCCTTCGATGTGTAGACAACCACAAATCAACACTCTGGGAGTGTCGATATCCTGAGCACCTGCAGTCGTAGGCTGAAAAACCCAAATTTGCAGAGTCGAATCTGCACCCGCTGAGACCACGTAGTCGAAAATGACCTGCGCAGAACTTTGTCGAAGCCGAACGGTGACCGAAATGACCTCAGAATGAAATTTTGAGCACACCAAGCCCTACGGGATTGCCCACAAGATTTAGGGCCATGTCTTTGCTTGTCGAATTTCACTCCAATCTGAGTTGGTGACTCTAGCCTCCTGCAGTGCTGCCCCGAGCCTCGATCTGAGCTCTGATACCAGTTGAAGGAGTACGAGCGGAAGTGCGACGCGAGAGAGAGTGCGAGAAGAAGAGCACGAAGATATGGTGAACTCGCTCTACTGTAATGTGTAGAGCATAGTGAGTTCTTATTAGGTTTTTACAAAAGAATATGTGTACATACCTGGCGGCACTACAAGAGGTTGTGTGCTCTTGTGACGCTGTTAGCGACGGAAATACACTGGGTTTTTATAACCCCCGGCGTCGCTAAACCGTCGCTAATAGCGTTGCTATGAGAGCGTCGCTATAGGCGTCGCTATAAGCGTCGCTATATAGAGACGCTCATAGCGACGGTTATAGCGACGTTTACACAGAAGCCTATAGCAACGCTACAGAGCCATAAATAGCGACGGTTATAGCGACGCCCGAGAGAAAATTTTCTTTGGTGACAGGGCATTGAATAGCCTGCCACCCATCAACCATATTGTACTTGATTCACTTTTTAAAAAAAGTGCAAGGGTAGATAATAGACCCAAAATAGTCACCCACAAGACGCATTGTTTGCAAAATTGACAAGCGTAAAATTGACAATTGTACACATCATAGGCAAAATGAATTGATTGGCAAATGTAATAATGACAATTGTACAACATCATAGGCATAAAGAATTGATTGGCAAAATGAACTGCGGTGACAAATGTAATAATATACATGGTTCAAAAAGACGTATAAAATCCGTCTCATGATACATAAGCTATGAGAAACCCTAAACTAATGCTATCTAGCTACGGCTAAACTGACGTTGTCTAGTCAGACGTCTCATCGCGTCCAAGCGGCGTATCTGTCGGATTCTGCAAAAAAAGACATATAACGACATTTATAAAACAATACAAAAATTAGAAAAGAGTAAACCCTAATACTAACCATGCTGCCGCGAGAACTGAGAATGTCCATCAGGGCGTTTAAGCCCTTCCTGCCTGCGTAGTCGCGCTCGTACGGTGTGGGATCACGTCCTGTCATCGACCACTGTCAAAACATACAAAGAATTCATTATGTTAGAATTAAAAAACTCATTAACCCTAAACTATCGAACATAAAGAGCAATGCGAAAACACTTACAAAATCGGCCTCAAATGATGCCCATCCACCGCTCCCCAAGTGGTGCGAGCTCCCTGCATCTACTCGCGCTCTGGCTGCATCCTTTTGTTGCTTCCACTTGTCGGGATTCTCGCGCGCTGCTTTCTTCGCATTCTTCCAATTTTCTTTGGCCAGCCAATCTGGCCTGTTCCACCCATGCTTGATTGCTTTTTGCACTTCGGAATGCTTGTGTTTGCAGTATTTGCGCATTCGAATCTTCATCAGGTCTTCATTGAAGCGCTGATCCCGTGTTGGAACGGGAAACTCATCATGAAGTATGCTGATGACTCTGTTTTTTAAATCACTTGGTACTTCACTCCATTTGTTTAGTATGTAGTGTCTAAACAGCTGAGAGCAAAGACCACGCATGCGCGAGATCACCTTCTTGCCGTCATCATCCATGATGATGCCGCCGCTGAAGTCGACGGATTAAGGCAAGCCCTCTGGCCGGTGACGCGTGAACCTGGGTGTCCCGGTAGGGGTTTCTAGTGGCGTGTCAATGGGGGTAAGGACGTCAGGTGTCTCCACCAGCGTCTGGGCCCCGAAGCAAGGAGTGTCGAGTGGGGTGGCCCCTGGCGGAGTAGGTAGAGGTGTGTAGCTGCTAGGAACAGTCAGCCGTGCAAAACCTGGCGTAGATGGCGATGCTGTGGCTGGTGTGGGGGCGGGCAAAGAAGGGGAGGATAAAGAGCCTCGTCGAACACGAGGCGGTGTGGAGGCATCGGTGGCGGAATCCCCACAACAACCGCCACCGCCACCACTAGAGCATCGGTGTCTGGACGAGTGTGAAGCTCGTCTCGTCGACGCCGAAGCTTCGGAGCGCGCCGAATGCTCCGAAATAGAGGGACATGCGGATGGAGTAGGAACGCGCGATGATGCGCCAGAGCGATGACGCTCCACGTACCACTGTCTCTGCTGCGGTGACAAAGAAGAAAGAAACTCCTCATCATCCATACCTGCATTAAACACACGAATATTTAAACTTAATAATGAATGAATAGAGTAGACAATGACGCAAAGACCATTAAATACAATGACGTAATGACGCATATAAATACAATGACGCAATGAATTGAGTGATAGAAGAGGCAAGTCGAAAACTCAGAATTTTCAATCAAAAGATGTGAGCGCCATGGAAGGTACTTAGAGAGCCAGAGCTACAAAGAAACACATCTTGTCCGTCGCATATCATGCTTGCATTGATTACAAGGACATAAGACCCTCGTTGAGAGATAGGTGTTTCGGTTGGACGGTCCCACATCCTCGTCACTACTCATAATGAGGATAAAAATCTTATAACCTGGACAACAAATTTAATATTCTATTGGCATTCTTCGTCTTATCTCTCTCTCTCTCTCTCTCTCTCTCTTTACCTCACATTCTCTAGTCATGTCCAATCCCCGCACACCTCGGTTTAGAGGTGCACAGAGATCAGAACCACCGGGTTATAATCTCGTCTTTATTGGTCAATACCTATATTTGTGGGTACAAGAAATCTACAGACCCACGTTTACATGATACTGCATGTAGTGGACAAAACCCCTTTGCCTCTTCTCTAGTTGTAGCACTTCACAACATCTTAACATCTTTTCACAGTAGATCTTTTCACTGTTCGTCTAACTCTAAACCCTAAACCGTAAGTAATTCTTGCGTGGACTCGATCTAACGTAAATAAGCGTAAATCTAAATAAACATAAATCTAACTAAAAATAAACCTAAATATGATTTAACGTAAGTCTACATCTAACCTAATCTTTAACGTCTTTTGGGATAGTTTCCTACGACGTTAAAACTCTCTTCTTCTTGTTTGTGTGTGTGTGTGTGTGTGGGTAAACCTAAATAAACCTAAGTCTAATCTAATATATATAACATAAATCTAAATCTAACGTAAATTATGTTATATTAAAAACAAAGAACTAAACTAAAAGGGATTATAAGAACCTTAAAACTGATTTAACACATAATTTTTCACATAACTCGGCAAGAGTTGGCATTCTCATCACTAAAGATGTGAGAGTTAACTTCCGGCGGTGACGCTGTCTCATCTCCATCCACATCTGACGACAGCAATTGGCCCTTTAGACCGTTCTTGCTCTTGTTACTAACTTTGAAGTTGCTGTTGAATGACTAGAGGTTGTCTAGATGGTCATTGTGTCGGGGATGTAGTGACTCTTGCCGCCCTGAAGATCCACCTTCTTCCCTATCTTCTGAAGACATTTCACCAGTACTTTTGGATCGACGGAGCCCACCATGAGTGAAGGCAGCAATACGCTATATTCCATTGAGGACTTTCTTCACCCGCTTCATGCAGGCATCGCAGTCTATGGAGACCTAAATCTAATATAATATAACGTAAATCTAAATCTAGCGTAAATAAACATAAATCCAATTAAAAATAAACCTAAATCTAATCTAATTTAACTTAAATAAACCTAAATCTAATTTAACGTAAGTCTACATCTAACCTAATCTTTAACGTCTTTTAGGATAGTTTCCTACGACGTTATAACTCTCTTCTTCTTGTGTGTGTGCACGTGTGTGGATGTGTGTGCCAATAAAAAGAGATAAATGGTATAACCTTTCTATCACCCATGCCAAGTATGATAGATTGGTTATGCCATTTCCCTCTTGAATAATAAGTCTTGAGTTCAACTCCTCGTCTGCTAGATCTTTAGTTCTTTTAATTTTAATTAGTTTCCTACGACGTTAAATTAGTTTCTCTCTCTTTCTCTCTCAATGTGTGTGCGTTTTTTTGGATCGTATGCATGTTTTCTCTCTCTTTTCCTCTCTCAATGTGTGCGTTTTTTGTTTATGCATGTTCTCTCTCTCTTTTCCTCTCTCAATGCGTGCGTTTTTTATTTATGCATGCTCTCTCTCTTTTTCTCTCTCAATGTGTGTGTGCATTCTTTGTTTATGTATGTGTGTGTGCGTTTTTGTTTATGTTTGTACTCTCTCTCTCTCTCTCTCTCTCAAAAACACTATGTGTGTGTGTGTATATGTGTGAGAGAGAGAGAGAGAGGGAGAGAGAAAGAGGGGAAGGGAACATGAGAGTGAGGAGAGGGAAGGAGCATACCTGGCTCTCCTTCCTCTCCTCGTGTGTGTGTGCGTGTGTGTGTGGAGAAGAAAAAGAGAGAGAGAGAGAGAGAGAGAGAGAGAGGGAGAGCGTTACTTGCTCCTTGCTTGAGGACGCCGAAAAACTCAGATCTGAGATCTGAGTTTTTGGGCGCGTTCTGTTATTTTTTTAGCCCAGTCGGCGTCGCTATGAGCGTCACAAATTTCTTTGTAAATTTGCGACGCTCATAGCGACGCCGGGATTTTTTTTTTTGAGCGTCGCTGTGTGAGCGTCGCTAATATGAATAGCCTCTTGTAGTGCGGCCCGCCCACTTACCTGGGCGACCACATTGGGCTTTATACCCCAACATTTGGAACAAGAAAGAGGTTTGAATGCATCACTCTCCTTACATGCCTAGAGCATAGCCCCAAGTATTTGAACTTCAACCTTACTTTAGGTATTAAAGGGACATATATATAAGGCTTGAACTTAAGTTTGAGCTTCATGTTCTCTACATACCGAGATGAAGGTGGAGGCTTAAACTTACCCCTTTAGTAGCCATATGAAGGCTGATGCTTTTTTATCATATGCCCCTTAACAACTTAGACCAAGGAAAAGGAGTCTCAACCTTGTGATGCTTATGTACCTAGAATAAGGTGGATGTTTGAGTCATGCTCCTTACATACCTATAGCAAGGTGGAGGCTCAAATTTTGAGTGTGCTCATCATGTCCTACTAGTACCTTGAACATGGTGGTAGCTCTAGCCTCATGCCCCTTATGTACCCCCATTCAATACCTAGTGAGAGGTGGAAGCTTACACTAAGGGGCATAGAATGGGGGCATGTAAGGAGCATGAGGCTCAAGCTCAATTCCTAGAAAGAGGTGGGTGAAAGCATGTTAAACTGTCGCGCTTTTTGTGCTAGTTAGTTTGAGCATGACAGGTTAACATGCTTTCACCCAGGTAGAAGCTTATAGTAAAATTGAACCTCTTGCCATTTTCTTATAAAAAATTGGATATATTGGTTTGAGAAATTACATGCCCCTTCTATACCCAAACATTCTTCATATCTATTAGTGAGCAACAACAAGAAGTAAGGGTGGATCAACTTAAGTTTGAGCCCCTTATTCATATGCTAATGCCTCATTTTTATATTGCACAAAGGGTCCACATAAACCAAAATAAGGCCAAACTTAACAAAAAAATACTATAGTTTTAAGTCTCATTTTAAAAAATGGGACTTGAATAATTCTCAAAATTCCTAATATGTCTTAAGTGACTTTCACTTGCCACAATATCACTCTACTCAAGCTACCTGTACCTGTGTGAATCACCTGTACCTGTAACTTGTAACCTGTAATCTGTAATCTGCAACCTGTAATCCTGAAGCTGAAGGTACTCGAAGAAGCTCCTCAGTGGGGGCAACAAAAGAATGTGCACGAGATGGAAACACACACAACGCCTCTATAATGATCCGACACACACTCTTGGGATGATACACACACACACACACACACACACACACACACACACACACACACACACACACTATGGGACACCACTCGGCTTACACAACTTACCTGGCTGAGACAGGGAACACACCGATGGAGTGAGAGGAGAGCGATTATTCATTTGCCCACTCAACACAGAGATACCAAAAAAAAAAAAAAAAATCAGCTCAAAAGAGAAAGATTTATGATGATTAGATACAATTGAGCTTAAGCCAACACAAATAGGGCAAATCGCTCACAAAATATGGATGAAATATGCCAGATACAATCATAAATTGGAGCAGAGACATCGCTCACAGGAGAAACTTACATAGCCAAAACAACAAAAAAAGTGAGGAATTTGACAAAATAGACAGCACCATTGCATTCAAAGCGGCCAAAAATCTCAGTCTACAATACCAAACTGCTCAAATTTGACCTCGGATGAGCAGTTTATGGTACAAACAAGCTCCAAAAACAACAAAAACTCAGTTGCGGCTGTTCCTCCTCTTTTCTCTACATTTTACTGGTCTTTTTCTCGGGTTTTTCAGTGTCCACACTTCACTTTATCCCTTGGGCACCTTTGGCCTTTTAGTTGACTTCAAACGAACCACGAATAGCCAAAAAGTGGCCTTGGAGTGCATAGTTGTCACCCTGCTGTATCCATCCGCACACCTGACCCTCAACTTTTCTCAATAAGGCCATATCTTTGATCCCGCAACCACGTGAAGTAGCTCCAAAAGACGGTCCTCATGATGACCTTTTGCATAATTCATCACAAGAAAACAGCCCCGCTGTGTCTTCACTTACCCACGTGCAAATATTGACCCGATTCAACCTTCTGACGTCACTAGATGCCATATCACGCACTTGCTTACCTCATGGCGTCGGCCCGCGGATAGCTTCCTCGAGAAGTTTTATATGCCGCAAACTCCTCTTATTATAGAAAAACACACTGATACTTGTAATAATAAAAATCAATGCACTATGTACACTCTGTCCTACTTGTACACATGTGGGTCCCACCCAACCACCTAGCTCTAAAAAATAGGCAATCCTTTATTCGATGCACCACGCATGTGTATGTACATACGCACAATGACTTCTTCCAAAAAACTCTTAACAATGTCACATAATTACAATTGAAAGTTCAACCTACCCCCCCTCCAATTAAGCTAAAGCATTTTGCTAATAGATTTAATTAGCTTTGCATTTGGTACGATTACACAAAGGATTGGTATCTTGTCGGATAGATCTTTGAGGTCTCTTGGGATAGTTTCCCACGACGTTAAAAATTCTCTTCTTCTCTCTTCTATAACTCAAAAAGCAGCTATATTTGGCGCACATTTGTTATACCTCTTTGAAAAAGTCAGGCAATTGCTTATGGCATCTTCAAGTGTTCGTGCTGGGGTGGCGCAGTATCTGCTCGGAGTGATAAGCGTGGGAGTGCGTGGGAAGTCACGCTTATCACTTGCAGCAGAAAACTGCGTCACCCCCTCCCGAATTAGCCGCTCTATCTGCCTCGCCGACAGCGCCCATTCGCCATCTTCTCACTCTCTCTCTCTCAATCGCCGACAGTCCAGCTGCTCCCTAGTATAAGCGCCCATAAGGCTTGGCCCCTGAGGCAGCAGCTCCTGGGCTTGCTTATAATCATCAACCGCATGACCGCCATTGCCGCCATCCCTTTCTCTGCTAGTTTCCCACACAGATGCTGTCGCAGAACATGTGGTCGATGAAATCGGTGAAGCTTGATGAGCTCTGCAGCGAGAAGACGCAACTGAGCGGGACGTCGGCGCCCAGCAAGCACGCAGCAGAGGGTGACATCAGCCAGAGGCTACCAATCAGTTATAGCCCCTGATAATTGCTCGTATTCACTGAAGTGCGCGCTTGCAGCTAGCTGATGACAGGTTGGCGATGCGGTTGCCCATGCTGCGTTCCTCTGCTAGCTTAGAGAGAGAGAGAGAGAGAGAGAGAGAGAGAGAGAGAGAGAGACTCTCCAGCTTGTTAGCTGATGTCTAATTGGCGATGCAGTTGCATGCTAATTTACAATAGTATACTGGGGGAGAGAGAGAGAGAGAGAGAGAGAGAGAGAGAGAGACTCTGCTAGAGAGAGCGATATAATATCGTCTTTCAAGCTTTGATGGGGCCTGAAAGGTGTTGAATATTGGGAGCAGTGATCCTTATCTGCATGAGTCGTGGCTCAAGACGGCTCATCCAATCTTCTTCCTTGGTCGCAATCGAGCACAACATGATTTGTGGCTTTTTCGTGCATTCAAAAGTACCCCGTCTACGTCAGCTAGCTGCTCCCTAGTAGGCATGAGGCTTGGCCCCTAAGGCAGCAAGTGCTCGGCCTGCTTATAAACATCAACCCCATGACCGCTATTGCGGCCGTCCCTTTCTATGCTAGTTTCCGACATTGATGCTGTCGCATGATATCGATGCAGCTTGATGAACTCTGCAGCAAGAAGACGCACCTGAGGGTGACGTCGGTGCCCAGCAAGCACGGAGCAGAGGGTGACATCAGCCAGCGGCTACCAATCGGCCATAGACGCTGATAAGTGCTCGTATTCAATGAAATGCGCGCTTGCTAGCTGATGACAGCTTGGCGGAGTGGCTGCGCATGCTGCGTCCCTCTGCTAGCTGAGAGTGACAGAGAGAGGGAGAGAGAGACAGAGACTCTCCAGCTTGGTAGCTGATGACTAATTGGCGATGGAGTTGCACGCTAATTTATAATAGTACTAGTACAGCGGGTCGCCTTCGGCGGTGTCTCTCTCTCTCTCCCCTCTTTATCACATGCAAATGGGTTTTTTTTAGTTTTGAACTTTAGCCTTCAGTAGCAGATTGTGACATGTGTAAAGGGCTCCCCTTTCCGCAATATTATGTTAGTAGATGAGAGAGAGAGAGAGAGAGAGAGAGAGAGAGAGATTGCTAGAGAAAGCCATATAATATCTTCTTTCAAGCTTTGATGGGGCTTGAAGGTGTTGAATATTGGGAGCAGTGATCCTTATCATGACTCATGAGTCGTGGCTCAAGACGGCTCAATTAATCTTCTTCCTTGGTCGCAATCCCTCCCCTTTAAGTGCCATGGGATCCCAAAGCATGAGATTAATGGTCCCAATTGAAAGGCGGAATGGCGATCGATTTGGATCGTTGATCGATTAAATCTAAATTGAGTTTAGATTTTAAAAAACTAATCTCGGGAGGTCAGCTACGTGGACCTGTGGAGATCTAATCTCGGGACGTTGCACTTTCCCAGCTAGGTTTTGCACCCTCACCATCAGCTTGAGGGGCACACGCCTTGACCAACATGCCCGTGTGCGCCTCGTTGAAATAGATGTGATTTCACATCTATTTGAAGGTAAACTCGGGATCTTGACATAAAAACTAAACTCGGGATCCCGAGTTTAGTTTTGATCCGCCAACAGTCGAGATCTACGCGCGCCTTTGATTTTCCACAGGAGCCATTGATCCCATGGTTGGGACCCTATGGCACTTAAAATTGAGGGTCGCAATCAAGCACAACATGATTTGTGGACTTTTCGTGCATTCAAAAGTACCCGAGTTTCCAAAAGGAAATTTTAAGAAAAAGTATCGACTGGCATTGCCTACATTGGAGTGCCCTGAGCTTCCGTACATGCTAGACATCATCGTGTCGACTCTCTTTCCTCCAACGCTTCACCTTGTACTACCCACCAATCCTTGTTCTACTCACACTTCTCCACCCTTTCCCCTTTGGGGGAGAGCATCATGTCCCTGCATGATGTCCTTCTCAATGGCATCTCCTTGCATGCTTCATCCATCGGTACAGTTTCCAGGGTGCCCTCAAGTAAGGGCACTCTTGTGAACATTGGTTTGTCTCTCCTTAGTCCTAGGCTATTCTAGCGCTTCAGCCACCAAGAAGCTCCCTTGCACAAACTCAACTTCTGCATGTCAATGAAAGCTTTCCATCGACGGGGGCATTGGTCCGTATAGTGGAGGCATTATACTTCCTTTTCAATCTCACTCTGTGGCATCTCAAGCCGCTTTGCCTTCAATGTCCTATGCGGAAGCGATACGTGGCCCGCAAGACAGATTCTTCAATCCTCTGTTTCAGCGCGCTCGACACTATAATCCAGGTATGACTTTGCCTGTTCAGTTCAATCATGAATTTTGGCACCAACAGACACAAAATAATCATCGTCTAGGTTCTAGACTTGGTTCCCCAAGTCTAGAATCCAGGTATGACTTTGCCTGTTCAGTTCAATCATGAATTTTGGCACCAATAGACACAAATTAATCATCGTCTAGGTTCTAGACTTGGTTCCCGCAGTGATCCCCAACTTTCCCCCACCTTTAAGCCTGTTGAAAATCTTCCTCTTCAAGCGGACACAACAATCCGAAACCAAGAGGGTGTTAACTCTCAAAAGCACAATAATGCTAACCGAGATCTTCATAAAGAAGATGGCATCACTATCAGTAAGGAAGAGCTAGAGGCCTGGCACAACCAACTGCTAGACATAGTAGTTATAGGCCGGTGTCATGGCCCCAAACTGTCTCTGGAATCTCTTAAAAATTGGGTGGCTTTAAATTGGGAACACAAAAACTTGTTCCCTCAGCAAATATAGGACTTGCCTAATAACTACTACTTGTTTTCCTTTGAAGATGCTAACAGTGCTCTCCAGGTCATCACTGAGGGTCAATAATTAATTAAAAATACCCCTATATCATTTTTCAAATGGTTTAAGGGTTTCAACCCTAGAGGAGAAAAGCCTTCCAAGGTGCCCATCTGGGTAGACTTCCCAGACCTACCTCTTGAATACTACCCCTAGCTTAGAAACATTGGGGATGCTGTTGGAAAGGTTCTCGGCCAGAAAGCTAGAGGAGGAATTAACCCCAAGTGTGATCCTCAGCTTCTTATTGAAGTGGACCTCACCAAAACCCCTAAAAGCATTGTTCCTACCAAGGACTGCTCTAGTAGAATTTTACGTGAGCAAAAAGTCATGTATAGGAACCTTCCCAACTCCTGCTTTCACTGCTTTTAGCAAGGCCATCTGGTAAAATATTGCCCAATTCTACAGCAGTCCGAACCAAATGAACTTGTTAATAAAGGGGCTAACAGTGCTAATCAAAGATCATTCCAATCTGTCAATAGAAGAAACTCCACAAGAGCGCAGAGAAGGAGAAATGGTGCTAATCCTAATCTGGAAAACGTTATTGCACCTGCCTATGATAGCACGAATTCAATGCAAGAGGAGACTAAAGGTGGTGAGCAAGCAGAGCAGCTCCCTCCAAAAAGTCCTAATAGACAAACCAGAGGTCTCTCTGACTCTGACAATGAGGAGGAGCATATACCTAGTACTCAAATGAACAGGTAGGATGCAGCTAAGGAAGTACTTCAGTTTGCTAAGGAGCTTGATGCAAAGGATAGGCTTTTTAAAGAAGCCTTGGCCTCTTCTCCTGCTCCCTTAGTGATTATTTTAATGACCCAGTGTCGTACAACTCCGCTCCTATGCTAAGAAAGATACTAGAAAGATGCACGTCGAGCTTATTTGAAGCTTACTTGATGAATGATCAGTGTTTAGGGCTTGGTAACAAGGTACCTTTATGACTAATGTATGTCATATGCAGCTTAAAAGGGTGCTGAAGGATTAGAGATGAAGTGAATGAATGGTCCTGAAGTGCTCATTTTGTGGAGCACATCGGTCTTTTCAAATCACCAATCGGAGTTACAGCTACCAAGATATCGCTAGATTAAATTTCCACGAGGTCTAGTTCAGTGCTAGGTCGGTCACCTCGGTTGGTATGCCATATGGTTTTCTTTAAGAGATTGACATGATTCGAGAGGGTAGTACTCAGTATATGGGGCTAGCAGGAAGTGATTGTGCATCAATCAGAACCCGTGTCAAAATGATATAACAAGTTTAATTGTGTCCCAGTTGTCGACTGCGTTTTAGCAGATGATTTTGTGCCATGTGTTGCTCGTCGTTCCAGGCCATGCGGTGTTCTTAACCAAATGCAAAGGAAAGGACATTCCTCAAATGCAATCACTTATACTTGCATCACGAAGGCAAGTCGCACTAACCGAGACACTTAAATGACAGAAAAATTCACGGATGGTATTGTTAGTCAAGGACTATTGGAGGAAGATGATCTGTTTATCAATGCTTTGGGCGGTGTTTACCCCAAATTCAATGCCATGCCTTGGCAGATATGTATGCCAAATGGGGTGCACTACAAGACCGCCCAAGGGCCATATTAAATGGCCGCCCAACTCAAGCAAAGGATGACCGTCCACCCAATTAAAAGAAAAGGTTTTTTTTTGTGTGTAACAGAAGTGGGAAAAGGGGAAGAAAAAGATGGCAATGGCGTGCAGGCTGCGAGGGGTGCAAGGGAGGGTGAGAGAACCGCGCAGGCTTGGGAAGGTGCCGGTTGACGCTGACCATGAAACGGTATTTGCTGAAGAGGATGGGGTGAAACTTTTTGGGCCGAGTTTTGTGGCAATCGGCACTATCACATTACTCACTACCACATCATCAAGGGTGCATTTTTATGCTCCCTAGCAACGATGGCGCCGTCGTTGCTAAGAGAGGGGGCAAGCTAAAAATAGGGGAAGTGGTATATATACAAAAAGTTGGGGAAGAGGATATTGTATTGTTGTGAGGGTATTGAGAAGGGGAGGAACTCGAAGCCATTGCATGAGTGTAGCATGAGCAAGACAGAGGCATCTCTCTCTCTCTCTCTCTCTCTCTCTCTCTCTCTCTCTCTCTCTCTCTCTCTCTCTCTCATGTTGCTTAAGCAAGAAGGAAGCCACAAAAAACCTCTCGCTCTCGTGCTTGAGCTAGGGAGGAGGAGAGACGCTCTCTCTCGATCTCGCTCTCGGAGGAAAGAAAGAGGCAATCTCGTTCTCTCGTGCTTGAAGAAGGAAACAAACACATTCTCTCTCTCTCTCTCTCTCTCTCTCTCTCTCTCTCTCTCTCTCTCTCTCTCTCTCTCTCTCTCTCACATTTGCGGACGAGCAAGGGAGGAAACGGAGGACACAATATCTATATCTCTCGTCCTTGAATTAGGAAAGGAGAGGGTTCTCTTGTTAAGAACCTCGACGAAGAGGAGAAAATCTATCTCTCGATCTCGCTTTTAGGATCTAAACAAGGAGATTTCAAGAAGCAATTGCTCCCGATAGCTTGGTGAACCGGACGCGAAACCAAGCGTGGGTGGAAAAATAGTTGAAGCCTGTGTCTACACCGCAAGAGGCATCCATGC
Source organism: Adiantum capillus-veneris (assembly GCF_014529385.1). NCBI lineage: Eukaryota > Viridiplantae > Streptophyta > Polypodiopsida > Polypodiales > Pteridaceae > Adiantum > Adiantum capillus-veneris. Next base: position 44,303,159 of record NC_140944.1, read on the forward strand.
AGCAAATTATGCAACAATTTGTAGCATACATGCAACAGCAACAGGCTGTGCCCAACAACAACATCATTTGCAAGAGCGGATTCGTAAAGCTTGACAAACTATTACAGAGAAATTGTAGCGGTTTGAAGGTCAATATATTTTAAAATTTTGCAATCTTTAGGAGTAGTCTATGGAAGATAATGGAATTGAAGACCAGAACTCAATGGAAGGATTTCATCTGATTGCAGTGTCGGGACTTAGGGCCCGGATTAAAGAAATTCATGCGACTCAAGGACCAAACTTGTAGGACTTCAAAAGGAATATTTTTTCAAAGATTCTCATAGGGTGACCAATCAGAGTTTTATGAAGTGGGTGCAGAAGAAGAGTAAAAATTTATCTGCACAAGAGCTTGTTAGAGAATTTGAAAAGAAGCTTGATTAAATGTCATCAATAGAACAACATTCCTCATTAATTAGGAGAAATATGAACCTTGCATGGGCCTTGTAAGGAATCCTAATTTTTAGGGATTAAGGCTAATATTGTGTGGGGTTTAGGGGGCAAGGGCATTGAAAAAGGTAGTTTTGAGTAGGCTTTTCTAGCCTTTTTTAAAGAAAAATTTAGGATGTGGACCTAAAGGGTTACTTTCTCTCTCTAGCTTTTTTTAAAGTGAAGGAAGCATAGGGGTGTGTCCACATCAGCAAAAACGTGGGTCACAAAGAGACAAAATTTGACTTTTTTTTTAAAGAAAATTCATTTTTACTTGTTTCTAACTTAAAACTCCCTCCCAACATATATACATATCCAAAAATCAATTTTTGATCCATTTTTTTACCCACAAACTTAGAAAGTCCATTTTTTCAAAACTCTTTTCCCCCAAAAAGTAATAAACATTTTGTTCTCTCCTCCTCCTCCCTTCTCTCTCTCTCTCCCTCTCCTCTCCCTCCCTACCCCTACCTTCCTCCTCCTCCCCAATCTCTCCCTCCCCTACCTCCCTCCTTCTCTCCTCCCATCTTCCTCTCCTCTCCCTCCCTACCCCTACCTTCCTCCTCCTCCCCAATCTCTCCCTCCCCCACCTCCCTCCTTCTCTCCTCCCATCTTCCTCAACCTCTCTACCCTTCCCCCTCTATCTTTTCATCATTTGCTTCCTCACGCAATAGCTTCCATGGTGCTCACGGACATCACAAATGGTTTACTTCCACCACCACGTACTCCGCACATCAAAAGCATACATATTCGCTTACCCATGGCATTTGCACTGAAGACCACTAGTGAAGGTGATCAAAGTTCATCACAGGAACGTCGCACCGCTTGTGAGACCAATGTTGACATTTGGGTGGATGGCCATTTGGGTGGATGGCCATTTGTACCCTTACGATCCTATAAGCTGCTTCCATCCACCGTTTAATAGCCTTTCCACATTTCTTCAATTTCTTGGGAGGGGAGAAGCAGGTTTGTTAGGCTATTGCAAGCGTTTGTGTATGGGTGCATGTGCTTCTTTGCATATGTGGATGCACGAATGTCAAGCTCTTCACCTCAAGACGACGGCATTACAAGAGAGTGTTGCCTCTTTGGAGAGGGTAGTTAAAACTCTTAAACAACAAATGCAAGAAAAGGAGTCCCACATCCAGAAGCTTACCAACACCATCACATACTTGAAAGAAACACCCCTTGGTGCAAAAAACGCAAACGCACGTATTCATCCATTGAAACTCTTACACATTCGGGAGGAGCACGCAAACGACGAGTTACAGCCACAAGGTGATTTGGTCTTTACTTGCATGATGCATTCTTACTTCACACTATTTTCTAACATTTATGTTTATTTGTTGCTAGAAAATTCATCTAGGAGGCATGCACTGGAACAAGCCAAGATGATCGAGTCAACCTTCTCACTAGTTGTCTCAATACCCAGGATGTGATTTCTATCTTACAATCACCTGGAGGTAAGCACATTAAGGATGCAGTCACCAAGGACCTTATGCGTAAATTAAGAAATGTGGTTAGTGATGATGACGTTCAACAAGCTTGTGATGAGGCTGGAATTAGCACCAAAGCATATCAGGCTATTTTCCAACTCCTAAAGGATGCCCTCAAAGAACATGGCATTGTGAAAAACCTATTTCCCGTTCCTCACAAGGTCAAGCTCGCAAAGAAGGCCACAAACGAAGATGTGTTCTCCTGCATTGGGACATACCTACACATTGAGGACACAATGCCAACTTCCCTTTATGCTTCGTGCGCAACAAAGACAAGGGGAAAAGGTAAGAAACAATCCATAAGACCTTCGGAGAAGGGCTTTCCTTACACAATGTGGAACAATATTTTCGTGGATCTTAGAAGGCTTCAAGAAGCCATGCTTAGATTTTACGAGTTACCTAAGAAGGTGACACACTTTACTTTTTTCTTTGGTATTATTCTTATCATAGACTCTGGAGTTTAAGGTCTTAGCACTATTTATTTTGTAGTGCTTGGCACAAAAGTCGCTTTTGTGCTGAAACTTGATGAGTGTCAAATAGTGAAAGGCCGAAGGTTCAAGAGGCTAAGTGTCACTCTAATGAACGAGGCCCTTCTGCAAACCAAGCGAAGGGATTCAGTCGAGCCATCTCCCACCCCATTTTTTAGCATGCAATCAGAGAAAGACATTTGGTGTTTGGGTGCTATTGAGGTGCCCAAGGAGACCAATGGAGTACTTTCATGGATTTTTGAGAGAACTCCATGGATCACATAAGTAATACACTCCCAAATTGCAGGTCAGAAGTTGGAGATTGAGGGTTTTGGTAGTTATGATGTGGAGTGGCACTTAGGTGGGGATTTGAAGACCATAAAGTGTTTGCTTGGCTGCAAACAAGGGGCTTCTTCTCTCATGAATTGTCCATTTTTCACTCAAGGGTACAAACCTAATGGAAAACAATCACATAAGAGCACTGCAAAGGCGGGATCCATGCTTCCATGGCAAGGGCATGGAGAACAAGGGTTAGATTGTCGTGATGTCGGAGATGAAGGTAGAGAATGGGAAGCGTCTATTTTGAGATGTCCCATGCTCAATGCCCTAGACCGTGATCAAAATGACCACGCTTGGAATCCAATCTTTCGATTTCCTCTATCAAATGTACATTACACGCATTCATGTGCATTTTTGATAGGCTATTGAAGCTCCACATTGACTATGCTTTCACGATGAAACCGTTGGAAAAGTCCTAGGAAGTGATCGAAAGAGTGGAGGTACTCTTGAATTCCATTGGCTGTCACGGTGGAAATGTGTCTATCGTTGCTGCAAAGAACACAGGGGAGGCCCATGAAATTGCTCAACAAGTGTCAATGAGTGGACAAAAAGCTAGACACTTTTTGAAGAAAGTTTCCCAAGGAAAGCCAAGTTTATATGATGCTCAAAACAGCTCCAACCAGCAGGCAGGTAACCTTTGGGAGCTTTGGAAGGAGTTATGCAAAGCTACTACTGACAATCATTCAAATGGCGAGCTTGCAAACAAGCGCAAGCAAATTTGGGCACATTTTGATAAAATGGTCAAGCTTATGGGCCTTAACAGCACAACAGAAGAACAACGCCAATCATTTCAAGAAGCTTTGGCGGATTTTACCAAGGTCTTCACCCTTTCTTGGGGTGAAAATAACATCACATATTACATGGTAAGTCATTTTACATGGTGTATTCATTACAAGGGATTGTTTTTATTTAATAATGTGGATCGTTTACTCATGTGAACAACATATCTTGTTTGCGCATGGTGCATTTTTTATGCACAAGTATGGATCGCTTGAAATTTTTAGCACTCAAGGCATGGAGAAGTCCCATTATCGAGCAAGGGGAGTGTACTTCAAAAATACTCGACATGGTGGTGGAATGGTGCAATCCAATTATTTGGAGGAGATGTTCAATTGGTTTTTTCGCACAACATTTTCTCGTAAGCTCGCAATGGAGCGTGCGCGACAATCCAAGATTGCTATTGAAGTGCGGAAAAGGAGTCGTCAAGAGCATAGCAACAAGTGGCAAATGTCTCAAGGTCCCACCAAGCATGCTGCATGGTGGCGATGCAGAGTGCGACAAGGATCAAAGTGGATACTGCGCAAGTCACTAAACGTGAATGCAGGGTCCAACTCTTAGCGACATGTTTATTTAAAAAATTAGTGTGAACAGGGCCCTTTTTAAATGGGCCCTTATAAATATTGCATGCTCTCATAAACCACTCATTTCTTAAGAACATGTGAGCTCTTACCAACAAAATGGCGCGCACCAAACAAACCGCGAAAGAGAATCCGCCTGCCAACAACAACACCCTCCAAGGATGTGAGAAGCCGTCATGGCTTAAAGGCACAAGAAAACGGCCACGAATGCCGGGCCGTTCCAGGAACTCATCTGGTAGTGGGCATGGTGGTAGGGCACGAGAGTCATCGAGGACTGTTGAATCTCCACCTCCTCAAGATATAACACCTAGAAGGAGAATGAAGCAACGTGCCCAACGCTGGAGAGAGGAAGAGGGCCAGCAAACAACAGAGTCCGATAGGGAGCAGCCGTCGCGCCACCAATCACAAGCAGGACCATCCAGGACTCGGGTGGTCCATACAGACAGTGAATCAGAGAGTGAGCCACCATGGCTGCGAGAAAAAATACCGCGCACACACCGGGTGGCCGTTGGGGGGAAGACATTGCCTGGAGGCTAGGGAGCTCTCCCCACACAACAAGATCGGCAGCCAAGGGAAGAGGAAGAATCAGAAGAGGCTGTAGAACCAGCCCCTAAGCATGTAAATAGGCACAAGTCTAAGTTTTTCAAGAAGCCTAAATGCCGCCCGCCAAGAAATGTGCAAGTGCCCCCAAGACAACCCTAGCGGCGCCGAAAAATAGCAAGGGCATTTGCAGAAATCCGCCACTACCAGAAGACGACGGAGCTTTTGATTCGACGCGCCCCCTTTGCTCGCACTGTGAAGGAGGTGCTTCAAAGCTATGGAAATCAGTATAGAATGCAAGCAATAGTGCTAGAGGCTATTCAAGAAGCTGCAGAGGCCCACATCATTTCGGTGTTGGAAGATACCAACCTATGCGCCATACATGCAGAGCGAGTGACAATACAACCAAAAGATATGCAGCTTGCACATTGACTGGGACGAGACTTCGAGCATTAGCCGTAGTTACCCCTCTTTTTGTATTGCACACCCTTATCTTTGTAATGATTGAACTTTCCAATGACAATATGATCAACAGTGTCTATGCAACATTAATTTGGATTTTTCAAATGTCCAATGTAATTGGACTTTTTGGTGCAGGGGTATACTAGGTAGAGCTAAAGCAGGTGATAGTGTGCTGGAAACTTCATTTCATAATTGATTTCACCTTTTCTAGCGTCCTTGAGTGTGAACATATGCTGGAATTGCCATAGAAAGGGCGCATCTAAATTAATGATCCAAAACCAATTCATTTCAATAAATTTGTGCTTTGTAAGTATCCTAGGGGGTAGATAAGCCTAAAAGGGGAAAAATAAAGCCTGGCCACAAGGGTGCGCAAATGGCCCATCCAAAACTGATGGATGGGCCGTTTGCATGCCCTTGTGGCCAGGATTTTTTTGGCCCTTGGTAGGCTTATCTACCCCCTAGGGAACATAAAATACCTAAATTTACTGAAATTGACTGAAACTACATACAGAACTTGAAATTACAATGTCACTTATCAAAACAATTTTCATATCACCAATTGAAACAATTTTCAAGATTGACAAATCACATTCAAAAGAATTTGCAAGATAGAGAGACAATTTCAAATATTTTTTATTACTTCCAAAACGGTGATTTTACATCATGTATCTGAGGAGTTCATAATTTTTTTGACCATTTTCTGGCGCCTATTTTGCGCGTAAGGCAACTCCCCAGTCAAGAGGGAGTGCGCTATGGCCTTTGGGTCAGTTGAGCCAATGGAAGCATGTATCCCTATCTGGGCAAGCACTTTACCACGAAAGCCAGTGCCAAACGCTGTGAATACAACGGATCTACGCACTAGAAACACTTGATGCGCAGTTTGAGCAATGGTGCTCAAACACAAAAACTTGCTCAAAGCTTTTAATGACCAAGTCATAAAATGGGCTTGGGGAGTAAATTCATTATGGATAATGGGGGGAGTTGTCCTAGGTAATGAGCAAGGGAAGCTTGAGGTCCAAAGCCCGTCCGCTTGTCACCCGTCCTTGCAGCAAAATCATCAACCTCCACGACATCCTGTCATAAACCGATGAAGGTTGAGGAAAAAGACAATGAAGGATAAAATAGTAACATGAAATTTAGGATACAGTTTACCTCCTGCTCCTTGTCGTCCTCCTCCCTGTTGCCCTTTTCATCCAAGTCAATGCTCCCATGCACCACAGATACGACCTTTGGATCATCAGATGGGAGGTTGCATAATGGCATAGGCATCCTAGCAGCCTCAACCTTGGCTTGCGTGGCTTGGAATTCTTCATCAGCCACGTGCAACTGCTCTGTTGCGAGGACCTCCGCACATACAACTGCAATAGTGTCAGCAACAGAGTCCCCATCTGGCAAGGCTTGCTTTCTAGGGCATCTGGCATATTGTCTAAGGGACATTTGGTGCTGTTGCATAGCACGCTCAAGCATTCATCCATGCGCAGGACAAATGCTTTCTCCAAATCATGCAGGAACACATACTCCTCCCCATCCACTAACACTGAGGAGAAGCGGCTAATGTCTACCTTTGGGATAGCCACATCCGCGAGTGGTAGTGGCACTAGAGTGTCACTAGGGCCAGCCGCAACTATGGATTTCTCAACCAGTTCCTCAAGACCCCTAGGGTACTTGAGCCGGTGTGCCTTTCCTTCCGCTGCAGGGTTCATGGGGATAACGTGCTGCTCCTTGGTGTCCTTGATAAAGGACCCAACCTGAAGGTGTGGTAAGCGAAGCTTCTCCAAATCAGGTTCCTCGCTCACCAAGAAGATAAATGTTGCGAGCCTAGAAAGGTACTCCACCCACAACTTGCGCTTCTTGAGCGCTGACACCCCTGGGGCTTGCTCGTCCAAGTAATGGCCTGCATCGGTTGCAATTTCTTGGAATCGTTGCAACCACTTGGAGAATGGGCGATCACCTTTGTGTATATAGCGCAAAAGATCGCAAGGCACCCAGATCCCTACATGTGGGGGGATAGATACAGAATATTTTATGATGTGCTCCTCCATGAACGCAAAAATCTCGGCAAATGCATCCATTTGAAGGGCAATTGTGGCATCAAGGTCCGGAAGACGAGTAAAAAAGGTGTGGAGGTCCAACTTCCCTTTGTATTCGGTTTCCTCGAGGAAGAGGATGAAGCGTGACAAAGGGGTGGATGTGGCTGCAGATGCAGAGGCTGTGGAAGCATCCATGTCTAGCCTGGGGTGTAGGCAGAGAGTGGAGGAGCTCAAGAGTTGCAAAAGTGAAAATAGTGAATGAGTTAGGTGCCCCCCTTTTTATAATGGACCCTTTTTTTAAGACATTAAAAAAAAAGGCACTTTCACCAAAAAATGATTTCTCATCCCAATGCAAAAAATTATATTCAAAGGCATGATTTACTGAAGCAAATCATGTTGATTACAACGGGGATCAGTTTGAAAATTGCAAGAGTTACAAAGTTATAAGATCGATAGCATAGTTCCATCCATCCCCCAGTCCTCCTCGACCTTCAGTTTTTGTCTTCCATTCTCTTCCCAATCTGCGGACATTCATTACAATAAGCATCCAATAATCGACAAACCATGATGTATTAAAAATGTGGTGGAAGGATTCTCACCTTGTGACCTTGTAAATGAAATTGTGCTTGTTGAAGGGCCTCAAAACCCATAATAACCAAATGTTCTCGAACATTACTGAGAGTCCAATGTTTGTTCACTTGGACTGCCTCCAAAGCATCGTTGGGCATCTTCACTGCAATGTCAAAGCTTGCAATAGCGCTGTCTACACTCTGTAAGGGAGTCCACACTCCAAGCTTGCACATCCAACGATCATAGTGAAATCGTATGTACAAGGAGGTGCGGGATTTCAAATAGCGCATTCCAATACCTGAAGCTCCAACCTTACAATGGTACCGGTCCCCGTTGTGCATGCCCTCCACAAAACCCCAGTCCTCTTCTAAAAGCCTTCCTAATTCCTCGTAATGCGCATCTTTACATACAAGCATTGTGGTAGTCTCCACAAATCCAAACTCTTTAAAAATGTGCACAAAACAATGAATAGGCAAACACCAACTCAAGCCCACAGACCTATAAGCTTTAGAGTATTTCAAAGAGTTTTGGACATCCATTATCATCTTTTGCTTGAAAGATGCTACCGACCACAAATCTGGCACCGGCCACTCCATACTTAATAAGGAAGTTATTTGATGGGTTCAAGCGTTCCAAACGCTTGTGTAGAAGTAGGGACAATATAGGAGTGAGAATAGAAGAAAATCCTTCTTTGAACGAGTTTGGTTGGGCAAAGATGTGGGAACATTATTGCTCCAATATCCGCATGTATAGCATTGAATGTGCCGGAGAGACTATGTAGTGGCTGCTCCTCCACCAACGTGGAAGGAAATATGACTATAAATGCATGACAACTCTTAAGTATGAATCCATAATAACATTACACTGTGATTTCACACCTAGCTTTGTATTCTAAAAAAAATGTACTTACAATGTGTTGGAAATTGAGGTGGTTGTTGCAAATGCATGGTTGACATTGAGAAAACATGTTGCACAATGGCTGCGGTCCCCTTGTCTTTGTGGTTCTTGAAGCATAGGAGCTTTCCTTTCCAATGAAGATCCAAGTTTGCACGATTCCGCACATGATGAGGGCCAATAGCAGATGGTTGCATGTATACCTAAGCACCTTTGGTGAACTCTTGTGGCACCCACTCATCATCTACACCTCTAGTGTTGTGGCATGCAAGTGTTGTGACCTCATCCTTTGGCCGCCTTTGCGAAGTAGAGTTGGCCATGGTTGAGCAAAGAAAACTAGGAGGAGGAGAAGGACCTTGCTTGTTGCTACAAATTACAAAGGATAAAGTGATATGAGAAGGTGGATAAACCTTGTGGCAATGGGAGGAGAAGGTGGATAACCTTTGCTTGGTGTGGCAATGGAAGGTGGTAGGGGAGGAGAGAGGAGCTTCCTTGTTGCAGCAATGGAGATGGTGTAGAGAGAGACAGTGTTGGAGTAAAGGATGAGTGTGATGGTTGCAACCAAGGAGGGGTTGGAAAAGGGGGGTTCTAGAAAGAGAAAATCACTTTTTGCCTAAGAACTACTTTTGGGGGAGCTCTGGATAGCAAAAAAAGATTTTTCAAAAGTTTTTTTAAAAATTTGAATTTTAGGGTTTTTGGGTGCACGTTTTGACTTTTTGAGGTCAAAAAATGCTTTTTGACCATAAAATAGTTTTAGGGGGGTTTTAAGAAGATGAAATTTGAGTTTTGAAAATTTTGAAAAATTTCAAAATTTTGGGATTTTTTCATAACCGGATCAAAAAGGAGGGAAGTTGGAGGTTCCATATGGCCTACCCCACCCCCCCCCCCCCCCCCCCCCCCCATGTTTTTCCTAATGTTGAAGGATGAGAAGGTGGAAATATTGTTTATTCAAGCTACCATTCCATGACTTCAAAAGAATTTTGTGCAATTATCGGAGGACCCGGCAGGAGAACTGGATTGACATCTGATTGAAAAATAGTCGTTGAAGCGGTGAATATGATTGTAAAACGACAGAAGCGAGTTGACAAGAAGATTGTGGTCGAGGTAATAGATGATGTTGAAGAAGAGATTAAAGAGAAATCACCCTTGACAGTACCCAAGGTGGATGGGCCTGTTCTTGACAATCTGGTAAAAGGTATTCAAGAGCTAGATTTAAATTTCAAAACTATTAAATTTGAAGGGTTAGTTGCAAAGGCCTCTACTTTCGAACCTAAGCAGTAGCAGCCACCACATAAAAATTAGGATAATCGATGCATGCGGTGCGATAGTGAAGATCATAGGCATGTGAAAGAATGTGATGAGTTTGATGAAGCTTACAAGAAGAATATGAATTTTTGGAAAGATTGGAAGATTTATCTTAGGGAAACAGGAGGGATGCTCTCCTTAAACTTTGGCAGGGGCGGCATGAAGAAGCTAGTGGAAGAATGTGGGACGTGCATCTAACCTCACTATCCTATCTTATTGGAATTTTAGCGAGAACCATGATTAAATTGTCAATCCATGGGACGAAGCTAACTCGACTAGTGCATAGAGGCTACAAGAGGTTGTCAATCTCTTGGAAAACAACAAATAACTCGAATCTAACTCAAACTACATCAAGTGACTGAAATCACCAAAAGCCAATCGCTCCTCGGCAAACAAATCACATTTGTTATAGCATCAAATGACATCCAAACTTAACAAAACTTCTAGGATAAGTTTATAAGACCTAAGCAAACTTGCTTATGGTCTCAAACCCCACTTTAGTCAAGTGCCAATATCACGGTTATTAACAGCAGTGAATTTTTCATCTACTTATTTTCGACCCAGAATGCACCTAAATGCTTAGTAATGATGCCCCAATACCCCGCCTATGCTTAATTTTTGATTTTGAAGTGTAAATTCCTACTTATGATAAAATTAGTCCGTGGGTCGACAAAGCCAAAATCTACGAAATAGTGTGACGTGTTTATGTCAATGCGTAGAGCTCTTACCTGCAGTTGCAATGCAACAAACGCGAGTGCAATGTGACAACCGAGGAGGGAGTACAAAGCGCGAGAAGGAGAGAAGTGAGCACCATTAGCTTAGGTTGTGTATTTCATTATCTAAAACTTTTCACTAACTTACAAAAATTGGCGTTTATACGTTAGCCAAGGTTTTTGGTGGTCATAACTAATTATCTAGGAGCTCTAACTAAAGATAGGCATTGATAGGTTGATACAATCTGGAAGCTTGTAGCCCTTGCTCATCAATACAAGGTTTTGCCAAAAAATAAGAGTTACAATATTCCCGATTTATCAAAATAATAAGTGTTCTTACAATGAGAGCTCCAAAAAATGGTATCCATGGTGTTCGTGTTAGCTTGCTGATAACATCCCCCCTCCTTGCCTGTGTCGTCCCCTGACACAACTTTATGGGCTGAAGTAGTCTTTGGGTTGAAGGTTGGCAAGGCGGTCTTTAAGCGCATTGAGTAACTTTTGGTATCTGGTTTTCCTCTCTTTATCTGGCACTTGCAAGAACTGCATGGTGACTCTGTTTTTCAGCTCCACTGTTGAGTAGCCTACAAACCTTGATGCCAGGTTGCTAATCACTAGCCCAAATATTTTCGTTCGCCAAGTGAAGAACCCTGTGTAGAATGATTCCTCAAATGCCAACATGTTGTGAGAAGGTAAAAACATACACCTGGCATAGAAGCCATAGAGGACTTCTTCGGAAGGTTGGACACTGAGATCATAGCACAACCCTTTTTACCCTCAAGGAATGACATCCAAGGGGCGCGCCCTTGCTCTAGCTCATGGAACACTTTGATGCAGGTGAGCAACATTCGGCAGATTTTGTATAGCATTGCACATGACAAATCTGGTTAACTATTAAAGAATGACATGGCGCCCTTTATGGTTTTCACCATGTACTTTTCCGTTGGTGGTCCCTTTTCTGGAGCAGTCAATCTGGGGTAATTCAGCCAAGTTGGCCGCTTCTTTAGTAGCGCCTCGTGTGCTATCCAGGTCCTTACTCTTGGTATAGGACAGAAAGTAGGATCCTTTTGTAGGGACGCATGTGCTCTTGTGAATAGAATCAAGTACCTTGGATTCTTGTTCATCCAGCTCAACCTCCACTTCGAGTGGTCTTGATTTGCACCCTCTACTTTCATGTCGGTGTAAAGCCTTTCTTTTACTCGCAGCAACTCCACTTTAATCAGAGGATAGAGCAAGGATTGTTGGTCATTAGGCAAAATTTGGACTCACAAAGGGTCCCTTTAAGGAGTTTGACTTTACCTCACTCTACCAAAATGGGCGCATGGATAAATTTTTGCAAACAAACTCCAAAATTGGCGGAGGTTTGACAGTTAGAATGTCCTCTTCAAGCTCTATCTACTGATATATAGCACGCCATGAGATTCCTCATATTTTAGAAGATTCTTTTTTTGATTCACTTAGATTTCGACAGAGTTGTCACATCATAGGTGAATCAAAAAAAGAATCTTCTAAAATACGAGGAATCTCATGGCGTGCTATATATCAATAGATAGAGCTTGAAGAGGACCTTCTAACTGTCAAACCTCCGCCAATGTTGGAGTTTGTTTGCAAAAATTTATCCATGCGCCTGTTTTGGTAGAGAGAGGTAAAGTCAAACTCCTTAAAGGGCCCCTTTGTGAGTCCAAATTTTGCCTAATGGCCATTGCACATTGATTTGATTAAGAGTCAGTTGTGTAACATTGAAGGAATGAAGTACTCTCAACTCCCAATCCATTGTTGCTTTCAACTGCTCATCTACCTCTTGGGTAATCTTCTCCTTCAGTGCATTTTCTTTAGCCTTTCAGATTTGGACCATTGGCACTATGTTTGATTTAGTTATGTGTATTTGGAACTCTTTCATGCCACTTAGCTCTTCGGTTGGTTATGTCTCCATCTCAATGGATGAAATAGAGGGGATCTCTACATGGGGCTGCTCTGACGTGCGTACCTCCTCTTGGGTTTTTGGCAGTCCCTCTCTCGACAGCTGGTTGAATCTTTTAAGCTCTGCTATTTCTTTCATCAGCTCGTCTTCTCTTTGGACCTGCATCAAAGCCAGGTCTCTATGCTAAGACTGCTCCAACTTAAGCTCCAGCTCGAGGTCTTTATTTTTCTTCTCTAATGCCTTGTAAACCTCATCTGTTCCTTTGATTGAGGCCACTGCGGATTTTCTCTGATTTGTTGCAAGAAATTTTCCTGATCATTTATTCTTTGTTACGAATACTGTAGAGAAGCATTTGCCACATCTAACTGTACGTGAATTTTCTGAACTGAGAGGGTCATAGTTAGAAGTTCATTTGTAACTTCTATCAGCTGCTCATCTTTTGCTTTCCATGCATCTGAAAATTTTATAAGAAACTCACCAAGCTCCTCCATTTCTTTTTGCTGCTTATCCCTTGCGAGCTGACGTGGTCCAGCTTCCGCTTTCAACTCCTGCACTTGACTTTGTAGATCGGTGATGACGTTAAGTCGATTGTCTAACTCCCCTTGGAGTGCGTGAATCACCATCTCTAATTCCTTGGCCCTTGTGCTACGACTTAGTGTTGTTGAGCGAAGTCCTTCAGTCATGTCCTGCATTTGCTTAGTATATTCATTCACTTGTAGGATAACCTTGTCGTTTGATTGCCAGTCTTAGTTTTGTGCCAACTGACTTGATGTTTCTGTAGCTTCTTGTGTGTCGTTTGGCGGCGTCATGGCTGCTGGTTGCTGTTGCCCTTATGGCTGTGGTTGATCTTTTTCTGTTTTATCATCGTGAATCTTCGTGGATGCCTCGGCCTTCTCTTGTTGTGTTGAGGTAGAGGGTGTTTCCTTGGCCTCTTGATCTCTTTGTTGCTCTAACTTCTTGTTGTCCTCTGATGGTGCAAGATTGTTGGCTGCCCTTTCTAGCTCTTCATTGTGCTCTTTCTGTTGCTCTTTTGTAGACTCAGCTACCTGTCTTGCAGTTTCAACTGCCTCACTCTGTTCAGGCTTTCTCTCCTTGCTAGGTTCAAGTTCTTTGGCTTCAGTTGCTGGTAAAGGTGGTGAGCTCAGCATGGGGTGATCATGCTTTGAAACGGGTGAAGAAGGCCGAGAAGATACATCACCTTGAGCATGTTGTGCTTCTCCTTGTGAAGTGGCTTCCTCTGCTTGCTTTTGTGGTTCTACCACCTCCTTGGATGTCCTTGCCAAAGTTCTTGTGCTTCCCTCAGCTTCAAGGCTTCTGCTTCTTGATACATTTGTTCCATAGATTCTGTGGGATCTTCAGCCCGCTTCCTGGTGTGATGCTTGGTTCTTGGTCCGTTCAGCTCAATAGGCATCCACTTTTCCGGGTCCTTTCCTTGTGCTTGGCGACTGTGTTGGTAAGAGTGTTTTTCTCGTTCAAACCTGGCTTGCTTTTGTATAGGTTTCTCCTGGTGTGCTGCCACGGATTTTCTCTTCATCTCTTCTATCCGCGCTCTCCTTTCCTCATTATCCAAGCTTTCATTGCTATGCCGTTCTGGCAACATTAGGGCCAAAAACGACTCAAAAAGGGTTGTGTAAGGAATTGGTTAAATTACTAATTAGCAGAGCCGTTTGTGGTCAAAACTGCTCCAAAGTTGTCCGGTTTGGTCATTTAAAGCATATCTATGCAATCTAAAGCGTATCTAGGTACATATCTCTAAATATTCAAAAAGATATCGTTTTCTTCACATTCCTTTGTGGCTCACTTCGAAATTTGTTTTCATTTACTTCACTTGGTGGCAAATAGTTGTTTCCACTTTTGAATATCTCTTTTTTCTCTCACCTTTCGTGAGCTTTATCTCTTCTTCTTTGATGCACCTTGTTCTGCTGCTATGTTATTTCCATTATACTTTCTTCTCCTTCATTACTTACAATGACTAATACATCTTCCATTAGTGATAACTGCAAGTTTCACTTGAACATTAAGCTAATCCAGGAATATGCTACTATGCGGAGTGTCTATCAAAGACCAGTTACAACTGCAAATGAAGCACAACAAGTTCGCAACGAGGGAAAGAAACACATTGATATATGGACAGATGGGAGCTTGTATCCACCGGATCCTAGCACTGGAAGGTATCCATCTTTTCACACACCTCATGATTTGATGAGATTTGTTGGTGATGGGGTTGATGGCTTACTAGGATATAGTTCTAGGTTATCTCATTTACACATTGATCATACACATTACATTCAATATCTCAAAGCTGTTTTGTCTTCAAATGCAACAAGAATTTTAGAACTTGAAAACCAAATAGCATCTCTAAAACAAGAAAATTACTAGCTTTGGAATTTAAAAGAAACTCCAATAGGATTAAGAGAACGAGTAAAACGAATGAGAGATGTAGTAAACTTAACAGAAGGTTCTGGACAAAGAAAAAAAACATTAAAGATTACTAGAGAACATGTGACTAGTCTTTTAGGATTTGATATGTCCAATGTTGAAGAAAGGGTGAGATTTTTGAATGAGGTAATGAACAAAAGTGATATTCTTAAACTTTTGAAACTTCCTGAAAATCAAACTCAAAAGAAATTGGTATTTCAAAGTTTACTGAAAGATATGGGTTTACTGGTTCAACCTTCTCAAATGCAAGAAGTTTGTGACACAGTGGGGGTGAGTAGAAGGGGTTACAGGGCCATCTCTAAAACCTGGTTTTAGGTTTTAGTGTATTACAAGATTAAAGCTTTTGGGTTGCCTAGGCCTCACAATGTTGGGAAAGTTAGGACTCTATCAAACGAAGAAATACCTGAACATTTTGGAGAGTACTATCATATAGAAGGAACGATGCCATATGAAAAATAGAAAAAAAAATCTTCTTTTGAGTATAATGTTTTTAATAACATTTGGATGAGTATAAAAAATGTTCAATCTGCTATGGTGAGATACTATAATATGCAAGAAGTAGATTGTGAAGGAAAACTTATATTTGTTCTGAAATTGGATGAAGCTCAAATTTAAAATGTCAAAAAATGGAAAGAGTATCCATATCCCTTATGAATAGAGCATTGGACTATAGCCAAGGTAAGCTTGATTCCCCATACCACAAAACTCAATCAGAAATCGAGCTTTGGTGGATCGGAGCAGCTCAAATACCAGTAGAAAATCACGATACATTGAAATGGCTGTTTTGCAGACCGATATCCCTTCTGTTATACATGACCAAAATGCAGGTGAAAAACTCTGTGTAGATGGCATGGGTGACTTTTTTCTAGAATGGCACTTGAGTGCCAACCTAAAAGCATTAAAGCGAATGTTTGGTGTATGTGGAGGTGCCAATACCAAGTATCCATGTCTATATTGCATGAGCACTGGAACAAAAGGATGGCTTGCAGAACACGAGGTTGGAAAAGCACCATTGAGGAATAGTGTTAATGTCATTGACTACCCATCGTCTTCTATGATTTGGGATCCAATTCTAACAATAGATTTAAAAAATGTACATATATGCACAATGCATGTAGAGATTAGAATCTTGGACAAATTGCTTCGACTCCATCTTGACTATGCATATTCTATTAAGCCAACTAAACTTGCAGACGAGTGCATATAAAAATGCGAGGCTTTGCTCTCTCAAATGGGTTTTCATGGTGGTCAAGTGAATCTAAAAAAAGATCCCACTCTTTCAAAAGGAATCGGTGATGTTTTGCAAGATGTTTCAATGGGTGGAGCAAAAGCCAGAAGATTTTTAAGTAACCATGACAACAAACAAGTTGATGCTATGTGGAACTGCTGGAAGGATCTTTGTGTTATAACAACCAATGTCAAAAGTAGACCAGATGTAGCCAACAAATGCATGGAAGTGTGGAAGAAGCTTGACAATTTTTTGAAAGTTTTGAGACAACAAGTTAGCTCTGCTACTTATGCAGATGACTTTAAAAAGACAATAAAGCTTTTAATAACTGCTATTACAGATGCTTGGGGAGCAAAAGACATCACATATTACTTGGTGAGTATTCAATTACTTTCTAAAGTCTGGATAGTATTTTACTTTGCATCCTATTGAGTTCAACTAACTTTTTTTTAATTTTTATCATATTCTATACTTGCATGAACCATATTTTGCAAAACAAGGACCCCTTGCAACATGGAATACTCAGGGAATGGAAAAATCTCACTATCAAACGAGGACTTCTTATTTCAAATGTACGAGAAAGGGAGGGGGACAAAGAAGGAGCAATGCACTAAAGGAATTATTCAATTGGTTCTATAGGAGGCAATTACAACGGATGAGATCAAACAGCCATGCTGCTCAACCACAGATGGAGATTAATGCTTCACTTTGAAACTTTGTACTGAATCTTTCTAAAGAGATCCAAATTCAAAAAAGATATTTTGATGCAAAAAATTATCAAATTTACATCAGTTTTTGATTTTTTTTATATCTCTAGGCATGTCACCCCTATATCTCAAACACTTTCTTCTTTTATAGCCCCCAAGAAGGTTGACATTTGTCTCCTCAGCTGCTGCTGCATAGCTAGAATAGCAAAGAAAGTATCCTCCTCTTGAGGCATTGAATCCTGTAGCATATCCAAATATTCGAAGTGTTGCTGCTCTTTCGAGTAGCATGATCTTGTTTGCATTGATTTGAAGGGGAGTGTACCCTAAAAATCGTGACAATATCTTCAGTGCAGACATTGGCGACTCAGGATCTTTAGAATACTACATGTGAAAAGCACAGAAGGTGGCACTATCCAATGTAGGCATGTAGTGCATGAGAGAGGAGGCATCCCTTCTTGAAGAGCCCTCTATTGCTTTCCCTCTCGAGACTTTAGCTCTCCCAAGAAAATTGTCTTTGTCAAGGAGTTCAATCTGCAAAACAAGACAATGAGTAATTAAAACAAACTTGAAAAAAAAGAAAGATTTCAGAAGAGAGATCACCTTTTGCAACTCATCTTCGGCAATGACTTTTTCTTGAAGGAGATTGCATGATCCGGTCATCTCTCTTATGTCAACTTCCTTTCCAAAAATTTTCAGCTTAAAGTCTCTACCAAAATATTGGATGCCAAGCTCAACAAGCCTTTTCTCAAAATCCTCATCTTTGAGGGAAGGTTTTTTCTCTTCCACTCTTATCATGCATAGAGCAAGTGCATCAGGAGCAGATAGAAAATCTTTATTGGATGTCTGAAGATCAAGTGCCAAAAACTCCTCTTTTGACTCTTCTTCTGTGTCAATAAAATCTTTGGCCACCTCAGAAGCTTCATAAATGGTTGCAATACAGTAATCCTCCCTCATATTAAGCAGACACTGGGTATGATGGAGAGGGATATACTCTTTCCCATTGATATAGAAGTAGGGAAGGTTTGGAATAGTAAGGGAAGCTTCAGATACCTCTACCTCATCTGTTGGCTCATCAATGACAGTACTAGCTCTAAATTGAGCCACATCAAAATTTCCACTCTCTTGCTCCTCAGCTGCAACATCAACTTCCTCCTCTTCTAGAATTTCACTTTTCTCAAGATGCAAAACCGTGGAAACATTTTTATTTGTTGCCTCATCTGTATCTTTCACTTCATCAGCTTTGCCTTGCATGTCAACGTTAAGGAACAAAAAGAAAAGAAAAGCAACTTATTTTTGGAACAAGGTTGCAATGCTTTAAATGTAATTGACAAGAAATGGTCAATGGACAAACAAAGGAAGTCTTCTTAGAAAATCTTCCAAACCTCCTTGTTACTTTTCTTTTCTCAATTGAGTTGGTAGTAAATGAGGTTAGATGGCAATAATTCTTGCCATCTAAAACCAAACACTTTCCTTCAACTGCCTCTTCAAACTCTTTGAATTCTTATGACAAGAAATCCTTAAAAAGGTCTAACAAAGCTGCAAGATCAAACACAGGGTTGAATATTTCATATGCTTTGGTGTACACCTCCATGTCACCCCCATCCATCACAGCAACCAATAGTTTCTCACTTGGACTCTCCTCCAAAATCTCCTCCCGGCCTTCGTTCATGGTAGAGGAAAAGTCGACAGGTGAAGCTACTAGATACAGGGTGAAGCTACTAGATACAAGGTCGAGAAATACGCCCAAAGCAATATATAGAGTGATAACGGGGAGGGTTAGACGATGAGCAAAGCGCCTGGCACTGGGTCTCAGAACCTCACTAGCACGAAGCGATAGGGGTGGGTTCCAAGATTTGCAACTTGCTTGGATCGCGTCGGAGCTGCCAACGAGAAACCCAAACCACACGATAGAGGCATCACCTGCGTTTGCAAATGGGTACCGACACATCGTGCGGGATGAGGGAACACCAAAGCGACCAACTAGAATCCTGAACAATGCGATAGAGGCTGGACCCGGGGTGTGCAAATGCGCACCGGCACGTCGTACGGGACGAGGGGATTAGTAGACGGCTACTAGTAATACCTCGCATTGTGTGGGACAAGTAAACGTGTAACACTAATAAAATTCGAGACCAAGCTTTATATAGGGTGCAAAATATGACCGTTGTTGACAGGTGTCTGCCAGCCATGCAGACGTGCCACGTGGCCTACTTAGAACGATCGTCATATGGACGGTCAGATGTATATAAATCTCTCTTACGTGCTCATTCTTTACTTTCCCCCATACCCCACATATCATCGTGTCGTCCTCAACTACCCGCACTTCCATCGACCCATCCGTACTTTCTACATTCTTTCTTCCACCGACACGCGCTACTTATCCTCGCCCAATACGACGCGATACGAGCTACTCCTAGACATTGGGTTGCCAAGCTATCGTGCCGTGCGTTTGTCCACTTCACATTGCTAAGATCAGCTACTTTACAAACGACGTGACCCGGATGTGTTCTAGCATGTGGGTGGACTTACTATGGCATCATGCAGGTCTTTTGTCTTGATTTATTGGAAAGGTCAAAGCATCACATACGACGCGACACGGGCATGTTCCAAAGTCTGGGTGAGCCCTTTATCGCGTCGTGCAGGTCTTCTTGCTTGATTTATTGAAAAGATCCAAAGCTCACATATGACGCGATACGGGCATGTTCTAGGGTGTGGGTGAGCTCTCTATCGCGTCGTGCAGGTCTTCTTGCTTGATATCTTTGAAAGTTCCAAAGCTCACATACGATGCGATAAGAACATACTTAGAGCATGGGTCACCCTTCTATCGCGTCATGTTGGTGTCTCTCCCCAATATCATTTGCTTCACATACGGCGCGATGGGTACATCTTGCAAGTTGTGGGTGACCCATCTATCGCGTGGTGCGGTGTTTTGTGACCCAAATGGCGAGGACTAAGAAGACTGCAAGGAAGGTCTACCAAGCCCCAACTAATCCAGAAATATAGATGATTTAGAGAAAGATCCAGAGAAAGCACCGCCTCCACTACCTCGTCAGAGACCCACTGCTAGAAAAAGATTGAATTATCATGTGAAATCTTTAAGAGAAATAAGAAAAGCACAAAAGTCTACTTGTCTACTGATTCCAAAGCTCTCTTTCATGAGAGTTTTCAAAGAGATATTAGATAGACTTGTAAGAATGATGAATATCAAAACTTTTGTCTCAGTAAGGTGGCAATCTCAAGCTGTGATGTGCCTTCAGGAAGTTGCTGAGTATTTTCTCATAGACTTTATGAATGATAGCTACATTGCAGCTGCATTTGCTCATAGGGTCACACTTATGAGCAAAGATTTTGTGCTTGTGTCAAGGCTAAGGTACAAGTTTGATAAGGCTCTTGAGCTCATTCCTAGTGAGGATCTTAGAGCCTTCCAAATTTTAAACATCCCTCCTTCCAAGCAGCAGAAAGATTATGGGGTTGTCATTGAGGATGTTACACATGAATATGAGACAAGAAAGGCCCAGGATATCAAAGCAAGAAAGGAGGTTGAGAGGGAGCAAGACATGATATCAGAGGATGCTATCCTTAAAGAGCAAGCAGAAATTTTAAGAGCATCCAAATCTCTTCTTTATGAAAAAGTCACAGGCCAAATGGTGGTGGATGTCTCCTTGTTTGGAGATACTGAGGCCTATTTGGACATATTCCCTCAAGACACAAGTATGCTTGTAAATCCCAACATTGAGCTTGGTGACACTGTGCTCTTTATCTGTCTCAGGTATGTGTTGCTCCTTTGCTAAATATTAATGCATGTGCAAGGCAGGCACAAGGGGCTCATTGGGGCTTGTGTTTTCTTTTTCAGGTGTCTTATGAGAGATCTTCCAGAGGCTCTAGTGACACAATACCTTTTTAACAAGCAAGGAACCCTTTCAAGTTTTTTTGAAGATTTTAACATGCTGACCTGCAATTACATATTATACCCCTATGTTGAAGGGTAAATCTTAACTCCTTACATGTTATTTTTAACATTTTCTGGTATTCTTAGCTAATTGCATTTTTTTTTGGTAGAGGACATTGGAATCTTATTATCTTCAATCTTTTGGAGAAAGATATTATATTTATGAATTCATTGTCAAGTATCCATGGGAGAAGTAAACTATAAGTATGAAGCATAATTTGTTTTCTATTAGTAGCTTTTTGATTCAATGTCTTCTTGCAGTGTTGCCAAACTTATTGTTGGTCACCTGAGTACCACAAATAAGGATTACAATATAGAATCTTTCAAGTACTACAATCAAAAAGTGCCTTTACAGGCAGACTCAACATCTTGTGGATGGAGGGTGCTTGCCAATGCATGGAGATATCTTGAGTCAAGGTGCCAGATGACTACACTCACTGTAAGTTTGTGGCTCATGTTTTATTTTGATGTAACAAGGGGTATGTGAGAGAGAGACCTTACACTCCCCAAGATCCGCTAGCTTCTCCTCAAGTTCCACCAATGACTAGGTATCAAGCAGGCAACCTACCAGGACCTGTAGGTGTAGAAAGACACCCCAACCGGTGTTGGGGCAACAACCACCCCTACCAGGGTTACGACCAGTCGGTATAAGATACACACCAACTGTAACTGAATCAGAGGATAAGGCTTTGGTGCCTATGCATGCATATTATGAAGAGCCCAATGGATATGCGGCAAACCCTGTCTATTATCCACCGGAAGAGCCCTTGACACCAGAACCATGGAGCATGATAGGAAATACAGGACCACCAACTGCTGCACAGGCAGTAAGAGAAGGAAGATATAGCTTAGATGAACGAACATTGTTGTTCATAGCCAATGGAGGCATGGGCGGACTTAGATGTTGTTCATAGCCAATGGAGGCATGGGCGGACAGAGACATGCATACCAACAAAGAGGAGCTCAAGAAGCACCTCAACAACCTAAGGGACCCTGCTACAAGTGTGGTGGAGACCATTGGCTACGAGACTATCCTCATGATGAAATCATTAGAGTCAACGCATATTGAACTGAGTGTGGAGTTACTCATTTGATCCCCGATTGCCCTAAAAACCCGAGCAAAGGAGAAAAAACCACCTTGAACATGCTAGAAACAGTACCTTCCAGTGGAGGATCGGAAAATGAAACAATCATACCCATCCAGGCGGTAACACGAGCCTAAGCTCAAAGAAGGACGAACGAACCCATAGTTGAAGAACCAAAAATTGATGCCCAAAGTTCAGAAACGAGAAATCAGAGAAGCACCTGGAAAGCTAGAAAGGTGCGTAGGAAAGCCATGAAGGAACGAGAGCAAACAGCTCTATCCGAGGAGTTAAAACATACAAAGGATAGATTAGAGCGGTTAGAGGATCTAGCTAGCTTAAGCTCACACACCACGGCTACCATAGCACCCAAGGAAATAGCAGAGCCCAAAAGTGCGGGATCAGGAAGATCTGTACTGGCAGACAAGGTAAATGAGCAGTTGGATGCGCTTCTAAAATCTTATAAAGCTAGACTCAAAAAGAACCAAACCCAGGAGCAAAGGTGGATGACCTATCCATATGCAGAAATAGAAAAACAGAGGTTGGAAATGTGTAAAAAGATGATAGAAACAACTCAATCATTGATGGAAGACACGCTGGGTAAACTTGCAAATTGGCATGAGGCACCAGCTTCAACCCCTATCCAACCAACTTTAGAGAAACATGTAGAAGCAAAGGAAAGACTCACTAATGCCTATGAGTCCAGAGGAGAGCCTATCATAGTTCCAAATACCACAGATGAGGCAAGTGACGGGTTCCAGCCTAAAACATTGGCAGAAATGGGTAAGGACTGTAACGGTCTAGACGATCTGTGGAAGAAAATCCATGAGGCCAACGAGGCTAATAGGATGAGTAACCACATGAATAGCACGAGAAAAGAAAAGAATGTAACCTTACCTCCTATTGAAGAATTTGAAGCAAGGTCACAATTGTGCTCAAGGTTCCTTTTAGTTCTTATGGAAGGGAGAGCCTTTTGTTCTAAAACAACATAAGTAATGTTCACAATAAGGTAGAGAAAAGATAAATATATTTGCAAAATGATTACAATATTGAACTTGTTTTTTCAAGTCCTTTCAAGTGGCTCAAATACAACTCTTTTTGGGGGAAGGCATGTGATGCGAGGTTGAATTCTCCATCCTTGTGCTCACCACAATTTCATCCACTTTGAATCTATACTCGGGAGATGTTTCATCAAGAAACTCAAGAGATTCTCTAACATCATTTAGTCTCCAATTTGTTGTTACTATCAGGCTTCTATACTCGGTGTGTGGATGGACTGTGACCTTTAGTTCAAACTTTGGACAATTTTCCTCAGAGTCGAGAGGAACCCAGCTACCTAATTTGCTTCTCCATCTCCTATAGTCGTAGCCCAGAACTAATGATTGACGACATAGTTGATATGAGATAGACATAGAAATTGGGCTTACTCTACAACTAATATTGTCACCAATATGAAAAGTTTCTTTGGTGCTCCATCCGTCTCCAAGAACATTATCCAGTTGAGTCATAGAAAGTCTTCTATTAAGCCACATAATCTGTTAGAAGCTGGACACACCCCACGGCAACTAACTACTCGGAAGATTATTATTTTTGTAATTATTCATTTATTGAGGAAAACCTGATTTTTCACCTTGTAAATATTGGGACTTACAGAAGTTTCCAGATTGTATCCCAATTTTTTGATAAGCTAGATTGAGTAGATGGTTGATTTTGGAACTTTAGGGTTTGAGAATTGTAAGGTATATATACCACTTTTTGACCTTAATAAAGGACCTTTTTGTCATTTTTAAAACAAGTTTTGAAGTCTGTGAGTGGGCGTACTGTGTACGAGAGAGTGTGAGATTCATCTTGATGCTACATGTGCACCGGTGGTCGGAATCGAGTGTTGAGAAGTGCAGCGTGTTGCCCCCGACGAGAGCTACGCGTTGATACCTACATTGCACGCGTACGGTTTGGTTTTGCGAGCTCCTTCTACGAGCTTCATCTGGTGTTTGGGTGAGCATACGTTGTCCGATTTTGCATTGCAGCATATCCATGCGTTCACATTGAGTAGAACTACACATTAGGCACTTTAGATTTTGGAAACAAAGACCTGCAGATTTTGACCAGACATCCTACGTGATTTTGCACCGGGTGTTTTGGGTTGGGATTTTGGTTCATAGACCTTAGGGAGAGCAACCTATTGGTGTTAGTAGGGTCTCCTTCAAGTTCTATGGTGTTTCGATATTGTTTGATGGGTGTTCGGCTCTAGAAAGCGTTGTAGGAAGTTTCCTCTTATGCACTCTTGAAGGCTGTGACTTAGACAATTGGTAGAGACCTCCATAGGAATTAGTTAGGAGTCAGTCGAGTGTAAGTTGACACCTTATGATTGCTTCCACGCGCCTGTGGGTCGAGCTTCGTCCTTAGCTGACATTATATGTTAGGTGAGTTCTCACTGTGCTGATGTCCGTCGCGGAGTATCCGTCCAACATTGGCGCCGCTCTGCTGGGGACGAAAACCTTAGGTAGGTGACCGAGACTAATCGTTGAGGATTGGGATTTTTGGCTTGCCAAGAGTCTCGTTTTACATTTAGATAGGATGAGAGGGTGGAGGACTCTCTAGGTCTTAGAGGGAGTCTAGGAAGCGTGTGTCTGGCCTAGATCCTTCGACTTAGGTAGATTAGGTAGACCAAGATAGTTTAGGTAGTAGTCGAGTCTTGAGTAGGAGTTGGAGTGGTAGAAGCGGTGAGAGGAGAGCTTGAGAGTCCGGAGAGGCTAAAAAGCAACCAAAACATCATTATTACCATTTCACATGATAAGTAGCAGTAGAGTAAGTAGGACATCATGATTGAGGATCTAGAGCATTTCATGTATGTATACTTGCTTGGTAAAGTCATCACAAGTTTGTAGAAGAAGCAAAAAGACGCAAAAAGATGCAAAAGTGTGTTTGAAAGCCTAAGTGAAGTCCAAAAGTTACTGTGAAGATCTACAGAGCATCAGGAGCATTTCTATTAGGAAAAAAATTAATTTCAAGCCAGGAGTTATCTTACGCGTAGGATGTCTACATGCTAATCTGGTAGGAATTTTGGGATTTTGAGTTGACCAGTGTGTTCAGAAGGTGGGATTTACCCTAATTGCAATTGGAAAGTGAAAATTTGACCATATCTTGACAGGATAAGGCCAGATAGATGAAAATTGCCAGACATCCTACCCAATTTGTGCCAAAACATTATTTTGAGACCAAAACCATAAGATGGCTGCATGAACATGTCTTGAATGATATATTGAGTGACTCAAAGGGGTTTCACCTCATTTGGGTGAGAAAATTGAGTTCAAAGCGGACTTTAGCACTTTTGACTAAAAAAGGCTAGAACAACTAAAATTGGGAACTTTTGAAATCCAAACCAAAACCTAAGCATACCACTGGGTTACTGACATCAAGGGGAGGCTGTGGGGGTCAAACAGGCCAAAAATACATCCTACGCATAGGATGTCTTTTGTGTGATTTTGGACTCCAAACCAAATTTTGAGTATACCAAAGTGATCAACAACTCAAGGGGAGCCTGTGCTTTGAGTTTGAAGCCATTCTGATGAAAAAGACATCCTACGCGTAGGATGTCTAAAGCAAGAAATTGAAGCCAGACATTGATAGTGGGCATAGCAAGGTGTTGTATAGCCTAAGGCAAGCCCCCTAGTCAATTTTGGTCCAAATTGGAGTTGATTAGACTGATCAAGATCAACACAACAGGCTGTCAGAACAGATTTCTAACTCATTGACCAGCTTATAGGTGTCCAAATCAAAAAGTAAAAACCGTTGTGGGCTCAACACATCAAGGGGAAACCATAATGCAAAAATCCAGGCAAAACTAAGTAGGAGACATCCTACGCATAGGATGTCTATTGGGGCCTACTGAGGAGAAAATTTGACTGGGCATAGACAGTAAGATTCCAATTGGCTTAAGGGCTCCAGAACTTCATTCAGAAGTGAATTTGGACCTTGTATGCCCATTTGACGGAGCAAAAAGCTGAATTCAGACTTTTTCGTGTAAATTGACCAACATCCGAGGGAAGTACAGTTTCAGATTAGCAGACCTAATCCAGAACATCACTACTGTATAAAATACAGTAGTGGTTGAGATTAACTCTCCAGTTATACCAATCATTACTAAGATAACCACTAGCAGATAAATGCTTTGATTCGATTGCCAAAATTATTTGCTTGTGTACAGGTATATTCAGGACAACAAAGCAAGAAGTTGTACGGAAACTGATCCTCTGCCAGGTGAGTGGTTGGATTTGTGATAAATCGCATTGATAAGTTTAATGAATTTAAGATCAAGAAGATACATTGTTAGAGACCAGAATGTGGCAGGTGACCAAGGTAGCTTAGTGTGCACCGAAGAGAGTGTAGCTTAGGCAAGGCTAGATCCGCTAGCACCAATTATTCAGGAAGGTAGTGATACTGACACTTCTTCAGAAAAATCTTTCTTCATGATGGGTAGTCAACAGCCAGGAGGTTTCACCTATGATGGACCAATGCCAGGAGGAACACCTCCTTGAATCCTTTGAATGATTCCAAGCTCACTGTGATCTTCTTAGAGGGAACAAACTCGAGGGGAGCCCTAGTCTATTCTGACTATCGAGGACGCAAGTGCATTTGTATCGAAGAGAGGCCAGCTCAGAGATTGGAGATAATCCGAGTCTATGATGATGCAGATAGATTCTGAGACGAAAAGGGGAACCACTATCTGATAGTTAGTAACCCTGAAGATTACAACAGATATGGAGATAACGTGGAGAAAGGGAAAATGGTTTCAAAAGCTCAAGAACCACCAGCAAACATTGATCGACCCGAAGCTATTTTTATGTATGATAAGAAAACAACCAGGGTTCCAACTTATAACGAGAACGTAGGAATCTACAAGCATGAGAGTGAGGGTATAGTCTCTTACTTTTGTAGCAAATAACCATACGTTAACGAATTAAGCAAAGACAAGGTTCTTTCCTTATTCTCTTATGAAACTGTTATGGGGAAGGGTATACTTTTTGTTGATAGATACGGGTGAGAATACCAACGTATTCTCCCAGAGGAGGTAGAAAGGGCAACAGGTCTAGGAGCATCAGCATATGCCCCTGCAGAAGTGCCAAGAGACACCTACACCCCAAGCAAGTCAACGAATCCTTTTTCAAATGAGTATGACGCTACCTCACATTCCACCCAACCACAAGTATTCAACAACCAAAACCAACCGGCAAACCAGCCATCATTGCAGGCATGGCTTCGACAGAGTGCTACAATGGAACAAGACCGAAACCGAGATAGTTATCAGGCCACACGAGGACTAAGGGATTTCAAGAACCACCACTCTATTCAAGGTATCAAGGAGAAAGTAAGCCAAAGACTCAAGGGTCAACAGAGCCTGGAGGACCACCCATAGAACGATTTCGAAGAGATAAACCACCTCCAGCGAGAACCGTTAGAAATTATGGCTTAGGAGCACCACTGGGAGAGGAACCAGCCTATTATAGAAGACCTAAGGAGGTATATCGATTAGGACGTGGAGATCCAATGATGAGGTTTGTAGACCATCGGAGAATTAGAACTTCTCAAGTGCAAAAATGGGTAAACAAGAAATACACAGGAAGCAGAGACCCAAGAGATCATGTAGCAGCCTTTGTGCGTGTAATTAGAGCCGAAGAGGTGTTAGACTTCCCTACCCAATTTGCAGGGTTTGGACTAACCCTAGAGGATGATGCTGCCACTTGGTTTGACTATGTAGAGCGTAGAGACTTTGAGTCTATGGAGGAAGTGTTTGACGAGTTTATAGAGGAATTATCACAAAGGGGGATAGCTCATAATACTGTCTCACAAATCCATAAATTCAAACAAAAATATGGAGAATCTGTACTAAAGGTAGCCCTAAGACTAAAAAGATATGTTAAGTTCTGTCCTGTTGAAGAACTGTCAACTTAGTCCAGACTCATGCTGATATTCATCCAAGGACTAAGGAATGCGGATCTTCAGAAAGACTTACATATGAAGAGGAGCACGACGTTGAATGAGTTGACCAAGGAGGCTCTTTACCTGGTGGACAATTGTGCAGTCTACAAAGACTCGGGGGAGTTCAAGGACCTTGACGACGATTCATCTTCACAACAAAGTGGAAGCAAGTCTTCTAAGACAACACTGAAAGGAGAAGTAGCTGTAAACCAAGAGTAGCTTGTAGATGAAGTGCTAAAAAAGATTAACTTGTACACCAAACCCCAGGCTAAACAACCCAAGTGGTGTGCTATTGAACAAAAATGGACAAACCATGGGACCGAGGAATGTTATTATAACAAGGGGTATGTGAGAGAGAGACCTTACACTCCCCAAGATCCGGTAGCTTCTCCTCAAGTTCCACCAATGCCTAGGTATCAAGCAGGCAACCTACCAGGACCTGTAGGTGTAGAAAGACACCCCAACCGGTGTTGGGGCAACAACCACCCCTACCAGGGTTACGACCAGTCGGTATAAGATACACACCAACTGTAACTGAATCAGAGGATAAGGCTTTGGTGCCTATGCATGCATATTATGAAGAGCCCAATGGATATGCGGCAAACCCTGTCTATTATCCACCGGAAGAGCCCTTGACACCAGAACCATGGAGCATGATAGGAAATACAGGACCACCAACTGCTGCACAGGCAGCAAGAGAAGGAAGATATAGCTTAGATGAACGAACATTGTTGTTCATAGCCAATGGAGGCATGGGCGGACTTAGATGTTGTTCATAGCCAATGGAGGCATGGGCGGACAGAGACATGCATACCAACAAAGAGGAGCTCAAGAAGCACCTCAACAACCTAAGGGACCCTGCTACAAGTGTGGTGGAGACCATTGGCTACGAGACTATCCTCATGATGAAATCATTAGAGTCAACGCATATTGCATTGAGTGTGGAGTTACTCATTTGATCCCCGATTGCCCTAAAAACCCGAGCAAAGGAGCAAAAACCACCTTGAACATGCTAGAAACAGTACCTTCCAGTGGAGGATCAGAAAATGAAACAATCATACCCATCCAGGCGGTAACACGAGCCTAAGCTCAAAGAAGGACGAACGAACCCATAGTTGAAGAACCAAAAATTGATGCCCAAAGTTCAGAAACGAGAAATCAGAGAAGCACCTGGAAAGCTAGAAAGGTGCGTAGGAAAGCCATGAAGGAACGAGAGCAAACAGCTCTATCCGAGGAGTTAAAACATACAAAGGATAGATTAGAGCGGTTAGAGGATCTAGCTAGCTTAAGCTCACACACCACGGCTACCATAGCACCCAAGGAAATAGTAGAGCCCAAAAGTGTGGGATCAGGAAGATCTGTACTGGCAGACAAGGTAAATGAGCAGTTGGATGCGCTTCTAAAATCTTATAAAGCTAGACTCAAAAAGAACCAAACCCAGGAGCAAAGGTGGATGACCTATCCATATGCAGAAATAGAAAAACAGAGGTTGGAAATGTGTAAAAAGATGATAGAAACAACTCAATCATTGATGGAAGACACGCTGGGTAAACTTGCAAATTGGCATGAGGCACCAGCTTCAACCCCTATCCAACCAACTTTAGAGAAACATGTAGAAGCAAAGGAAAGACTCACTAATGCCTATGAGTCCAGAGGAGAGCCTATCATAGTTCCAAATACCACAGATGAGGCAAGTGACGGGTTCCAGCCTAAAACATTGGCAGAAATGGGTAAGGACTCTAACGGTCTAGACGATCTGTGGAAGAAAATCCGTGAGGCCAACGAGGCTAATAGGATGAGTAACCACATGAATAGCACGAGAAAAGAAAAGAATGTAACCTTACCTCCTATTGAAGAATTTGAAGCAAGGTCACAAATGAACTTTGAGATACATTCACAAGGGGGGGACCAAGGATCAGTTGGTTCGGGGCACAGCCAACCAGACTCGCTGAAAACTTTACCCTCTTACCTAGGAGAGTACGAAGCCAAGTCGGAAGTGAGAGCAATCCCATCTCAAAGACTTTCTTCTCACAAGGTGATGGATTCGCAAGGATTGATTGAGTTGTTGTCCACTCCGGTGGCATGCACCATCACATTAGCAGAACTCCTAAGGTTACGGCCAAACATATGGACCACAATAGGTAAATTCCTAGAAAAATTTGGAGTGAAAGACCCCACCTTGAAGCTACAAGAAGGGATCAAAGAGTTGGACAGGCCTCAACTAAATACTAGGCCAGTACCATTAAACAAGGTTGGAGAGTACTGCGAGGGAGAAGATGGAAACACCACGCTACCAGTAGAATTCCAAGGAGTAGTTTCCAAGGCTATTCTTGACAGTGGAGCGGGAGTTGCTATCGCCACCAAGGAAATCTGGAAAAATTGGGAAAAACCAGCTTTGAGAGCTACTAGAATGAAATTGCAATTGGCAGATGGGTTCATGGAGAAGCCTCTAGGACTCTTAGAGAAAGTGATTGTCACTTCGTGCCGAATCGAGTATGAGCATACATTTGCAATAGTCGATTTTGACAAAAAGAACAATTATGAGATCATCTTGGGATGACCATTCATGCGACAATTGAAGATGGTCCAAGATTGGGGTTACGACCACATATACCTTAGACATGGCAAGACAACAACTAAAATACACCTAAAAGACCATAGTTACAAAGATGTGAACCAAACACCTGTGGAAGAGTTTGATTCAGCTACAGTAGCAGGATTGGAACTCCCAGCATGGTTAGGGCAACCAAAAGAGCTATGGATGTGCGGAGCTTCACATTGTGGAAGCTTAAGAAGAGAGGAATGCGTCTTAGAAAGAGCAATTGAGGACAAAGAGTATATTCCGGAACCTTTCCCTGAAGATGCCTTGGAACCTCTAGAATGGGAACACATACTAGCAACATTGGATGTCTGTACCATTACAGATAGTCCAACAACAAAATTTTTGCGATAAGGATGGCTATGATGTGCTACCCTATTACATGGTAAACGTTATACCAGGGGAAGATGAGACGGTAGAACCACAAGAACAAGAAGAGTTTTATAACTCCTTGAACATCTGGAAGTAAATGATGATGCAGATAATGAGTGTTCAGACACCTCAAGTGAGCGTGGAAGGGAAATTGAAAATGTCAAGTTTTATGATTTTGCTAATCAACACCCTAGACGCCAGGAACGCTATAGGAGGAAATGAGCAGGAAACAAAGCGAGAGAGAACCTGATGCCCATGATAAAAGGTAAAACTCACTATTTGATGCTTGTAAAAGAAGAGGATTGTGTAAAAGATCACATATCAGGAAGATTCTCAAAAGATCGAAAAGAAAGAACGCGAGAGGAAATAAAACAGGTACGAAAAGCTAAAACAAAAACAAAATCACAAAAATCTCAAAAATAAAAAAAAGAAACAACGAGTGGACCAAATTGGAGCTAAAACAGAAATACCAAGAACTGAAACGGTCTTTACGTGAGATATGGACTACTGAAGAAGATAGTGATGGTAAAATCGAGTCAGAAAAGGAAAACATGAATGTACCGTCACACTATCGGAAATGTACTACCCAGGATAGAAAAATCATCATGACACCACCCGTCAGGGAAAGAACCAACCAAGAATCTTGCGATGGGCCAGAAAATGCAAAAAGGATAGACCTCGCACAACCAGGTGAAAAGCCTCAGCTGATCTATATAGCCAACGATTTAGAGCCTGAAGAGGAAGAACGGCTAACACAACTCCTCAAGAAGTATAAAGATGTGTTTGCATGGTCCTATAAAAACCTCAAAGGAGTTGATCCATCGATATGCCAACATACAATTCCTTTGAAATCGGATGCAAAACCTAGCAAACAACGTCCTTATATGTATAATGACACATTTGCTAAACGAATCAAAGAGGAGATTGATAAACTGATGGAAGCTGAATTCATCTGTGAAATCGAACATACAGATTGGGTGTCACCCATTGTGGTAGTTCCCAAAAAGAATGGAAAACTACGAGTGTGTGTAAACCTCAAAAAGGTAAATGTAGCCACCATAAGGGATAATTATCCCTTGCCAATCACAGAACATGTACTTGAGCGAGTGGCCGGAAAACGGGCTTATTCCTTTCTGGATGGGTTTTCAGGATACAACCAACTGGCAATAGCAAGGGAGGATCAACACAAAACATCGTTTGCCATAGAATGGGGGATTAATGCGTATCGAGTTATGCCGTTTGGCTTAACTAATGTCCCAGCTACCTTCCAAAGGTTAATGACTCACGCATTCAAGGAATACCTAAGAATATTCTTAGAAATTTACATGGATGATCTTTGTGTACACTCTCTTCTACGAGAGGAACATATTCACTATTTGTAAAAGGTCTTTGAAAAATGCAGGACATATCGAATTTGTCTTAACCCAGAAAAGTGTGTATTCATGGTTAAGCAAGGCCGCATCTTAGGACACATTGTCTCAAGAAATGGCATAACCACTGACCTAGACAAAGTCAAAGTCATTGTAGACCTACCCAGGCCTACTAATGCGAAACAAGTGCAATCCTTCATGGGACATTGTGGATATTATCGAAGATTCATATACATGTATGCAGTTATCGCACAACCTCTGTATCGTTTGCTAGTCAATTTCGATTGGACCGAGGAGTGTGAAACTTGATTCCAAAAGCTGAAGGAAAACCTTATATCAGCACCTATACTGAAGGCACCAGATTGGCAAAAGATATTCCATGTTCACATTGATGCTTCTGCATATGCCATCAGGAGTATTCTGGCTGACCCTGGAGATGGAACAATGGATTTTCCGATTTGCTATGCGAGCCGACAGCTAAACAGTGCGGAAAAGAACTACACAACCACTGAGCGCGAAGGGTTAGGAATGATTTATGCTGTAAAGAAATTTTGGCATTATTTGCTTGCAAACAAATTTGTGTTCTTCACAGATCATCAAGATCTTTTGTATTTGGTAAATAAACCATGCAATACAGGGAGAATCGTACGCTGGTTTATTACCTTGCTAGAATTTGACTTCACAGTGGTCAAAAAGGGTAAAACCCATCTACGAGCAGATCATCTTTCAAGGATGCACAATGGGGAAGCTCCTGAAGGAGTAGATGATGACATACCAGATGCTTATCTTTTCAATATTGAAATGGTACCCAAATGGTCTCAAGAAATTGTTAGCATTCTTTCCTTTGGAAGTGGGTTTGATAATACGGAATACAGATCCAAACAACAAATAATTCGACAAACAAAAAACTTCCAGTTGATAGCAGGACGGCTGTATCATCTTGGATCCGACCAAATCCTACGATTATGTATAAATCCGGAAGAATTCGAGTGCTGCCTTGAAGAAGCACATGTTCAGGATTGTGCATTTCATTGCTCAATAGTGAAAACACACCAGAGACTGAAACAGTTAAGGTTTATTGGCCAACTATGTATGCGGACACACATTCTTATGCTACCAATTGTACTATATGTAGTGCCAAACGACCAGTGGATCACATGACATTGTTTCAGGTAAACATTGCACCTGCATGGAGTCAATATATCATTGACTTCTTAACCACCAGGACGTTCCCTGAGAACATCACAAGAGCACGGAAAAAAGCTATGGAGCTGGAAGCTTGTGACTTCTAGTTAATTGGGAACCAACTCTATAAGCGAGTAAAGGACAATCAACTTAGAATCTGTGCAAGTGAAAGCGAATACCTGCTGATTCTAGAACATGCACATAGCGTAATAAGTGGAGGCCATTTTTTGGGCGATAAGACGACAAAAATTGTCTTAACCGCTGTAGGAATTTGGTGGCCTACATTGCACATGGATGCTGAAGAGTTTGTAAAGCGTTTTGACGCATGTCAACGCACCAAAGTGCCAATAAAAAGAGATGAAATGCCATTACGGCCAATGATGGGAGCAAGAGCATTTGCAAAATGGGGCATTGATTTTGTGGGACCTATCTCACCCCCTGTATATCGCACCCATACCCAATATATCATTGTGGCTACGGACTATCTCACAAAATGGGTTGAAGCCAAGGCAACACAAAAAGCTGATGCACGCACCACTGCACAATTTTTGTATGAGAATGTTTTTGTACGTTACGGGTTACCAATAGAAATTGTCAGTGACCGGGGGACACATTTTCTCAATGAAGTCATTGAATATCTGCTAGAGGAATTCATGGTCATACATAGGAAATCTGCTCCATACCATCCACAGGCAAATGGACAAGCTGAGGCCACAAATAAAACACTATGCACGGTTCTCACTAAAATAGTGTCATAATCAAGAACAGATTGGGATCAGCAGCTACACTCAACACTATGGGCATACAGGGTAGCTTACAAAACATCCATAGGAACAACACCATACAACATGGTGTTTGGCCTAAATGCTATACTACCCATAGAGTTTTTAATTCCAACTCTACGAGTAGCAAAACGCTTAGAATGGACAGGGCATGAGCTCTCTTCAAGAATAGATGATCTTGAAAAGCTAGATGAACTACGCTTGAGAGCTGTAGCTTCAATCTATGCTAAAAAGAGAAGACAAAAAGAATTCTTTGACAAACATGTGCGCACTAAAGAGTTCAAAACAGGTGATTATGTACTTGTTTATACCTTGAAGCAACATGCCAATAAACTTAAAAAGCAAGGGATAGGACCATTTGTGATTAGTGATCTATCACAAAGTGGAGCTGTCAAGCTTGCTACATTAGCAGGTGAAGAAATGCCGAACTGGATTAGTGGATGTCGACTGAAGAGATATCATCTACCACTTACACAGGAGATGCTCCAACAAATTCATCAAGGAAAACAAAGAATGAAGGAAAAACAGAGAGTACGAGAGGAAGCTCAAGCAGAAGCACAAGAACGCATAGCAAAAAGAAGACTTCTGCGACAACAACAACAAAGTGGAGCACCATTGCGAATCAATGCCATTTGACTGACGAAGTTGGATGAAGACACAATGGAACCAATAATTGCAGTCAAAGTGGGCAGTAATCAAGTTGAATCAAAA
Source organism: Adiantum capillus-veneris (assembly GCF_014529385.1). Lineage (NCBI taxonomy): Eukaryota > Viridiplantae > Streptophyta > Polypodiopsida > Polypodiales > Pteridaceae > Adiantum > Adiantum capillus-veneris. The sequence continues at coordinate 44,338,113 of NC_140944.1, forward strand.
GCATTGCTTGATTCGGGAGCTCAAGCAAATTTGATCTCTTACGGATTATACCAACAACTCAAATTCACAGGTCCACTTCATCCTACTCCTCAAGTGCTGGAAAGTAGCACATCACACCCGTTGAAAACATTGGGATGGACTATATTACATGTACATATACATCAATATATTTACCCACACAAATTCTATGTGGTGGAGGATGAAAGCACACAACACCCAATGATGTTGGGGCAACCTTGGCAAAAAGAGTACAATGTGCAGATAGATTGAAATGCAAAGGTAGTCAAAATTCAGCATGCACATGAACAACAGGTGATAGCCTTTGCTCAGCAATACCAGAATAATCAGCTGCAAGCCATGCAATCATTGGAAAAAGAGCCAAGCAAAAATGCCACCAAAGAACAACATGATACACGAGACCAACAATCAGGTAAAGGCCAACCATCCTAATTACAAACATACGAAGTCACCGGCCGCAATACAAAGATCTCGCTTACCAAAACAACAGAAGCAAGTATGGATGCAGAAGGATAGAAATGACATGGCAGACAAACAACAATGCAACAAAAGAATTCCAATGAAGCAGATGGTTCAACCAAAAACCAAGGGCATAAAACAGATATGGATCCCAAAGAAAATGCTTAGCCATAAACCAAATGTCACTCGCATTTGGATACCAAAACAAAAGCAAAAGGAACTCCCTTCAGTACAAGCAACAACGGAAGGTAGACAACTGCATTTGAAAAAGGAAAGCCGACTTGTGTGGATGCCAATCGGAAACAAAAGAGTGTCAAAAAAGGAAGTAGCAAAACCTTTCCAAAAACCGGCAAAAGCAAAATACCAATGGAAAGCAAAGGCAATACGGCCCATGACCATTCCAGCCAAGCCAATCCTCTACATAGAAACAGCTACGGTTATATCAACAGTGTCGGCAAAGCAATTGCCTTTTGCAAAAAAGACAATTAAACAAAGAGTAGTAGAGCTACAACTGTTACTTGCAAAGAAAACACGAAACCTCGACGATGAATACCAATAAGTATCTTGCTTATTCCCTTCTCTTGCACAACATTAATTTTTCCATGCATTGACAGAGTATGCATAAAATAGGGCCACATTAATTGGCCAGGCATTAGCACAACTTTTTCAACCTATGCACGGAACATACTCCGAGGTGATACCTTGTCGTCTGGGAGGACTCCGGCTAGGGGGGGGGGAGGCATTCTCAAATGTGGAACCAATAACAGAAACAACAAAAAACGGCATGATTTTCGACTATTTTAAGGGTTTTTGTTTGCTTGCGAAATTTTCTGGAGTAACCCAAGTACATATGCCCTTATACAGCATGTATCTATAGGTATATGGGGCCAAACACCAAATCAAGCCCCTAGGTGTGTGTATATAAGTAGAAATAGCTATTTTTCAGGCAAAATATTGGTAAAACGGAGAAATCCGGCCATAAAGATTGCATGTGTGTGTATATAATGTTTTGCGGTGATGTTTGTGATTTATTATGATTTTTGGAGATTTTTTGGGTTTGATTTGCTATTTTCCTTTTAATTTTGCTAATTTTTGGCAGAAAAAGTTCAAAAATGCAAAAAGCAGGTGAAAAACGGTCGTAATGAAAAAACAAATATGGGGATGATCAGTGACTATAGGACAACCTATGGTACAATGGGGGTGCAATTATGAGACTGGAGCGGAAAGCGTGTTTTGGCCAGGTTTTGACCGAAATCCCAAATTTCTAGTAAACAGAGCAAATGGAGTCCAAATCAAGAAATTTTTGAGCCTAAACCGCATCTCGCAGGAAGATAGGAGCACATGTCAAATTTCACAAAAAGTGGTTCGGGGACCTCCATTATAAGAATTTTTCACCTCATTTTTAGCTCATTCTCACTATTGACTTTGTGGAGAGAGCTTCTGCCACCTAGAGAGGACCGACCTTCCAGTAGCTTCTACGACGCGCACGACTACCCGAAGAGCTCCAGACATGAGAGGTAGGCTCACCACCTTGAGCTTTTCGCGCATGTTTGTCATTATGTCGCGAAAACTAGCGTAGGGGTCACACACAAAGCGGGCGGTAGAGACCTACAAGTAGAGACGGCGGCCTAACGGCTAACCCAAAAGCAAAAAGACTTCATCGGCAGCTTACCCTAGCCTAGGAGACCAGTCCTGGATGTCCAAAGGCAGTAGAAATCCATCGGGAAAAACCCTAATTCCTAGAAACCCGCAAGAGGCCACCAAATGGAAAATCGGCGAAACGGCGACCAAATGCTACCAAAATTCATGGGTAGGAGCATCTTGACATGCTCGACAAGTCAGAAAACGGCTCGGAGGCTCTGAAGTCCACACAGGGAGTTATTCCCTATCTATTTGACTTTTTTGTTGAAATTAGGCTCAAAAGGGACTCAGGGGGACCAAGGGCAAGCACTAGGAGCACCATCCATGAAAAAATCATCAAGAGACATCCTACGCGTAGGATGTCTCAAGGGCACTTTTGGACACAAACTCCAACATTTTTCATCATACACATTTTCTGAATGACATTTACAAGCTATCCACCAAGTCTCATCACATTTGAACCAAAATTGACCTCATATGCACGAAAAAACACAAAGTTAGTGCATAGAGGCAATAATGGGCCATAGATCTACCAAATCTTGTCCAAATCACATGAAACTTGCACAACACATTCACCAACACATCACCAACCAATCTGTGTGGTCAGAAGCAAAAATTGGTGAAGTAGACGTCCTACGCGTAGGATGTCTATTTGACTTTTTTGGCCTGCAGAGGATTTTTGTTCATTCCAGATCCAATGACCTCATCATCAGGAGCTCATATATCAATTTTGAAGACATTCTAATCATTTTTGATCCCCAACACCTTGAAGATACACTTTTTGAGCCCAAAAACACCACACAGGCCCTTGCAAGCATCAATCCTTGTCCAAATCCAAATCCAAATCCAAGCATATAGCCATGTTCCATAGGCCAAGGACTATCCACAGAACAAATTTCATGACATTTTGATGAAAAAGACATCCTACGCGTAGGATGTCTCCAGCATAATTTAAACCTTCTATGAAAAGAGTGACATCATGGTAGCCAATACCATGGTGCAATGAGTCTATATACCAATTTTCAACCCATTTGGACATCAATTGCTACCTATGATGGACTTTCTATCCAATTTGTGACCTAAAGCCTGAATCAACCCAAAAATCCACTTTTTGATATCCAAATCCAAATCCAAATCCAAATCCAAGCATATAGCCATGTTCCATAAGCCATGCACTACCAGCATGACAAGTATGAACCAATTCTGATGAAAAAGACATCCTACGTGTAGGATGTCTAAATGGAAAATTTTGCCCAGATTTGCACTGTGAGCACATGCACAGCTTCACAAGTTCCTTTTAAGCTTTATTTTCATTTTCAAGTCATTTTGATAAGTAAAACTCAATTTCGCAGCTAATATGGAAAAAACGCTAACTTCGGACTATTGAGTGCAACAGGATCTATGGCAGCTCGCGAAGTCACCGGAAAAGAAGAAAAGAATGAACATCAAGGATTACCTGGAAGAAGTGGAACCCTTCGTCATTCCAGAAGGAACACTAAAGCCCACTAGCACATGGATACAAGAAGATTTGTTAGAGTCCAACGACCTAAAGATTTACCAAGGAGTGTTCAAAGACACTGAAGGCAATGTTATCGAGATACCAATGCTGCCGCGAGAACTAAATGAGTTCTTAAGAAGCAAGATGGCCGAGTACTTGGATAAGATTGATCTCCACAACTACTTTGAAGCAATACCGGCAAGGGTGGACATAAAGAGAGTCTGGGAGTTTGTGACAACCATCAAAGAGGATGGAGTGGCCAAAGTAACAGATTTACGAGGCAGGCCAGAAACAGAGATAATCATCACTGAGCAGGTTGTAGCAGATGCACTAGACCTCTCCAACAAGGGGGATAGTGTAACGAAAAGAAGAGATGAGGTAAAGGTGTACAATGAGAAGAAAGGGAATTACACCTTTGAAGATATTGCCAACCCAAGAGTGGCAATCATGAGCCAGTTATACAACCAATACTTCCACATGTGTACGAAGAGGCCACAGAAGTACAGAATGCTGCCAGGTGCAATTGCCATGACATTCACTTGGACAATGACGAAAGGCACCCCAAAGATAATCAATTATGCGACATATATACATGACAACTTAGTAAAGATGGGTAAGAAGAAGCCAACCTATATTGTGCCAGGAGAACTAATCACTAAGGTGATTTATGGGGCACTACACGCAAAAGGAAGGTGGCCTGAACCCCCGTCTCAGAATGACTGGCTGAGACTAAAAGAAGACAAAGAAGACAAGCCCCAAAGAGCACCAAGGGTGGCTACAAGACTGAAAAGACGGATAGAGCCGGTTCAAGAGGAGCAGCCGGAGCAAAAGAAAGGAAAGAAGGAATTTGCCCAACTACGTGCAAAAGAAACAAGGTCACAAAAGGCGGAAAGATTAGAGAGGCTGATGGAGAGCTTCCGAGCAGAGAGAGCCCTCAAAGGTGATTTAAGTGAACTCTGGAAGCCATCTCTAGAAGCTATGTCGGGATCATCCCGAAGAGTGCAAAGGGACAGATTCGAGGACTATATCAAGAACTTTGAGATTCTTGATGCCACATCATAGAATATACCGCATGTCCCTTTCACAAAGGAGGAAGTGGAGCAAATACGACAGAAACTGCTAGATGAGCAAGAGAGCCAAGAAAGAGAAAGAAAAACTAACGCAGACAGGGATTTAAAGGGCAAGCCTACATCTCTACCGGCCAGCCCTAAACCCAGTCCACAGCCCTCACCACCACCCTCACCACCTCCTAGCAGCCCTCCACAAGAAGATAAGGAGGCTGAACACAAACCAGAAGAACGGGAAGAGGCCGAGCAAGAGCAGAGTCAGGAGCCAAAGCCAAAGGAAGAGGCTAAGCCTCGAAGTGAGCAAAAAGAGGTAGAAGATTCTTATCACAACTTTTTGGACCTGCTAGCTACAGGATACACGAAGGAAGAAGCTGCCACAGTTGCATTCGACTTGGCGAGCACAGGGCCTAAAGAACCAATGCAAGGCATCAGGCTGGTGGAATTAAAAGAAATTGCCACAGATACAGTGGACCTACACCTGCCCTCCAACGACTGGGACGTGGTGATGACGAAGCTAACTGGGTTGAGAGCGCAATCCATGGCTTCAGAAAGAGAGATGGCAGCTCTCAAGGACACTGAAGTGAAGATTAAGATGGAAGTAGATTCTCTACAAGGACAAAGTCAAAGGCAGAAAGAGAGGGAAGCTAAGCTACAGGCTATCCTAGCAAGGGCACTGCAAAGATGCCAGGCAATGGAGGAAGAAAATCAAGCAGCCGCAAAAAGAATGCAAGCATTTGAAAAAGAATGTCAGCAGCTCAGCAAATCACTGCTAGATGCAGAGAAGGAAAGAGATAACCTGACACTACAGCTGGCAAAAGAGTCTAAAGAAGTAGAAGCCATGAGAAACGCCAAAGAAAAGGCGGAGATAGATCAAGAAGCAAGCCAGGATGAGGTCCTTGAGCTCAAGGACCAACTCAAAGTAAAAGATTAGACCATCCAGAGGCTGCGAGCATCACCTGCCAGAGTCAGAGCTACTAGCTCGAATCACATCACTACAGAGAGTCAACTCTATGAAGAACAGATGCAAGAACTTCAGAAGCTGACTCTAGAGAAAAAGCAGAGAATAATGAGGCAGAAGGATCTATCGTCATGCAAACAAGAATGAAAGAAGAGCAAAAAGCCCTGCAAGAGGAAGTAGAAAGTATGAAAAGAAAGCTCGAGGAGGCGGAGAGGATAAACGCTGAACTAAATGACCTCCTTGTGAATATGGGCGAAGAAGGACCTCCTTGTGAATGACCTCCTTGTGAATATGGGCGAAGAAGCGGAAATGGAAAAGCAAAAACTCCTCAGGCAAATTGAGGAGTTGAAAGGACAGCAAGCAGGAGAGCCAGAGAGCATAGGGCCAGCAGCCAATGAGGGCATTGACTTAGAAAATTCCCTCAATGAGGGCATTGACTTAGAAAATGTGGCAGATCCGAGGGACAAGCCTATGCAAGAGGAAATCCTAGAAGGATCCTTTCAAGAGCCACAGGATCTAACACAGGAAGAGGAAGAAAATTTGCGTAAAGCAATAGAGGTGGAGCTCAGAGAGACAACAAAGGAAGCCTTGGAGTGGGAACAGAGGGTTTTCAAGTCTATGACCATTCAGAACATCAACCCCAGCAACCTCAGGCGCGAGTGGCTTCAACCCTCTCTCCCATATCCATTGCTGAAATATGAGGCAGCCACCATCAATAAGCGGATAAGAGAAGAGCCGACCGTACCACTTTACACTGAAGATACCTCACAACCAGAAGGGGTCAGGCTAATTGTTGATTCTCAACCAAAGTGGAGGAAGGCCTGGCTCACAAAGTACCCACAATACCTAATCCACTTGGTAGAGACACCGAAAAACATCACAGACAACCTCAGCTTTTGTCCTCTACCAAGGATCAGGACGTGGAAAGCGTAGGAAATCTTGCAAAGGAGCCAACGCACTTGGCTGAACTACCCTAAGCTGCCAGGCTTGAAGACAGGTGAGAGAATAAGTGTCCAATACATGGTGAAAACCCTAACGGGCACCATCAAGTTGTTCACTGGCTCATCTGACCTTATATGCATTATGATGAAGAAAATCTGCAAAACCTTCTTAGCAGTGTTTGAGACTTTCAAGCCAGTCCAGATGACCGACAACATCTTTTTCTTCTAGGATGCTTACAGATGCGCTTATGATCTGTCTGGTCAACCTTCCAAGGAGGTGATACATGCAATGTATCAAAGGATAATGTTTCTACCATCCTATCACCTCCAAGATTTTGAAGAAGCGTTCTACACAGGCTTCTTCACAATAAACACTGACATTTTTGGCCCGACAATGATGAACCTGCATGCAAGATACGAATCACTGCTAAAGATACGAGAAACGATACGATGAAGAAGCAGATCATCGACCATCTCGGGGACGACATGAGCAAGGAGGGGGGGAGTGTTAAAAGCTAGACACACCCCACGGCAACTAACTACTCGGAAGATTATTATTTTTGTAATTATTCATTCATTGAGGAAAACCTGATTTTTCACCTTGTAAATATTGGGACTTACAGAAGTTTCTAGATTGTATCCCAGTTTTTTGATAAGTTAGATTGAGTAGATGGTTGATTTTGGAACTTTAGGGTTTGAGAATTGTAAGGTATATATACCACTTTTTGACCTTAATAAAGGACCTTTTTGTCATTTTTAAAACAAGTTTTGAAGTCTGTGAGTGGGCGTACTGTGTAGGAGAGAGAGTGTGAGCTTCATCTTGACGCTACGTGTGCACCGGTGGTCGGAATCGAGTGCTGAGAAGTGCAGCGTGTTTCCCCCGACGAGAGCTACGCGTCGATATCTACATTGCGCGCGTACAGTCCGGTTTTGCGAGCTCCTTATATGAGCTTCATCTGGTGTTTGGGTGAGTATACGTTGTCCGATTTTGCATTGCAGCATATCCACACGTTCACATTGTGTAGAACTACACATTAGGCACTTTAGATTTTGGAAATGAAGACCTGCAAATTTCGACCAAACATCCTACGTGATTTTGCACATAGTGTTTTGGGTTGGGATTTTGGTTCATAGACCTTAGGGAGAGCGACCTATTGGTGTTAGTAGGGTCTCCTTCAAGTTCTATGGTGTTTTGAGATTGTTTGATGGGTGTTCGGCTCTAGAAAGCGTTGTAGGAAGTTTCCTCTCATGCACTCTTGAAGGCCGTGACTTAGACAATTGGTAGAGACCTCTGTAGGAATTAGTTAGGAGTCGGTCGAGTGTAGGTTGACATCTTATGCTTGCTTCCACGCGTCTGCGGGTCGAGATTCGTCCTTAGCTGACATTATATGTTAGGTGAGTTGTCACTGTGCTGACGTCCGTCACGGCGTATCTATCCAACATCATCTTTGTCCTCTGCAAGTCCATTGTTTTGAAACATGCCACAAAGACATGTATAGGCAAGAACCATTGAACTTTAATCCTTCTTGATATCCTGCCCGGACACATAGCTTTAAGGATGTCTTCTTTGATCTTGGATTTGAAGCTTGATATAGTACATGCATTAGGAGCTTCCCAGTCAAGTGAACTTATGGTGGGAACGGGTAATTGATGTAGTTCTCCATATGCACCTTCTCGTGATGGAACTTTGTATTCTGCAAAATAGACAAACAAATCATTGTTTTGTAAAAGGAAGGTGGCTTGTCAGCATAAATAGCATCTACAATCCCTCTATGCATTGCTTTGAATGTCCCACTTAGACTCTCCACAGGCTGCCATTCCACAACTGTTGAAGGAAATATATCTGGAATGGAATAAAAAAATGAGAAAAACAATGGGATAATGAAAAATTCACTGTTTCAAATAGTTTTTTTGTACTTACAGTAAGAATGCAGTGTGGGATGTTCTTCCCACTCTAACACCATATCCTTGGCCATGTACACATGTTGAACCTTAGCTAGCCAGCCATTGTCGGTCACTTTGAAAGCAAGAACACGATATTTCCAATGTTTTTTTACTTTATCACGTTTAGTTCTCTTCACTCTGTGTACACCTTTGCATGAAGGAAGCATTGTTACCCAGTCATTCACACGAAAAGATATGGGCTTCCAAAGACCATCCTCTCTAACGTTATGAAAGTCACAAGAAGTTATGTTATGTGACGGGCGACGTGCAAAAGACGCCATGGAAACTCAGAGATTAGAGAAGAAGAAAGAAAGTATAGACAGAAAGACTTAAACCTCTCACAAACTAGAGAGAGAGCAAGAAAGGTATACGTTTGAAAAAAGTAGGTGATTTGTCATTAATGCCCTTGTTTTGAGAGCCTTCTGACATAGATTTCGTATCTTTTGACAACGCTTTTGTGAAATATAAAATAGAATAAAAGACGAGACTTCATTACTTTGAGCCGCAAATTTAATGAGCTCTCTCGCCGAAAGCACCCAAATATAGCAGTTTCAGCCTTATGATAAAGACATTTAGCGGTTCTCCGTCAAAATAGGACCACCAAAACCCACAATAGAGGAGACAAGAGTGCCATACTTTTGTATACGTGTCAAATAACTATTGGATTATTCCTTAATATTTAGATTAACAAACAACCCTTTTTGAGTAGTTTTTGGCCCTAATGAGCTCTCAGCAGACTCTTCATCTGACTTGTATGATATCTTGGCAGATCTTGTAGCTCGAGGAGAAGGTTGTGCTAACACTTTTCAAGTGTTATGATCTGGGGCAGGCCGCAAGTTGTTGGCCATGCCGATGGCATGGTAAGCAATCTTGGTTAAAACGTGTGGTGCACCCAGATAAGTGATTTTTCCTTGTTTCTTTGCCCCTTTCAATGTGGACAAAAAATATTGTGCGTGGTCAATTGGTTGCCTGGTCATTTATTTGAGGACTTGTGTAAAGGTTGTGGAAACCGCATGATTGGGTGTTGTATACCTTGGTGGCCTCTTAGCAAGGAAGTGGAAGTGCTGGTGGTACAACTTTGCGGGCTCTTCCACCGGTTTGTGAATGAGGTCTGGAAATGTGGCCGCGGCGGTTTCTTTGGTGAAAGTTCCGGCTATCTTCCTATCTCTTGCCCTCATTGTCATTCCTTCTGTTAACAGTTTGAGTGCTTCTGCCACTATCTCCTTGGTAGTCACAACTTCAACCTTATTCCCTTGTGCGTCAGAGATCTAAGCGGTTCCATCTTCTTTGATTGTGGACAAAACCTCATAAGCTTACTTGAAGTCCACTTCACAAGGCTCTTGTTCATAAAAATCTCAGAATCCTAGCCTTCGGTTGATTTCTTTGGTCTCGGGTTTTGCGGCGACATCATATAATTCTTTGGGTAGAAGTTGCAGCTCTACCTGATGTCCTTCCTCACTCTTGAATCTACCAGTGAACATTGTGGTGTTATGCTCTTCTAGATGATCTCTTGAAAGATAGGTTGCCTTGGCGGTTTTGACTGAATCAGGGTCTAGTTGGTATGTTTGTAGCTCTTGCAACTTTTCTTTTTCGTTGAGCTTCTTTTTGGCCCTCTGTGCTGCTTGCATGGCTCTTGTGCAATGAATAGTGTCACAGTTAGCAGATTTGACAGATTTTTCTATGAAATGTCCTTTAGTCTAAAAATGCTAACGGTCCAATTTTCTTTAAATCAATTTTTGAACAAGCACAGATGCATAAAGACATATAAGGAACAAAATTATAGAGTCCAAACAAAAAATTACAACAAAACTAAATAATCACGATTATTTACAATTGAGTAAATTTTTTAGTTTTTTGCAAATTTGGCATTACAGGCTTGAAGTATATACCAAATAGATACTCTTAGTGAAATATGGACTCATTTGGATGCATAAGATGAAAATGGTACCAGATTTTGGCTTTAGGTCTTTGAAACAGTAGATATAAAGGAGATTTGAGCTTTTGAGCTCCAAATTTGTTCAAACTTGGCTAGTGGGCTTAGCACATCATGTACTTTGGATGTATGATGGCAAAAAAGCAAAATTCCCCCCATTTTGGCATGAAAGTAAATAATCATGATTAATAACGTTTCTATCAAAATCAATATTTTTTGGCACAACTTGGTTCTAGGCATTGTATAGACCTTGTATATGGGATATGAGGTGATTAAGATCAAGAACTGTGGCTCATAACTCAGAATTTGTCTTGCAAAGACTTCTTTACGTTTTTTGGCAATTTTCCAAGTTATATGTGATCATTTTGGCTCATACTTGAATTTTGGCATGTATTAGGTGTGTACAAGTGTTAGGTGATGTGATGATGTAACTTTCATAGTGCAAAAGTAAATAATCCTGATTATTTACAGTAGTCACATTTTTCTTGCAAAACTTAAAATTTTTGACCTAAAGACATTCTATACACCTAAAACAAGTCCTAAATTGAATATGATAAAGTTTGGTCTTGCCGGAATCACTTCGTGATTTTTCGACTTTGAAACCACCGATCTCTGTGACTACACTGCCTGTTGAGTTGGTTAGTCACCTCTAAGGCTATGGACTTGTCCGCAACATAGTTGTAAAGCAACTCATCCAATTTTGGCCCATTTGGAGTCAGTATGACCTCGTATGTCGAATTTGACACTTTGTAGCCTTCGAGACATTTTCTGCTTTTTGAGGGCTTTGCTTGATTGATTTCACAAAACCAATCATATACATTGTGTATAGACCTCGTAGGTAAGCTGTCTGTGGAGTCAGAACCAAATTCTGACATCTACCAAAAACCTAGCTTTTCTACTTGGGGTCCCCTCGACGTTTTCCGAATGGTCAACTATTGCTATAGAAGTGTTCTAATATGTTGGGGCATGCTATAGTTCAAATCTCACCCGATTTGGTTGAGCTAGCAGGCCGCTATGATCAGTTTTTGGTCGTAGGTCTTCATGCAGTGCTCGAATTCTAGGGTTTTTTCTAGGGGTTTAGACTAGCTACCGGCCATACAAAATGAATCATTTATGATTAAATAACTTACCCCTCATGTCTTGTGTGAGATGGCGCTGAAAACAAGTGACTGTAGACTCCGAAAAACACGCGCGAAAGAGGTTGAAAAGCTCTCTCTCCAAAGGTAACAAGTGGAAATGAGGTGGTTTTAGCCTACTTGGGATATCTATACCCGGACTTCCCGAACCATTTTTCTCCAAATTCCCCCGTTAGTCCTACCAAGCCGTGAAATCTATGTTAGACTCAAAAATTTCCCCGATTAGATTCCTGTAGCTCATTCTGCAAGAATTCTGCAAAAGTAGGTATGGCCGCCTAATTTAGCCTTCTCGCTTTTATCTTCCGATTTCATTCAAATTTTTTGTGCTTGTTCGCCTTGTCTTTTTAATCAGCACCGTGTCTTCAATTTTTCCATCTAAGCTCCCTTTGTTACTATATACATGTGGTAGTGATGTGTGTGAACACACTAGGACCGGTGGGGCATTTTTTCCCTCTTTAGGAGGTTTTTTCCCCCAAGCACTGTATATACGCCCATCACTCTAGGGATATTTATCTTTCCATTGCACACTAAGTAACACACTCTCTATTGTATGCCTTGAGCTTCCTTCATCTTCTCCAAGCTGTGTGCTTTTCTTTGCCACCCTAATTCCAACAATTGGTATCAGAGCAGGTTGCGTCCTACTGGGCTTAGTCGCCAGTTGCTCCAGCACACGCCTGCTCACTTTCTCCAATTTCAGTGAGCTTTGGCAAGCATTCGTATGTCGACAAAAAATTTCGGGAGAGCTCCTAGAGCTTAGTCTGCTCAGATTTTTGATTCGAGCTCATTTCGGCCTCCGTTTCCACTATAGACAGGTCTGCACAGGCAATTTCGTCATTTTGTGCAAAATTTTTGTCATTGCCGTTTTCTGTATAACAGGTGCCTTATAGTCTTCTACGGTTTGTGCTATATAGCACGTGCTGTTCCGACTTTGTTTCTCCTATTTTTGGGTAGTTTTGACATCAGGTGCAGCATTTACCATGGCTGACAACAACAACACAGATGTGTTCAAGATGTTTGCTGCTAAGGACAGGTTGGATGGGACAATTACCCTATGTGGGCTAGCTTATATGATGCAATGTGTTCTTATGTCAAAGGGCGTCTAGAATATTGTGCAGGACATTGATGTACGTCCTGGTTCTGAGGATGTAGGTGATGTTGAGGATGTTGCAGGTCTTGCTGCAAGGATTGCTACTATTAGAGTTATTTTGCATACGGCAGAACAAGCTCGTTGGGATGTAAAGGATGCACATGCTCATGCATTGATTGCGTTTTCTGTGAAGCGCACCATTGTTCCTCACATTTTTTCAGCAAAATCTGCAAAACAGGCTTGGGATATTCTAGAAGGTCTTTATGCAAAGGCTAAAATTGTTTTGCTATGTAAAGAGCTGGAGTCGAAGATTATGCATGAGGAAGATGATATGGACACTTTCCTTGCTGGTGTCAAGGATATCAATGAGCAACTTATTTCTACAGGTGAAGTCATTTCAGACAATTCCCTTGTGCAGACTGTTCCTGATGCCTTACCAGATTCCCTGGGGCGGTCACTTATCAAAAGCTTCCTATATCACGTGAGTTCAAGAGGTTATTAATAATACCTCAATATACATACTATATTTACACTATGTGCCTATTTAAAAAACCCCCACCCCCCTCTGTATGTATACATTTTGATACATTTTAATCTTTTAATAATCCTCTCCGGTTAACTCACGTGATAGCATACACATTCTAAAAAGTGACTGCCCCCGGCCAGATTCCTACCATACTTTTGCTAGTACTTGGAGAATGATGACCCAAGGAAATCTTGAAGTTCTCAAGTTTGATGCATTATGCACATTGCTCTTGCAAGAGTCACTTTCCAAAAAAAACAGAACTAGGCATGCAGTCGAACAGGCTTTTATTGCTTCTCAAAGAAAGGGTGGTAACAGCAATGTGGCCACTTCTTATGGTTCTGCTGCGAGTGGCAAAACTTCTGTTCCGAATGCTTCTGCTGGCAGCAATTCATCTAGAAATTCTGGTGATAAGGGCAAAAAGAAGATGCGTTGCCATTATTATAAAGCTAATGATCACTTGATCAAGTCGTGTCCTAAGTTGAAGGCCAAAGAGGCTAAGAAGAAAGAGGGTGGTTCCAGTGCGAATGCTAGTTCCACTACAAATGTAGCCATTGTTGAGTCTTCTGTGAAAGGAGATTGTGTTGCTGATGTTGATGCAGAATGGTCTTTTAGCACAGAGTGCACTTACAATCCTGTTGTCCATGATGCATGCTTATCAGTTGCTGCAGATTCACATGTGTGGTATTTTGATAGTGGTGCTACAAAGTATATTACCTCACATCGTTAATTTTTTACCTTTCTCGAGTCTGTCCCTCATGGGAATTCAGTCACTTGTGCCAACAATGTCTCTTATCCGGCTCAAGGAGTTGGAAAGAATGTGCTTACTGCTACAAATGGCAGTTCCTTCACACTTGTTGATGCACTTTATGTACCTGGGATCAAGAAGAATCTCTTGTCTGTATCCGCATTTGCTAGACTTGGACTTGTAGTAAAATTTGTGGATGATAGATGTACAGTTCATGATCTTTGGTGATGAAATTGTTGCATCTGGCCTTTTGTGCCGTGGGCTGTATAATCTCACTGTGTATGACAAGTGTGGACAAAATTTTGCAAATGCTGTTGCAGATTCAAAGGCTATTTTAGATGCAAAACTTTGGCATGCATGTTTTGGTCATCTGAATTTTGCTAGTTTGCTACATTTGTAGAAATCTGATATGGGTGATTCTTTGCTGCCTCTTCAAGCACCTGTCAAACATGTTTGTGAAGGCTGTATTTTGGGTAAGATGCAACGTTATAAGTTTCCAAAGTATGGTTCAGTTCGGGCCACATGCAGGTTGCAACTTGTACATAGTGATGTTTGTGGGCCCATGCAAACTCCATCCTTGGGAAATTACCTTTACTTCGTGACTTTCATTGATGATTATTCCTGGCATGCATGGGGATTTTTGCTTAAAGCGAAGTCCGAAGTTTTTATGTGCTTCAAACAATTTCTGGCTATGGCTGAAAATGTATTGAAATGTACTATGGGCACCCTCCGTTCCGATCGAGGGGGAGTATATGTCTCATGAATTTAATACATTTCTGGCTAGTCGTGGGATAAAACACCAATGTACAGTGCCTTATACACCTCAGCAAAATGGTGTTGCTGAGAGGAAAAATAGGTCACTTACAAAAATGGCATGATGTATGGTCAAAAGTTAAGCTTTGCCGCATTCTTTTTGGCTTGAGGCCATCATGTGTGCCACTTATGTACTTAACAGGTGTCCTACGAAAGCTTTGCAGCCTATTACTCCATATGAAGCATGGCATGATAGAACGCCTTCTATTGAGCACATGCGTGTTTTTGGCTGTTTGGCATATGCTTTGGTGTTACAAACACAGCGCAGAAAATTGGATGATAAGGCTGTCAAATGTATTTTTGTTGGTTATAGTGCTAATAGCAAAGGTTACATGTTGTATCATCCACAAACAAAACATATTCTGGTTTCATGGGATGTAGTGTTTGTGGAAGATTCTATTCAGCCATTGCTGTCATGTACTAGAGATAGTAATGTAAGCTCACAGGACATTTATGACACTTTGTTGCCTCTTTTCAGTGGTGTAAATATGAATGTAAGTTCCAATGAGGCAAATGTACAGCCTATGGGGGTTTTTGAAAATGTTATAGATCAGCCTATTACTGATGCAAATGTAAATGATGTACTTGATGAGGAAAGGGCTGAAAATACGTAGGCTAGAGGTATGCCAAAATGGCTGGTGCACACTTTCATGACAGTAAATTGGATGCACCTTTGTATAGTCGTACTCGTCCAGGATCTTGCCATGCATCTTATGCATCATATTGTTATGCTTTGGCTGTGTCTAGCTTACATGATGTTGAGGAGCCTCTGTCTTTTGATGAAGCATAGAATTCAAAAAATTGGATGGTTTCCATGCAATCAGAATATGATGCACTTATAGAAAATGATGCATGGACTTTATGTGATTTGCCTCCTGGAAAAAAGGCCATTGGTATGAAGTGGGTTTACAAGTTGAAACTCAAGCTGGATGGTGAGATCAATCGCCATAAGGGTCGCCTTCTTGCAAAGGATTATGCATAGCAAAACGGCATAGATTATGAAGAGAATTTTTCTCCCACTTGTCGTATGACTATTGTGCGTTTTCTATGTGCATTGGAAGCTCATTTTGGTTGGGATGTACATCAATTAGACATTGTTACTGATTTCTTGAATGGTGACATATTTTAGGAAGTTTATGTAATGCAGCCTCATGGTTTTGTCATAAAAGGAGAAGAGGACAAAGTGTGCAGATGTAAGAAGGATTTGTATGGGTTGAAGCAATTTCCTCATGCTTGGTATGAGAAAGCGGACACTCATTTGGTTAAACGAGGATTTTGTAACAGTCCAGCAGAAAGCACATTGTATGTAAAGCGTGAGGGCGATGTACTTCTCATTGTGGTTCTTTATGTCGATGATTTGCTGATCACGGGACCAAATGAGAGACATATTGCTGAATTTAAGGCTGATTTGAATGCTACTTTCAATAAATTTATAGTGAACATCTAGTTGGTAAGGTGAATCTTTTGTTAATGTTGACAAAGTCATGCATTTATACTATTGGATGAAGGGGGGAGAAACCAATTTTGAAAAGCTCCAATTTGCATGGTTGTTAACGTTAATTAACGCTTTGTGATCACGTAAAATTTTTGAGTGATCACGTAAATATTAAATCCCTGGTGATGGTGGTATTGCCTTGTGTCAGAAAAGTTACATAGAGACATTGCTATGTAAGTTTGAACTTGAGGATTGCAAACCTATTGCCACTCCCATGTATCCATAGAACTATCATCACTCGACCCCATTTCCTCTGCGGTTTCAAGCTCAGGAACCTCGTGCAGCTCCACTACTTTGACCTCATCTGCAAACCGCACTCTTTGCTTTTCACTGCCCTCCAATGGAGCTTCAACAGCTACACTTAAACTTGACAGCACATCCTTTGCCCTTTCTGGAATCACCTACACTTCCTTCACAATTGAAACCGCTCTAGCCGGCATCTTCAGCATAGGAACCACCCTGTCTCTTTGTAGCCAAAGAACCCTTGGTTCTTCTTGCACTTGCATTTCTCTTTGCACCACCTGCAACTCGGCTACCGCCCCATCACACTGCTTTGGCATCACTTCATTTGGCAAACCCTGCCTAGCCTTGTGCTTTGTTAAAATCTTTTTGGTCCGCCCTCTCGCTAGAGCTACTGCCTCTTCATATGACACCGAGGCATCTATTTCCACTTTATCAGGCACTTCTTCATGCAAACAATCCATGAATTTACTCAATTTTTGAAAATTGGCATTTTTTGTAGCAGTTACCTTGATCAACTTCCCCCAAAGAGCTTTGAACTCCCACTCGAACGCTTGAAAATCACCCTCCAAGCTTTGCTTCAAACTGTCCAACTTCCTCTTTACTTCATCTAGCTGCACATCCGCTACAAATTTGCTTCAAAAAGCCGCCTCCAGGGCTTTGCAATCTGCTTTTTGTTCTTCATCAAGGCTATAAAACCATCACCTCGCTTTACCACAAACCAAGAGCGGGAACACCTGCACCGCACTGTCTTCTTTTGATAAACCCCTTTCCAACACGAACAACCCGTAATCTTGAAGCTAATGAAAATGGGAAATCTCGTCCAAGCCATCATTAGCAGCACCCGCTCTTCAAAGGCCGCACCTTTGGCATCACCGAAATCACCGATTCGACTTCAACTAGGAGCATCAGCATACTCCTCAGTGGGGGACACCAGAAGATGGAGAGGCGGAATGGGGAACACGTCCGACACAAACACAAGGGCCTCTCTATAGCTCAAGGTATCCACAACACCCCTGTCCTTTTGGAAAACACCTTCAATAAAACACTTTACACTAGCAGTACACTGCCTGCTCAATTTCCACTACTCACACACTCCACAAATCCACCACACAATGCACACCTACTCCCACAATATGTCTCCACCCTTACACATGCTCACAGCCACTCAATCTCACTCTCTCACACAAAACACTGTTGATTTGGGGGGGCACACACATCCGCATTGACGGCATTGAGGGAAACACGAGAGCATGAGAAAGAGAACCGGGGAAGGGGAAACAACAACAAGACGGTGCAATAGTGGCTCGATTGCACTTCACCAAACATGTACACAGGATTACATTGCCATCACCATGGCCATTTTCACAAGAAAATACAAAGGGCTTGGATAGGCACACTCCTCTGTCAGAGTTATTCCACTTTGCAGGCTTCAAGTGGCAAACAAAAAAAAGGCTCTAATTTGATGAAAATTTGATCTTTATAGTGGGGTCTTCAATTTGGAAATTGTCCTCTCTTGGTCCATCTGGCATCTCAACTTGGCATCTTTGGGAAGGGGGCACCGCCTTGCTTCACCTGCTCACTTTTTCCTCTCTTTTGCACTTGGGGGGGGCATTAGTGAGGTTGTTGTTGCCCCTAGGCTTTTTATTATTTTTTTCTTATTTTCTTTATTTTTTACCCTTTTGGGGTGGCTACCTTGCACTGTCTCTTTGGCCTAATTTTGATCCGACACCCTCCAGCCTTCTCTCTCTCTCTTTATTTCTCTCTCTTCCCTCCCTTTGGTCCTGGTCTCCACTTTGCCTTTTGCCTTGGTCTTTGCCTTCGCTCACCCATCAAATTGCCCTCTCTTGGCCGGCTTTGAAATGGCCAGCTTGCTTTTCCTTGTACACATGGAGGTTCTCGGGCTTCCCCCCCCCCCCCCCCCCCCCCCCCCCCCCCCCCCCTCTCTCTCTCTCTCTCTCTTTGCACTTTACTGCCGTGGGACACTGCCTTGACTTACCTTTGCTCGTGGCTTCATTTCATTGTGGGACCCCTCCCCTAGACTTGCAATAGTGATGTCGTTATTGGGGGGGCACTAGCTCTAAAAAAATTGGGGCCTCAAGGGCTAAGCGTGGGAATCATCGCCACCATTGGCAAGCCACATCATCACTTCCAAACTGAGCCGCTGGCCCCTCGTCACGTGGCCTCCTTCAGTGCATGTGGGATTTGTGTCGTCCACGTGGTAGCCCGTGTGGCGTTTGCCCTTGGATCCCTCCTAGCTCTTCAAAAATCCCACCCTTTCAACTAAAAGAAGTCGTTTTTTGCTTGCATTGGATTCCTTGCCATATGTTGCTCAGTAGACCTATGCACTGGTCATCAAGCCCGACCAAAACCGTGCATTCCAATCTTCAAGTTCACATACCGACCCCACAAAGTGACTTTAACCCAACCTCGATTAGTGCACAAACCGGGAAATAGCATCAGACTCCTCACGTTTTCCATAAAGTGCTAACTTCGGCTGAGCATATCTCCGTGCTCCAGACTCCGTTCCACGTGTCGTTGCTTCCTGATAGCATCATATGATGCATACTATGCACCAAACACCTGGCAAGCTCATGAAAACACCAGATGGTGCATTTTTCAATGCGTGCAAATCGGCTCAGACCCGGCCCCTGGAAAATCTTTTGATGGCCATAACTTGTTATCCAGAGCTCCAATCTACAATCCAAGAAGACTGGCATGCTCCACAACTTGAGCATTACACATGTATCCACTGACACCTGCCTGGGTCACCTGTCTTTAGCTGCCCTGCCCGCCACACATCTCCTACACACTCTATCTTTGAGCAGCAATAGCTTGAGCACCGGGGCTCGCTATCTGGACTAGCTTCTAGAGCACACTGAAAACTATATTCGAGAGCACTAAATTGGCATTTTGGAAAACTTCATCTACTATCCCAGTTGGACCATTCCTTAGCTCTTTTGGCCTAAAAACCGCTTTAAACATACACTTCCACTACCCTTTGGCTGTCCAGGACCTTGGTATCTTTCCTAGCCTTCTACACTTCACCTGCTTGCAACCTTTGCTTAGCATTGACCACTTTCTAGCTCGGACCAACTTTGGCTGCACCATCATTGCCCACCCCCTTGTTGAACATTTATGTTCAACCACACAAAGGCTTATTGCAATAAAAAACTGTACACCAAAAACAAACTCTTTGTACACTACAAAACCGCCTAGCATATGTACATAAACTCGCACTTGTAACCCACTGTCTTTGTTCATGCATGTTTCCCAATCCTCTGCTTTACCTGCCATCAACCACCTGGGTCAAAAACCTTGGGCTGGTCTTCTCCATCCACCTACAGCACCCTTGCATAGTGCCACACCAAAGCACATAACCAGCTGCATATCCAAACTGTCATCATCATGCTTCCACCACTCCAAGCACTTATTGGCAAACTGCCCACTCACAACCAAACACCTTTGAGAACACCAAATAGAGCACCCTCATGTTCACCATCTTGTTCAATCCACACTCGTGACCTCTTGACCCACCCTCCCATCCTCATCTAGCAGATCCTGCACCTTCTCAACAACACACTGCACAACTGCTTTTATTAGCATCCCCTTCAACCACCACTCATAGACCTCCTTAGAAAGCTTGTACACCGCGTTGGAATCCACATCACCTATCATAGAGGGCACCAATTGCATAGGAAGCCCCTCTATCTTCGACTCCGCATTGTTCTTCTCACCTACCATGCACTCAATTCCCGCACCGTTGAGCTCCTCTTCGTCAATCGGCCCTTCAAGGTCGATGAGCACCATGTGCTTGTCGGGTGCAACCACCTGCTCTTCTACCGTTGCATCCTCAATCTCTTCCAAGGAAGAGAGAAAAGCGTTCTCTATTGCATCACCCTCGTCCTCTTCCATCGGCACGATTGCTTCATGCCTTTTGGAAAAACTTTGCACCTGCTGCACTAGTATGGCATATTCCACTGTTACCCTCATCAACATGGCCATTAGCATGGCACTACACAGCAGGTTTACCTGCTCTTCACCACGTGTAGGCCTTGGCTGCTCCACTTGGTCTTCACTAGGCACCTCGGCTTGCACTTTATGCTGCTCCTCGTACATATTCAAAGCCTCTCCACTCAAATGTAAGAGGTCAAATTCATCATACCTAGATTAAGACGACTACGTCTCCCAACTACTGTGAATATCCATAGAACTATCATCACTCGACCCCATTTCCTATGTGGTTTCAAGCTCAGGAACCTCCTTCAGCTCCACCGCTTCGACCTCAAAATCTTTTTGGTCTACCTTCTCGCTAGAGCTACTGCCTCTTCATACAACACTAGGCCATCTATTTCCACTTTATCTCGCACTTGTTCATGAAAGCAATCCATGAGTTTACTCAATTTTTAAAAACTGGTATTTTCTGCAGTAGTTACCTTGATCAACTTCCCCCAAAGGGCTTCAAACTTCCACTCGAATGCTTGAAAATCACCCTCCAAGTTGTGCTTCAAACTGTCCAGCGTCCTCTTTACTTCATCTAGCTGCACATCCGCAACAAATTTGCTTCAAAAAGCCGCCTCCAGGGCTTCACAATCTTCTTTTTCTTCTTCACCAAGGCTATCGAACCATAGCCTGGCTTTCCCACGAACCAAGAGCGGGAACACGTGCACCGCACCGTCTTCCTTCAATAAATTGCTTTCCAACACAAACAACCCGTAATCTTGAAGCCAGGTTTCCACATCTTCAATCCCAGTGAAAATGGGAAATCCCGTCCAAGCCATCATTAGCAGCACTTGATTTTCAAAGGCCGCACATTTGGCATCACCAAAATCACCGCTTCGACTTCAACTAGGAGCATCAGCATACTCCTTAGTGGGGGCACCAGAAGATGGAGAGGCGGAATGGGGGAACACGCCTGGCACAAACACAAGGGCCTCTCTATAGCTTAGGGTATCCACAACACCCTATCGTCTCGGAAAACACCTTCAAAAAAATACTTTGCACTGGCAGACCACCGCCAGCTCAATTTCCACTGCTCACACACTCCACAAATCCACCGCACAATGCACACCTACTGCCACGGTCTGTCTCCACCCTTACACACGCTTACAGCCACTCAATCTCACTCTCTCACACAAAACACCGTCGATCCGGGGGGGCACACACATCCGCACTGCCGGCACCGAGGGAAAACACCAGAGCATGATAAAGAGAAGGGGGGAAGGGGAAACAACAACAAGACGGGGCATTAATGGCTTGATTTCACTTCACCAAACATGTACACAATCTTACACTGCCATCACCATGGCCATTTTCACAAGAAAATACAAAGGGCTTTAACAGGCACACTCCTCTGTCAGAGTATTCCACTTTGCAGGCTTCAAGCGGCACAAAAAAGCCCAAAAAAAGCCCCTAATTTGATGAAAATTTGATCTTTATAGTGGGGTGTCTTCAATGTGGAAATTGTCCTCTCATTGGTCCATCTGGCATCTTGACTTGGCATCTTTGGGAAGGGGGCACCTCCTTGCTTCACCTGCTCACTTGTTCCTCTCTTTTGCACTTGGGGGGGGGCATTAGGGAGGTCATTGTTTTCCCTAGTCTTTTTATTATTTTTTTCTTATTTTCTTCATTTTTTACCCGTTTGGGGGGGCTACCTTGCACTATCCCTTTGGCCTAATTTTGATCCGACACCCTGCAGCCTTGTCTCTCTTTATTTATCTCTCTTCCCTTCTTTGGTCCTGGTCTCCACTTTGCCTTTTGCCATTGTCTTTGCCTTTACTCACCCATCAAATTGCCCTCTCTTGGCCGGCTTTGAAATGGCCAGCTTGCTTTGCCTTGTACACATGGAGGTTCTCGGGCTTCCCCCCCCCCCTCTCTCTCTCTCTCTCTCTCTCTCTCTCTCTCTCTCTCTCTCTCTCTCTCTCTCTCTCTCTCTCTCTTTGCACTTTACTGTCGTGGGACACTACCTTGACTTACCTTTGCTCACGGCTTCATTTCATTGTGGAACCCCTCACCTAGACTTGCAATAGCGATGTCGCTATTGGGGGGGGGGGGGGCACTAGCTCTCAAAAAATTGGGGCCTCAAGGGCTAAGCGTGGGAATCATTTCCACCACTGGCAGGCCACATCATCACTTCCAAACTGAGCCGCTAGCTAGCACCTCACGGTGGAGCACCACCGGTCCGCCTCTCTTGGCCAAAAGACCGTCGAGACGGGCTCCGTCCCGCCGCTCGTGCGCAGCGCTGATAGCGCCACCCACTTCCACCATAGCCAACAGAGCTCCAAGCTCCCCTTGCCTTCACATCTCTCTTATGGCTACCCCCGTCACGTGGACTCCTTCAGCCCATGTGGCACTGGTCTCGCCCACGTGGCAGCCTGTGCAGTGTTTGCCCTTGGAGCCCTCCCAGCTCTTCAAAATCCCCCCCTTTCAGCTAAAAAAAGTCTTTTTTGCTTGCATTGGATGCCCTGCCATACCCTGCTCAGTAGGCCTATGCACCAGTCGTTGAGCCCCGACCGCAACCCTGCACTCCAATCTTCAAGCTCACATACCGACCCCGCAAGGTGACTTTAACGCGACCTCCATCAGTGCACCCCAAACCGGGAAAAAGCATTAGACTCCGGACGTTTTCCATAAACTGCTAACTTCGGCCGAGCATATCTCCGTGCTTCGGACTCCGATCCACGTGCCATCACTTCTTGCTAGCATCATATGTTACATACTATGGCTGAAACACCTGGTGAGCTCATGGAAACATGACATGGTGCATTTTTTAATGCGGGCAAATGGGCTTAGACCTTGCCCCCGAAAAATCTTCTGATGGCCATAACTTGCTATCCAGAGCTCCAATCTACAATCCGAGAAAACCGGCATGCTCCACAACTCAAGCACTACACATGTATCCATTGACACCTGCCTGGGCCACATGTCCTCAGTTTCCCTACCCGGCGAGGATCTGCTACAGACTCTATCTTTGAACTACAATATCTTGAGCACCGGGGCTCGATTTGACAAGCCGTCTAGACTAGCTTCTAGAGCACACTGAACACTATATTTGAGAGCACTAACATCTATTCCAATTGAACCATTCCTCAGCTCTTTTGGCCTAAAAATCTCTTTAAACATACACTTCCACTACCCTTTGGCTGTCCAAGACCTTGGTATCTTTTCTAGGCTTCTACACTACACCTGTTTGCAACCTTTGCTTAGCATTGACCACTTTCTAGCTCGGACCAACTTTGGTTGCACCATCATTGCCCACCCCCTCGTTGAACATTTATGTTCAACCACACAAGGCTTATTGCACTAAAAAATTGCACAACAAAAACAAACTCTTTGTACACTGCAAAACTGCCTAGCATATGTACATAAACTCACACTTGTAACCCGCTGTCCTTGTTCATGCGTGTTGCCCAATCCCCTGCTTTACCTATCATCAACCACCCGGGTCAAACACCTTGGGCTGGTATTCTCCATCCACCTGCAACACCCTTGCATAGTGCCACACCAAAGCACATAACCAACTGCATATCCAAACTGCCATCATCATGCTTCCACCACTCCAAGCACTTATTGGCAAACTGCCCACTCGCAACCAAACACCTTTGAGAGCACCAAATAGAGCACCCTCGTGTTCACCATCTTGTTCAATCCACACTCGTGAACTCTTGACCCACCCTCACATCCATGTAAAGCTAGATCCTCATCTAGCAGATCCTGCACCTTCTCAACAACACACTGCACAACTGCTTTTATTAGCATCCCCTTCAACCACCACTCACAGACCTCCTTGGAAATCTTGGACACCGCCTTGGAATCCACATCACCTGTAATAGAGGGCACTGATTGCATAGAAAGCACCTCTATCTTTGACTCCACACTATTCTTCTCACCTACCATGCACTCAATTCTCGCACCGTCGAGCTCCTCTTCGTCAATTGGCCCTTCAAGGTCGATGAGCACCCACCTACTCTTCTATCAATGCATCCTCAATATCTTCCAAGGAAGAGGGAAACTCGTTCTCTATTGCATCACCCACGTCCTCTTCCATTGGCACGATTGCTTCATGCCTTTTGGCAAAACTTTGCACCTGTTGCACTACTATGGCATATTCCACTGTTACCTTGATCAACATGGCCATAAGCATGGCACTGCACACCAGCTTTACCTACTCTTTACCACGTGTAGGCCTTGGCTACTCCACTTGGGCTTCATTAGGCACCTCAGCTTGCACTTTATGCTACTCCTTGTACATATTCACTGCCTCTCCACTCACATGTAAGAGGTCAAATTCATCATACCTGGATTAAGACGACTACGTCTCCCAACTATTGTCCGTATCCATAGAACTATCATCACTCGACCCCGTTTCCTTTGCAGTTTCAAGCTTAGGAACCTCCTCCAGGTCCACCAGTTCGACCTCATCTGCAAACCACACTCTTTGCTTTTCACCTTCAATGGAGCTTGAACAGCTACACTTGAACTTGACAGTACATCCTTTGCCCTTTCTGGAATCACCTGCACTTCCTCCACAATTGGAACCGCTCTAGCCGGCATCTTCGGCATAGGAAACACCTTGAATATTTGTAGCCTCTCTTTGCACCACCTGCGGTTCCGCTACCGCCGCATCACACTGCTTTATCATCACTTTATTTGGAAAACCCTGCCTAGCCTCGTGCTTCTTCAAAATCTTTTTGGTCCACCCTCTCACTAGAGCTACTGCCTCTTCATACGACATCAGGCCATCTATTTCCACGTTATCTCACACTTCTTCATGTAGGCAATTCATGAAATTACTCAACTTTAAAAAATTGGCATTTTTTGCAGCAGTTACATTGATCAACTTCCCCCAAAGGGCTTCGAACTCCTACTCGAACGCTTGTAAATCACCCTCCAAGCTTTGCTTCAAACTGTCCAGCTTCCTCTTTACTTCATCTAGCTACACATCCGCTACAAATTTGCTTTGAAAAGCCGCCTCTAGGGATTCACAATCTGCTCTTTTTTCTTCACCAAGGCTATTAATCCATAGCCTCACTTTACCATGAACCAGGAGCGGGATCACCTACACCGCACTGTCTTCTTTCGATAAACCGCTTTCCAACACGAACAACCCGTAATCTTGAAGCCAGGTTTCAGCATCTTCAACCCCATTGAAAATGGGAAATCCCTTCCAAGCCATCACTAGCAGCACCTGCTCTTCAAAGGCCGCACCTTTGGCATCATCGAAATCACCGATTTGACTTCAACAAGGAGCATCAGCATACTCCTTAGTGTGGGCACCAGAAGATGGAGAGACGCAATACAAGAACACGCCCGGCAAAAACACAAGGGCCTCTCTATACCCCTGTCCTCTCCGAAAACACCTTCAAAAAAACACTTTACACTAGCAAACCACCGCCTGCTCAATTTTCACTACTCACACTCCACAAATCCACCACACAATGCACACCTACTCCCACCGTCTCTCTCCACCCTTACACACGCTCATAGCCACTCAATCTCACTCTCTCACACAAAACACCATCGGTCCAGGGGGGGCACACACATCCGCACTGCTGACACCGAGGGAAAACACCAGAGCATGAGAAAGAGAAGGTGGGAAGGGGAAACAACAACAATACGGGGCAACAGTCGCTCGATTGCACTTCACCAAAGATGTACACAGGCTTACACTGCCATCACCATGGCCATTTTCACAAGAAAATAGAAAGGGCTTTAATAGGCACACTTCTCTGTCAGAGTATTCCACTTTGGAGGCTTCAAGCGACACAAAAAAGCCCCTAATTTGATGAAAATTTGATCTTTATAGTGGGGGGTCTTCAATTTGGAAATTGTCCTCTCATTGGTCCATCTGGCATCTCAACTTGGCATCTTTGGGAAGGGGGCACCGCCTTGCTTCACATGCTCACTTTTTCCTCTCTTTTGCACTTGGGGGGGGGCATTAGTGAGGTCGCTATTGTCCCTAGTCTTTTTATTGTTTTTTTCTTATATTCTTCATTTTTTACCCCTTTGGGGGGGCTACCTTGCACTATCTCTTTGGCCTAATTTTGATCCGACACCCTACAGCCTTCTCTCTCTTTATTTCTCTCTCTTCCCTCCCTTTGGTCCTGGTCTCCACTTTGCCTTTTTCCTTGGTCTTTGCCTTTGCTCACCCATCAAATTGCCCTCTCTTGGCCTGCTTTAAAATGGCCAGCTTGCTTTTCCTTGTACACATGGAGGTTCTCAGGCTTCCTCTCTCTCTCTCTCTCTCTCTCTCTCTCTCTCTCTCTCTCTCTCTCTCTCTCTCTCTCTCTCTCTCTCTCTCTCTCTCTCTCTCTCTCTCTCTCTCTCTCTCTCTCTCTCTCTCTCTCTCTCTCTGCATTTTACTGCCATGGGACACTACCTTGACTTACCTTTGCTTGCGGCTTCATTTCATTGTGGGACCCCTCCCCTAGACTTGCAATAGCGATGTTGCTATTGGGAGGGCACTAGCTCTCAAAAAATTGGGACCTCAAGGGCTAAGCGTGGGAATCATCGCCACCACTGGGAGGCCACATCATCACTTCCAAACTGAGCCGCTGGCTAGCACCTCACGCGGGTGCGCCACCTCTCTTGGCCAAAAGACTGCCAGGGGCTCCGTCTTGTCGCTTGTGGACAGCATTGGCAGCGCCGTCCACTCACACCATAGCCAACAGGGGCTCCCAGCTCCCCTTGCCTTCACATCTCTCTTCTAGGCTAACGCCCCGACCCAAATACCCCCGTCATGTGTACTCCTTCAGCGCAAGTGGGATTGGTCTCGCCCACGTAGCAGCCCGTGCAACATTTGCCCTTGGAGCCCTCCTAGCTCTTCAAAATCCCCCCCTTTTCAACTTAAAAAATTCTTTTTTGCTTGCATTGGATGCCCTGCCATACCCTTCCTAGTAGGCCTATGCATCGTCTGTGGAGCCCGACCAAAACCTTGCATTCCAATTTCAAGCTCACATACCAACCCCACAAGGCGACTTTAACCTGACCTCCATCAGTGCACCTCAAACCGAGAAAAGCATCAGACTCCTCACGTTTGCCATAAACTGCTAACTTCGGCCGAGCATATCTCCGTGCTCCGGACTCTGATCCACGTGCCGTCTCTTCCTGCTAGCATCATATGCTGCATACTACGCACCAAACACCTGGCGAGCTCATGAAAACACCAGATGGTGCATTTTTAATGCGGGAAAATGGGCTGAGACCCGGCCCCCGAAAAATCTTCTAATGGCCATAACTTGCTATCCAAAGCTCCAATCTACAATTCAAGAAGACCGGCATGCTCCACAACTCAAGCACTACATATGTATTCACTGACACCTGCCTGGGCCACCTGTCTTTAGTTGCCCTGCCCGCCGTCGGGGATCTGCTACACACTCTATCTTTAAACTGCAATATCTTGAGCACCGGGGCTCCGTTTGACAAGCCGTCTAGACTAGCTTCTAGAGCACACTGAACAATATTTTCCAATGCACTAACTTAGCTTTTTGAATAACTTGATCTGCTAACCTAGTTGGACCATACCTCAGCTCTTTTGGCCTAAAAAACCGCTTTAAACATACACTTCCACTACCCTTTGGCTGTCCAGGACCTTGGTATCTGTCCTAGCCTTCTGCACTCCACCTGCCTGCAACCTTTGCTTAGCATTGACCACTTTCTAGCTCGGACCGAATTTGGCTACACCAACGTTTATATAATTAAGGCTCCGATGGTACCCTAAGAGTGTGCATAAACCCTAAGGAATACGAAACATATTTGCTGGAAGTGCATAATCAGGCTTTTACGTTTCATTGTTCATCCACGAAAACTTTCCAACACCTACAATAATTAGGAGTGTATTGGCCGACTATGCATGTTGATGTTCATGATTATGTAACTAGTTGCACCAAATGCAGATGAAGCCCACCCATCAAACATGCGACATTGTTTCAAATAACACTTACACCAGAATGGATTCAATACAATGTTGACTTCTAGGAGAAAGAGATGTTTCCTAAAAATATCACCAAAGCACGACAGAGAACGATAGAAATAGAAGCTCGTGATTTCACTCTCATTGAAAATCATCTCTATAAAAGAGGAAAGGATAACCAGCTTAGGCTGTGTACAACAGAGAACGCGTACATTCCAATCATGGAATAAGGACATGAAGGGATTATTGAAGGCCATTTCTCAGGGGAAAAGACAACAAAAATTTTCCTCACCTCTGGAATATGGTGGCCAACATACATATGGACGTGAACAAATATAGAAAACAATGTGTGTCTTGTCAACGGACCAACGTATCAATCAAGCGGGATCAAATGCCCTTACAACCAATTATGGGAGCCAGAGCTTTTTCCAAGTGGGGAATAGACTTTGTGGGACCAATCTCACCCCCTGCTTACAAAACACAATGCCCAGTACATCATCGTGGCCACAAATTATCTCACCAAATGGATTGAAGCTAAAGCTACACAAAGAGTTGATGCTCGGACTACTACACAATTTCTATATGAAAATATCTTTGTTAGATATGGTCTACCTATAGAAATTGTCAGTGATCAAGGCACACATTCCATAGATGAGGTAATCAAAAATCTACTTGAAGACTTCATGATAGTTCATAAGAAGTCAACTCCCTACCACCCACATGCTAATGGCCAGGCAGAAGCTACGAATAAGACTCTATGTACAGTCTTAACTAAGATAGTATCAGAGTCTAGAATGGATTGGGATCAAAAGCTACATTCAACATTATGGGCATATAGAATTTCTTACAAACTCATGATAGGAACAACACCGCACAACATGGTGTTTGGACTTAATGTTATACTGCCTATGGAATTCTTAATCCCAACATTAAGAGTAGCAAAATTCCTAGAGTGGACAGATCATGAAATGTCTTCACAAATAGCTGACCATGAGAATCTAGATGAGCTTTTCTTGAAAGCAGTAGTTTTCAGCTATGCACAAAAATGAAGGCAAAAAGATTTTTTTGATAAGCATGTACGATCCAAAAAATTCAAAACAGAACATTATCTCTTGATTCACACGTTAAAACAACATTCTAAGAAACTTAAAAAGCGAGGGACGGGACCCTTTGTTATCAAAGACTTATTACCAAGCAAGGCGTTCAAGCTTGCTATATTGGATGGGGAAGAAATGCCTAACTGGATTAGCGGTTGTCGACTAAAACAATTTCATCTACCACTAACCCCAAATATGCTCCAACAAATCCATTACGCAAAGAAGTCAACGCAAGAGAAACAGAAGATTGTTGTAGAAGCTTAAGCAGAGGCCAAGGAATGCATAGCAAAAAGGAACTTTTTCGACATCGAAAACAATATCGACCACCTCTGAATATTAATGCCATCCAAGTAGCAGACTTTGACACAGAGACCATACAAGAGTCCAAAATCAATGTCAAAATAGGAGACAATCAAGTGAAGGCCACAACAATGCTTGATTTGGGAGCTCAAGGCAACTTGATCTCCTACAGCCTGTAAAAACAACTTCAACTTGACAATCAATTACAGGAAATGAAACACAAACTCCACAGTCATTAACACTAGGTTGGTACTGGGACACTTTTATGTCTTGTTAAGTGACCATTTTCCTTGAATTATGTCAAGAGTTTCAAAATGGATTTTGAGATGTTATCTATCTAGAAAGTTGTCTTATGAGCTGAAAAAAACTTGAAATTTTTTTGGAATATCAATTCCATCTTTAACCTTGTCCTTGCACAACATTTCACAACCTAAACTGTGTGAAAAAATGGGTCCTGTTTTTGGCTTTTTTCAACTTTTTGCAACTATACCACTCTAGAATTCATGTTTGTGAGGTCTATAATGCTAGAGAACTATCTTTAGTAGTCCTCAACATGTCCTGATGCTTCTAGGGAGAAATAAATGTTAAAGTTGTAAGTTATGACCAAATTACAAAAATTGTCAAATCCTGTTTTTTAGCCAATTTTAGCTCTTCTGTGATTTTTTTGGTGGCTTTCATGATATCCAAATGTAGTTTTGATTTTCTTTGTCGCATATTGTAGCATAAAGCTAATATTCCTTGAGTTTTGGGACAACTAATACCCTATTTTGCATAGTAGACAACCATGGTTGATTTTTTCAATTATAGAAGAAAACAAAACATTCTAGTGTATCAAGTATAGCTTTTTCAATATTTTTAGTTTCTTGTGAAAACTACATGCATTTTGTAGGTAGTAACCATATCTAGTCATAAGGATCAAATTTGGCTAGATATTGAATAGTTTCTATGGGATTCTACAACTCATAATGTTGAACCTAGTTTTTTCATGTTTGTTGTATTTAGCACTTCATCTTTGTCCCCAAGATTCCCCTTGGTAAGAGATGTATTATTCTTTTGACATGCTCCATGGCTCCTTATGAACCTAAAGGGCAATAGAGAACTAAGAAAACATGCATATATTATTTGTATTGAGAGTGGCTATAGAAACTTTGATGATAGCTTTGCAGAATGGTAAAAATTCAACTTTTTTGTACCTATTTCTTTTGGCAAAACAAAAAAATACTGAGTGAGAAGAAATCATATGTTCTGATCACCAACCCATTGAAGTTAACTAGGGAGTTTATCTCAAGTCCTACAAAAATCCCTAATCTTATTTTTATGCAACAAAACGTAAGAAATGACTGTTTTGATGAAAATGTACTAGTCCATCAACTTTGGAGGCTTGGTGTGACCAAAAGATGAGAAATTTTACAAGTTTCTTATTTTTTCCATGTGTAGTAGGCCTTGAACTATAACCTCATGACAGGATTTCACAAAATGAGTGGATCTACTATGGTTTTGGACGTTTTTTTCAAAACCCTGAAAGGACACTTTTATGTCCTGTTAGGTTACCAACCTAGTGTTAAGGTATTGGGGTGGACGGTGCTCATAGTACAGGTCAACCAACATGTGTATCCGCATAAATTTTATGTGGTAGAAGATATGCACACACAACATGCCTTATTGCTAGGGCAACCTTGGCAGAGAAGATATTTTGTACAACTTGACTGGAGTTAGAACACTATGAATATACAATCTGATTCAAAAGAAAAAAAAGTTTCTTTTGCTACAAAAGCTGTAAACAATTTGTACTGCAACTTACGGACAAAGAAAAGCAGCCCTTACAAGCACCTAGTGTCCAAAAATGGATTCCAAAGAGGCATAAAGGCAGGAAGAGCAAGTCATTAGGGAAAATACTCTTGTCCACAATGAGAGTTTGATGAATCATAAGCCAAAGAACATAAGTCACACAAGTGTACCCCAACAAAACCCATATATTCCGTACAACAAACCTACCAAACAGATTTGGATCAGGAAGGATCAAGATGCCAAGGATGAGCAACAAGACATTTGAGATAGCTCTCCAACGACATCTACTACAAACAGGAAGCTGAAACTGAACTTTTGCCTAAGACAAATATGGGTACCAAAGAAGTTACTCAGGGATCAAAGCCAACATACAAGAATCTAGATTCAAAAGCAGCACCTCAGAAACTACCAATACACAACTTCAACAAAAAAACAAAGGCATGTTCCAGCCAATTAATACCCAAAGTTCAGATTTGGAAACCTAAACAAAGAACAGTCACAAATACAAAGACAATGGACACCCTGGCTTCACAAACTCTTTTGATTATCAAAGAAAGAGCAAGGATACTGGAAAGTTTATTGTTCCGATGACCTCACCAGGAGCATACTTCCATACGAAGCTTCAACATCCAATGCCAATAAGAATTACACTTATACCTTCCTCTTGCACAACATTAATTTTCCCATGCATTGCTTGAGTATGCATATAGGGCCGCATTACATAGCCAACATTATCACTTTTTTGAGTCCCATACACAGCACATGCGAGTGGGTGCTACAGTGTCGTCGAGGAGGACTTTGACTAGGAAGGGGGGAGACATTGGCATTTCAATGCGGAACCAACACACTACAAGTGTAAAACAAGGGGCACTATTTTCCATGATTTTATGGGTTTTTGCATTTGATTTACGAGTATTTTGGTAAAATCGAGTAGATATGCCCTTAATTATTGTGTGATAATAGATGACAGAGGACAAACACCAAGATGAGCCTCTAGGTGTGTGTGTATATATGTAAAAATCACAGTTTTCATGCAAAAAAAGTAAAACAAACGGAGCAATCTGGTCAAAAATACTACGGATAGATGTATATAGTGGATTATTATGTTATTATCTAATTATCTTGATTTTTGGATAATTTTTAGGTCAAGCTAGATGTTTTTCTTTATTTTTTATTACTTTTTCAAAGGAAAATAGAAAAAGTAGGTGAAATTGTGACATGGGACAAAAGAAAAATATAGGAGTGATCAATAAGTGCATGACAGCTTATGGGGAAGATGGGGTGCAAATATGAGAAAAGTTGCAGAAAACCGATGTGGCCAGTTTTTGGACGAAATGACAAATTTTCCGAAAACAGAGCAATCGGAGTCCAAATGAAGAAATTTCTAAGCCTAAAGTATATTTAACAACAAGATAGGGGCACATGTCAAATTTGGTAAAAGGTGGTCTAGGGAACCCGATATAAGTTTCTTTGGGTCCACTTAGTAGCTCATTTTCACTATTACAAGTGAGAGAGAGCTTGAGAGATCTAGAGCCCTCGTATCTTCTATGACTTTGTATGACGCACACAACACACCGATCGACGCCAAATATGAGAGGTAGACTCGTTGCCATGAGATTTTCTTGTTCTACACTTTCTTTGTCACACGAAAAACTTCAAAAAACAACAATGTGGCTTCGCGGGGAAGAAACCGAAATTGGGCCGTAACACATCAACCACCCAACTAGTAGCTACAAGACTTGATAGAGGGTTAACCCTAACCTAAAAGAACACCTCTATGACCTCTAATGCGGGTTTAGGTCAAGCGGAAAAACCCTAACCTCTTCGGGCACGAAAGAGATTGATCGGGTAGGAATCGTAGAAATGAGGCGAAACTTCATGAGAAGTTATGTCCCAAGCATGTCTATAAGCCAAGTCAGCCTCCTCTTGAATTGATCATCAAAAAGTGGACCAAAACATTGAGTAAGGCTTCAGAACCACAAAGCGTCATTTGTGCCTCACGGCTAAGCTAGGTGTCTGTTTGCCACCAAACTTCATAGGCGTCATCGACATATCATCAACAACCAACAATGTAACGTCAAACGTCAAGAAAAATTGTCTCTGACCGTCTCCTTAGCAAAAGACACTTTTTTGAGCGACAAATCGTCAAAAAGCATATCTGGGAGTTCAATTGATACATCAAAGCCGCGGAAGGGTGCCCCGCAACATCCACATACAAGGAATTAAAGATCAAGAAGAATCTTTGCGGGAACATGTCATCAAATGAAATCTCTTTCAGAGACTGAAATGCCAAACAGGGAGTTTCTAAGCTGAACAATTGACTTTTAAAAGTGAAAACCAGCTAGTAGGGCTTAGGGCACAATCACAAAATACCTCAAGGCATCAAACCAGTTTTTATCACTGAAGACATCATACGTATATGATGTCTCACAGTCATATTTTGGCACAAAAAGCACTCACATGACTTCACCAAACCATTCTTCATACCCTCGCCATGATTCTCGAAGATTGCATGCGATGTGGGGAGCTAGCCTAAATCTGTGGCTCGCCAATAGGAGTCTACCTAAACATGGATCACATAAGATTTCATCATATTTGTAGCCAATTAGGGTACTCAAGACCCATAAAACGCAAAGTCTCGATCTAATTTTATTTTTTGGCTTTGGACTTATCAAAAGGGCTTCAAATCATGTGAGATTTTATACACAGCATAAACATAGCCTATATATCACATGCCTATGCTCAAAAATGTATTTTCTAAATATAAATATACATGTATAAAGTCTAAGTTGCTGCAAAGGAGTGCTGCCAAAATTTTGATCATCGAGTCTAATAAAGCATATCACACCTAGCCTTTGCACCAAATTTGGACAGAATTGGGAATGTTTTGATCACTACTCACATCAATTCCAAAATCAAAGTGTCATAAACTATCTTTATGACCTTGAGCTCAAGAGCACGTGTCCAATGTCATGTGTGCACCTATCAAATCCATATAAACATCATGGGCTACCTCTACAACAAGTCTGGGCCAAAAATTCCAAAATAGATTTTATACGCGTATAATGTCTATTAGCCCTGAATTGGCAAGTTGTAATGGTTTTGGAAACTCTAACTCTTTGAACACATCATCATGAGCTCCCAACACACTTTAATCACAAATGGATGTGTTTTGACCTTCAATCACTCAGAAGAGCAGAATCATGTGTGATGAGACCTCTTGAAGCCCTTTGACACAATTCACAAGTTCAAATTCATATTAGAGATCATCTTGCACAAGCCATACACAACCTGCCTATGGAATCTCAAGGTGTTTTTCATCAATAGACTTTATACACGTATAATGTCTAAACTAATATATAGAGGCCAAACCCCATAATTTTTAGCACAAGCTTGTGCACCATGTTGTATAAAAATAATGTCTTCAATTTGGACAAGTTTGGGCTAGGTGATGACCATTTGGAGAAAAAAACTAGAAAATCCCGGCAAAGGAAGCATTCTAGGTCTCCAATCACATGACTCACCTCCAAATAAAAATAAGAGATGATGAATGGAATCCCAATCACCAAAGGAAGCTACGGAGGAATTCCAAGCCAAAAAACTCAATGGAGACTTTATACGTGTATAATGTCTCCCTATAGCCAAATGATAGTTTTGGGTAAAAGTTTCAGTTACAAAGTCTTTACTCCATCAATATTAGCCCAAAGCTCGTCCCATCAAGTTTTGTGGCTCTATACCCATCTTAACCCCGATATCAGAATCCAAAGCTCTATGATTGATATTTGGCTCCAAGCAGAGGGAGGAGAAGCCCAAATCAAATTATTATCTCACAGGAGGATATACCATGCCAATGCCCACTTACAATTTAGGTTTGAGCGATTTTTGACAGAGTAGACATCATACACATATGATGTCTCACTAGATTGAAAATGAACCTGGAGACTAACTTTAACCCCTCTAAGCATTCATAATATGATTATGAGAGCATCTATCTCATTTCATCCCATTTGAGCCTCATATACTCAAAACTTAGCCAAATCTAGCTTCAACCCTACACCGGGTTCTAGTGATCACAGCTTGCCCAAATAAAGTCCAAATTGAAATCCAATCATATACTCATAAAGTACATGATAAGAGTTGTGTACGTGTGAAATATCATTCTATTTTGAGCACTTATACGTGTATAATGTCTCACAACATAAATCTACACCTAAAAAGAAATCATAACCATGTGCACTGCACCCTTAGGCCCTAATTAGCATGTGTTTTAGTTTTGAAGTCATTTGGATAGCTAAAAACTGAGAAAATGCAAGATCTACTCGCTTTCGCACTTGAAGTGCCCACAGGATCTATGGAGGCCAATAAATCACCAGCAAATAAGAAAAGAATGTCCATGAAGGATATTATTGCTGCCGATGATTCCTACACACTGCTAGAGGAGACACTCAAGCCAGCTAAGGCCTAGGTAAACAAGGCCACGCTAGAGAAGGAAGGGTTGGCAGTATACCAAGGCACCTTCAAAGATCCACAAGGCAACACGGTGGATATCCCCATGAATCCACGGGAGATGTTAGAATTTGTAAACCAAGAAGAAACCCTCAACCAGGTGGAAAGAGTAGAGCTCTATAACTTCTTCACCGCACCATCAGTAGGTGTAGATATTCAGAGAGTCTATGAGCTAGTTAGCTCAATTTGAAAAGGCGGCAAGGCAGTGATCACGGTCTTGGATGGACAAAAGAAAGAAACTTTGATCACTCCTCAAACCATAGCAGATGCACTAGGGCTCCACAATAAGGGAATCTCAATTTGGGGGAAAGGAGATACGAAGTAAAGGTCTACACCCAAAAGAAGCCTAATCAAACGTTCAAAGATCTTGTGGACCCAAGAGCCATAAAGATCTACAAGTTATACAACCAATACTTCCATGGTTTCAGCAAGAGGCTCCAAAAATAAAAAAATCATTCCCATGGAGTGGCAACGACCATAATCTGGGCATTGAAAATCATCATGCCCAAAGAGGTAATTTATGTTCAATACCTACATGATCAAAAAACCAAAGTAAATTGTAGGAGGGGAAACCTTGACAAAGATTGCATATGAAGCCATCGGCGCTAGAGGACAGTGGCCAGAGCCATCAACACAAAAGGAGTGGTTCAAGATAAATCCAAATACAAAAGACATGCTAGTAAGTGTAGTGGCTCCACCAGTCACCACAAGACTACACAGAAGGTTAGAAACAATACACAAGGAAACACACAGCCAAAAATCTGCTCAGATCGAGAGGCTGATTGAGAAATTCAGAGAAGAAAGAGCACTCAAGGGGGGATTTTGAATAGTACAGATCCGGAAAAAGTAGGAGGAAGCTCCTCTAGACCTCTAGAGAACTAGTTTGATCACTACATCCGGGCGTATGAGGAGATAGAAAGGGTGCTTGAACAATAGAACTTAGAGCCCTTCAGGATGGAGGAAGTTCAAGACATCAAGAAGAATCTGAAGGAAATGCTAGAACCTCCAGTGAAGAAGGATCAGGAGGGTGTTTGAACTAAATTTGAAACAACACCACCTTCACCACCAGGCTCTTCCACCACTCCTCCAAGTCCAAAACCCTCAACACCCAAACCACAGTTCTCACCAAAAGGAACAGAAGAGACAACAATTGCACCTAGGGACAATGAGAAAGAAGAAAGAAATATCAGTAAAGACCTCATTCAAGCTGGGTACACAATGGCAGAGGCTCCGATAGTAGTTTACAAAACTCGTATTCTACCATGGGCTGCAAAAGAGGAACAAGAGAGAAGAGTTCTCTAAGGTCCAGGAAAGGGCTGATAGATTTGAAGAACCAAAGATAGATCAAAAATCACAAAGACAAGATCAAGAAAGGTATTCCCCACAATCTGGAGTGCCAGGGTTGGTTCACATCCCCCAAGCGCCTCAATGGAGACCGTTGGCCAACCCATGGTGAGAACCACCAACAGGGATCATGGTAAGTATGGGACATCAGGTTCCATTAGCTAGCCCTATCAATAGGCCAATAGCTAGAAACCTAGTAGCAGTTAATGAAGTTGACATAAGAGTCACATATCAGATACAAGACAGAGTCAAAACGCGGTCTTTAACCATTGCTGAAGAAAACGCTGCATACCAAGGATGATAATATGCAAATGGAACATGATAGCCTTTCGAGCTTTGTACAAGTTACCCACCTGAAAGCTAAAGAAGCAAAAAAGGAGCTCGCAATTGTCACTACAACACTAAGGGAGGCTGAGACTGAATGAGACACTCTAACACTAGAAATGGCAGAGGTCTCGAGAGAAGTCAAGACTCTCCAAGAGGAAAAAGAAAAGATAGAAGGCGAGCTAGAGGCAGCAAAAGATGAAGTGCTAGAGCTGAAAGAAAAATTAGAGCTTTAGGATTTGACCATCAAAAGATTAAGGGCAACACCAAGGGCTATGCAAGCGATTGTAGGGGTAGATAATCAAGTTATGCAATCCTTGGAAGCACAAATCACCACCCCGGAAAAGGAATTATGGCTGGAGCAAAGACAACGAATGCATATGGTAGAAGGATCTCTAGACGCGGAGGAAAGACTAAAAGCTGAACACAAAGCGCTTCAGAAATAACATGAAGAACTCCAACAGCAACTGGCTACACTACAAGAAATGTTGGTTGACCAATCACAAGAAGCTGTTGAAAGAGATACACTGGCTCAACAACAGATAGCAGAATTACAAAGAGAGATATCCAAAGAAAAGGACACAAGAAACAAAACTATGGCTAAGTGAAATAGAGACAAATGCCAGAGATGAGCCAATGGAGATTCCTGAGGATGTAGAAGATATGTAGCACCAAGAATAACAATTAGAAACACAAGAAAAAGAAGAATAATCATTAACCGCAGAGGAGACACGCCTCAAGATTTTGATAGAAATGGCCACAACAGAAGACCACAAAGCATCCTTGGAATGGGAAACAAGAATGCTACATTCTGTAGAAATCCAAGGACTGGCCACGAATGTGCTTAGGGAGGAATGGATGCAACCCACACTCCCATATCCTCTCCTAAAGTATAAAGTAATAGTGATCAAGAAGAGAGACAAAGCAAAAGCTACAGAGCTAGTATATGATGGAGATGTCAAGAATAAAAAGGCTGCACCAAAAATAGTGAACTCCCAACCAAGATGGAGAAAATCCTGGCCCCTAAAGTACCCAGGAGTTTTGAAGTACTTGGTGGAGGCCCCAAAAAATCATCAAGGATGACCTCCTATTCTCCCCAGTCCCTCGTGTCCGCACATGGGCAAACCATTTCAGAATCTTAAAGAGACATCCAAGCTGGCTTGATAACCCATCTTTGCTACCACCCAAGGAAGGATAGAGAATAAATGTCTCTTATATGGTGAAAACCCTGAAGGGCACCATTAAGATTTTCACTAGCTCTCCTGACTTGACGTGTGTAATGATCAACAAAATCTGCAAAACCTTGTTGGCTTACATTGAAGTGTTCCAGCACCTTCCAAAGCCATAGACTTAACAGTCTTGTTGTCAATGGGTGACACTCTCACTGCAATGAAATATGATTTGTCAAAACAGCCAACTCCAGAGGTCTTACATATACTATATCAAAGAATTATTTTTTTGCCCAACTATCACATGCAGGCTTTTGAGGAAGCCTTCTACACCGGATTCTTCACATACGATAGCAAAATATTTGGCCCCACAGTCACTTTAGGGAATATAAGGTACGAATCATACCTGAAGTTGCTAAAGCCACAATGATACCATTGATAGCAGGACCACTTTCACCTAAAGCAGAAGAGCAAGAATAGTCATGTCAGGGACGACATGGACATGGGAGGGGGGAGTGTTGATGGCGAAACACAGAAGAAGTTTCCCCAACTTGTTGTATCACTATTTTTGAAGCAGAATGACATTTTTTGTAATGTTTGAGAAACCATTAGACTTTGTGGGAACAAGCCTCTAAGGAGGAATGTATATAAGTTAAATTTTGTAAGCCTAAGGGGCAACTTTTAGAATTAATCAATTTTTGTGTTTCATTGTGCGCTGTGTCTGAGAGAGAGTGTGTGATTTTTTCTCTTCCCTACACACTGTACAGAAGGTCCATTGCAAAAGCGACACCGCCAATATGTTAGCAACAGTGAGGGCTTCCATCCAACACCAAGTCTGTGTGATTGCAACGACGTCGCAAAGCAAACTCCTACAAGCTTCCGGCTGAGTTTTCTTGCAAACCGGATATCCGTTTGGTGAGTTCTTTGTACCTATGGGTTCATGGAAAGTAGAGCTACGCGCTAGCACCATGTGCAATGAAAAATGGTAACCTATATTTTGATGCATATCTTTATACGCGATCGCAAGAGGTAGTTAGAGGTTGGATACCAAGTCATAGTCCATAGGGTATTGATCTTGTGATATGGAGAGTATATCCTGTGGGTTTTGTGACATTTTGAATGCATTTGGCCTAGTTTTGGATAGCATGAGCATCGTAGGTTGGATTGCTTTCACTAGTGCATAAGAACGCTTAGATTTGATTTCCTCGATTAGAGATTGTCTTAGAAGGTTGAGAAGGTGCTTGACCCCCATCTTCTTGTTTCCATGCACCTCGGCCAACATAGAGTTGTTGGTTCTGTTCTTGCTATGCTAGCATCCGCTAACAAAAGAGAACACTCCCGGTTTCGAGCGGCCATAACTTCTTCAT
Organism: Adiantum capillus-veneris; assembly: GCF_014529385.1. Taxonomy (NCBI): domain Eukaryota; kingdom Viridiplantae; phylum Streptophyta; class Polypodiopsida; order Polypodiales; family Pteridaceae; genus Adiantum; species Adiantum capillus-veneris. The sequence continues at coordinate 44,378,420 of NC_140944.1, forward strand.
CTTTCATCTATTTTTTGCCTATGGATACTCTACAAACATCTCCACAAGATGAGCTTCGTCACGATGTCCTCAATTTCTCCTAATCTTGAGTGTGTCTCATGCTTGAAGGGTTTTTCATAAACCTCTATAGGTGCATTAGGTGAAATTTGGACTCACAAAGGGGCCCTTTAAAGAGTTTGACTTTACCTCTCTCCACCAAAATGGGTGCATGGATAAATTTTTGTAAACAAACTCTAAAGTTGGCAGAGGTTTGACAATTAGAATGTCCTCTTCAAGCTCTATCTACTGATATATAGCACGTCATGAGATTCCTCATATTTTAGAACATTCTTTTTTTATTCACCTATGATGTGACAACTCTATCGGAATCTAAGTGAATAAAAAACGAGTCTTATAAAATATGAGGAATCTCATGGCGTGCTATATATCAGTAGATAGAGCTTGAAGAGGACATTCTAACTATCAAACCTCCACCAACTTTGGAGTTTGTTTGCAAAAATTTATCCATGCACCCGTTTTGATAGAGATTTAAAGTCAAACTCCTTAAAGGGCCCCTTTGTGAGTCCAAATTTTACCTAATGTTTATCACAGGTATTTTTGGCCATGCAATAGTTCTTCTTTCGATGGTGTGACTTGTGCAAGGCTATAGATGCACTTGTTTTCCTTCTTGTTGCATGCTAACAACGTGAAGATGATGTGTGTTCTTTCTTTGGGTAACTGTTGAAGATAAATGGGTTGAGGATTGCAAGTTTAAATTGATGCTTCCATAAAAAAAAGGAATTGTTGTCCATTCCTAGAGTTTGTAGAGAGACAGACAGACACTATGACTAACAAAATATTTGGGACTTGTAGATCTTGTGCAATGAATAGTTCATGCCCTCCATTCGGAAGTCTATAAGGAGCTATCATCATGTAACAAACACCCCAAAAGCTAAAAACCTCTCCATCTCTAGGAAGAGATCTTCCATGCAATCCTCCATAGTGTCTCATATTATATCTTTGCACTAAAGACAATAATAGATTGGGCATTGCATAATCTCCATGAGTCTCGCTCTCAAGACCGGGAGGCAAAGGTTGTCGCAAGACATCCATTTGTAATTATTGGATTGCATGACCATGTCCTTTGTGAGAATGACAAGTAGCTTGTTTATAGATGGTATCCTCATCATCAGCTAGAGATACATGTCCCAAAATGTGAAATATTATTTATATTATTGACACAATTAGCTACAAGATTTTAAATAAATATAAATTAGAAGAGAATATTAACCATGGAATGATCTCGGTGTGTGATCATTGGTGCATGAGTATAAACACCCCAATCCACCTCATGTGAATGACATTGGTATCATGGCCTTCAATGTAAGCCTTGACATCTGTCACACCAACATGGAATCCGTTCCTCGGGAGGTTCACTATGTGTAAAACTACCATATCACGTGCGTTCAAGACATGTTTGTAAAACCCCTTATCTGTGAATTTTGTTAGGAATGTAATGTAACCTTTTCTTTTAAAATTTGTAAGATTTTTTCAAATTTGAAAAAATAATGCCCTTCTATATATATATATTTCTGTAAGTTTCAAAAACTTTAAATACCCTTCTGTTGAACTCACGTGATAGGTTACATTTTTATTAGGTGACCTCCCCGGTATCCGTTCCTCTTCAATAAATTGAAGGCGCTCTCTCTGAAGGCTCTTCATGTCCGATTGTATGAGAGCCTCTCCATGACTATGATATGGAGACAATGTAGTACAAGAGGAATCCGAATTTGTATTAAAAAAAATAAGTTAAATTCAATTTGACTAAAGTACTAGTGTGTGTGTGTCTGTGTGTATGTATGTATGTACATACATATTTACATACATACATGTATAGACATACATATATATTTACAGACATACATAAACATATATGCATATATACACATACATACAAATAAATAAATATATATATATACATATATATACATACATATATATGCATACATATATATATATATATATATATATATATATATATATATATATATATATATATATATACACACACACACATACATACACACACACACACACACACATATATATATATATATATATACATATATATATATATATATATGCATACATATATACATACTCAAATGCATATATACATGTATATGCAGATATATAAACACATACATACATACATTTTTACATACAAGTGTACATTGTTTTCTCTTGTTGTGAACAAAATCAGGAAGTATGCTATGGTCCCTAAAAACAAGAGTTTGGTGCATGAAACTTCCATCTTCATTGCACCAATGAGTTTTGTCAAGGAACACAAGAATTGTATTGTACAAAAGTCTCCTTTGATGTAAGAAGCTATAATACAAAGCCTTTATGGAGGGGGGACCGGCTCCATGTAAATTTGGTCCTCAAATGTTGCCAATTGTTCTATTTCTCTCTCTTTTCAATTATTTTTAATGCCAAATTAGCTAGGTGTAAATTTCTAGGTTTCTTTCTCAAATTAAGTACTCTCTCTATGCTCATTAGGAACTTGTTCTTAATGAAATGCTCACTATGCTATCAATTTCCGCTAAGCACAAATTACTAGTGCATTAAATGTTACACCTCCCATAAGCTGTTTGTTAAAATTAACATCACGATTAATTTCTTGGAGGAAGGATCATAGAATTTGTATCTTTTGGAAGTGCCAAAATATCCAATAAAAATAACATTAAGACCAGGAGCATCAAGCTTTGTTTGTACTGTTTTGAAACTATGAATATAAGCAATGCATCAAAAGGTTTGAAAATGAGATACAAAAGGAATGTCACTTGTCCATGTTGTGATGGGTATCTTACCAGAAAGTGCAGTAGTAGGAAGATGATTCTAAATGAATATTGTTGTCAAAGTAGCTTCAACCCAGAAAACACGCGGTAACCCAAAATGAATCAGCATATATCCTACATCATTGAGAATAGTGTGATGCTTTCTTTTAGCAACACCGTTCAGTTGAGGTGAACATAGAATAGTGTGTTCATGATGAATTCCACTGCCAGCACAATAACTCGCAAACTCTCAAGAAACATATCCGCCTCCATTATCACTGCGAAGCTTCTTGAGGAAGTTCCATAGCCTTGCAAAATTGTTTGAAAACAGATAAGGCTGTAAATTTTTGTCTAAGTGAAAAAACAATGGTATACCGTGAGTAATTACCAATAAACCTAATAAGGTAATGATGTTGTGATCTTGAAGAAGGTAGGGGTCTACATATATTAGTATGAACAATATCTAGTATATCATGAGAATGAGTTGTATTTGAGATTGAAAAGTGTTTACAATTATGTTTCCCAAGAGCACAAAACTCACAAATTCCCATCTAGGAATGAGCTTTAAGATCCATGCCACGAACGATCATGACGATGAAGATCAAGGAGTTTTGAGAAATCAGCATGAGCAAAGCGGTGATGCCATACCTTGCAATCATGATCATCTGGAGTAGTGACAACGTTGCTACAGCATCATTGAGAGAGATTTCAAACAGATTATTGTTTTGAGAAGCAGTGGCTATAGCTTTTCCAACTTTCTCAATGTGGCATTTGGTATGATCAAATCCAACAAAAAAGATCAAGAGCAACAAGTCTAGCAATCGAAAGAAGATGATATGGAACATGGAGTACCCTTCGCAAAACTTGAGTGAATTTATGTCATATTTTCACGATGACCACCTCTGCGGTTTTCTTGTTGAAATGGATGTCTTCGACCATAAAAAGCATGTTCCATCTTTTATGACTCAGTCTCCTCTTGTGAAATCATAGTTGTATTGTGATTAGCATTACATCATTCTTGATGTTGAGAGTATTTAATTAAAGATATGTAGGTCTGGTCAAAATCAAGACCATCCTTGTTAGAAAAAATGATAACAATGTTATCATAAGAAGGGTCCTTCACCGTATCAAGAAAAAGTGTAACTAGTTGTTTTTGGGGGATAGGATCACCGACAGCAGCAAAATGATTAATGATAGATTTGAAAGATTTAATGTCTTGTCATAGCAATACCAACTCCATATTGTAACTTGGTAAAAAAAACTCTCAAATAAAGTATTTCTATGGTGGCAGATTTCCTCTGAAAGTTTTCAATAAGGTACTTCCTTACATTGTGGGAAGTAGGAAGTTCATACACATCAAGCAGAAGATAATCAAAGGGAGCAAAAAGAATATACCAACAAGCTACTTTATCACATCGCTACCAATCCATATATGCAAGATGTTACTCTTCAAATACAGGTCCTTCACTAACAAGAACATTATCATGATCTGGATCAATAGGCTGAGATGGACATACATGATTTCCAAGAACAATACCAAAGAGTTCATTGCCTTCAAGATCAAGAGCATCTTTGCTTTCCAACCAAGAAATCATTGGCTGAAAAGGAGGAGTAGAACACTGTCCAAAAGAAAAACCATTGACTTGAATAGTCATAGCCATATCCAATTGGGAGAAGACGTTGTTGAGAAGTTTATGGTCTTGCTAGGAAAGCACCATGCTTTTGGATGTGAGAGTTTGTGAATGAACTCCAAAAACTATATGAAGGAGTTATATCATAGATACCATGAATTCTAGGGTTTGGAAGGAAGTGCAATCAAAGAAGCCCCACTCTTTCTCTCTTGCATTCACACACACAAAGAAAGATCACAAAAGAGCATATCAAAACAGCACAAAGATGAAAACATCAAGGCTATGGTCGTATTGTATCATGGGTAATATGAAAGAGTTAATAGATGAATTAATGGCGTTCAATCTTTGCCAACCAAACAGGCTACAAATTGTTCTTTGGAATTGTAATTTTGTACCTACCATAATATATATGTTTTGTCTAGTGATTGGGATTAATTGTTTGTACAAATTGTTTGGTTCATAGCAAGATAACTACACTTATGTGAAAAGAAAAGTTATAGTTTATAAGGAATAGTATGATGGGCTTCGGTGAAAGAAGTATTTCATTGAGTCTTTCTGGACCAAAAAGAAACTTTTTTTTTTGTTGAAAGTGTATTTCACGGCTAATCCATATGTTAAGATTGCACAAAGTGGAAGCGATATAAATTCATATCATGTGGATTATTCATCTAGGATAACTCTAGTCTGTGCAAAATGTAGATATGAGAGAAGTGAAGAGAAAAGAAGTTTCTCTTCCAAGCTCTATACTTGCCCGTAGTCAATAAGCATACTTTGGGGAGAAATGTACCTGTAGCGGAGAGAGATGTACGTTGTGCACTAGTATTTCTTCACAAGAGGTTGTTGATAGAGCGTTTTTTCTTGAATACCGAGTCAAGAGAAACAATCAGGACACAAGAGAGATGGAGATAGGAGTAGAGGTATGGAGGTATAGGTAGCTAGGGCTTGGAGATGAAAAACCAAAAATCAACAAGATAACAAAGAAAAAAACACCTTACTATTAACCCCTTTGAGAGTATTTGCCAATTAGATGAAGATGGCAAGAGAGAGAAGACTTCGGCCTTGATTGACTAGAGTTGATGTTTTAGCTAGCCTTCCTCAAAGGCAAGTGTAGGGTTAAAGGCTAGTTTGGCATGAATACTCTCACTCCCACTTGAATGATTTTCAAGGAAGAAGAGGTCCCCTTTTATAGGTGAAGGGAACCCCTAAGGGATACACAAGAAATAGAAAAGCTAGTGTGAACAAGAACTGGCAAAGTTTGAAATGAGTTGTCCTTCCATGATGTGGGAAGACTAGGGTCCACCATTTTGATCATATCTCCCCAAATGTGGCTCTAAATAAAGAAATAAAAATAGAAGCAAAAAAATAACCTCATGAGCTACGACTCCTATTTTATATACTTTTTCCAATTTGGATTGGAACCTTGTGTTAAAAATTCACCAAAATAGGGTATCTTTCTCGCAACAAAAGTCTTATCATGGTCCCCTTAGCTTAGACTTCCACTTGATTCTAATGGAAACTTCATGCAAGATGAAAGCATGACATTGCTCCTTGACAAAGGTTTGTAAGCATCCTCTTAATAATGCATTGAAATGAGTGCATCTCTGAAAATCATGCAATCTAGTGTCTCACTAGAATTTGATCCTTCCTAGTAGCTATTAGAAAGAAATATATGAAAAATACATAGCCTTATATTTATATTGGAAGTTATTCTAAATATAGGATCTAGGTAGGGTGTGAGATGATAAATAGATAGTAGAAAGAAAGAACCAATTCTTCTTGCCCCAAGTGAAAGAGGTGTAGCTATTGATGTTTTTTTCCATAGTAATTTCTAATGGTAAAGTAAGAATATGTTACCCTCGAGATACATAATAGGATGAGATAGAAAGCTTATTATTATACTTAGATATGAATATGTACATTATGTAAAATACAATTATGTATCTAAAAAGTTGCAAGATAGATATTGTAGCATTCGTTCTCACTATGTACGTGTCACAACACGACATCCACCCCTCTAAACTTGCACATCCTCTAGTATGTGCCACGTATGACTTTCTACAACTTCAACTCCCTTGTAGATCTTCCATGATTTTATCTTCATTATTAGATTCCAATGCTTCATTTTCACTTTGATCTTCACCATTTTTTTGCTCTTCCTCCTCATCAACATCTTTTGGATTACTATTTCCTCTTCTCTTTAATATTTTTATCATTTTTCCTACAATGAGAATCCTTACTTGTGTACCATCTAGTTCAAACAAGTTGTAAACTTCTAGCATTTTCATGAACATGCTTTACAACATACGGTCCCCAAAACATCTTTTTTATAACTTACGCATGAATGTGTGCTGGTTATCAAGGCTGCTATCATACACTAAAATTCAGTCACCTTTGTCAATTTCTTTACTCCTGAGACCATGTTACTTATCAAAGTAGTCCTTTTTTTCAACCTTGCATTTTTGAGTCGTTCTTTTGCAGCCTCAATGTCTCCATGTCTTCTCTCTAGCTGTCTTATGTGCAATGAAAGGAGATAATCCCATGTTAAGTGCTTATTGCCAAGGTAGTACATTCCATGTGGGAATTGTATTTTCAATTGGCATCACTGGCTTTTGACCATACATCAGCTCCGTAGTCATATAGCTAGCTACTGAGCTATGTATTATAGGATCAGCCCAAAAAGCATATGGCAACATTTTTGGCCACTCACCAACTCTTCGTTCGCAAGCCTTGGCCAAAGCTTTGATGATAGGAGGATGTCCTCTTTCACTCTTTCCATTGCCTTCAGGGTTATAAGCAGTAGTAAGAGAAAGCTCGATTCCTAATCTAGAAAATAACTCCCTTGCTTCCTTCGCATCTAGTTCACCTATGTCTGCAATGATCTTTCCCACACAACAATAACGTAAAATTACCTCATCAAGAAGGAATTTTTATACAACTTCTATGGTTTTAGCTCTTAATGCTCACCCTTCAACCTAGTTAGTTAGGTCCTCTTCTGCAAGAACTAAGTATCTCATTTGCCGTAGTCCTAAAGGCATTGTGACTAGATCCAAAACTCATTTATAGTGCATGGATAGTGGATATGTAGGGTGCAATTCATCGCGACATCGGACATTTGAATACATTTGACAAGTTACAAACGACTCTACGAATTGAGATACATCTTTATACATACCTTTTGACCATTATTTTTCTTTCAACTTGGAGAATGTTGCCCACACATTCCTGTGTCGAGTCCATAGACTCTCATGAAACTCTTGCATGAGCTTTACTTGAGTCTCTTTTTAACATATAACCCTTTATGGTGTAGCAGCCTTTTGTTTAGGATGCTTCCATAAGTAACCATCTCTCAAAGAGTACCCACATGCTTTCCTACATATCCTCTTGAATTCTTGTTCAGACCAATCATTTTGTTTTGTTAGAGTACTCAAGTAGCTTCCAATAAGAAGCCAATCACCTTATTTCAAGAACAATTCAAGTGGATTAGTCATGTAGACATTGTTACCTTTGACATGAGAGTTAATATAGAACTTTGTGCCTACATCATCTCTCTTGTCAATCATGTGTGACTCATCTTCATACCTTTCCCTTGATAGCATATCTAGCATTGTATTATCTTTACCTGCAATGTGCTTAAACTTGGGATTTAAGGACTTACTGTAGCCAATCCACCACAACATAGCAATGCCTTGTGTTGAGCAGCTTGTAATCATCGCAAGAAGTGGTAGACAATCTGCTTCTATAACCACGCATGCACCAATTAGGTACTCTTTCCCATTTTTTCAAGGTTGTAATTATACCCCATAACTCTCTCTTTATTTGTGAATAGTGTCTTTGGCGAGCACTTAGTACCTTTTCTCCAAATCTCACCACATACATGTGTCCTTCTTCATCATCTTTCCCTATTGCCCATCCTATTCCTATAGGACAGGTGTCTACTATGACAATTAATGGCCTTTGATACTCATAGTCTACATTTCTCAAAGTTGGTGCACTGGAGCAACTCCTTTAGCTTTTTCATGGCTTTTACATTTGCTTTCATCCATTTAAACTTTTGATTCTTTCAAAGAAATTGATAAATAGGATCATCTACATGTGCATAATGTGGAATCCAAAAAATATAAAGGACACATGCTCCCAAAAACCTTCGAACCTCAATGATGCTAATGCATGTTTCTTTCCTTCTTTGAATGGAGTCTACCTTTGTTGGGCAAGGTTTCCTACCAAATGTCATGCACATGTGCCCCACAATAAGAACTTCATTGATGCCAAACATAGACTTTTTCCTTGAAAAATTAAGATTCACATCCTCCAACCTAGAGAGAGTTTTATCAAAATGATTTATGTGATTTTTCACAAACCTACGGCACCCCCTGATATCCAAAGCTTCATTTGTTCCACCTTCTTTGCATCCTTTGATAGTAAAATCTTCAATGAAAGGCATTTTGATTTGAGAAATAAAGTCACATAAGACCTTATTCATCCCATTCATGATATGTGCAACCGAGTTGGTTGCTCCTTGCGGCAAGGTACACATCCTTACCAAACCTAAAGGTGTCCTCATGGTTGTCAAGTATCTGCTTTCTATTGCAAGATGAAATTGATCATACCCTGAGTAGAGGTCTCCCATTGAGTAAATTTCCCTCCCTGCAAACACCTCTACAAAATCATCCACAATCGAACCTGTACCTACATTTCTAATTGTCACCTTTTTCATTGGTTGCATATCTTGGATGAAGAATAGATCACCATTCTTCTTTGGAACAATGAAACACCTGCTTGAGTATGGAGCACAAGAAGGCTCCAAAATCCCCATTTTGATCTTTTCATTCAATATCTCTACAAACTTTGTCAAATGAGACCTTGGAATTGAAATAGGCCGCAGATTCCAAGGCACATGAGGTATTGTAAAAATTACCATGGGAGCTACAATAGAAGGGTCAACGCATCCTATCTCATGTGGCTCAAATGAAAAAGCCTTACCATGCTTTGAAAGAATTTTTTTGAAGCGCTTTGTCTCCTCCTGTGTTAGAAACTTTTCCGGCAACCAATTTGCAACTCTTGAAAAGACTGTGCCCAATATTTTTAGGATTCCTCAAACTTGGTTGAAAAGAAACCTGCTCAATCTTTTCCCTGTTGTTGGGTGGTAAGGGTGAAGCTACTAGTTTCACCTTCTTGCTACACTCTTGCATTTAGTTTCAACATGGACCTTTGGGCCAATTGTTTGCTCAAAACATTGGTTTTCTTTAAAGGCTTCTATTACTTGATACATTTCCATAGAGCATACTTCAACAACATCATTTTCAAGATGCAAACTAGAGTCCATTATATCATCAAGCTACCCATTGTATCTACAAAGTGCCTCTTGTGTTGGTGGTGCTCGCAAAGGTGTTGCATCATTCCTCCTTTCACTTCTTGTAGCTCTTTTCATGACCATTTTCACGCCTACGCTTTTCTTCTACAATGGCTTCATGACTCTTTGGCAATTTGTAATGTAGACATGCATAGACATTGAATCCACTAGATCAACCCACCCTATTTCTAGACGTATGCAATCACCTGCTTCATGTAGAATCTCTTTTGTAAGATTTCCCTTTCTAGCTAATTTCATGACATTTGGCCAAAGTTGACCATGACATTAGAAAGGGAATGGGATCTAAGGGGGTCTCTTTATTTTCCATGGGATTCAAAAGGAGATTATGGAGGGGCAAATGGGTGGATGCCATGTGGACTGAAATGGTGGATATGGAAGGGACTAAAAGTAAGTCGTCAAACTTGTGCTCTTTTGTAAAATATAAAGAGAAAATCTCTTATAAATTCAAAAAACTAAATTTTTCTCTAAATAGTTGAGTAAAAACCAATCTTTTCTCTCTCTAGTGGCTTCCAGTTTCTCTTCCCCTCACTCCTAAAAGGTGGTCCCTCCAAAAACGTGTTGATCGTTCTCTCTCTCTCTCTCTCTCTCTCTCTCTCTCTCTCTCTCTCTCTCTCTACTGTACCACCTCTCACTTCTCTTTACTTCACCTTGCAAGTTGCTTCTCTTTACTTTCTTTCAGTTTCACTCCCAAAATCTCTGCAACAAAATTTTGAACCTCCATTCCCTCCTCAAGCTTATTGCATTCTTGAGGGTTGCATTCTCCCCAAGCTAAAGTTCTCCATTTCTCCATGGACGTCACTAAACACCTCTAGATAAAGCTGAATATCTACAACATATCCTTTTGCTAGATTATCCCTCTTTATTTCAGTGCACCACATTACAGTGAATAATTACTGGCACCTCAGTCACTTTTACGAGTATCTTAATCTCAAATGTACCTTGCTTATGCAATATCTCTTTGTAATCAATGAAGAGGTTGTTCACTCCAGAAAAGAGAAAAACTTTCTATGTAAGAACGTTTCGTTTTCGCGATTTATTTTTGTTAAAGCTTGTAACCGACAAGGATTTTTCTCCCATTAATACATACGGTGTTTTGAATCTCGTTTCTTTGCATACTTATTTATTCTCAACGTCTTCTTCAAGTTTGCGATTGAAACGTGCAATTTCTTTGATGTAGAGCACAAATGTTTTCAATGTTGGTGTCTTTCAATTCCTTGTCAAATGATTTTGTTTAAAATTATAGGTTTAAGTTATTTTGACATTAATTTTAAATGATTTTTAAAAAGTGACTTTGGGTATATAAGTGACTTTCTAGGTTTTAAACTTTATGTCTCACATTCACGCTCTCTTCGCGAGCGAACCCATGGCAACGTCTACTGATGCATTTCTTACACAATTAGAAAAGGTAGGACTTGTAGATCGAGAACATTAACTACTCAGTGTATTCAAGGGGAAAATTGACATGTAGGCCATTGCCAACCTTCATGCAGAGGCATTCAAAAGCTTTCTTGACTACATGGCGTAGCACATTGAAGAATATTCCATAATCTTTAAGGCATATGACATGGCGTGGTTGTCAGTGGATTTCCTCAAGCATCTCTATGAGACCAAAAAAGACTTTTGCTTTTTCTTGTTGAGGTGTATTAAAGGCCTCATGGAATGGGATTGTGGGACAGAGGATGAAGATGATCTCATTGATTTGGGCATGGGGTGCACAGACACCCAATTCATTTCTTGAGACATGGTTCTGGTCTTACTTGTGCTTGAGATCATGGATAAGGGAAAATCGAAGTAAAAGGTCAACCAAAGATCACCTATGACCATTGTGGAAAAGTCAAATAAATTTATCAAAGAGATTGATGAGCAGAATGAAGCATATATGACACTCGTCCTCTTGCAAGATCCCAGCTCCACTGAGGAGGAAGATTGGCTGATAGAGGGAGACAAGGTGCTGAAGGAGGTCCCAGACCTCCAAATTCTTACTTTGCATGTAGTGCTGGTCAATGATCATCACTTTCTATTCCTTGACGACATTTCCAAAACATTAGGACTCAAAGAAGATGAGTCGCTTGTAGTGCTTGCTATCTATGCGGGCATAAAGGATCCCAGTGGAAAGGAAGAGAAAGTCAATTTCCAAATTGACTTTGAAGACCAAGGTCTCCCATCAAGCCTCTCTTTCCTCCCCAATGAAAACGAACAAAAGTTGGTGCAAACAGTAGCAAGTACACTTGTGGAAATCAAATCATGTGCCTCTTTTCTACGAAAGCATATCGGAAATTTCTTTTCATCCACACAAACCACTAATCACGATTGGTAGGGATGATCGATCGAGCATTGATCATAAAAAGAAAAATCTTCAAGAGAGGGATGAGGAAACTGAGGTAAACAAATCTTAACGTGGTAAAAGTCTAGTAGTCCTTACTACAAGTGTTGAAGTCAATTAAAATGCTTTGCAGACAGCATACCATGCTAATAAGTTCACAATGCATACAGGAGGTTCACGCAGCGTGCCCACGGGTAGGGATAGCTCACGTTGGCACTACCTGACCCACTTGGGGCCATCGATTCTTAGAGTTGCTCACACAAAGTTCTCCAAGAATCGGAGTTGCTAAAGTGCAGAGCATTAATTGTCATACTCATTGAAGATTCCCTCACCTAAATTCTCACAAATGTATATTGGTGACCGAGAGGCAGCATTGTATGCCTTTACAGGCAAGCACCGAGGCTCTATCCTCTCCCACTGCGCCTTGAGCCTAGTCAAGGGTTGACAAACCAAGAGGAAAATGTAAAATACCTTGGCATCAAGAGTGAGCCATTCCCCCCATACCCATAGATGTAATTCGTAGTAAAACTAATTGACCATGATGTAATATCCAAATCAGTACATAATAATGTTTTTGTCAACATTGGGTACTTGTTTTTTTTTTCTGATTCATATTATCCAATAAATTTCATTTTTGCAATACATGCACAGAACCTCGAACATGCAGCACGGAGTATTGCATGCCCGAATTTACAAATGGGCCTACAAGATGAGTCACTTGGACATCACCTATGAATATGTCCCTGGGAATAATAATAATATAGTGGATCTCCTTTCCTTTATTAAAATAACATAAGCATTGATGTCATACCAAGTGCATATTAAAGTGACCTCAGCAATGACTAAAACTCACTACCGTAAAAGTCACTTTACCTAAGGAAGCAGCACATTGCTTCACATATAAAGAACATGCAAATGCTCAATCCTCTATATAAGGAGGCCTTTCTCTTTTGTAAGGAGAGTCGGATCACTTCCCGTTAGTTATTTTTGTTCTCACGCAGTCATACCGTTGTAACTTCCATTACTGAAGTTCTTTTTAACCTATGAATTTGCCTTGATACGTCTACCTCTTGCTTTCTCTTACTCTAGGTTTTTCTATAACTATTTTTCAATTACCAAGGTAAGGCCTATTTGACCTCCTCATTATGTGCTCTAAAATTGGTATGTTGGATCTGCTCCCTACGGGCCGTGGCACATAGGGGCTTTTTTTGCCCCGTGCGACCCCGTTGGGCGCCGCCGTGGTCATATTTGTTCTATTTGATCCCGTACCCCCCCCCCCCCCCCCCCCCCCCCCCCCCCCCCCCCCCCCCCCCTTCCCCCTCATTGCCCTATTTCACAAAAGAATCATCGACTTGTCCCCCTCGCCGACGACGGGTGGCTGCATGTTTGAGGTTCTGTGCATGTGTGAAATACTTATAAAAAACAATGTACAAATTCAAGTTGAACAATTGCACAGAATGCTAGAAATTTGACGTTTGATATTATATCAATAGATTACAAATCTCATCAAGAGATATTACATGTGATAAACTATTTTTTATGAAGGCATCCTTTTTTTTGTAAATTTATTGCTAAAGCTAGATCCGTATTTTTCAATACCATATAGGAAATGCGATCCTGAAATAGCTACACCAAAATGTCTTCGGTGGCATCGTGTAGGGTCAGTAAAGCTGCACGTTGTATAAGTTGTATAAGTTGTGAAGGATTGGGGGGTTGGCCTCTACAACACCTCAAACCAACACAAAGAAAAGAGGATGAAGAGTATATCTCTTTCAAGATAATATGGGCTGATCTTCTCTCAAAAAATTTGACAGTCTCACTCGCACTCACCCTTGATTAGTTTCGACTACCTTCCCTCTACACCACTACAACTCCCACTATACTTGGATGTATTAAAGAAGCAAGGACTGGAGCAACACGAGAGCAACACATAGTTTCTTCTTCACAGCAGCTGAATATCCCTCCCCACTCACGCTCCCAAGCTGATAAAAGTTCATTTTTTGTTCATACTTTGAAAGCACTAACTCACTCCTTGAAGTCTTGACACCTCTATGTACAAAAACAACAAAACTATCTACCCTGCACAACTGGCCTACATGTGTATAGACAGTTAGCACACACCACCTTTGTACACTTTGTACAAGCATGCCTTTTGTACATCCAAGGGTCACAAAAGTATTTAAAAAAATTTCTCAAGTCTTTGGGGTGGCCCGCACCATTTTGCCAAAACACGTCACAACGTGTAACAAAGTCGCTATATTTGTCCATTATCTCTTCCATCACCTGAGAGAAGACCGCTTTGGGTATGATCGGTGCAGTGCTCTTTTGATGTTTTTCTAATCTTTGACAAAGCAATTGTGTCTGGCCCATCGAGAAGGATCATCTTTATACTTTTTCCTCCTCTCCTCTTGGGCCTGTTGTTCGTCAGGCATCACCTTGTCCTTTTTTCTCTTTGCACATTGCTTGGCTCTTTGAGGTATTTTTGAAGGACTTGAGCTACCAGCCTTTGCTTGTTGGGTGTCTTGATCTTTATCCTCTACCGCCTTTGTCTCTGCCTCTGCTCATGATTGTAGGTTGGCCAAATGCACTCTCTCGGCCTCGGCTCTCTGCCATTCCTCTTGCTCTCTGTGTCTCCTTTTCTCTTCGTGCACTCTTTGTGCTTCCTTCTCAACTACCTCTTTCTTTTCCATCTCCCTCATTCTTTTCCTCCTCTTGGCATCTCGTGCTTTAAAAACTGGGTTGCCTGGTATTACCTTGATTACTCTTTGTTTGACTTGGGATGGAAACTTTTGCAGCGTGTTTTCCACGATGTCCTGAGAACCAGTTGTTGTAACAGAAGGCGAGGGCTCCAAATTTTGAAGCGGACCTCGGCTCTTGTTCTATTGCTCTTGTTTCTTGTGTGGCTCTGTGTAGAGATGAAATTGGTGAGGGATCTGGCAAAGTTGTGTGGTTGACATGGTTTAATTCTCTGAGATCTCCAAAAATATATCACATGGGGGTTAAATCATCTAGATTCGATGGTTCGGGAGGCTCTTGGGTGTTTGGAGCGGGTTGGGGTGTTGGGTTATCCACTTGTGGTTGAGGATGTGGATTTGAAGTCGTAGATTCTGCATGGGATTCTTGCTGCGGATTTTTTGTGGTGTGAGTGGCTGTGGGGGTATCGATGTACATAGTGTCAGTCTGCTTATGTGAATCTTCCATGTGGTGCAAGATATGAGTGCGTGCATGTTTGTGCTCGAGAGGATTTTCTAGAATGTGCAAACAAGAAATGAACTTCAATTTGTGAGTTTTTAGCTGAGCCGATGTTAGTTAATAGGAGCGGTTAAAGATCGAAGCCTTATTAATGCACATCAAAGATGAATATAAAGAAGTAGTAAAGATTGGAGTTACACATTTTTCACATTTTCCCAAAATGGTCATGTATTGTAAATTCCTGATTTATTTCAAGCCATTGTAATAGTTTTAATGTGTTATGGGCTCAATGGGAGTTCCAAGCTGTAAAGAGTAGGTCAGTTAGTGTGTCTAGGTGTTGCAGATTCAGTGAGTGGTGAAGCCCAAAAGGCCTTGGGCGCCCAAACATTTCATATTCTAAACATTGACTAAGATATAAAAGCCAATTTTGTAAAGATTTTATTAAGTTTTGGATAAGAAATACACAGTGTGAGCTAACCGCACTCACTTCTCTCCTTCTTGTGCTTCCTACTGCCTTTTCGATTGTCCCATTGCAGTATTGTTTGTTGCGTTGCAACCTCAAGTAAGAGCTCTACGCATTGACATAAACAAATCATGGTAAATTGTAGTTGTTGGCATCATCGACCCATGACCTAATTTCATCATAAGTAGGAATTTAAGCTAGGAAATCACAAAGTAAGCATAGGCGGGGGTATCGGGGCATCATTGCTAAGCATTTAGATGCATTTGGGGTCAAAAACGACTAGGTCAAAATCTCACTGCTAATAATAATCATATTTTTTACACTTCGTCGAAGTGAGATTTTGAGACCATAAGCATGTGTGCTTAGGTCTTATATACATGTCTTAGAAGTTTCGCAACATTTGGATATCGTTTGATGTTGTAACGATTATGATTTGTTTACTGATTAGCGATTATCTTTTGATGACTTAGGTCATTTGAGTGTAGCTTGTGTTAGATGTGAGTTGTCTATTGTTTTCCAAGAGATCGACACCCTCTTGTTGCCTCTTTGAACTAGTCCCATGGATTGACAATTATGTTTGTGATTCTCGCTATGTCTGTAAATATAGGAGTGAGGTTAGAAACCCATCCCACATTTGGCGCCGTTGCCGAGGACAAGTAGACCTAAACAAGAGAAAACAAGAGCGTCTAGTGTAGTTGTCCATTAACTTCCTCTAGGTTCACCTAGAGTTAAACTTTCTCTTAAAAACCACATAGCTTAAGAGTGTCATCTTTGGCTTGTGTAGAGGTAGCTTGGGAGTAGATTGTACTTTCTAAGTACCTTGTAGGATTGTAGGATTAGGTTAGGATTTTGAGAATGATTGATGGACAAGACAAGTGTTAAGATTGATGCTCAAGAAACCATAAAAAAAGAAGAAAACAAGTATTTGTGGACACTTTCCAAAACCCAAATGCAATAGAACCTAGGAGTAGGGTAAGTAGAATCCGAGGTGGGATCTCAAAACATTGCTTACTTCAAAAGAATCATTTGTGAGTTGTTTATGTGAAGTTACAGAATTTCAGGTCTACGGCTTGAAAGAGAACCAAAAGACTGTCAACCACTGCATCCGGCTGGAGATAATGCTCATAAAAGTTGTATGAACTAGTGGGTAAGCATAAGGATGCATTTGAGGTAAATTTTCAAGAGTTTGTAAAAACTCAAATTATTTAAATTCTCTTGAGAATTTAGGCCAAATTAAGTTTTGACTTGACTCAGAGGCTTAAATCATGTCACAAAAAGACTGACCAGTGAAAAAATTGCAAAAATTGTTCATTTTAGGTCAAAAGTAAATAATCATGATTATTTACTTTTAGCTCAAAATTGACCAAGGTTGATACCAGAGACTCTATACATTATTACAAACATCTTTTGTGAAGGCTCAAAGAGTTTGGATCACAAAACAGACCAAAAACTTGACAAAATTTGGAATATGTACTGATTGTCGTCGAGAAACAGTGTCTGACTTGATGAACCTTGTTTAAATTCTGTGAAACTTGACTCGGAGGCTTAAAACATGTCACAAAAGGACTGACCAATGCAAAACGTGCAAAAAATGTTCATTTTAGGTCAAAAGTAAAAACTTGCATTTTTGCTTTTGGGTCAAAATGAATCAAGGTTGATACCAAAGACTCTATGCATGATTACAAATATCTTTTGTGAAGGCTCATAGAGTTTGGATCACAAAACAAACCAAAAACTTGACAAAAATTGAAATATGTACTAATCGTCGAGAAATTGAGTTTGACATGATGAATCGTTCAAATTCTATGAAACTTGACTCAAAGTCTTAAAACATGTCACAAAGGACTGACCAGTGGAAAAAGCAAAAAAATATTCATTTTAGGTCAAAATTAATGGGATCAAGGTATCATATCAAAGAAACATCTTTTGTGAAGGCTCATAGAGTTTGGATCATAAAACAAACAAAAAACGTGATAAACATTGAAATATGTACTGACTGCAAAGAAATTGAATTTGACTTGATGAATCTTGTTCAAATTCAATAAAACTTGACTCAGAGGCTTAAAACATGTCACAAAAAGACTGAGTATTGAAAAAAGTGCAAAAACTGTTCATTTTAGGTCAAATCGCATTTTTTGCTTTTGACTCAAAATGGATCAAAGTTGATACCAAAGACTCTATACATGATTACAAACATCTTTTGTGAAGGCTCATAGGGTTTGTATCACAAAACAAACCAAAAATTTGATAAACACTAAAATCCGTACTGATGAGACCTGACTCAAAGGCTTAGTTTGTAGTGTAGAACATGTGTATATGCTCTGGTGACCAAAAGTATGCTAAAATTTGTTAGACATAAATAATCGTGATTATTTACTTTAGCCCAATTTCAAGTGTTTTTGGCCAACCAAGCATACCACAAGTTTTATCATTTTGTAATGAGCACTCACATCAAATTTGGTGAAAATTGGATCTGTAAAGTAAAAATTGTGGCCAGATTTAAAAAGATAGTCTGTAGAAACAAAACTGTTGACAAATTGAGGAGGGTTTATCCAAACTTGGTGAAACTTTGCTAGGGAGCTTGAATTGAGTTGTTTACCTATTTGTATCAACCTCTTGACAAAAAAAAAAGTAAATAATTGCGATTATTTACAACTACTCCAGATTTTAGACTTTTTGCACAACTGAGTATACCACAAGGTCAAGCATATCAAGTAGACTCCACATATCAAATTTAGAGAAATTTGGATCACAAACGTGAGACTTAAGCCAGATTCTTGAAAACTGAGTCTACGGACACTAAACAGTTGATAACTTGGACAAATCTTGTTCAAATTCAGTGAAACTTGTCCAGAGATTATTACAATGTGTTTATATGGCAAAACAAGCCTAAAAGTGAGGAAAATTGAGAAAAGTAAACAATTGGATTATTTACTTTTGAGCTCCAAAGATAAGATTTTGAACTTTTGAGCTTGTGCAGTGTTAGAGCAACATAATATGAGGCCACTGGTCAAGTTTGGGTTCAATCAGATCAAAATTAATATATGATAATTCAGTTTTTAGGTTGCAGACTAGTTCTTTAGCTCAAAGATTGAGTAATTTGAGCGAACGATCAACCAAAAACCTGTCAAAATGGGATCAAGCATATAAAAGTGTAGTTCAAAATGGATTTTTAGTCAAATCAAGCCATTAGGACAGTTTCATGCATGGAACTTGTGAATCGGGACACAAATCACATTGGATTGCAAGTTAGGTTATTCAAGGCCTAGATTTTCATCATTTTAAAGGTTGCAATCAATTTTGACACTTTTGAGCTAGGGTTAATCATTTCTTGTGAGTCTAAGAGCAGTCAATTGCCAAAAGTATTTTGGCAAAAGCAGTCTTATCAAACTCGAGTAGGAGTAATTTTGCTAATTAACACCAAGATCTGCTAAGAGATAGTTCTTAGAGACCAAGACAACATGGACTCAAGTTGAGCCGAGAGTTCAAATGCACAAGAACCAAAGCTAACCAGTAGAAGTAGCAACACATACACAACAGCAAACAGGTCAAATTTTTCAGCTATATGGCTACAATGGAGATAAGGTTTTGTATACAGATTCGAAAGGCCATAGGTATCTTATGAGTGGCAAAAGCAGCCCCAAGGAGGTCACCTAATAAAAATGTAACCTATCACGTGAGTTCAACAGAAGGGTATTTAAAGTTCTTGAAACTTACAGAAATATATATACAAAAGGGAATTATTTTTTTCAAGTTTGAAAAAAACTTACAGATTTTAAAAGAAAAGGGTATATTATATTCCTAAAAAAATTTGCAGATAAAGGGTTTTACAAACATTTCTTGAACGCACGTGATATGGTAGTTTTACATATAGTGAACCCCCCAAGAAAGCATCACAGAAGCCACGATCCTATTGATCAGAGTAAATCCAAGTTGAGAGAACTCCTAGATGTTCACATACTTTAGTGGAGCTAGGTATTGCAAGCTCAAAGGCGAGGTGCAGATAGAAGTGCAAAAGATGGATCCAAGTGGTTATCAAGAAGCGTGCACAAGCTAGCAAAACATCCATTTAGTGCATATGCAATTAGAATCATTTTACATGGATTACAATGGTCAAATCTATAGTCAAGAACTAGAAATTGAGCATCCAATATATCAACCAATAAGAGACAGTCTAATTGGAGAACCAAGCCAAAGACAGCACAAATGTCAAGATAGAGCAGTCTATAGCCTGATGCTCAGTGTTCTAAAAGAAGAAGTTGACAAATTGGTCATCATAGAAACAGAAGCTCCTCAACAAGAGCTTGACATGATAGAACCAGCTGAAATACCATTAATCATGGTGTATTGTTGAGATTGTGGACAAAAAGATGGACATTTTCTTGAAGATTGTCCAAGAAATCTAGACAACAGGGACACATCAACTACCAAGCAAAGCATGGAGCAAATTGGAAATATGGATCCCAATTTATCACCGAAGGTCAAAAAGAGTGTAAGGTTTGCAAATGATTCTGTATCCACTACCACTAGGATGAAAGGGCAGTTGTACAAAAAGGATCAACCAGTGTTTGAACGGCCCACATCCCAGCTCATAGAAGTGCGTCCAATGATAGATAAAAAAGGATGGTTCATTTTAGAGGATAGAATCTATTATATTTCATCCTCTCTAGAGTTGAAGGATATGCCAAACTCTCCTCCATCAGAAATCAAGTTTCAAAGTTGTGGCCAAACAAGCATATACTTTGAAAAAATCAGTCAGATATAGATGAGAGTCTAAAATCTATGATGCCTTGAAACCTGAAACCACAGAAGCTCATATCATAGGAGACCCATGGGATAGACAATATCATGGCAACCATAATGCTATCTATAGCTTGACTTGGGGAATAATTGTCATGTTTCACGAAGAAACTATGCAGAAGGTTTACAGATGCCAAACATCAACAGTGCTACCCAAAGTGTGCCTTCACAATGCCAAAAGGTGAGACTAAACCAGAACCAAATAGTTTTGAGATCTCATAATGGAGAAGTCTATAGTGATCACCATGCAAAGGGGGGAGCCCTAGAACTTCTAGCCAGCAACTCTCTTCAAAGACAAAACCATTGGAAGATCATATGGTTGTTGGAAGTTTTCCATTGACCCAGATCCCATCAAAATCTACAGAAAATTTCTTCTATGAAGATCGTTAGGGACAAAAGTTTCAGTTGACCTCCACATGTCAAAGTCAAAAAACAACAAATCCCATAGTGTTCAAGAAATTTCATATAACCAAGCTTGCATATGCATATCGATATGCAAATGGAAATGATTCTCAACAGGTTCATGACCTTGTACAAGCCCCTACGGATGCTAAACCTGAAGTCAAAGACTATATGAAGATGATGTAAAGCCTCAAGCTGCCAAAACAACAAAAAAGTCAAAATCAATGAAAGCTAAATTCCAAAAGGCTACACAAAAGTCACCACCAAAATCTCCTCCAAAGAGACAGATTTTGCCAAAAAGTACAATGGATCTTCTAAGATCAAAAGTTACTCAAATGCAGATAGAAAATACTCAATAGTT